>NC_138772.1:236137469-236804789 GCF_965119305.1 Pelophylax lessonae
TGACCCAATACCCCCAGCTAGCCTCATTCCCAATTCAGTTTGTCTTTTGCCTAGTCAGGAGTAGGCAGGCTTCCCTTAGCTGGGGCTACAGTCTCAGCTTTTTCTTCAGTTTTCTTAATTTTTATTTCTGCTAAGTGTATTTTCTTTACACTGATAGCTTTTTATTTATTCCTGCGCTTAGTTAGTCAGACTTCAGAAGACTACAGCGTTTGCAGAGCTGGGAATCTGACTGGTTGTACTAGAGCCTTACGGAATCCCAGTGTGGGCAATGTATTTTAACGTGCTCGGCGGCCATTTTCCCGGAGCCTCCCCCATAGCATTACATTGGCAACCATTTTTCCTGGGCTCAAGTCCTATTTTGGCCTCTAGCGGCGTGACATCATTTCCTTTCTCCAGGCAGTCAGATCGAGCTACAAGCGTGGTATTGTACAGCTGCTCTTCTGGGGGGCTTTTTCTGCTATTTTCATGGGATAATACATTTGCTGGCAGTTATATTCTTCAATATTTAGTAGCTCAGGCTAGTCCTCATTGTGGTGCATTGCGGTGGGATCCGCCGCTATCGCTGATTTAAAGGGCCAGCGCCATAAAATTTTTATGGAGTCCGAGGACAGCAAATTCCCCCCAGCTCTGGTGGAGGGTACAGGTACACCTGAATCCTCTGCGATGGGCTCCCTTACTGCTGCAATTGCGACTTTAGCGTCTAAAGTGGATCCATTGATGTCTGAGCGTGCTTCTAAGAAAAGGCCCAGACTTTCTCATTCTTCTGATTCAGAGCTAGCTATGGCTGCCATGGACTGTGTACCCCCTGAGGGGTCTCAGTCCTCTCAGTCGGAAGGGAAGGAGGAGGAAGAGGAGGGGGACGACTCCCCCCCCCCCCCCCCCCCTGGGACGGCCAGAGAACACGCTGCTATGTCTGCGCTTATTAGTTATGTTAAGGATACGCTACATTTAGAGGATGAGCCCCACCCGCCGGTAAGAGGTCTTCCTTTGGGACCTGCAGGACCCAGAAAACGGCACAGGTGTTTCCCTGTCCCGCTGAGTTTCACGAAACGGTGAACGAACAATGGCGCAATTTGAAGCGCAATTTTGTGGTACCAAAGCGGTTTCAGTGCCGTTATCCCTTTGCGTCTCCAACGGATTTGCACTGGACCGTGGCCCCTAAGTTGGATCACACGGTGTCCAGGTTGAACAAGGCCACTCTGATGCCTGCGGAGGATTCTCCGGTGTTTAGGGACCCGACAGATAGACGGGTGGAATATCTTACTCGCCACTCCTATATGGTGGCGGGTTCCTTGCTGAAACCCGTGTTCGTCTCTATAATGGTCTCTCAGGCTGTGGTGGAGTGGACCAAGGTGCTCAGACGCACCCTTGTGGCTGATTCCGCCCCTCCTGCTACTTTGGAGATGGTGGACCAAATTATTCAGGCTGTTTTATACCTGTGTGACGCGCCCTTGGATGAGGCCCCTTTAGTCTCAAGACTATCTGCTGTCGCAGTAGTAATCCGTCTTATGGTGTGACTGAAGAGCTGGTCGGCCGACCAGACTTCCAGGAAGACGGTATCTGACATCCCTTATGCAGGGAATCGCCTTTTTGGGGACTCCCTGGACGAGTTGGTTAAGGGGGTCACTGCAGGCAAAAAGCACTCTGCTGCCCCAAGCGCCCAAGGGTAAGTTTTTCTGCGGTAAGCGGGGCCCTTCCCTTTAAACCTAATCAGGGTTCCTTTCGTGCTTTTAAGGCACAAGACAAGGGCAAATCCTTCAAGGCCTCTGGTGGCCAGAAGAAGTCTTGGGCGGGCAAGTCAAAAGCTGCCCATGCTGGCACGGCGGCCCAGTCTGCCTCGACTTGAAGGGGCGCCCTCACCCGTTTCAGGGGTGGGGGGGCGTCTGCGCTGTTTTCCCGAACCTTGGCTGTCCCAGAATTAGGACAGGTGGGTTCAGGAGCTCATTCGGTCAGCGAACAAGATCGAATTCCGATCGCGCCCAGCAGACAGATTCTTTCCCTCAAATCTTCATTTGACCCCAAATCGTTTTCAAGATCTTCAACGGGCGGTTCAGGATCTCATCACCCAGGGGGTGATCGTCCCGGTGCCACATCAGGACAGATTTTGGGGGTTTTGCTCGAATCTGTTTACGGTGCCCCAGAAGGAGGGCAAGATGCGTCCGATTCTGGACTTGAAATTTCTGACCGTTTCGTGCGGGTTCAAAAGTTCCGTATGGACTCCCTTCGTTCGCTGGTGGCCTCCCTGAGTCCGGGAGATTTCCTGGCTTCCATCGACCTCAAGGATGCGTATCTACACATTCTCATATTCGAGGGTCATCAGAGGTACCTCCGATTCGCAATCGTGGAGGAGCACTATCAGTTTGTGGCGTTACCTTTCGGTCTCGCTTCGGCTCCAAGGGTGTTTACCAAAGTGTTGGCTCCTGTCCTGGCCCTGTTGCGGGCGCAGAGGATTGCAATTGTGGGATATCTGGACGATCCCCTGTTAAGATCGAGTTCCAGTCCAACTCTGTTACGCGACCTGTCAACCACAGTTCAGACGCTCCAGGAGTTCGGGTGGACCATCAATTTTCAGAAGTCGACATTGTCCCCTTCTGTTCGTCTCCCTTACCTGGGGATGGTTCTGGACTCCGCCCATGCAAAAGTTTTCCTGCCGGAGGACAAACTCCGGACTCTGCAGAACGAGGTCAGGTCCCTCAGGGACAACGAATCAAAGCAAAGGGTGGTGATTAATGGGGAATACTCAGATTGGGCGGGTGTGGAAAGCGGGGTCCCCCAGGGTTCTGTCCTGGGGCCAATCCTGTTTAATTTATTCATATATGATCTAGAGGAGGGGATATCGAGTAAAATCTCAGTATTTGCAGATGATACTAAACTAAGCATGCCAATATCTTCTGGGCAGGATGTGGAATCCTTACAAGCGGACCTGAACAAAATAATGGGGTGGGCAACTACATGGCAGATGAGGTTTAATGTTGAAAAATGTAAAGTAATGCACTTTGCTGCCAGAAACCAGAAAGCAAGCTACTTACTAGGGGGGGGGGCCTCTGGGGGAGTCTAGGATGGAGAAGGACCTGGGGGTACTGGTAGACAACAGGCTTGGCAGTGGCATGCAATGCCAAGCCGCTGCAAGCAAAGCCAACAGAATACTGGGATGTATAAAAAAGGGGATTCACTCCAGAAATAAAGAGATTATTCTCCCACTCTACAAGACTCTGGTCCGGCCACATCTGGAGTATGCTGTCCAGTTCTGGCCATCGGTCCTCAGGAAGGATGTGCTGGAACTGGAGGAAGTCCAGAGAAGGGCAACATAAATAATTAGGGGAATGGAGGACATCAGCTATGAGGAAAGACTACAAGCACTGAACTTATTCTCTCTGGAGAAGAGACAATTGAGGGGGGATATGATATCAATGTGCAAATACTGTTCTGGCAAACCTAGCATATGGAAAATCCTATTCAAAGAAAGGGAATACAATAAGACACGTGGCCACTCACTTAAACTAGAGGAAAGGCGGTTTAACCTTAAATTACGCAGGGGGTTCTTCACTGTAAGAGCGGTAAGGATGTGGAATTCTCTTCCGCAAGCAGTCGTAATAGCAGGGAGCATTGATAGTTTCAAAAAACGATTAGATGGGCACCTTAAAGAACACAACATACAGGGGTATACAATGTACGGTTAACAGCAAACACACACACACACATTATAGGTTGAACTGGATGGACTGATGTCTTTTTTCAACCTCACTAACTATGTAACTCTGAAATCCTTCCGGCCGTTGTTATGGACGGTGATCACCACGGATGCCAGCCAGTCGGGCTGGGTTGGCGTTCTGGGCAATTTGTCTGCCCAGGGCACTTGGTCGGAGGAGGAATCCTCCCTACCGATGAATGTCTTGGATCTGCGAGCGATCAGACTGTTTGCTCCGTTGGTCAGATCATCTTCGGGCCGCCCTGTGCGTGTGTAGACGGACAACGCAACTGCGGTGGCTTACGTCAATCACCAAGGGGGCACCAGGTGTGCCCGGGCGGCCCAGGAAGTGACCAAGATTCTGGACCAGGGTGAATGGTCCTTACACCTGGAGGTGTTTCAGATGTTGTGTGCGCGATGGGGATCCCCGGACGTGGAGAAGTCTAAAGCAGGGTTAGGTTATAAAAAAATATCCCAAGCTTTGAAAATCTCACGGAGCACTGTTCAATTCATCATCTGAAAATGGAAAGAGTGTGGCACAACTGCAAACCTACCAAGACATGACCATCCACCTAAACTGACAGACCAGGCAAGGGGAGCATTAATCAGAGAAGCAGCATAGAGGCCCATTTTAACTCTGGAGGAGCTACAGAGCTACACAGATCAGGTGAGAGAATCAGTCCACAGGACAACTATTTGTTGTGCACTCCACAAATCTGGCCTTTATGGAAAAGTGGCAGGAAGAAAGCCCTAAGAAGTCCGTTTGCAGTTTGCGAGAAGCCATGCGGGGTACACAGTAAATGTGGAAGAAGGTGTTCTGGTCAGATGAGACCAAAATATAACTTTCTCGTACGTCCTCCGACATTCGCCGCCTCCTCTAAGTCATCACTATTGGGTATTGACTTCCACTCCGCAGGAGTAGCTAGGCATAAGACTTAGTCAAAAGAACAAAGGCATTTGCATATACACACCCATGGGGGCTGTCCCACTGGTCAATACCCCCCCTGCAGTGACACTCCCAACTCAGTTTGTTTCTGCCTAGCGTCAGGAGTAGTTAGGCTTTCCCTGTGCTGGGGCTACTGTCTCAGCCTTCTAATCTTTTTTTATTTGATTTTCTTTTAAAAATGTCAGTTTTTTCTTGTTATACTAGCTGTTTCTTTTGTCAGTTTAGATTTTATGATAGATGTATATATTCAGAGAATATGCCTCGCGCCTAGGAGTGCCTAATGTAATGTGTACTGATATAAATAACAGAGCAGCTGCTATAAATAAGGTAAATTGAGTAAGAAAAACCCCCGGCTAAAAGGGATAATATAGGGCTTGCTGGTAAATGCAAATAAATATAAAATATCAATCTAAAAGCATAGGGTAAAATATATGCCCTTAAAACGCACAGTAAGACAATATAATGAATGTATATAAATAAATAAATAATTAACAATAGTGCCAAGTGAAGTCCAAAATAGTGCAATAGTGACTATATGATAAAAAGTCCAAAGAAAGTGCCAGGAAAAAGTGCGAGTGCTTGAGGCTGAGTCCTCCAGTGATCCAGGAGATCCGATCACACAGGTGACTCTCAAAACAGAAATAGGATTTAAACTCACCAGATGCGATGGGTCTCACATGTCATATAACAAAGAGACCAGTATTGCTTTATGACCATCCAGGTCAAAGATAAGGTGACTGCTAGGCTCAGGTCCCTCTAGACCGGGATTCCCAAGATGTATAGATCGAGTTCCTGAGGTCCTCCAATATGGACGGGGAGAGGAAAGAAAAGAGGCTCCGGATGGTGCAATACCGTTACAAAGTATTGTTTATTGTGTAAAATAGTCAAACATGGATAAAATAGCTTTAGTATCGATGCTAGCTGTCCTCCGGTAACTGCCTGTAGCGTGGAGAGCGGTTTGCGCTCCAAGCCCGACTTCCGGATTGACGGCGTGCGTTCCACCTGACGCGCGTTTCGTCAGAGCGTATGACGTCTTCAGTATTGCACCATCCGGAGCCTCTTTTCTTCCCTATCCATATTGGAGGACCTCAGGAACTCGATCTATACATCTGGGGAATCCCGGTCTAGAGGGACCTGAGCCTAGCAGTCACCTTATCTTTGACCTGGATGGTCATAAAGCAATACTGGTCTCTTTGTTATATGACATGTGAGACCCATCGCATCTGGTGAGTTTACATCCTATTTCTCTTTTGAGAGTCACCTGTGTGATCGGATCTCCTGGATCACTGGAGGACTCAGCCTCAAGCACTCGCACTTTCCTGGCACTTTCTTTGGACTTTTTATCATATAGTCACTATTGTACTATTTTGGACTTCGCTTGGCACTATTGTTAATTATTTATTTATTTATATACATTTATTATATTGTCTTACTGTGCGTTTTAAGGGCATATATTTTACCCTATGCTTTTAGATTGATATTTTATATTTATTTGCATTTACCAGCAAGCGCTATATTATCCCTTTTAGCCGGGGGGTTTTCTTACTCAGCTTAGATTTTAGTCGACTCTTCGGATGAAGATGGATTCATGCGGAGCTGGGATTCGGACTGACCGCCCTGGTCAGAGGGTAGAGGGTCAGAGGGACCCCCAGCCCGCCATCGAGCTTTCGACCATGGTTCGTCCTGGCATTATGAACGACCCATCCCTGCTCGCAGCAGGGATGCAGCTGTGAGGTGGCTACCTCACTGGTCTCATCTGCGATACTGCAGTGTAATGTTTTTGGCTAACGGCATTCCCTGTCAGATGAGGACAGCGGCTTTCCGTTCTGTGAGGCACCCCACGCCATCCGATACAGGTAAGTACTTCTGTGTGGGGCCTCTGTCTGGGGTGGCAGTCCTGTGTTGCTGTGTGTCCCTCATGTCTGTGCCTGTGTGGGGCTCCCTGTGGCGATCCCTGCGGGGGGTCTCTTTGTACATGCGCTGCGGTGCTGTGTATTGTTGGGGGCCCCTTCCCCTGTGTCACTTCGGTGTTTTTTTCTGGGGGTGCAGACAATGTGTGTGGCGGCCGCAGCGGGGGAAAAACCGTGCGGTCCGCCATCTTTACAATGGGCATACATGTCTGGCTTCATTGTGGGCTACATTACATGTTGTTTTGGCGCCATCCGCCGCCATCTTGCGTGTGGCAGACCGATCGTTCTGAGCACATGTTCGGCGGCCATTTTCCTGAAGCCTCCCATTCAGTTCTATAGGCAGCCATTTTCCCTGGGTCCTGCAGCTTTTATAGTTCAGCCTCTTCTGACCTCACTTCCTTTTCCTCTGAAGCAGCGATCAATGTGGTAACACTCTGTGGGGCTCTGCAGACTTTCTCTTCCATAACTTTCTGTTTTGTCATTCCTGGCTCAGTTTCTTCTCCTTTTTGGGGGTTTTTAGTCACTGTACATATAGCGGTGGGCTGCGCACTCCGCAGCGGTATTAAAGGGCCAGTACCTTTTATTGCACTGTTGTTTTTTTCTAACTTGGGCAATGGATTCTCAGGACAGCAAATTTCCTCCAGCTCTGGTGGGGGACCCCAGTCCCCCCCGTAGTGGCGTCTTTAGTGTCCAAAATGGAGGTACTGATGGCTGAACGTGCTGCTAGGAAAAGACCCAGATTATCTATCTCCTCTGATTCAGGCTACCTTGATTCCTACTGAGGAGAACCCAGTATTTCGGGATCCCACAGACAGAAGGTTGGAGTCTCTAGCCCGCCATTCCTACACGGTGGCAGGTTCCTTGCTCAAACCTGTTTTGGCGTGCGTTCTGGTGGCTCAGGTGGTGGCGGATTGGACTAAGGTGCTTAGATGCAACCTCGCGTCTGATTCTGCCCCCCCTGCCACGCTGGCTATGGTGGATCAAATTCACCAAGGGGTCATGTATTTGTGCGATGTGGCCTTAAATGAGGCCCCTTTGGTAGCACGCCTATCTAGTGTTGCGGTGCTTAACCTTCGACTGATCTGGCTGAAGAGCTGGTCGGCTGACCAGACATCACGGAAAACTGTTGCTAATTTTCCTTATGCGGGTTCTCGCCTTTCTTGGCGAGGCTTTGGATACCTTGGTAAAAGGTGTCACGGGGGGTAAAAGCACCATGCTGCCCCAGAACCCCAAGAACAAGTCCTTTCGTGGCAAATGGGGTTCCACCTCTCGACCCAATCAAGGGTCCTTTCGTGCCTTTCGGAATCAAACCAAGGGCAAGCCCTTCAAGGGCCAAGGTAGCCAGAAGAAGCCCTGGGCAGGCAAGCAGAAGTCCGGCAATGCTGGTACAGCGTTTCAATCCGCCTCTGCCTGAAGGGGCGCCCTCACCCGTTTCAGGGGTGGGGGGACGTTTGCGTGGTTTCCTCCAACCTTGGCTGATCCGAATTCCAGACAGGTGGGTTCAGGAAATCATTTGATCAGGATACAAGATCGAATTCCTTTCCCGGCCGGCGGACAGATTTTTTCCCTCAAATCTTCATTTGACCCCGGGGCGTCTGCAGGACCTGCATTAAGCGGTGCAGGACCTCCTTGCCCAGGGGGTGATTGTCCCGGTGCCTCATCGGGACAGGTTTCGGGGGTTTTATTCCAATCTGTTCACTGTGCCCAGAAAGGAGGGCAAGGTACGTCCTATTCTGGACCTAAAAGCGCTGAACTGCTTTGTGCGCGTTCAGAAGTTCCTGGCCTCTATAGACCTGAAGGATGCGTACCTGCACATCCCCATTTTCGAGGGTCACCAGAGGTACCTTTGTTTCGCAGTCGGGGAGGACCAGTATCAGTTTGTGGCGTTACCTTTCGGTCTCGCTTCGGCTCCAAGGGTCTTTACCAAAGTGTTGGCGCCTGTTCTGGGCCTGCTCAGGGCACAGGGCATTGCGGTCTTGGGGTATCTGGACGATCTCCTCTTAAGATCGAGTGTCACCCAGAACCTAATGCGCGATCTGTCCACCACGTTACAGATGCTCCAGGAGTTCGGATGGACCATCAACATACAGAAGTCGACCTTGTCTCCTTCGGTTCGTCTTCCCTATCTGGGAATGATCCTGTACTCTGCTCAGGCAAAGGTGTTCTTGCCGGAGGACAAGCTCCGGACCCTGCACGACGAGATCAGGTCCCTTAGGGACAATCCGTCTTCGTCGCTCAGGACCTGCATGCGGTCCCTGGGGTTGATGGTATCAGCCTTCGAGGCAATACCCTTTGCTCAGTTTCACACACGGTCTCTTCAAACGGAGATCCTGGCCAGGTGGGACAGACTGCCTCAGTCCCTGGATCTGAGTGTCTCATTGAGTCGCCGAACCAGAATGGATCTTCTGTGGTGGCTCCGGTTCCCGGCGGTGTCGGGAGGCAAATCGTTCCGTCAGTTACTGTGGACAGTGATTACCACGGATGCCAGCCTGTCGGGCTTGGGTGGAGTCCTGGGCAACCTGTCTGCCCAGGGCACTTGGTCGGGGGAGGAACCTGTCTCTTCCAGTGGTCGGATCGACTTCGGGGCTGTCCTGTTCGGGTACAGACGGACAATGCTACCGCGGTGGCTTACATCAACCACCAAGGGGGCACCAAGAGGGCCCGGGAGGTGACCGACATTCTGTCTTGGGCTGAGGCTCATGTCCCGGCGATTTCAGCAGTTCACATTCCGGGTGTGGAGAATTGGCAGGCCGACTATCTGAGCCACCAGACCCTGGACCAAGGGGAATGGTCCCTGCACCCGGAGGTTTTCCAAATGCTGTGTGCGAAGTGGGGATCCCCGGACGTGGATCTGTTCGCGTCTCGGCTAAACCACAAGGTGGAAAGGTTCGTGGCAAGAACGCGCGATCCTCTGGCAGACGCCTCGGATGCATTGGTGGCCCCTTGGCATCAGTATCGTCTGATGTATGCCTTGTATGCCGATTCAGTTGTTGTCCAGGTTCCTTCGCAGGTTAGCCTCGGAACCGCACCTGGTGATTCTGGTAGCGCCGGACTGGCCACGCCGGTCCTGGTACGCCGACCTTGTTGACCTGGCAGTTGCGCCTCCTTGGCGGCTGCCAATGCGGGAAGAACTACTGTCTCAGGGACCGATCTTCCATCCTGCTTTACAGTCGCTGTCTTTAACGGCCTGGCTGTTGAGACCCAGGTCCTGAGAGACAGGGGTCTCTCCCCTGAGGTCATTTCTACTCTGATCAAAGCTAGGAAATCCTCATCTGGTAAAATCTATTATCGTACCTGGAAGGCTTACTTCGCCTGGTGTGAGTCCAGGGTGTTCTCCCCTCGCTCATACTCGGTGTCAAGAGTGTTGGCTTTCCTTCAGTCTGGGGTGGACCAGCGCCTGGCGCTGGCCACCATAAAGGGCCAGGTGTCTGCACTGGCTATTCTTTCTCTTACGTCCTCCGACAGTCGCCGCCTCTTCATATTCGTCACATATGGGGTATTAGACTTTGCTCCGAAGGAGTAGCTAGGCAACAGAATATGTTAATAAAGCTTTTAACATATCCAACATATCCCACCCTCAAGGGGTGGTCCCCTCAGTCAATACCCTCCTACTTCCTGCAACCATATCTCAGTTTTAATGTCTAGCTTGTCAGGAGTGGCTGGCTCTCTCTGTGCTGGGACTTTATGTCCCAGTCTCTTTCTTCTTTTTAATATTTTGTTTTGAGTTTTTCTCTCTACCTTTACTTAGCTGTTGTTTTATCAGCGTTAGTTAGTTCTTCGGACGAAGAGGATCATGCGGACTGGGTCTCGGGCTGATCCCCCTGGTCGCAGGTCGTGGGTCAGTGGCTTCCCAGTCTGCCATCGAGCGTTCAGCCAGGTAACGCTCCTGGCATAGTGAACGACCCATCCCTGTTCGGTGCAGGGATGCTTGGTGAGGTGGCTACCTCACTGGACGCTGTGCGGTTTCTTAACCCACGTTCGGAGCGTCTTGTATGCGACTCTCCCTGCCTCATGTGTAGCGGCTTGTTCGCCTGTGCGGGTCCCCCACACCGTGGTGAGGTAAGTGTATTTTTATGTGGGGACCTGTCTGTCTGGAGGGGTGTCAGTCTGGGACTGTGTAACCTGTCTCTATGCACACTGTTTGTCTCCCTATCTCTCGGCTGCATGCTGTGGGCTGCAAGGGGGGGGGGGAGTTGTGTGGCACTATGAGTGTCAGCATGATCAGTGTGGAACGCTGTGTGCTGTGGGGCATGTTTTATGGCATGTTTGGGCACTTACAGCGATCGCTGCGGCGATCGGTTCTGTTTTTTTACATACAGACATGTGTGCATTACTGCACTGTGGAGCGACGGTTTCGGCGCTAAAAGACGCCATTTTGCCTGCCCTCGCTCCGGCCGCATGTTTTACATGCATGGCGGCCATTTTCTTGTAGCCTCCATAGGTTTACATAGAGCGCCCTAGCAGCATCACTTCCTCTTCCCAGGAACACCGATCGAGGCAGCAGCAGCGGCGAGGGTCTCCTCAGGTTTTATCCTTCTGTTTCTTGCTATCCATTGCCTGTGTTCAGTTTACATATCCCTGTGGGGGTCTCATTGTGCTTAGTGTGACGCGGTGGGCTGCGCTTGCCGCGCTTGCTGAAAGGGGCAGTTAACCCTTGGTTGTCTGGCATTACAGGGGCAATGGATTCTCAGGAGTGGAAAGCCAGGGGACCGCTGCTTCCCCCCCAGGGGGGGATTTAGCCACTATTGTGGCTGGCCTTGCTGCTCAGGTGCAAATGCTGGTGGCTGCTCAATCTACCAAAAGGCCCAGAGTTGTGCTCTCCTCTGATTCTGAGGGTGAAGGTGATGGGGCTGTTCTAGCTGGGGCTTCCCTATCGGGGTCCCGCTCCTCTCTTGATCTAGTGGGGTCTGAGGTGGAGGCTGAAGTTGAGGGGGTTGATAATTCTCCCCCTGGCTCGCCTGAAGAGCTTGCAATCATGGATGAGTTGATTGCTTCTATTAAGCAAACGCTACGTTTGCAGGACGAAGTGTGTCCCCCCGCTGCCTTGGCGGCTTATGGGACGCAGAGGAAACGCAGGACGCCACAGGTTTTCCCCTGCAATGCTGATTTTCAGCGCGCTGTTAAGGATCAATGGCGCGATCTGCGCAAACCTTTTGCGGTACCAAGTAGATTCAAGCTGCGTTATCCTTTTTCACCTGCCACTGATGAAAGGTGGTGCGTGCCTCCACCAGTGGATCATGCGATTGCAGTTTTGAACAAGGCCACTGCGATTCCTGCAGAGGGTTCACCCATTTTCCGTGATGCCACAGATAGGAGACTGGAGTCTCTGGCCCGTCATACGTATTCTGTTACGGGTTCTATGCTTAAAGCTCTGTTTGCTTCTCTCATGGCGGCCCAGGCGATCGCAAGTTGGACGCAGATGCTTAGGCGCGTCTTGGTGGCCGACTCGGCCTCGCCGGCGACCCTGGATATGGTGGATCAGATCCACCAGGGTGTCATGTATCTGTGTGATGCGGACCTGGACCTGATTCCGTTGGCTGCACGGGTGCACAGTGTGGCGGTGTTGTCTCGCCGCCTGGTTTGGTTAAAATGTTGGTCGGTGGACCAATCTTCGCGTAAGACCTTAGCCAATCTGCCTTATGATGGGTCTCGCCTTTTTGGGGAGTCCCTGGATGTGTTGATTAAGGGAATCACCGGGGGTAAGAGCACTCTCTTGCCCCATTTCCCCAAGGCTAAGGGGGCTTCTGGGAAGAAGCATGCTAATTTTCGGCCCCCTCAGGGGTCCTTTCGTGCCTTTCGGCCGCACTACAAGGGCAAGCCGTTCAAAGGTCAAGGCTCTCAGAAGAAGCCCTGGTCTGGTAAGCAGAAGTCCGGCCAATCCGGACCTGCAGCCCATAACAGTTCGGCCTGAAGGGGCGCCCTCACCCAGTTTTGGGGTGGGGGGACGCTTGCTCGGTTTTCTTCAGCCCTGGTTGGCCCGTGTGCGGGACAGATGGGTTCAGGAAATCGTTCGGTCTGGTTACAAGATCGAGTTTCTCTCTCGGCCGGAGAGCAGATTTTTTCCTTCAAATCTTCAACTGTCTCCGGAGCGCCTGCGGGACCTACACCTGGCGGTGCAGGACCTGAGGGCTCAGGGAGTGGTGGTTCCGGTGCCTCATCGGGACAGATTTCGGGGGTTTTATTCAAACCTGTTCACCGTGCCCAGGAAGGAGGGCAAGGTTCGTCCGATTCTGGACTTGAAGGCTCTGAACTGCTCTGTGCGGGTTCGCAAGTTCCGCATGGAATCCCTGCGGTCGGTGGTGGCTGCCCTGGTTCCGGGGGAATTCATGGCCTCCATCGATTTGAAGGATGCGTATCTTCACATCCCCATCTTCGAGGGTCACCAGAGGTATCTTCGATTTGCCATTGCGGAGGATCACTACCAGTTCGTGGCGTTGCCTTTTGGCCTCGCCTCGGCTCCGCGGGTCTTCACCAAGGTGCTTGCACCGGTTCTGGCATTATTGAGGGCCCAGGGCATTTCTGTCCTGGGGTATCTGGACGACATTCTGGTTCGGTCTGCGACCAGCCAGGGTCTGGAGGAGGACCTGTCTGTCACGATGCAAACTCTGCAGGAGTTTGGTTGGACGATAAATTTTCCAAAGTCGGCACTGAGTCCGTCTGTTCGTCTTCCCTACCTGGGAATGATTTTGGACTCGGTGCAGGCGAAGGTCTTCCTGCCGGACGACAAACTCAGAACTCTTCAGGAGGAAGTCAGGTCCCTCCGGGATGTTCCGCAATCGTCTCTACGGACGTGCATGAGATGTCTGGGATTGATGGTCTCGGCCTTCGAGGCGATTCCCTTCGCCCAGTTTCACACGCGGGGTCTTCAAGCGGAGATCCTGTCCAAGTGGGACGGGCGACCTCAATCTCTGGATCTTCAGATCTCGTTGAGTCATCGCACCAGAAAAGACCTTCTGTGGTGGCTCCAGTCCCCGATGGTGTCCGGGGGCAAGTCGTTTCGTCCTATCTCGTGGACGGTAATCACCACGGATGCCAGCCTGTCGGGCTGGGGTGGTGTTCTGGGCGTTCTGTCCGCCCAGGGAACTTGGTCGGAGGGGGAGTCCTCCCTTCCGATCAACATTCTGGAATTGCGTGCGATAAGTCTCTGTCTTCGTCGCTGGTCGGACCGGCTGCAGGGCTGCCCGGTTCGGGTGCAGACGGACAATGCCACGGCGGTGGCCTACATCAACCACCAAGGGGGCACCAGGAGTGCCCGAGCGGCTCGGGAAGTGGCCGACATTCTGTCTTGGGCCGAGACTCATGTCCCGGCGATAACGGCGGTTCACATTCCAGGGGTGGAGAACTGGCAGGCGGACTATCTGAGTCGCCAGACCCTGGATCAGGGGGAATGGTCTCTCCACCCGGCTGTCTTCCAGATGTTGTGCGCGAAGTGGGGTCTTCCAGATGTGGACCTGTTCGCGTCACGTCTCAACAACAAGGTGAGGAGGTTCGTGGCACGGACGCGCGACCCTCGGGCAGACGCGTCGGACGCGTTAGTGGCCCCGTGGCATCAGTACAGACTGATGTATGCGTTTCCACCGATCCAGTTGCTGTCCAGGTTCCTTCGCAGGTTTCAATCGGAACGCAACACGGTGATTCTTGTGGCACCGGACTGGCCTCGCCGGTCCTGGTACGCAGACCTCGTGAATCTGGCGGTCGACGCCCCGTGGCGTCTGCCTCTTCGAGACGATCTACTGTCTCAAGGACCGATATACCATCCTGCTTTACAGTCGCTGGCTTTGACGGCCTGGCTGTTGAAACCGAGGTCCTGAAGGAGAGGGGTCTCTCTCCGGAGGTCGTTCATACTTTAATCAACGCGAGGAAGTCTTCCTCTGGGAAGGTTTACTACCGTACTTGGAAGGCCTATTTTGCCTGGTGTGAGTCCAGGGGGTTTTCACCCCGCACGTACTCGGTGTCCCGTGTGCTGTCTTTCCTTCAAGCGGGTGTTGATCAGCGCTTGGCGCTGGCTACGATAAAGGGTCAGGTGTCTGCTCTGGCCGTTCTGTTTCAACGTCCCGTGGCATCCAACCTTTTGGTTGGCACCTTTATTCAGGGTGTGCGGCATCTGGTTCCTCCTAGGAGGGATCCTCTGCCCCCTTGGGACTTGAATCTCGTGCTCTGTGTTACAACGTGCTCCTTTTGAACAGATCAGGGAGATCTCGTTGTCTATGTTATCCAAAAAGGTCGCCTTTTTGGTGGCGATCACTTCGGCTCGCAGAGTGTCGGAACTGGCGGCTTTGTCCTGCAAGTCTCCGTACTTGGTTATTCATTTGGATAAGGTGGTCTTGCGACCTAATCCTTCTTTTCTTCCGAAACGTGTTTCGGAATTCCATCTTAATGAGGACATTGTCTTGCCTTCGTTGTGCACGAAGCCTAAACATCCACAGGAGGTGAGATTGCACTCTTTGGATGTTGTTCGGGCGATCAGGGTTTACCTTCGATCGACTGAGTCTTTTCGTAAAACGGACTCCTTGTTTGTTCTTCCAGAGGGTCCTCGGAAGGGCATGGCGGCTTCGGCCTCTACCATCGCTAAATGGATCAGACAGACCATTGAACAGGCCTATGCCTTGCAGGGGAAGGTTCCCCCTGTGCCTGTGAAGGCGCACTCTACTAGATCTCTGAGTACGTCTTGGGCCTGTCGTCATGGGGCTTCTGTAGCCCAGGTGTGTAAGGCGGCGACTTGGTCGACCGTGCACACTTTCACAAAATTCTACAAAGTAGATGTTCGGGCATCGGCGGATGCTTCCTTTGGCCGCAAGGTTCTTAGTGCGGCTGTTCCCTAGGGTCCCTTGTTGGGGACTCCTGGCTGTTGGGATAAGTTTTGTATCCCCTGGTTTTTGCCTTTTCCTGGGTTGTTGTTCCTGTTGAGCACTTGTTTTTTGCTGTTGCCCAGCTGGTTTCCTTCCTTTGGTAAGGTTCCTTTCTTGATGTGGAAACTGCGTTGCCTCTCGGCGCGGATGTGTTTCCCACCCCTCATGTTTGCACTGCTTTGGGACGTCCCCATATGTGACGAATATGAAGAGGCGGCGACTGTCGGAGGACGTAAGAGAAAACGGAATTTTTGTAAAATCTTACCTGTAAAATTCCTTTCTCTGAGTCCTCCGACAGTCGCCGCCCCCGCCCCTCTTTTGGGGTTTGGTTGTATACTCTACTGCTATTCCACTAAAACTGAGATATGGTTGCAGGAAGTAGGAGGGTATTGACTGAGGGGACCACCCCTTGAGGGTGGGATATGTTGGATATGTTAAAAGCTTTATTAACATATTCTGTTGCCTAGCTACTCCTTCGGAGCAAAGTCTAATACCCCATATGTGACGAATATGAAGAGGCGGCGACTGTCGGAGGACTCAGAGAAAGGAATTTTACAGGTAAGATTTTACAAAAATTCCGTTTTTCCAATGCCCTGTGGCGTCAATTCGCACCTTAATTCAAGGTGTGCGACATTTGGCTCCTGCCAGGAGGGAGCCTTTACCTCCATGGGACTTGAACTTGGTTCTGTCAGTGTTACAGCGTTCTCCCTTTGAAAACATCCGGGAGATATCGTTGCCTCTGCTGTCCAAAAAGGTTGCCTTTTTAGTGGCGATCACTTCGGCTCTCAGAGTGTCGGAACTGGCGGCGTTGTCTTGCCGCTCTTCTTACTTGGTAATTCACAAGGATAAGGTGGTCTTGCAACCTCATTAGTCTTTTCTTCCTTAGGTGGTCTCTGAGTTCCACCTTAATGAGGACATTGTCCTGCCTTCGCTTTGTACGAAGCCTAAGCATCCTGAGGAGGTTGCTTTGCATTCCTTGGATGTTGTCAGAGCGATTAGGGTTTACCTGTCATCTACGGAGTCCTTTCGGAAGATGGATTCCCTCTTTGTCCTTCCTGAGGGACCTCGGAAGGGCATGGCTGCGTCTGCAGCGACCATTGCCAAATGGATCAGACAGACCATTGAACAGGCTTATGCTTTGAAGGAACGGGTTCCACCCTTCCCTGTTTAGGCGCACTCTACCAGATCTTTGAGTGCGTCCTGGGCCTATTGGCATCGTGCCTCGGTGGCCCAGGTGTGCAAGGCTGCGACTTGGTCGTCGGTGCACACCTTCTCCAAATTCTATAAGGTGGATGTTCTGGCATCAGCTGATGCCTCCTTTGGCCGCAAAGTTCTCAGTGCAGCAGTGCCATAGGGGACCCTTGTTTTTTTGTGGGTCCCTGACTGTTGGGGTGTTATCCCCTGGGTTATTTGCTTTCCTGGGCTGTTGCTCCTGTTGAGCCTTGTTTTCTATTGCCCAGAAGGTTCTCTTACTGTGCGTGTAAGGTTCCTTTCTCTGATGTGGGTACTGCGTTGCCTTTTCTGCGGTTGCGTCTCCCACCCCTCATGTCTACACTGCTTTGGGACATCCCAATAGTGATGACTTAGAGGAGGCGGCGACTGTCGGAGGACGTAAGTGAAAACTGAATTTTTGTAAAATCTTACCTGTAAAATTCCTTTCTCTGAGTCCTCCGACAGTCGCCACCCCGCCCCTCTTTTGGGGTTGTTTTCTTACCTACTGCTATTCTACCAAACTGAGTTGGGAGTGTCACTGCAGGGAGGGTATTGACCAGTGGGACAGCCCCCATGGGTGTGTATATGCAAATGCCTTTGTTCTTTTGACTAAGTCTTATGCCTAGCTACTCCTGCGGAGTGGAAGTCAATACCCAATAGTGATGACTTAGAGGAGGTGGCGACTGTCGGAGGACTCAGAGAAAGGAATTTTACTGGTAAGATTTTACAAAAATTCAGTTTTTTTGGCCTAAAAGCAAAATGCTATGTGTGGCGGAAAATTTCCACTGTGAAACATGGTGGTGGCAGCATCATGTTGTGGGGATGCTTTTCTTCAGCAGGGACAGGGAAGCTGGTCAGAGTTGATGGGAAGATGAACAGAGCCAAATACAGGGCAATCTTACAAGAAAACCTGTTAGAGTCTGCAAAAGACTTAAGACTGGGGTGGAGGTTCACCTTCCAGCAGGACAATGCCCCAAACATACAGCCTGAGCTATATTGGAATGGTTTAGATCAAAGCATATTCATGTGTTAGAATGGCCCACTCAAAGTCCAGACATAAATCCAATTGAGAATCTGTGGCAAGACTTGAAAACTGCTGTTCACAGACGCTCTCCATCCAATCTGATAGAGCCTGAGCTATTTTGCAAAGAAGAATGGGCAAAGCTGGTAGAGACATCCCCAAAAAGACTTGCAGCTGTAATTGCAGCTATAAGTAGTATTGACTCAGGGGGTCTGAATACAATTTTACACCACACTTTTTAGGTAATTTTTTGTAAAACAATTTGAAAAATGTTTATCATTTTCCTTACACTTCACAATTATGTGCCACTTTGTGTTGGTCTATCACATAAAATCACAATAAATTTACGTTTTTGGTTATAGCATGACAAAATGTGGAAAATTTCAAGGGGTATGAACACTTTTCAAGGCGCTGTATGCCTGTGGGCCCTCATAGATGGCATCCAGCTTTCCCATTCCACTATTTATATGCTAGGTACACACTGAGTTTTTTTTGTTCAACCCAGCGGGCTGAACGAAACAAAAAATGGAGAGGTCACCGTACTAACTAAGCACTGTCAGTTCGCCAGTCTTCCCCGGTGAGCTGTTGTGTTCAAACAGGGGGAATGCACCACCTACTAGAACACACTGATCAGCGTCCACAGCATTGACTGCAAGCTCTGATCAGATGCTGGTTTTCCAGCATGCCCATTTGATAAAAGCCAGGCGTTTGATCGGCTTATGTCAGACAGGCTGCTGTACGCACAACCCGAATGATATTCGTCCCACGTGTACCAGCCTTTAGGGGGATTAGGCAACTCATCTGCAGGGCATATGCCTTTAGGGACAGAGTTTCCCCTTTTCTTATCAGAACCCTTTCCACCAGGGCTATTGGTGTATCTTGGGCTTTAAAATATGAAGCATCAGCTTCCTAGATTTGCCAGTCCACCATCTGGTCCTCTGTTCACACCTTTTCCAAGTTCTACCAGGTGGATGTTCAGATTTTGGCTGAAGGTGCTTCAAGTTGTCATCTGAGCTTTTATGGTTGGGTTCTTTAACCCATTGCTTTTTTGGGGGCCTTTTGGTAGTTGTTTGCTATGTTGCTGCCCACCCCTCAGTTTGTTGCTTGGGTATGTCCCGTGGTCTATGAAAAGTCCTGTGTCCTGTACTGTATGGTTAAGATAATAGGAATTTTGACTTACCTTTAAATTCCTTATTTTGGAGTACATAACAGGACACAGACCCTTACCCCTTATGTCTTGATCACTCCTTGTTGCTTGCTAAGAAAAAAACCTGGAGTTTTCCTGAGTGAGCAGGGTTATAGGAGTACTCTCTTGCGGTGAGTTTTTTGCCAGTCTCCAATTACCTGAAGGCTGTCAGAATAAAACGAGTCATTGTTTTCTTACATTTAATGATTTAGCATAGTCTTCTTTGTAGTGTACCTTGTTTAATGGCCAATGTTTTGCCTTTTTTTTAGGGAATCAATTATAAGTCTGAAAAGGAAATACTTAAGAAGTGAAGAAGATGTTATGGCATCTGGCTCAGCAAATATGGACTCCATTTTAGACAACATTGCAAGCGAGGGATGCAGAAGTTTGTTGGATGAAGTTTTTTTGGATTTAGAGGTGAAAACATAGATTTTACTTATATGAATGTTTATATTGTAGAATCTTCCTTTTAAAGCAAAACTGTCTGGTTTTTATTGCTCCAAGTGTCAGCTCCGCGCTATGAGTGCTAATAAACCCATATTAGCTCCCAGCACCAAGATTACTAATCTTCATGAGAAAGTGTAATCTGAAGGTGTATGTATGTTTGTGCGGCGCTTGGGGTTGCAAAAAAATATACCATAAACTGTTCTTGAGCGCAGTAGCACTGTTAGGTAGAGTACAGTTTTTATGCAAGAACAAGCCTTGCACAAACACACATACAGGTTTTTATTGCTGTCTGTGTCTCTGTTAAAGAGATTCACCCTCTCTATGTGTCCTGTTTATGATTATCATTCAAAGTGAGAGTAAAAGAAAACTCTAAATTTAGGGTTGTCCCCAGAGCAGGAATAGAGGGAAAATCTTCAAATGGAGACCTTTGTAGTGACCTGGGGGACACACACCAAGAGTTTCCCTCAATTTGCAGAGATTTGCCTATAGTCCTACTTCTAAGTTATTATTTGTACTATGGTTTTCATTAAAAATGAACTCCCTATTATGAAATCGGTGCATTGGCATCATTTTAACTGCAGCAATATCATCACATTACCTGCAATTTCATAATTTTTAATTTTGTAATATTTTGTGAGACCCCTTACTATTTCTACTTGTCATAACCAGGTCAGGTGTCAATAATGTGAAAGCTAAATAGTGGTAAATCCACTGTGTATATAAACTTAAATATTCCCTATCTGCTGAAAAGGTTGAAATAATAAGAAATAGATTGTAAGCTCTAACGAGCAGGGCCCTCTGATTCCTTTTGTTCCAAATTGTATTGTAACTGTAATGCATTTGCACATCTCTCCCAGCAAGGAGTATTATCTCCAAGGGTTAGAAAGGCTGGATTCATCTCTTTTTCATGGATAGTGTAGGACCCACTGATAATGGGGTACTTTGACGCAGTAGTGGGCTTGAGCACGATATGGCCATATGGTGGGACCAAACCCCCATTTTTATTTATGGACTCTCTTCAGATTTGGTAGTAATTTCTTTTGCATTTGCGCGCTATTCTTTTTTAATATACATGTCTTTTGGTTCATAGCTGCAGCAGCTTTGGAAATACATGGGTATGCTCCCCCAAATTTTTTGCCTGTTTATTGTAACTGTAATGTCTGCCTTCATTTTGTTAAGAGATGCGCAAACTGTTGGCGCTATATAAATACTGTATAATATAATAATAATATATTCTACTTACGGACCTGTGACATGCCTCTGTACTTATTATTAATGCAAGATATAATGTGCCATCCTAGTAGAAAAGCAAATCAAACTAAAGTGACTTGTCAGGTAATGAAGGAAACAATTACCATTTTTTTCAATGCATATTTCAATGTCCTACAATTTAAGAAATCCTGTAACTGCATAATATATTATCCTTTAGCAACATCTTAATGACCTAATGACCAAGAAATGGCTTGGAGGATCTAACTCTGTGGATACCATATGTGTCACTTTAGAGGACTACTTTAACGACTTTGCAAAAATCAAACCCCATTATCAACAGGTATGTGGTTTTCAAAAATAATGGTTCCATAAAAGATTGTAACAGAAACACGTATGACTAGTTGTCACTTGAATAAAACTGTGAAAACCGGTAGTAGTGGGATTGTAATACAATCTCTTATCAGTAAAATTCCTCTGGGCAGTAGCAAAAAAAAATCTATGGAGTGCGGGCGAATTAATAAAAGGTGTGCTTTCTCCATCCAAAGATCAACTTTCAATTATAGAAACTATAGTAGAGCTTCTGTGAATGTGAGGAGATGGACTGAAAGGGTGGGCATAGTTGGCACTCTTGATGAGAGCATATGACGGGTACCTCATCTCCATTATCCCCCACTGTTCATGTAGACTGTGGGGGTAGAAAGGGGGCATTGGAGGGCGATCGATTTCAAGCAAAGCATGAGACAGCAGCACAAAGGACATTAGTTGTAAAATAAGCTACTATTTATTTTTTCTATTGATTTAACTAGATGGACTCTGTGTCTTTTTTTAACCTGCCTAACTATGTACAGTGCATCTGGAAAGTACTCACAGCGCTTTGCTTTTTCCACATTTTGTTATGTTACAGCCTTATTCCAAAATGGGTTAAATTCATTATTTTCCTCAAAATTCTTCAAACATATCCCACATCCCGCACATTTCTTAAAAATAAAAAAAACAACACTTAAAGCGGAGTTCCGGTGAAATTTAGATAAAAATACCCCCCGGACAGTCAGGGCTAGTACATTCCATAATGGATAGCCTCTGTACTGTCCCAGGTCGCATTTACCTTTTAGAAGAAATACTTACCTTGAAAATTTCTTCTCCAGCGCTGCCATCTCAGGTGTGGGCAGCTGAAGCCAGCTCGTCCTCTTCCGTGTCCACTTCATCCCAGAATGCCCCGCACCGGCCCCGCTCGTCACTTCCGGGGCAGGCGCGTCATCCCTGCACAGCTTCTGGGCATGCCCAGAAGCTGTTTAGCAGGGAATGACGCGCCTGCACCAGAACTGACGAGCGGGGCCAGTGCAGGCGCATTGACTCCTGGGAGCAATGACGTTCAGCTCCCAGGAGTCATCACGAACAGGAGGAGACGGCGCGGGCCGCGGCCTCAGAGGGAGGAAGTAGAAGAAAGCGAAGTATACTTTCTTCTATAACAAGGTAAGTAAAGAAAAAAAAACATTCTGGAGCATCCATTTATTTTTCAGGGCAATCTCAGCAAGCGGATGGGCCAAAGTTGTTTTTAGCCCGGAATTTAACTATTTGGTTGGAATGGCAAGTGTCATGTCTAGTGGAAAACAGGCACCGCTCATCACCTGGCCAATACCATCCCTACAATGAATGGTGGTGGCAGCATGTGGATTTTGTTTCAGCAGCAGGAACTGGGAAACTAGTCAAGATCGAGGGAAAGACATAGTTGATCAAAACCTGCTCCAGAGGGCTCTGAACCTCATACTGGGGCGAAGGTTCATCTTCCTACAGGACAACGACCCTAAGTACACAGCCAAGATAGCAAAGGAGTGGCTACGGGACAACTCTGTGAATGTCCTTGAGTGGCCCAGCCAGAGCCCAGATTAGAACATATCTGTAGAGATCTGAAAATGGATGTGCACCGACACTCCCCATCCAACCTGATGGAGCTGGAGAGCTCCTGCAAAAAAAGAATGGGAAAAACTGCCCCAAAATAGGTGTGCCAAGCTTGTACTATCACATTAAAAAAAAACTTGAGGCTGTAATTGGTGCCAAGGGTGCTTCAACACTGTATTGAGCAAAGGCTGTGAATACTTATGTACGTGGGATTTTTTTCCTTTTTTGATAAATAAATTTGCAAAGATTTCGAACGTCTTTCATGTTGTCATTATGGAGTATTGTTTGTAGAATTGTGAGGGAAAAAAAAGAACTTAATACATTTTGGAATAAAGCTGTAACATAACAAAATGTGGAAAAAGTGAAGCAATGTGAATACTTTCCGGATGCACTGTAAGTAAAGTTAACCATATTCTCATAAATTTCAAAAAAGAAACTGCGCTATCATCTAAATTTGTGCAATAACCAAATTGAATAAGAGCAGCAACTTCACCATGACATACTATTCACAGTCAAACTGCTATTATATCAAAAAGAATCGTGCTTACAAGTGATAAAAAATGTATGTGAACCAATAAAAAAAAAAAAAAAAAATTGATTTCATTTGAAAAACATGTGCAAGTCCAATGGGTGAAAGGAAAGTCCTCTTCTGTGTTCAAATATTCTTAAACGTGTGATCAACCTCCATCACCAGTAAGAAAAGTTGTGAGGCCACCACCTAGTGGTAGAGCTGCACGATTCTGGGTATTGACCTCTTATCCACAGGAGTAAGCTAGGCAGAAGATTTTGTTAAAATCACAAAACTTTGCATAGACACACCTACAGGGGGCTGTCCCTCTGGTCCAATACCCCCGGCTAGCCTCATTCCCAATTCAGTTTGTCTTTTGCCTAGATAGGAGTAGGCAGGCTTCCCTCTGGTGGGGCTACAGTCTCAGCCTTTTCTCTGTTTTATTACATTTTATTTTCTGCTAAGTGTGTTTTTCTTTGCACTAGTAGCTTTTTATTTGTTCCTGCGCTTAGTTAGTCAGACTTCAGAAGACTACAGCGTTGCGGAGCTGGGAATCGAACTGGTTGTCCTGGTTTCCCAGGACAGAGAACCTTATGGAATCCCAGCCTGCCATTGAGCGTTTAGCAGGCTATGCGTATGCCCAGGCCTCGCAAACGACCTGTCCCTGTCCTCAGGGACAAAGCCCGCGAAGTGGCCACTTCGCTAGGATGTCTCTACTGCGGTACACTGCGTGTAGCTAGCTTACAGAAGGTGCATTTATACGGAGACTTGATTACACATTAGTCATTTAGTGCAACATTGGATCATTCAGAGATCCTCACTGAACTTCTGGAGAGAGTTTGCTGCTCTGAAAGTAAAGGGGCTGAATTTTGGACGCCCAATTTTTCAGTTTTTTATTTGTTAACAAAGTTTGAAATATCCAATAAATTTCATTCCACTTCATGATTGTGTCCCACTTGTTGTTGATTCTTCACAAAAAATGACAGTTTTATATCTTTAGCATATTTAAGGATTCCCCTTGGGGTGGGACTTTGAAGGTCACTCAAAAAATATACAAAAAATTATATTGAATAATTATTGGTTTTATTACAAAAATGGTAAAAGGTAAACATACACAAATGACAGTGAAAACTAGTAAAATTATTGGCAAAACTGATATTGGTATGAAGGTGTACAAATCACTCAACCAATTATTCCAAGCAAGATCCGACGTTTCAAGGTGAGAACCTCTTCTTCAGGGATTTTTTTGGGAATAATTTTATCTGTAAGTATTGAAGAGATATATCAAAGCAAACAAGCAGTTGTTGATAATATAAAATACAGTAACAAAATATTGGTATGAACATGTTTTTTGAGTATAGGCATACACTCATTATAAAACAACA
The DNA here is from genome assembly GCF_965119305.1 of Pelophylax lessonae. Classification (NCBI taxonomy): domain Eukaryota; kingdom Metazoa; phylum Chordata; class Amphibia; order Anura; family Ranidae; genus Pelophylax; species Pelophylax lessonae. The sequence goes on from NC_138772.1 coordinate 236,161,733, forward strand.
TTGTAAGTAAAAAAATCGTTGTATACACTTACATGGTTGAAGGACGCATGAACACCACAATTGTTTTGCCACAGATTAAAAACATGGAACATTAACGACACCCACAGAGATCATCGTCAGCCTTGTCTATGAGAGGAAGGTTTGGTACTTGGAGTAGGTCCAAAAAGGGATATCAGTAAGCATATGATAGTGGAAAGTGTGCAGACCAGAGGGGGCCCAAATTGCTCCAGCTGGAGTCCAAATTGGCCCAACCAAGGGGGCGGGGGTCAGTCACAGTAATGCTGTAGATAGCAAGGAAATACAAATAATAAATAAAAGATAAAATACAAAAATGTTTGTTTTATCTAGGTGCAATGTACAGAGAGTACAATGACGCGACAAAACCAAAAATATGCACGTATATACAAATACTACATATATATATAAGGCAATAGCCTGATAGGTGTGCGTCAAATGAATGCACATATAGCATCTCACTAGGATCAAGCATGGTTTATAACACTGCTACAAACAGAAGGAGCCAGTGCATAGAGTAAATTGGAGCCTATGCTCTAGCAATTTTATGACTATGAGGGATAACCAGTGAAACTGGATATGTAAAGATGAAAATATAGTCATGACATAAGCTAAGTGTGCATATTTATATATGAGGACAAATAGGTAAATCCCTTTGAGATGATGAGAACTGACCTTAAGACAGCAGACTCCGAGGCAAACTTCCTCCCAGCAGTGGATGTACACAGTACTCCATGCTGGGAGTGGTGCCTATATAGGAGCGCAGTCCGGTGAAGGCAATCAAGCTGATTGCATCTCCGCCCCCTGGTGGCCCTGGGCTCCCTGAGCGGCGCTCGCCAGACCCGCCCATAACCACGCCCTGATGAACACAGGAAGTGCGTCACCGGAACGAAAGGCCAGAGGCGTAGCCGGCGGGCGTCTCCCACCGGCACGGGATGTGACGTCGCTGAAGCGCACGAATGCGTGCAGCGGCGTATCCCGGAAGTGGGGATACCATTTTTGTAATAAAACCAATATATATTCAATATAATTTTTTGTATATTTTTTGAGTGACCTTCAAAGTCCCACCCCAAGGGGAATCCTTAAATATGCTTCTCATATCGGGATGTGGCACTCATATTTAGGAAGCACACCTCTAGTTTTATATCTTTATGTTTGAAGCCTGAAATGTGGCAAAAGGTCGCAAAGTTCAAGGGGGCCGAATACTTTCGCAAGGCACTGTATTTGTGAAAGGTGTGTGCTCGTTATCATTTATAAACAAGGAATGGGTACATAGATCCAGCATAAGTGAAAAATAATTTTCAGACGATTTTTGTATAGTGTGTACAGAACTTTGTCCCTTCGAGAATTTTCGTATGAAAATTCTGAATCGTCTGTAGAAACTCCAAAATGTTTCTCGTACACGAAAAAACAACAGTTTTCGTTTAATGTGTACAGTTTTCGTACGATTTTTGTACAAGAAAAATCAGAAACGAAAGACTGAGCATGATCACAAACAATAAACAACAAAAAAAAGCCTTTGCCGTACGAGAATTATCATACAAATTTTTGTTCATCGCTTTGATATGAAACGAGGCAAATCGGACGATCGTTCACCCGATTTTCTTATAGTGTGTACCCTACTTAAGTAAAACCTATGCAAGTTTAAACAATTATTATCATATCCTTTCTTATGTAATATGTAAGTTTTACTTTCACTTTTTATGTTTTACTAGGGGATTTTGCACACACAGGCACTGCTGGGTATGTGCTATAACCCTCATTTATCCACGTGCTGAGTAATATTGACTTCCCCTTATTTGTAATGTAAGCAATACCCGCCCCCTTAGGAGATTGGGAGTCTGTGGCCACAAACCCGACCATAGAGATACAGGCTCACCGTGCGTTGGCCCAACAACCATCAACAGGGTTTTTAAAGAGGTAGAATAAATAAAAAGTTAGAAATCTAGATTTAAAAAAATATATATGTTTGACCACACACATGTAATAAATCTTACTTTGTGGGGGGTAAAATATACCTTAACCCCCTTACTGGCCAGATGCCAGCATGTATGTTAAAGAAGAACTCTGTGTTTCCTGTGACTTTAAATGGCTATTTTGGGCCAACTTGGTTAAAATGATCATTTCTCTTTCGTCCTCCGACAGTCGCCGCCCACTCATACAGTCTTCACCAATGGGGTATTGACTTCATCTCCACAGAAGTAGCTAGGCATAAGACTTGTTGGAAACCAAGCATTTACATAGACACACCCATGGGGGCTGTCCCACTGGTCCAATACCCCTCCTGCAATAGCCATCCCAGCTCAGTTTGTCTTCTGCCTAGTTTAGGAGTAGATAGGCTTCCCTGTGCTGGGGCTACAGTCTCAGCCTTCTTCTTCTATTTTATGATTTTCTGCAGATTGTCAGTTTTTTCTTTACATTACTAGCAGTTTATTTTGTCAGCGTTAGTTAGTTGGATCTTCGGATGAAGGCGCCCTGGCCTCACAAACGACCCATCCCTGTCCTCAGGGATGCAGCTTTGTGAGGTGGCTACCTCACCGGACACATGCTCGGTTCGTCCGTGCACTCCTGGTGTCCTGCATTTTTGGCTGACGGCACTCCCCTGCCATCTGAGGGCGGGCGGTTTCCCGTTTGATATGAGGCACCCCACGCCATCGGGTACAGGTAAGTACACTCTGTGTGGGGCCTCTGTCTGGGGTCGGCAGTCTTTTGTGGTCTGTGGTGTCCACTATGTCTGTGCGGTTTTGGGCTCCCTGATCCCGGTCCCTGCGTGGGTTTTTTCTCCCACAGCCAGCGCTGTGTGGGGTTTTGGGGGATCCCTCTCCTGTGTCACTTTAGGGTGCTTGGAGGTACAGACATGTGCGGCGACCGCTGAGGGGTTAAAAACCGCCAGTCCGCCATTTTAGATGTAGGCAGCGTGTCTGGCTTCACTATGGGCGCTTAAACAGCATTGTATGTAGTGTATTTTGGCGCTCTGCGGCGCCATCTTGTGTGTGGCAAACGATCGTTCCGAGCACATGTCGGCGGCCATTTTGCCGAAGCCTCCCATTACTTTGCATAGGCATCCATGTTTCCTTAGCCTGCAGCTTTAGTTCAGCCTCTGGCCATGACATCACTTCCTTCCTTCTCTCAGGAGGGACTGACAGCGCTGGTAACACTCTGGTGGGGCTCTGTTCTGCTGTCCTTTTCTTTCCTCCATTGTGCAATCTTCCTGGCTTCAGTTTGTCCCTGTGGGGGGGTCTGCGTTCCACAGTCCATATAGCGGTGTGCTGCGGGGTCTGCGGCGCGCTTAAAGGGCCAGTACCTTACGAAAAAAAAAAAAAATTTTTTTGTAATGGAATCCCAGGACAGCAAATTCCCTCCAGCTTTGGTGGGGGATTCAGGTTCTGCTGAATCCTCTACCCTGACTAATTTGGCCACTGTAGTGGCGTCTTTGGTGTCCAAAATGGATGTGCTGATGTCTGAATGTGCTGCTAGAAAAAGGCCTAGGATTTCTTTTTCTTCTGATTCTGAATGTGACATGGTTGCTGCAGGTAGCGTGCCCCTTTCAGGGTCTCGCTCTTCTCAGGACCCACTAGAGTCTGAGGGGGAGGCAGAGGTTGCAGTGGTGGATGAATCCCCCCCTGGGACGCCAGAGGAACGCGCAGCTATGGATGCGCTGATTTCTGCCATTAAAGAAACACTACATTTAGAGGATGAGTCCAATCCTCCGGGCATTGTGTCCTCTTTTGGTACACACAGAACCCGCAAGACGACGCAGGTTTTTCCTTGCCCCGCTGAGTTTCATCACACGGTGAATGAGCAATGGCGCAATTTAAAACACAGCTTCACGGTGCCTAAGAGGTTTCAACTTCTCTACCCTTTTACGTCTACTACGGTTGCACGCTGGTGTGTGGCTCCTCAAGTGGATCACACTGTGGCCAGGTTGAACAAGGCCACTCTGGTTCCTACCGAAGATTCTCCGGTGTTTAGGGATCCTACGGATAGGAGGCTGGAATCTCTTGCTCGCCATGCCTATGTGGTGGCGGGTTTCATGTTAAAGCCTATTTTCGCTTCTGTCATGACGGCTCAGGCTGTGGCGGATTGGACTAAGGTGCTAAGACGCACTCTCGTGGCTGATTCGCCCCCCCCCCCCCACTACAGTGGAGAGGGTGGACCGGATTTATCAAGGGGTCATGTATTTGTGCGATGCGGCCTTGAATGAGGCCCCATTGGCTGCGCGCCTGTCCAGTGTCCCGGTGCTTAGCCGTCGACTGATATGGTTGAAAAGCTGGTCGACTGACCAGAAATCCAGAAAGACGGTGGCTGACATTCCCTATGCGGGGGTCTCGCCTTTTTGGGGAATCCCTGGATGTATTGGTTAAAGGGGTCACTGGGGGCAAGAGCACTCTGCTGCCCCAGAATCCTAAGGGCAAGTTTTTCCGCGGCAAGCGGGGTCCCGCCTTTAAACCTACTCAGGGATCCTTTCGTGCCTTCAAGGCACAGTACAAGGGGAAACCCTTCAAAGGCTAGGGTGGCCAGAGAAAACCCTGGGCCGGCAAACAAAAATCCGCCTGATGGGGCGCCCTCACCCATTTCAGGGGTGTCGGGACGTTTGCGCGGTTTCCTCCAACCTTGGCTGCTCCGAATTCCGGACAGGTGGGTTCAGGAAATCATTCGATCAGGGTACAAGATCGAATTCCTTTCGCGACCGGCGGACAGGTGCTTTCCCTCAAATCTTCATTTGACCCCAGATCGGTTGCAGGATCTTCATCGAGCGGTGCAAGACCTTCTCGCCCAGGGGGTGATCATCCTGGTGCCACATCGGGACAGATTTCGGGGGTTTTATTCTAATCTGTTCACTGTGCCCAGAAAGGAGGGCAAGGTGCATCCGATTCTGGACTTAAAAGCTCTGAAACCGCTTTGTGCGCGTGCGAAAGTTCAGCATGGAATCGCTCCGCTCGGTGGTAGCCTCCCTGAGTCCGGGAGAATTTCTGGCCTCTATCGATCTGAAGGATGCGTACCTTCACATCCCCATTTTCGAGTGTCACCAGAGGTACCTCCGATTCGCTATCGTGGAGGATCATTATCAGTTTGTGGCGTTACCTTTCGGTCTCGCTTCGGCTCCAAGGGTCTTTACCAAAGTGTTGGCGCCTGTTCTGGGCCTGTTGCGGGCACAGGGCATTGCAGTCTTGGGTTATCTGGACGGTCTCCTATTGAGATCGAGTACCAGTCAGGGCCTGCTGTGCGATCTGTCCACAACGGTCCAGACGCTCCAGGAGTTCGGATGGACCATCAACGTTCAGAAGTCGACTTTGTCTCCATCGGTTCCGATTCCCATATTTGGGAATGGTTCTGGACTCTGCTCAAGCAAAGGTGTTTTTACCGGAGGACAAACTCCGGACCCTGCAGTCCGAGGTCAGGTCCCTCAGGGACAACGAATCCTCGTCACTCAGGACCTGTATACGGTCTCTGGGGTTGATGGTGTCGGCCTTCGAGGTGATACCATTTGCACAGTTTCACACGCGGTCTCTCCAAGCGGAGATCCTGACCAGGTGGGACAGACTTCCTCAGTCCTTGTACCTGAGAGTGTCTCTGAGTTGCCAAACCAGAATGGATCTCTTGTGGTGGCTTCAGTCCCCGGCTGTATCGGAAGGAAAATCCTTCCAGCCATTACTGTGGATGGTGATCACCACGGATGCAAGCCTGTCAGGCTGGGGTGGCGTCCTGGGCAACCTGTCTGCCCAGGGCACTTGGTCGGAGGAGGAATCCTCCCTTCCGATAAACATATTGGAGTTGAGAGCGATCAGGCTATGCCTGCTCCATTGGTCGGATCATCTTCGGGGCCGTCCTGTACAGGTGCAGACTGACAATGCCACTGCGGTGGCGTACATCAATCACCAAGGGGGCACCAGGAGTGCCCAGGCGGCCCAGAAAGTGACCAGTATCCTGTCTTGGGCCGAGACTCATGTCCCGGCGATTTCGGCAGTTCATATTCCGGGTGTGGAGAATTGGCAGGCCGATTATCTGAGCCGCCAGACCCTGGACCAGGTGGAAATGGTCCCTGCACCCGGAGGTATTTCAAATGCTGTGTGCGAAGTGGGGATCCCCGGATGTGGATCTGTTCGCGTCTCGGCTAAACAACAAGGTGGAAAGGTTCGTGGCAAGAACGCGCAATCCGCTGGCAGACGCCTCGGATGCTTTGGTGGTGCCTTGGCATCAGTATCATCTGATATATGCCTTTCCTCCGATTCAGTTGTTGTCCAGGTTCCTTCACAGGTTGGCCTCGGAACCAACTCTGGTGATTCTGGTGTGGCCGGACTGGCCACGCCGGTCCTGGTACGTGGACATCGTTCACCTGGCCGTCGAGCCTCCGTGGCGGCTGCCGATGCGAGATCTCCTGTCTCAAGGACCGATCTTCCATCCTGCTTTAGAGTCGCTGGCTTTAACGGCTTGGCTGTTGAAAGCCAGGTCCTGAGAGACAGGGGTCTCTCTTCAGAGGTCATTCCTACTTTAATCAAGGCTAGAAAAGCCTCGTCTGGTAAGATTTATTACCGTACGTGGAAAGCTTATTTTGCCTGGTGTGAGTCCAGGGGCTTCTCTCCTCGTTCTTACTCGGTGGCGAGAGTGTTGGCTTTCCTCCAGTCTGGTGTGGAACAGCGCCTTGCGTTGGCCACGATTAAGGGCCAGGTATCTGCACTGGCTATTCTTTTCCAACGCGCAGTGGCGTCTAAGTCCTTGATTCGCACCTTCATTCAAGGTGTGCATCACTTGGCCCCTCCCAGAAAGGAGCCCTTACCTCCATGGGTTTTGAACTTGGTTCTGTCCATGTTACAACGTCCTCCGTTTGAAAACATCAGGGAGATCTCGTTACCTCTGCTGTCCAAAAAGATTGCCTTTCTGGTGGCGATCACTACGGCTCGCAGAGTGTCGGAACTGGCGGCGTTGTCTTGCCGCTCCCCTTACCTGGTGGTTCATAGGGACAAGGTGGTCTTGCGACCTAACCCGTCCTTTCTTCCAAAAGTGGTTTCGGATTTTCACCTTAATGAGGACATTGTTCTACCTTCGCTCTGGGTGAATCCTAAGCATCCTAAAGAGATTGCCTTGCATTCTTTGGATGTTGTCAGGGCGATCAGGGTTTACCTGTCATCGATTGAATCCTTTCGTAAATCGGATTCTCTCTTTGTCCTTCCTGAGGGACCTCGAAGGGTTTGGCCACGTCTGCGGCGACCATTTCAAAATGGATCAGACAGACAATTGTTCAGGCCTATTAGTTGAAGGAACGGATACCGCCCTTCCCTGTCAAGGCGCACTCTACCAGATCGGTGAGTACGTCCTGGGCCTTCCGACATCAGGCCTCGGTGGTCTAGGTGTGCAAGGCTGTGACTTGGTCGTCGGTGCACACCTTTTCAAAATTCTACAAAATTGATGTTCTGGCATCAGCAGATGCCTCCTTTGGCCGCAAAGTTCTCTGTGCGGCAGTGCCATAGGGGACCCTGGTTTTGTTGCGGGTCCCTGACTGTTGGGGTTGTTGACCCCCTTGGTTATTTGCTTTCCTGGGTTGTTGCTCCTGTTGAGCTTTCTTGTTGCCAAACGGTTCCCTTGCTGTTCTTGTAAGGTTCCTTTCTCTGGTATGGGTACTGCGTTGCCTTTCTGACGGTTGCGTTTCCCACCCCTCATTTCTACACTGCTTTGGGACATCCCCATTGGTGAAGACTGTATGAGTGGGCGGTGACTGTCGGAGGACGTAAGAGAAAACTGAATTTTTTTAAAATCTTACCGTAAAATTCCTTTCTCTGAGCCCTCCGACAGTCGCCGCCCCCGCCCCTCTTTTGGGGTTCTTATACACTTAACTACTTGCTACCAAACTGAGCTGGGATGGCTATTGCAGGAGGGGTATTGGACCAGTGGGACAGCCCCCATGGGTGTGTCTATGTAAATGCTTTGTTTCTAACAAGTCTTATGCCTAGCTACTCCTGTGGAGGTGAAGTCAATACCCCATTGGTGAAGACTGTATGAGTGGGCGACGACTGTCGGAGGACTCAGTGAAAGGAATTTTACGGTAAGATTTTACAAAAATTCAGTTTCACTAACTTTTAAAAGTGACAGGAAACATGGAGTTCTTCTTTAACCTGTCATCACCCAGTCTCCAGCAGGTGCTTTAAAATTCATCACCCAGTCTGCATATGTCATAATCCCTCACATTTATTGAAATATCACTCTCTTTGCCCCTGAACCTAAATTAATCTTATACTTAAAGCGGTAGTATACTCATTTTTGTGACTTTTACCTACAGGTAATTCTATAATAAGGCTTACCAGTAGGTACAATTAATATCTCCTAAACCTGCACGGTTTAGGAGATATTTGCCCTGCATGCAGCCGCTGACGCTAGCGGCACAAGCGCTCTGAAGGAAACTGGCACATTTTTGTTAGTAACAAAAGAACAATGTGAATGATACAGTGAATAGGAGACCAAAAGCATGTAAGTTCAGGGATATTTAAAATAAATGTTTCATTTTATCCATGTGAATATTTCTTTTACATTCTTTAAGTACAATCCCTTGGTCAAACATACACATCTTTACCATACAATTTGTCAGCCTTCTAAATTATGGAGACATTTAATTTATAGCCCATCCCTTGATGGGTTTTGATAGGATGAATATGCCAACATTTGGTGTAACATAAAATTTCACTGTCTGCAGAAAATGACCATCAAAGCTCACAGGAAGGTAGTAACGGAGTACTTGAAGGCAATCATGCAGAGGCGTATTTGTTTCAGAAATGCAGAAGAGCGCAAGGAAGGAGCAGAACGTATGATTAAGGAAGCTGAACAATTCAAATTCTTATTTAAGCGCCTAACTTCTGTAAGTGATCTCTACCCTAACATAATCCTTCATTGTCTGTTGGTATGTCAATTATGTTGTTTTATTCTCAAGGACTAATTCTTAAGGACTAACCAAGCAATGTTCAAATGATTTGTAATATATAAACATTTAAAAAAAATCAATATTATAATTTTATGCCTCAATTTGTTATTCTTTGGCTATTCCACAAAAGGTAAAACCATAAAATCTTTAGCCTAATTTTATTTAATACTTAAATTTACGCGTTTCAAAAACATGTAGATGTAGAACAAAATATTTAGACAATAACTAAGCAAATCATTGCAGCAAAATAAAAATCTGTATAAGAATATATATTGCTTTTTCCAATAAAGATAATGCACAAATATTTCTGTGCACTGTAACTTGTACTCACTTTAATTACCACATTGTGTAGTGTAAATATAATAAAAGAATAAAAGAAAATCTCTGCATACATTCCAAAAGCTGTAAATACCAATAGCTTAACATGAAAAAAAATTCTAAGTACAGTAAACCTGTAATATTTTCTTAAATTGGCAAACTAACACTGCGTCTGTATAGAGACCACCCTATGGTGCCACAACCTGGAGTGCCTGCCCCCCCCAGTACAGTGTGGATGTTTTTCAAGTGCATAGCTGTATGCAGAATAATGCCCTTTTGAAATTAAGTATTTCCAGGGCCATATTGCAGTAAACACTAAAGTAACAGTGAGGAATAAAAGTATTTGATCCACTGCTGATTTTGTACGTTTGTCCACTGACAAAAAAAAAAAAAAAAAGATCATTAATCACTTTAATGGTAGGTTTGTTTTAAAAGTGAGAGACAGGGCAAAAAATCCACAAAAACGCATTGCAAAAAGTTATAAACTGATTTGCATTTTAATGAGTGAAAAAGGAATTTGATCTCCTATCAATCAGAAAGATTTCTGGCTGCCAGGTGTCTTCTATACAAGTAATGAACTGAGATTAGGAGCACTCGCCTAAAGGGAGCTCTTAATCTCAGTTTGTTACCTGTATAAAAGACACCTGTCCACAGAAGCACTCAATCAATCGTATTCCAATCTCTCCACCATGGCCAAGACCAAAGAGCTGTCCAAGGATGTCAGGGACAAGAAAGGAGACCTACACAAGGCTGGAATGGGCTACAAGACCATCGCCAAGCAGCTTGGTGAGAGGGTGACAACAGTTGGTGCAATTATTTGCAAATGGAGGAAACCCAAAAACCCAAAATGACTGTCCCTCAGTCTGGGGCTCCATGCAAGATATCGCCTTGTGGAGTTTCAATGATCATGAGAATGGTGAGGAATCAGCCCAGAACTACACGGAAGAATCTTGTCTTTGATCTCAAGGCAGCTAGAACCATAATCACCAAGAAAACGATTGGTAATGCACTACACCGTGAAGGACTGAAATCCTGCAGCGCCCGCAAGGTCCCCCTGCTCAAGAAAGCAGATGTACAGGCTTGCCAATGAACATCTGAATGAGAACTGGGTGAAAGTGTTGTGGTCAGCTGAGACCAAATTTAAGCTCTTTGGCATCAACTCAACTTGCCGTGTTTGAAGGAGGAATGCTGCCTATGACCCCAAGAACACCATCTCCACTGTCAAACATGGAGGTGGAAACATTATGCTTTGGGGTGTTTTTCTGTCAAGGGAACAGGACAACTTCACCACAACTAAGGGACGATGAAGGGGCCCATGTACCGTCAAATCCTGGGTGAGACTCTTCTTCCCTTAGCCAGGGCATTGAAGATGGGTCGTGGATGGGTATTCCTGCATGACAATGACCCAAAACTATCGGCCAAGGCAACAAAGAAGTGGCTCAAGAAGAAGCACATTAGGGTCCTGGAGTGGTCTAGCCAGTCTCCAGACCTTAATACCATAGAAAATATGTGGAGGGAACTGAAGGTTCGAGTTACCAAACGTCAGCCTCAAAACCGTAATGACTTGGAGAGGATCTGCAAAGAGGAGTGGGACAATATCCCTCCTGAGATGTGTGCAAACCTAGTGGCCAACTACAAGAAATGTCTGACCTCTGTGATTGCCAACAGGGGGAATTGCCACCAAGTTTTTAGTCATGTTTTGCGAACGGATCAAATACTATTTTCACTCATACAAATGAAAATCAATTTATAACTTTTTCGTAATGCGTTTTTTGGATTTTTCTGTTATTATTCTGTCTCTCACTGTTAAAATAAACCTACCATTAAAATTATAGATTGATCACGTATTTGTCAGTGGGCAAACGTACAAAATCAGAAGGGGATCAAATCCATTTTTCCCTCACTGAAAATACTTTTTTATAAAGCTGCAGTATTACATTTGCATAAAACATGTTAGAGGTTTACTTTAACCACTCACAGTTGCAGTACCTAGAGCATAATGAAGGAAACAGTCATTTATGTTCTATTTTGGAACACAGGGCAGTACAGGCTCTTTATTTCAGTACCTTGCTGTCAGGGACAGCACTGATCTTGCACTAAGTGATCCTAATCACAATGACAGTAAGGCTCCATGTACACGGGACGTTAGAAAAAACGTGCTGCAAAGCTAGTTCTGACGCTGGGAAAAAGCAGCTGTTAAACGTGCTTTCAGTAGCTTTTTCCATTTGCGTTATTGCACGTTTGGCCACGTTGCTTTTAGCAACGTTTTTTCTGCCTCCATTCAAAATCAATGGTTCCCTATGGGAGCCTATTGATTTCAATGGAAGTCGCACCGCAAGCCGGATCAGGATGATCCAACTTGCGGCGCGACTTGCGCTGTGAGAATATTGAGGGGGAACTCCACGCCAAAAATGGGAAAAAAAAACTGCGTGGGGCCCCCCCCCCCCCCCCAAAATCCATACCAGACCCTTATCTGAGCATGCAGCCCGGTAGGGCAGGAAGGGGGGGTGGACGAGCGAGCGGCCCCACCCCCCATGGACCATTACAGGCCACATGCCCGCAACATGGGGGGGTGTTGGTGCTTTGGGGCAGGGGGAGCTCCGCACCCCCCCACCCCAAAGCACCTTGCCCCCATGTTGATGAGGACAAGGGCCTCATCCCCACAACCTTGGCCGGTGGTTGTGGGGGTCTGCGGGCAGGGGGCTCATCGGAATCTGGAAGCCCCCTTTAACAAGGGGGCCCCCCAGATCCCGGACCCCCTCCCTATGTGAATGGGTATGGGGTACACTGTACCCCTACCCATTCACCCCATAAAAGGCAGTGTATGTAAATAAAGACAGGAGACGTTTTGGAAAGTTTATTAAAAATCTTCATCTGTTCTTCTCTGCTCTGGTCTTCTCCCTCTCCTGGACTTCTGCTCTTTTGCTGTCTGCTCTTCTGCTCTTTTGCCCTCGGCTCTTCTCTTCTTCTTCTTCTTCCTCCGGTCCTCCTCCGACGATGTCTCTGGTGATTATGCCAGTCTCTGCAGCTTGTTATATAGTCATTGTGGGCGTGGCCCCCGAAGATGTCATCTGTGACATGAGGGGGCAGGCCTCCCGATGACGTCATCGGGGGCCACGCCCACAATGACTATATAACAAGCTGCAGAGAACGGAGACCGGCATAATCACCGGAGACATCATCGGAGGAGGACCGGAGGAAGAAGAAGAAGAAAAGAGCCGAGGGCAAAAGAGCAGAAGACCAGGAGAGGGAGAAGACCAGAGCAGAGAAGAACAGATGAAGATTTTTAATAAACTTTCCAAAACGTCTCCTGTCGTTATTTACATACACTGCCTTTTATGGGGTGAATGGGTTGGGGTACAGTGTAACCCATACCCATTCACATAGGGAGGAGGTCCAGGATCAGGGGGCCCCCCTTGTTAAAGGGGGCTTCCAGATTCCGATGAGCCCCCTGCCCGCAGACCCCCACAACCACCGGCCAGGGTTGTGTGGATGAGGCCCTTGTCCTCATCAACATGGGGGCAAGGTGCTTTGGGGTGGGGGAGGGTGCAGAGCTCCTCCTGCCCCAAAGCACCAACACCCCCCCATGTTGAGGGCATGTGGCCTGGTATGGTCCAGGGGGGGTGGGGCCGCTTGCTCGTCCCCTCCCCCTTCCTGCCCTACCGGGCTGCATGCTCGGATAAGGGTCTGGTATGGATTTTGGGGGGGACTCCACGCCGTTTTTTCGGCGTGGGGCTACCCTCAAATTCCATACCAGACCCGAAGGGCCTGGTTTGGAACCTGGGGGGGAACCCCACTCAGTTTTTTTTCCCATTTTTGGCGTGGAGGTCCCCCTCAAGATTCTCACAGTGCAAGTCGGATCATCCTGATCCGACTTGCGGTGAGACTTCCATTCAAATCAATAGACTCCCATAGGGAACCATTGATTTTGAATGGAAGAAAAAAAACTTGTAACGTGGCTGAACGTACGTTCATCACGCTCGGTCACGTTTGGTCACGTTCGGCCACGTTTCTGCGTTTGAAACGCCGGGAAACACACGTTTGAACGCAAATAATTGCGTTCCAAAAAAAACGTCCCTGAAATCAACTGCCTGCAAATGACTGTAAACGACCCTGTGTACATGGACAGATAAGATAAAATGTAGATGGGTTCAGGGGCTTCTGAAAAAAACGCCCAACTGCTCCTAAACGCCCATTTACAACCTCCCGTGTACATGGAGCCTTAATCATAGTGACACAGGTTTATTTACAAAACAAAGCTGATAGCTTCATTGTCATTTTGCTATGCACAGAGACAGGCACTTTAACAACTGCAACTAGCCAGTGGCTCCTGAATTAAAGGCTGAAAAGTAAACAAAAAAAAAATGTATAAACTGTTTTTTTTTTTTAAAACCTATCAGTACAGCGGGCAGTTTATGATAATAAAAAAAACAATAAGCTTGGAGTTTATTAAAACTGTGTAACATAGTAAGGCCCCTTTCACACTTGCGGACCGTTCAGATCTGCCTGTCAGTTTTTCAGGCGGATCTGAACGGTCCCCCCATGCATCTCTATGGGGCATCGGATGTCAGCGGTGACATGTGCGCTGACATCCAATCCTATCCTATCCTTCAAATCCGGATGGATGGAAACCCTATTTTCCATCCGCCGTTCGGATCGGATGAGAACGGACAGGCAGGTCCGTTCTCATCCGATTCCCCCATAGAGAACAGCGGGGACCTGACAGCTCTGTCTCCGCAAACAGCACAGATCCCCCGCTGAGAAAAACGGAGTCCGTCGACGGAGCGGCATGTGTGAAAGGGGCCTAAAGTCTTGTATGTCCTTTAACCACTTTACCACCGGAGGATTTTGCTGTCTTACGTCCAGGCCACTTTTTGCGATTCGGCACCGTGCCACTTTAACTGACAATTGCGCAGTCATGCAACGCCATACCCGAACGAAATTTACGTTCTTTTTTTTCCCACAAACAGATCTTTCTTTTGGTGGTGTTTGATCACCTCTGCGCTTTTCATTTTTTGCGATATTAATAAACAAATGCAACAATTTTGAAAAAATTAAAAAATTTTTCTACTTTGACAGTTAAAAAATATCCAATATATTCAATTTTTGTCATATATTTAGGCCAAAATGTATTTAGCTACATGTCTTTGACAAAAAAAATTCTCAATGAGCGTATTTTTAACCGCTTTAAGGCCGGAAGATTTTACCCCCTTCCTGACCAGGCCATATTTTGCGATTCGGCACTGCTTTATTTTAACGGACAATTGCGCAGTCATACGATCCTGTACCCAAATTAAATTTATGTCCTTTTCCCCCCCACAAATAGAGCTTTCTTTTGGTGGTATTTGATCACCTGTGCGATTTTTACTTTTTGCGCTATATATACAAAAAAAGAGCGACAATTTTGAAAAAATAACAACATTTTTCACATTTTTTTATATGTAATTCCCCCAAAAAAAATGTAAAAATCAAAATTTTTTTACTTTTTTTGCCAATTTGTTTTCTGCTACATATTTTTGGTAAAACAAATTGCAATAAGCGTATTTTGATTGGTTTGCGCAAAAGTTATCGCAGCTACTAACTACGGGAAATTTATGTCATTTTTATTGGTTTTTTTTTTAACTAGTAATGGCAGCGATCTGCAATTCTTTTTTTTTTTTTGGGGGACTGCGACATTGCGGCGGACAGATCGGACCCTTGACTGACATTTTTGACACTTTTGGGGGTACCAGTGACATTACTACAGTAATCAGTTCTATAAATATGCACTGTTACTGTAAAAATTAGACTGGCAGGGGTTAATGTATGCCTGGTGCTTACTGACGCGTGTGGGGGGAGGGGACTATGTGACACAGGGACAGATCGCAGGTTCAGCTATGCTGAATCCTGCAATCTGACCCTACCTGTCACTTAGGAGATCCGCCCGCTTTGTTTACACAAGCGGGCGGATCTCCACACTCGATCCCCGACGATTGGGGAAGAGCAGCGGTGATCACCGCCGCTCCTCCCCTGGCCCGACTCCCGCTGTAACTGAATACAGCGGGAGCGAGCCTCCAGCGGCGCGCGCGCGCCGCCCACAAGGGGAAGAGTCCAGCGATGTAGGTCTACGTTGCTGGACGATAACGAGCCACATTGCCGCAGTAGCAGCAATGTGAGCGGTCGTAAAGTGGTTAAACAATGTAAACATTTTCTTGTAATAGAGCTATAGTCAGTTAACCACTGCTGCCAATACGGTCTGAGCATCTATGCAACATTGATATCTGGTCACCATAAGGGTAAACCTGACTTAGGTGATGATTTGATTGAGTGGATTTTTCTGTTTAAAACTTGAATATACGAAGTCAAGCAATGCTGAGTAATTGTTTACATTTTTTGCCCTTTTAGGGATTCACTGAGGAGACAGATGGACTATGTGACACCATTACAGCTATTGCAGAGGTTATAAAGCTTACAGACCCTTCACTTCTTTACCTAGAAGTCTCCACATTGGTCACTAGATATCCAGATCTCAGGTATTTTATTTGTACTTATTACTCATCCTCTTTAGGACTGAGTGACTGCAGTATGTGTCCTATTATAAAGTGCAAGAGAGGTTCTCATTGATTTTTGGAAACATGTCACCATGCACAATCCTATTAATATTGGAGAAGATGTGGAAAGAGTTAGCAGCTTTATGTTACTGGACATGACTCTAACTGATAACATTAAGCTGCTCTGCATGCATAATAACACCTTTATTTCCCCAGAAAACTAAAGCCAGGCACACACTTTTCGTTCAGCCTGCATGAAAAAAATAGCAGATTCTTTCATTCATGCTGTACAGTGCAGGTAGAAGAATCTGCAGTGTCAGCTATTGTATTCTGACATCTGGTGCTTTGCAGAACTCTGAAGGCCTAGTTTACACTTGCAATTGGGGGGGAAAGGGGGGGGGGGGGCGGTCATAAAAAAAATAAACTTCTAAACGTGTTTTTACCAGCTCAGTACAGGGTCGCTTAGCATTGTGAAAACAGTACAGAGGAACACTGATAGTTTCAGGCAGTATATCTGGGATATTTACATTGCTGATTCAATTAGAAAAGCAGACCATATTATCAAGTTCTTTTCATAGCCTGCTTAAACCCTTTCAATAAGCTGTTGCGGTCTATTAGAACATGCATATTTAGGCTTTGTGGTATCTTTATCATACAGCTATAAGAATTTTGCTTACTTATTGTTTTTATTTGTGCTTTGTACTATATTGGTGTTATTTGTCTATTTGTTATCTACTTTTTTGTCATACTGTGAGAATGCATACAAGTTAGTACGTTGTTGTACAAGTCATAAGCGGGTAAACTTTTAAAACTTGAAGCCCAAATCCAAGCAAAGTAAAAGTCCTCTCTTGCAGTGAGGCTGTACCCATACTGCAAGGGTTAAATGTGTTTTTTTGTCTAGGGAATGGTAAAAGCCCTTTTACCTGATCCTCTGCTCCCTCAGGTAAATGCTTCGACTCTGGACTTTCTTTCTCTTGGTGTCCTCACATCCAGTGCAGAGCTGTAGTCCTGCATTGGTCGTAAAGATATCAGGGGCATTCAGCCACCAGAATGCAGGGTAGAAAAAGCCTGCAGAGAGAACAGGGGGAACAGGTAAGTAAAACTGCTTTACCTGGTCCCTTAGACAAAAATATACAGTGAGAGAGATGTCCTGCTCTGTGCCCCGATCACTTTGTAACCATAACACTATTGCTGTACAATAAAACCCTTGTTTGCACACACTGGCTTTGTTGAGACTCTGAATAACCTTCCTGCACCCTAAAGTACACATGCTAAGGCCCCTGTGCTGTAAACCACCGTTTTTTAGAATGTATTTTCCACATTTCTTACTGAAAATAGAGAAAGTGCTTGTTTTAGTGTATGGTGTCAGTGCTCAGAATTTTCTTTAAAGCTAAAATTCTCTTTCATCTTTTTCAGAGATGATCATATAGCGGCACTACTAGCAATGCGAGGAGATGCAAGCCGAGAAATGAAGCAAACGATTATAGAAACTGTGGAGCAAAGTCAGAGACAACAAAGCTCAAATTACACACCAATATTTAAAGATATTGTTCCAAGCCAGCCAACTTTAAGCGTTCCAAAACTTCTCAAGTAATGCTCAGGCTTCTTTGGTTCTTTGCCTTAGTCGTATTGTTATTGCCTTGCTGGTGTGCTTGCTTAATACAGCAGAAATGTAAGGCCCCGTTCACATACAAGCGACGCTACTTCGCACCGCGACCTCAGAGGTCGCGGTGCGAGCAGCGCGCCGCGACCTCGGAGCGGCCGCCATGGACTTCATAACATTGAAGTCTATGGCGGTCGCCTCCTGGTCGCCCCAAAGAAGCTCCGGACCATTTTTCTAAGTCGGAGCGACTTGTGTCGCTCCTATTAGAACGGGTCCGCAGCTTCCCTATGGGAGGCGACCAGGTCGCCTCACAGGTCGCCTTAGTGTGAACGGGGACTAAATGTTTTATTTTGCTTTCAGTGAAAACAAAGATTTTTACTTTGCCTGGAGGGTAATAAGGTTTTTTTTTTTTTTCACGTAAATACTTTGCAGTCATCAGTTGCCTCAGTCTTATTACTTTCTTTGTTACTGACTGTCAACATTTTTAGTCAGCCCCAATAGTTTTTCTGAGAAATTGTTCAGCACACATTTAGACAAGAACAAGAAACAAATGGAAAGAAATCACTAGGGCAGCCTCAGAGCCGAGGGGATGTGCACTATTGTGTTACTCAAGGCTTTCTGAAACTAAACACACACATTTTTTATATAGTATTGTAATGTAAAGCCACATTTTCAGACATATGTTGATTACTTTTTGTTTTGATAGCGCCAACTACCCTTACCAATAATTTGTCCAAGTCACCCTCATTACCATTACCTTACCTGTAAAAAGAGTAGGAGAACATAAGGAAAAATAACATGGGAAGTCCAGCTGCCAGGAGATAGTTTTACAGTACTAGAAGTGTATAACCATTACATTTTTTTTTTTTACAATAGACGTTAATGGTTATACACTGTAAAAATATCTTTGACACTAATCTAATATGGGGTAAACAGTAGTAATCTGTCAGCATAATCCAACCTTAACATAAATCTAAAGAAAAATATATATACTGCCTTTGCTGACTAACAGGCACTGCAGTTTATTCATCCATGCACGCTGTATAGCCCACAGACTGAACCAAAAAAGTCTAACTTAGATCTAACTTTACCTGCTTCTTGCTGGTTCTGTGTCTCAAAGTATTACAGCGAGACAGCCCAGTAACCTGCATTTTTAGGAGGAAGTCGGTAGTACAGCCTAAAATGTTTGCTCAGTAAGGTGTAGCTAAACAATCAGTTTTTCTATAAATATTGGTTGTCACGGGGATTTCTGCACTGATTGCAAATTTCCTGTAGATACACAGCCATACAGACAAGATCTTAAGATCTTGTTATAGTGGGGACAGGTGAGATATAACTTGGAGAAGGCTGGGGATGCATGGTAATGTTTAGCATTAGTATAATTGCACTTAAAGTGGTAGGCATGGTGGTTCTGTGACTCACACTATTAAAACATATTACAGGGGCACAACAATTTTAGTCAGTTACTTCAGCACAGCATCCTTCACTAGCATTAGGCAAGCTTTAAAAAAAAAAAAAAATTTCCAATTAATATGGTCTGTTTAAAGTTATAAATGAAAAATAAATAACACTGTAAAAATGCACAGTAGAAAGGGTGTTGAAAATCTGCACATCTAAGAATAGCTTTTTCCCCTGTCCGGTACTGGGCCAATTTATATAGAACTGTATATCGCAATTCTTTTTTTTTTTTTTTTTAATAACCCTGTTTTCTGGCATATCTACCAATCGTGTCCAGCAATACCATAAAGTCTACCTGACTTTAAAAAAAAAAATAAAAATCGGTACCCATAACGCTGAAGGAGAGTGTCCAAATCCAGCCTTTGCAGCACAAAACAGCTCCATACAAGCATTCTTGAAATAAAAACGACAGAACAGGTTATGCAAACTTGCCAATCACCATATTCTAATCACCATATTCATTTGCTCCCTCACTGTGGTTCCAGTGAGAGGAACCACAGTGAGGGAGCAAATGTTCGACTAATTCAATATTCAAATATTGTGGAGCAAAGAGGAGCTTTTTAGTATATGGCTACCATATATATATATATAGGTTATTATTACTTTTTTTTTTGTTCAGATGAACCATGGGGTAAAAGTGACTCTTTGTGGTGACAGGGTCACTTAACTTTGTGGGAACAGTGTTTCAAGTTACAAACACAATTAATATTGTTTCAAGATAACTGAACATTTGTATGTCCTGATTGTACAGTTCAGGGGACAGGCTTCTTTAAAAAGTAACTCTACCTTCGTGAAAAAAAATTGCAAAAAGAAAAAATAATATAGCATATAAAATTGTGACACAAGTTGCATTGTAATTGAATATTAAAACCGACCTTTCCTTTTCAATCTGCAGCTCTGTTTTTTCTTTGAAATGCAATGCAATGTGGCTACCTGGAGGTGTTCTGTGTACAGAATGCCTCCCAGATATGTAATTTCCCGCTTGTGTGATTAGCTCACTAATTTTCCCAGAAGTCTGCACTAAGATACAA
The DNA here is from genome assembly GCF_965119305.1 of Pelophylax lessonae. Lineage (NCBI taxonomy): Eukaryota > Metazoa > Chordata > Amphibia > Anura > Ranidae > Pelophylax > Pelophylax lessonae. The sequence goes on from NC_138772.1 coordinate 236,181,599, forward strand.
GTCATATTTCATGCAAAAATGTCATATTTGGTAAGATACTCCCAATAGGAAATCACGTCTAAAGGGATGCAGACCCTGCATTTTTTTTCCTCATTAGAGCCTTGCAGGTGTAGCACCTGGTTGATAATTAAGAAACAACTTCCATTAAATTCACTTCTGAACATGTGCACAAACAAAAACACAGGGATTTCTTCAGAATAACAAAAGGTAGGAATCTGCAACAAAGTTTGTCAAAATCCCTGCAATGTACATAGATCACCCAGAGAGGAATGCCTTTTTCCTCAACACAAGCAGGGTTACACTTTAAATTACTTTGACTAAGTTATATGCAGCTACCTTCAGATGACTGGACTCCCCTATAAAATTCCTCCCACTTCCAGTTAGCCTTAATTGTTAGGTGATGCACCTCTTTACTCTACTGAGAAGAGCTTACTCTCTTATATAGAGGTTTTTCTCTCACTGTATGGATGATTTCTTCATAACTTGGCTGCACCATAGGCTGCTTTTTTTTTTAATTCAGCTTCCAGATTGGTTGACTCCCCAGCAGAGCAGAAAGGAAATAAATCCTCCTCAATCCTGCTACTGACGTGGTGAGTACAGCGCCAAAGCCCTTTTAACATTCAAAGGGTGCCCACTATTTTCCCTTTGGGTAAGAAAAGTCCACTGTCTAGTCTTCTGGTGGCGCAGTTTGGTGCCAGCTGTTGTCCTGCCAGAAGGTATCGTGCATGGTGTTGTTGTACCATACGCTCTCCTTCTCAGTGGTCCTGTACTGTGCTTTGCACAAGTACATTTTCCACATGGAGGAAGGTTACTGCACTTGCACATCCTGCCTCTTTAGATTAAGGACACTGGCCAAGTGACATCATTGACCCTGGGGTTCAGCATCCTATAGTTCCTTGCACCAAAGCATCACCTCTTCTGCTCCACTGCTGCAGAGATTGTGCAGAGATTGTGAGTCCCCCCTGGCGATATTTAATATTATGCATAAGGTGGGCCATAAGTGCAAAGATAAAAACGGCTCAATAGCTCATGCTCGGCCTTTTGAGGGATGTAGTCCATTAGATCAGGACCCTAGTACCCTTTTTGGCTGATGGCTGTCAGCCATTCTTACTCCCTTCCCTTACTCCCTTCCTCTAGTCATTCAGCTGGGCTGTTGGCCACATCTGTCTCATACTTTCTTTCCAGAGAAGAATTTTCTGCCATAATGTCAAAGTTCATGGGCAGAATTTGTCGTTGTGGTCTTAGATAGGAGAGATCACAGCCATGCCCCTTCAACCTCCCCTTTGGTATCATACTTATGACTGCTCTGGAGCTAGACAGGGTGCAGGAGGATATGTTAACCGAAGGAGAGCCCTTGCCTTTTGAAGGATCAGATTAAGATGATAACCTGCTAAAGAAAGTTTTCCTAAACTCAGAGACTATTGCTACACTGATTGAAGCTGTACGCTCTTGTTAAGCATTGTAGCAGATAGTCTGCTTTCCCAAAGTTTTCCAGTATAATGTTCATGTGCTGGCTGAGCTTATCCTGTATGGTGAAGATTTTTTTTTTTTCTCTTACTAAACATTTCGTCCAACAATATGCTACTGAAAAAAGTTGGGCTATTTCTATGGTGGATCCAGCCATATCTTAACATGGCCCTGAAGGGATAATTCCATAAGCTCTAACGAGCAGGGCCCTCTGATTCCTACTGTATTAAAGTGTATTGTATTTGTACTGTCTACCCTCAAGTTGTAAAGCGCTGCGTAAACTGTCAACGCTATATAAATCCTATATAATAATAATATATAAAGACTAAGTTCACCTTTGGAATATGTTATATGTACCACATGTATTTTGGTTGTAACCTGTTCCTGCTCCTGCCTCTTCCTCCCCCAATTCCCCCTCCTTCCTGTGACACTAGGCGGGGGTTTCTCTTCTGCACCCGTTGTCACTTTACAAAATTAGCATGGCTGTTTTGGTGGAGCAGATTCCTGTGAATGAATAAACTACCGTTTGCCACCAAGGGAGATGAACTTGTATTTTTAGTGGGCTGTAAGGGCCCTGATGAGCACTCACGCAGTCCACTGACATGTCCTCTGGCTTTCAAACAGAAAACCTGTACAGAGGTACGGGCTATAACCCAGAGGACATGCCCACTGAACCTCTGTGATCCACTGATGTGGGTGCAGTGCTTTTGAGGCTCCTGGAGGAAAAAAATAATAAACGCATGTTTTTTTTCTGCAAAAAATATGGGAATACATACATATATTTATGTATATTGATTTTATGCTTGTTGATTGCAAGACTTTTAATAAACAAAAATTGGGGAGGAATACATCCTAATTAGCATTTAGTCCCGTCCAGTCACACCTACAGGAAGAGTCCAAACCTTCCAAGTTCCTCCTCATAGATCTCAGCATTATTAAAAATCACATAGTACATGCCTTCATACGCATGCTCTTCCGAAAGCTAGCTGTGCTGATGCTGGGAGGGATGAATAGCCAGCCCTGGTACACACCGCGCACCACATGAAAGTCACGTGACTTCCAGCGCCACTATCACACAAAAAATACAAACTTTTTCTTGCAGATTGCTCTGCCTTCAGAAATGTACAGATATGAATGAATGGTTTCCAAGCACAACATGTGTTTCCGTGGGTTTTAGAAATGCACAGCAAAGCACACATTTTCTGTGCAGGTTGCCACTTGTTTGGAAATGCGCAGATGTGAATGCAGCCTAAATGGTAACACATCGCTACGCGTTTTAAAACACATGGCAAAGCAAGCGTTTTCTTGCGGCTTGCTGTGCATGTGGAAACGCACAGATGCGAAAGAATGGTAATGCAAGTGCATTGCGCATTTTCTAAGTGCACGGAAAAGCATACATTTTCTTGCAGGTTGCTCTGCATTCAGAAATGCGCAGACCCCAAACAATGGTAAAACAAGCACAAGACACGTTTGCTTGTCTTTTGAAAAGCATGGCATGGTGTGCATTTTCTTGTGAGCTGCCGAACATTGGGAAATGCATAGATGCAAATAAATGGTAACGCAAGCGCACCGTGTGTTTTTTTGTGAATTGCCGTGCATTTGAAAATGCGCAGATGTGAATGATTGGTAGCGCAAATGTGACGTGCTTTGCAGTTTGTTTTCTAAACACGTGACAAAGCATGTTTTCTTTGCTGGTTGCTGTGCATTTGGTAACGTGCAAATAACAACACAGCCTAAATGGTAACACTGACGTGACACACATTGCTACGTGTTTTTGAAACGCTTGGCAAAGGGTGCGTTTTTTTCTTATTGCAGGTTGTCATGCACTCAGAAACAGGCAGATGCAAATAAATGATAATGCAAGCAAGCCACACGATTTGAAAATCTCACCAGTGTACATTTTCTTGCGAATTGCCGTGCATTTCGAAACGTTCAAACGTGAACGAATGGTAACGTGCGTTGGAAACAGCACGTTAAAAATACACTGCAAAGCGCGTGTTTTCTTGCCGTTTTTCATGCGCTTGGAAATGTGCGGATGAGAATGCAGCCCAAATGGTAATGAAAGTGCGACGCGCATTACTGCGCTGTTTAGAAAATCACATCAAACACATGTATTTTCTGTGCGGGTTGCCATTCATTTGAAAACAGAGATACAAACCCAGCCTAAATGACACCGTGAGAACGACATGTGTTTGGTGGGCGTAGCCATGCCTTTTCTGTGTAGGTTGTGTGATGCAAGCATGCATGAGTGCCCTCTTAGCAAGCAGCTGTGGGAGAAGAGGAGGATTGGGGCTTCTCCATGCAAAACCATTACAAAGAGTAGGGAAGTATAACAAACCATTACACAGAGCAGGGAAATATGACATTTATTATTTAAAAAAAAAAAAAAAATTGCCTTTAGAATCACTTTCATTTTCTGGCCTTGCGGCTTCACGGCTGGGTGCCTACTGCGCATTCGCGCTGCACTCGGGTACTGGCCTAGAAGCAGAGGAGGAGGGGGCCAAACTTCTGATGTACCTCGCCGCAGCGAGGTCCGACGGAAGTGGGGAACAGGGTACATGTCAAAAACAGGTACCCGCTCTCCCCCCCCCGAAAGGTGCCAAATGTGGCAGAGGAGGGGGGGAGGAGACAGATAAGCGGAATTTCCACTTTTGAGTGGAACTCCTCTTTAATTTCCACTTTCTGCTTCTTCCTTCTTCACTGCACATGAAGGAATGGAGTGTGGGCAGTGATAACACAATTCCATTCCTCCCCCAATCACCACTCACATGAAGGCCCAGAAACACCCACAGTAACCCTTGGACCCGCCAACATCAACCCCCCACAGCCTGCCCTGAAACTACAGAGGCTCAAAGGATCATGGGAGAGATAGTATCAGGACTAGCAAAGCAAGAAATCAGGAAGTCAGAGAATTTAGAAATTCAGCCAGGAGGAGTAAGTCTAAGTAGGGGGACGTTTGTTGACCTTCTGGTCTCAGAATATCTCAAACTCCTGGGTCCACAGTTTTTTTTTTTTTCTAGGGACACTCTACCTTCTCCCTGCTTCATACTTTCCAGCTTCTCCCCTTCCTTCTCATGGCAGCAGATCTTCCTCCTATTGTCCAACAGCTTTTGAATCAGAGGATCTCCTGTACAAACAAGAGAATGCTTTTGAACTGATTCTAAAAGTGTTTTTTTTAAATAACAAACATGTCATACCTGCTTTGTGCAAAAGTTTTGCACAGAGCGCAGCCTCGATCCTCCTCTTCCCGGGTCCCCTGCTGAGTGCAAACCATAGCAATCTCGTACAGGCTCACTCCCGAAACGCCTCTGCGTGTCTATAAGACATACAGCACATGGCTTGGCTCCGCTCCCTCCTCACTGGTTGTGATTGACAGCAGCGGGAGCCTCATTCCAGTCATTCATTCCAATGCACAGAGAAAGTTATTATTTTGTGTTTGCTTGAGGGTCAGGGGCAGTGATGGCAAACCTTGGCACCCCAGATGTTTTGGAACTACATTTCCCATGATGCTCATGCACTCTGCAGTGTAATGGAGCATCATGGGAAATGTAGTTCCAAAACAGTTGGGGTGCCAAGGTTCGCCATCACTGGTCTAGGGTCTCATGGTGGCCATACACTTAGTTTTATCCCCGACCATTGCAACTCAACATTATGGCTTTATGGGACTAACTAACTCAGTTCTTGGACTACCCAATGTGTCTGAACCCAAACACCAGACTCCTTGACATGGTGGATTTCCAGTCTGATGTTGGAGTTAAGGAAGCCTTTCCTTTACAGTTGTAGGAAGTTCTCAAGATGGATGCTAGCCAGTCGAGCTGGGGAGCTATTCTGAACTCCTAATCGGTACAGTGGACTTGGTCATTGAAGGACACGCAACTTCCTGTCAAGGTTCTGGAACTCAGGATGATTTAAGTGCCCTTATAATACTGAACTCCTTGATGCCTGATGAGGAACAATGTCAGGACCCAGGCCTACATCAATCAGCAAGAGACACCAGAAGTCTAAGAGCAGCAGACTTGATGCTCTCTTGGCAAAACTGCATGTTTTGGCGGCCTGCAGTCCACATCCTAGGTGGACTTTCTTAGTCCTCACCATCTGAGTCTGAGTGAGTAAGAGGTCTTTCATGCTTTGCCACAGATGAGGTACACTTGATGTGGACCTCCTGCCATCCAAATTCAGTAACAAACTAAACAGGTTTGTTGCTAATTTCAGGGACCCTTGGGTTCTTGCAGTTGATGCTCTGGTACTAGTTGGATCAATTCAATATGATCTGTTTTTCCACCGCTCCAGATTCTCCCTTTCCTACTTCACAGGATTGAGATGGAGGGCATCCCAGTGATCCTCATTACACAGAGTTGGCCCAGGAGAACGTGGTATTCCAGCATACTTAAAGGCATTGTAAAGGCAGAAGGTTTTTTTTTTTTATCCTAATGCTTTCTATGCTGTAGGATTAAAAAAAAAAACTTCTGTGTGCAGCAGCCCCCCTAATACTTACCCTAGCCCATCTTTATCCAGCGATGTTGCAGGAGTTTCTGAGCTGCCCTGGACTCCCCTCCTCATTGGCTGAGACAGCAGCGCTGTGCGATTGGCTCCCGCTACTGTCAATCAAAGACAGCCAGCCAATCAGGAGATTGAGGGGCCGGGGGGGGGCAGGGCTGGGTCGCAGCTTCATGTCAAAAGACACAGGGAGCTGTGACTCGGCTTGGGTGCCCTCATAGCAAACTGCTTGCTGTGGAGGCACTCAAAAGGAGGGAGGGGCCGAGAGCACAGAAGAGGGACCCAAAAAGGGGAGAAACCTGACCACTCTGTGCAAAACCAACTGCACAGAGTAGGTAAGTATAACATGTTTGTTATTTTAAAAAAAAGAAGACTTTACAATCACTTTAAGCTCCTGGCAGATGTTCTGTGGGATCTTCCAGATCATCTGGACCTCATGTCCCAAGGGCCAGTGTTTCATTATGCTTTTTGGTTGCTGGCTCCATGGATGTTAAAATCATGGTCATGAGGAACAGGGGCCTCTTGGATTCCATTATTCCTTCCCTCTTGAAGGCTAGGATGTAGACTTCTCATAAAGGCTACCTTTGCACTTTGAAACGCCTACTTTGCTTAATGCTAGTTGGGAAACTTGCATCCTAGTACTCCATAGTACACTTACTGTCCTTCCTCCAGACTGGTCTGAACCAAAATTGGCCTTGAGGGACAAATCTCAGAATTAGCCATTTAGTTTAAGAGATCGTTGGCCTCTCAGTCTCTAGTTGAGGCCTTTGTTCAGGGAGGAGCTCTCAACTCTCCCTGTTTTTTCCCCTGTACCCCCCTTGGGATCTTAGTCTGGTTCTGTTGGCTGAACAGAAGCCACTCTTTGAACTTATCAGTCATATTCTCTGACCCTAGCCGTAAATCCCTGCAAGGAGAGTCTGAGTTTGTAGCCCCATTCTGTAAGAAACCTTTCTTAGTGTTGTAAAAGGATAAAGTTGTCTTGAGGCCTAGATATTTTATCCTCCTTAAGGTAGGCTTTACCGTCTACCCTAATCAGCATCCAAGGGAAATTTCTGTCAAAGTCTGGACATGGTGTGTGTGGTGAGTTTACCTCTCAGCTACTGCTTTTTTTTTTTTTTTAAATCGGATTCACTCTTTGTGTGTATATTCATGAAAATAGGATTTTTGATTTTCCTGATTTACAGTACAAAACACAGGACCTTCACCTCTTAAGGCTAGGTGTTAGAGGTTATATAGGGAGATGTCACTGCATTGTATTTTTGCAAGTGTCCTGTCACCTGCATATAACCCAATCACAGCGATTTAAAGAAGCCTGTGTCCTGTACTGTGCTCCAGGAAATGGTTTTACTAGCAAGTCAAATATCCTATTGTCTTTACTTTTTAAGCTTTATATGTTTCTACAACACTTTACTCCCTGGAGCATGAAATTGCGTTATTTTGCTGTTGAGGTAGATGGGGATGCCGCCCTCTTGGGTGCACTGAAATAATGTAATACTAGGGCCAGTTTTAGACAGTCCAGTATGTCTTTGCTTTCCTTCCACACACCAGAGTATCTGAAGGAAACCCATGCAAGTACAGGGAGAACATGTAAACTTAATTTTTAAAGTTTTGATCTTCCAAATGTTTGTTAGTCTACCTGCTTTGTTATGGTGGCCCTAGTGTTCCGGTTGTGCACAGCCCTAGATACGGCTCTAAAGAGAGTTTAAAACATTCCCATGACGTGAATTACAATACTAGAATTGACATCTGATGTGAACTACATATACATTTAATGTCTGGTTGTACAAATTTGTGACATCTCAATAAACCTTTACCTGATTTAAAAAAAAAAAAAAAAGTTTTGATCACATTATTATTACAAAGCATTATCATCCAGAACACTTGTCACCTTCCATGTTTGGAAGTTTATTAAGCACTGTAGTGATGTTGCCTTTGAACAATACAATATTTTTTTTTTGTTTTCCATTCATATTTTTCATGTAGCCAATTTCTTGATTTTAAACCCTTTGTGTAGCTTATTTTGTCTGGTTCTTACTAACAGCTTTAACACTGTTTTATAATTCATTAATTCATTATGTTTATAGACTAAAGACGTTCTGGTGTTTGAACTGATTCTAAAAAATAACCCGGTTGGGTTATTATTTTGGCTGTAGACACACTGCATGACTAGAAACATGGGGGGGGGGGGGCTATAGCAGGGGATATGAAGGTTTCCATGTTACAAACAACCAATGGAAATTGTACTATTTGTATTCAAATATAAAATACGCAAAATAAGTGTGCAAAGTGTGACAATTAATTAAAGTGTTTGTTCACCAATGCCAGCAGTCTGCCAATCAAAACAGGTGAGTTGGAGGCTTTGGTGCATGAGGAGAACAATGTTTTCTCTGTCGCTCATTGACAGACGCAGTCCTCTTTGATTAATATCAGTAGGGTTATACTGCCCCCTACAGGAGTAGGACACTAGGCAGGAAAAACGTTCTGGCCACACCTTAGGGGCAGTCCCAGAGGGTATATCCTCTCTCTCCCTGCTACAGGATGTCAGTTTTTTTCTGCCTAGTCAGGAGTAAGGACCTAAGTTCCTTGCTGGGATCTCTGGTCCTGGCAAGCTTTTTTAGATGAATCTTTTTTAGTTAGCTTTTTCTCTCCAGTTTTTGTTCCTGTGAGATCTTCAAGCAATTATGCTGGAGCTGGGCGACGGGCTGGATGTTGAGATCCAGTGGTCACGCCAGCCGGCCTACGAGCGCGTGCAGGCCCTAGCTCCGCGCTGGGTCGGCCGCGACATAGTCCCACCGGACGGGGACTGGCCCTGCGAGTTAAACGTCTCGCCAGGACGCCTACGACCAGTCGGAAACTGAGTCGCGGCGTCCGTATTGGTCGACAGCCCCCCCACCTCGGTGGAGAGGGGTTCTGTGAGGAGTGGGTGCCCGCCTGTTCCGGTATGGTGAGCAGAATGTTCCCCCCTCCCCCCGTCGGGTTTTGGGAATGGATGCGGGCCCCTCTGTGGATGGTCGGACCCTCATGATCCCGGGTTCCCCTCTATCCTGTGACACACTCCACATATCTCCCTACTTCCAGGAGGCTTGGTTTGGAAGCTGACTATCTACATGAGTCACTGCTAGGAGCCTGCATTGTAAAAGGAAGGAAGCCATGACTGAGCTCAGTCAGGGATGGAGACAGGGCGCCGCTGGCATTACTGTTTGAAACAGCCATGCAGAGGGGTGATACGATAAAGCACCTACCTATCGCATAGCGATGCATCCGCACGGACCGCCATCCTTCCGCAGGCTGCACGGACCGCCATCCTTCCGCAGGCCGCACGGACCGCCATCCTTCCGCAGGCCGCGCAGGGCCGCCATTTTGGCGTAGCCTAATGTCTCCTGCATGGGGGCGGCCATCTTGGATACACCCAGCTACCTCGTGGAGTAGCGGTGGGAGTGCCGGAAGGCGTGTAAAGGGGTGGAGCCGTCTCCTTTACCCGGGTAAATCGATCCACAAGACTTCCTGTTCTGTAAGGACAGTGCTGAGAGCAGTTCGGTAGAAGCTTCTGTGCATCAGGTGGTGAGCCCTTGGGGTCTCTCTCTCCCTCTCTCTGTGGGGGTCCGAAGTAGGTGGCACTGAGGGGCGCTGTTGTGCTGGGGGATTAAAAAAAAAAAAAAAAAAAAAGGTTTTTTTCTTTTGCAATCCTTGGTTGCTGGCAAGTGTTCCTGGATTTGTCATGGAACCTGCTACACATGTATCCCCACCTGATCCCCTCAAGGTGGCTGCAGGACCCTCCAGTTCCCCACTTACTATTGATGCATTGTCAGCGGTTTTGGAGTCTTTTGTATCCCGGGTGGAGGTGGCCTGTCAGGAACGGGGCGCAAAGAAGCGACCCCCGCCTACCCCTATTTCATCTGACACTTCAGATACAGATTCTGAGCCTGTCGCAGCAGCTGCAGGCCCCTCTTCTGGTACCAGTGTCTCATATCCCATCTACTCGGATAGTGAGGAAGACATTTCTCCCTCCGCTATAGCGCAGGATGAAGCATTGGTAGACGCACTGATTGCTTTTGGTACTCGCAAGCCTACCAAGATGGCAAAGGTGTTTCCTTTGCCCAAATGTTTTCAAGATATAATTAAGGAAGAATGGGTCCGTCCAAAACGAGCCCCTGGTATTTCCAAACGGATTGCTAGACGCTATCCATTTGAAGAATCTCTCCTTAATAAATGGACGGTACCACCGTCGGTGGATTCACCGATTTCCAGATTAAATAAAGCTACGGTTATCCCGGTGGAGGACGCTCCGTCCTTTCGGGATCCAGTGGACCGTAAAGCGGAATCTATATCCCGCTCTATATTTTCCCTGATAGGGTCAGCCTTACGGCCAGTGTTCACCATTGCTCTGGTTGCACAAACATTGACAGAGTGGACCAAGTTGTTACGCCGAGATCTGGAGGGGAGAAGTCTCCCCCCGGCAGTATCGGACTTGCTGGAGCAGATGGTACAAGCGCTACAGTTTGTCTGTGACGCCACCCTGGACGCCGCTCGATTAATGGGGCGCGTATCGATCTCGGCGGTGGTCCTTCGGCGTATGCTGTGGTTAAAATGCTGGTCGGCGGATCAAGCTTCCAAAAAAGCTTTGACTAATCTCCCCTTTCAAGGGGATCGCCTGTTTGGTGCCACCTTGGATGCGATCATCAAGGGTATCACTGGTGGCAAGAGCACCTTTTTACAACAGACTACTAAGGGGAAAGCACCGCGTCGTAGACAGGGACCTTCCTTTTCCGCTCATAAGAAGTTTTTTCGCTCCTCTGGGGCGGGCGATAAGGCGAAGTCCTCCAAAGCCCCCCCAGGGGGATTCAAAGGGCGCTGGTCGAGTAAACAAAGGTCCGGCCCTGCCAGACCTGAAGATAAGACCAATACATCCTGAAGGTGCGCCCCCACCCATATCTGGGGTGGGGGGACGTCTTCGCCGGTTTCCGGACCCATGGCTCTCCAGGATTCCAGACAAATGGGTTCAAGAGGTCATAAGGTCGGGATACAAGATCGAGTTTTCGATCACTTCCACCGGTGCGGTTCTTCCCTTCCAATATCCGACTATCCCCGGACCGCTTAGAAGCTTTGCGGGGGGCAGTGACGGATTTAATGCAACAAGGAGTGGTGGTCCACGTTCCTTGGACAGAATGTTTTCAGGGGTTCTATTCGAACCTATTCACAATACCCCGAAAAGAGGGCAAGGTGCGTCCAATTTTGGACTTGAGAGCACTCAATCATTTTGTCCAGGTGCAAAAATTCAAGATGGAGTCCATTCGCATAGTAGTGGCTTCCCTGCATCAGGGGGATTTTCTGGCATCCATAGACATCAAAGATGCCTATCTTCACATTCCCATTTACGCAGGACATCAGCGTTTTCTTCGCTTTTCCGTGGTAGAGAACCATTATCAGTTTGCGGCGTTACCCTTTGGTCTCGCCTCTGCTCCCCGGGTCTTCACAAAGGTCTTGGCCCCGGTTTTGGCGCTGTTGCGACAGCGGGCATTTTGGTTCTAGGCTACCTAGACGATCTTCTTCTCCGTGCGGAGTCTCCGCAGGCTCTGCTGCTAAACTTGGAGATCACGATGATCTCTTTGGAAGAGTTCGGGTGGCTGGTGAACCGGCAGAAATCATCCCTGGTCCCTACCAGGAGACTGAACTATCTGGGCCTAATTTTGGATACATCCTTAGCAAAAGTGTTTCTCCCGGTGGAGAAACTCAGGAAGATTCAGTCGGCGACTCAGTTATTATTGACCGTCAACTGGCCTTCCCTGCGGACTTGCATGAGGGTTCTGGGACTGATGGTGGCCTCCTTCGAGGCAGTACCGTTTGCCCAGTCTCATACCCGGATTCTCCAAAAGGAGATTCTTCTCAAATGGAACCGGAATCCCGATTCCCTGGACAATCAGATCCGGCTGAGCGAACGGACCAGGGAATCTCTGGTTTGGTGGCTTCGATCACCAATGCTCAGTCAGGGGAAGTCATTTCTTCCAATCTATTGGACGATTGTTACCACGGATGCCAGTCTATCCGGGTGGGGTGGGGTTCTCGGCAGACGATCTGCTCAGGGGCTCTGGTCCCTGGAAGAATCCAGGTTACCAATAAATGTATTGGAACTGAGAGCGATCAGACTTTGTCTGATTCACTGGACCGAGCAGCTCCGGGGCAGCCCGGTGCGGATCCAGTCGGACAATGCCACGGCAGTGGCTTACGTCAATCGCCAGGGGGGCACCAAGAGTGTCCTGGCGGCCATGGAAGTGGCCAGCATCCTTCGTTGGGCGGAACGATTTGTTCCAGCTCTCTCCGCGGTATTCATTCCGGGGGTGGAGAATTGGCAGGCAGATTTTCTCAGCTGTCAGATTCTGGATCAAGGGGAATGGTCTCTTCATCCAGAGGTATTTCACCAACTGTGCCTTTGTTGGGGCACCCCGGATGTGGATCTGTTTGCATCTTGACTCAACAGGAAGGTGCGGAGGTTTGTAGCCCGCTCCCGCGACCCTCTAGCGGACGCCGCAGACGCGCTGGTCGCCCCGTGGGGGCAGTACCAGCTACTGTATGCCTTTCCTCCTCTCAAATTGCTGCCGAAACTTCTTCGCAGGATAGAGGTGGAGGGAATTCCAGCTATCCTGGTAGCTCCGGACTGGCCTCGTCGGGCCTGGTACGCCGACCTGGTCAGGCGGGTCGCGGACGTTCCTTGGCGACTTCCTCTCAGGGAGGCTCTGCTGTCTCAGGGACCGATCTTCCATCCTGCTTTACGATCGCTGGCTTTAACGGCCTGGCTGTTGAGACGCAGGTGCTGAAGGACAAGGGGTTGTCCGCTTCAGTTATTCCTACTCTAATTAAAGCAAGGAAAGCGACTTCCAGAAAAGTCTATCATCGCACATGGAAGTCTTATATCACGTGGTGTGAAGCCCTTGGGTTTCCTCCACGTTCCTACTCGGTGGCCCGTATATTGGCTTTTCTGCAAAAGGGGGTTGAGCAGAAACTGTCCTTGAGCACTATCAAGGGTCAGGTTTCAGCGTTAGCAATCTTCTTTCAGAGGCCTCTGGCTACTCATTCCTTGGTGCGGAGTTTCATCCAGGGGGTGCGGCACCTGGCTCCGCCGGTGCACGCGCCCTTGCCGCCCTGGGATCTTAATTTGGTGTTGTCGGTTCTTCAGAAACCTCCCTTTGAAAATATTAGGGAGATTCCCTTGCTTACTTTATCCCAGAAGGTGGCCTTTTTGGTGGCTATCACTTCTGCACGCAGGGTGTCAGAACTGGCCGCATTGTCCTGTCGTTCCCCATATCTGGTGGTTCATAGGGATAAGGTAGTTCTTCGTCCGAATCCATCCTTCCTTCCTAAGGTGGTTTCAGATTTCCATCTAAATTAAGATATTGTGTTACCTTCCCTGTGTCCTAAGCCCAGTCATCCTCTGGAGTTTGCGTTACACTCCTTGGATGTAGTTCGGGCGATCAGGGTGTACTTGACTACTACGGAATCTTGCCGTAAGACGGATTCACTTTTTGTGATCACGGATGGCCCTAGAAAGGGGTTGCCTGCGTCTGCCGTGACTATCTCCAGATGGATCAGACAGACGGTGGAACAGGCTTATTCTATTAAGGATCGGGTTCCTCCGTTCCCTGTTAAGGCGCACTCCACTCGGACGCTTAGTGCTTCCTGGGCCTTCCACCATCAGGTGTCAGTGGTTCAGGTTTGCAAGGCGGCTACCTGGTCGTCGGTTCATACCTTTACAAAATTTTATAAAGTTGATGTGCTGGCATCGGCGGATGCCTCTTTTGGCCGCAAGGTTCTGCAGGTCGCTGTTTGAGGAGACCGGTGGTCTACCTCTAGGGTTTTTTTCTGTTGGGTTTTCAGTTGAGTCTCATCCTTTTGTCTGATGAGCCTTTAAGACTTCTGGTTGGCACCGGTGGGCCTTCTGGATTGGATTTTGATTTCCGTTATCCCACCCCTCATTTGTGGCACTGCTTTGGGACGTCCCTACTGATATTAATCAAAGAGGACTGCGTCTGTCAATGAGCGACAGAGAAAATTGGATTTTTTGTAAGAACTTACCGTAAAATCCTTTTCTCTTAAGCTCATTGACAGACGCAGTACCCGCCCCTCTATTTTGAGTTGGGTTGGGTTAAATTCTCTGACACTGCTCTGTGACATAACTGACATCCTGTAGCAGGGAGAGAGAGGATATACCCTCTGGGACTGCCCCTAAGGTGTGGCCAGAACGTTTTTCCTGCCTAGTGTCCTACTCCTGTAGGGGGCAGTATAACCCTACTGATATTAATCAAAGAGGACTGAGTCTGTCAATGAGCTTAAGAGAAAAGGATTTTACGGTAAGTTCTTACAAAAAATCCAATTACCGTGATGCTCCTGTGAGCCAATCAAGACCCTGTCTTAACAAGCATGATAAATTCTAAAGGCGAATATCAGGAAGACCCATCCCCCCCTCAGACCCCGGGAGAGAAAGTTTTCGTAAAGCAATACGAGGTTTTTTAGAAGCCCATAAAAAATGTTCAATGCTTTATTTATTCTCTGCACATCGAATGCTTCAAGAGTAAAGGAAGTGTCTGTAATGGATATAAAAGACGCGCAAAAGATACCATCTTAAATAAATGACATCTCCCGAAGAGTGAGAGAGGGAGGGTTGCCCAGGTCTGCAACTCAGAGACAATTTTACAAATGAGTGGTGGAAAGTGAAGGGTGTATAAAGATGAGGGGTCCCTTCCTACGCGAATGCCAAGGTACGTTATATATTGCGACGCCATAGCAAATGGGGATAGTCTACGCCAGTGAGCGGACAGTTGAGGATGTAGCTCTAATACCTCGCTTTTATCAAAATTTATCCGAAAACCCGAGCAGAGACGGAAGGTTGCAAACATTTCTTTAAGAATTAAGAAATTATTAAGAGGATTAGACGAAAAGATCAAAATATCGTCCGCAAATAAAGCGGATTTTAAGGTTTGGTTCCCGACAGGAATTCCGCTAATACCCTCTGGAGAATTAAAAAGTCTAGATAAAGGCTCAAGGGCCAAATTAAAAAGAATAGGGGAAAGAGGGCAGCCTTGGCGTGTCCCTTTCGTTAAGTGGATAGTATCCGAAGTGAAATCTAGCGTAGAGAGCTTAGCAGTCGGTGATTTATACATTTGTCGAATAAACAGGAGAATAGAGCCCAAAAGCCGAATATTTCCATAACTTTAAAAAGCCAGTTGAAACTAATGTTGTCAAAGGCCTTTTCAGCTCCTATCGTTATAATGGCTGCATCTATTTGAGGATTTCTTCTAGCATGTTCAAGTGCCAGAAGGACCCTGCGAATATTAAGCGTCGCTGAGCGACCCGAGACAAATCCTGACTGAGCAGGAAGCAAAAGTGATGGAAGAAGACCAGCAAGACATGAAGCAACTATCTTTGAAAGAATTTTTGCATCCACGTTTATAAGAGATATCGGATGATATGATCCGGGCAGAAGTGGATCTTTCCCTTTCTTGGGGATGAGTTTAATGTAAGCGAGTGATCCCGTAGGGAGATAAGGACCCCCCCGACCACATTAATTGGAAAACGGGGAGGAGAGTCGACGATATAAAATCATTAGTAAGCTTGTAGAAATCCGCTGAATAACCATCTGGACCAGGGGCTTTAGCTGATGGAAGAGCTTTGATAGTAATCGAATATCTTCCAATGAAATGGGAGAATTTAAGCTTCTTATATCGGCCAAAGTAAGTGTAGGCAGGCATATTTTCGCTAGTAGAGTCTGCGCAGTATCGAGATCAGTAGGGTCAGTAGAGTACAATGCAAGATAATACTCTACCAGCATCCTACTGACCTCTGTCGGTGATGAGTAGGGTTGCCACCTCATCCCTTTAAACCAGGACACACATTTATTACACAGGTTCTGTGGTTGATTAAGGTGGTAATTAAACTCACTTACTGCCTTATGTGCATTAAATTAGCCTCAGAACCTGTGTAATTAATATGTGTTCTGGTTTAAAGGGATGAGGTGGCAACCCTGGTGATGAGACAAGAGTGGCATCTTTTGATTTGAGGGCTGTTATACGTGTCGGACAACGAGTATCCGAACACATTTTAGCAAGGAGTTTGCCAGCTTTATTTCCAAATTTATGATAGCGTAGGGAATAGTATTACGACCTAAACGCTTCTTGCTGTGCAGCCCACAAATCAAAAGGAGTTTTTCGCACTCTGCCAGTTTTTAATGGTAGAAGGAATGCGATTTAATGTCAGTCTCTTTCGCGTGTCGTAAATCTTGGCTTGTCTTTAGGCACTGTTGCCGTGCATGTTTTTTATATTGAGAGGTACAGGATATAATCTTGCCCCTTAAAAAGGCTTTACCTGCTTCCCAAAATAAGTTGGGATCGGAGGTGAGATACGAAACATTGTGCGAGGAATATTCCTCCCACGACGATCGCATTGTATGTAGAAAATCCTCATTATCTTTTAGGAAAGATGGAAAACGCCATATGGGCGTTGATGTAGGGATTTCGGTGAAAGGGAGAGATATTGCTATAGAACAATGGTCCGAAATAGCCATGTCATGAATAACCGGGTCTCGGAGTAATGAAGTAAGAGCTGGTGACGCAAAGAAATAATCAATCCGTGAAAAGGACTGCTGTGGAGATGAAAAAAAAGTAAATTCACGGTCAATAGGATGCGTAATACGCCACATATCTGTGAGACTAGCCGATGAAATATGTCACGCTAATGGCTTTGAATCCAGGATAGATCGTAATATAGAGTGTGGGAAATCTTAGAGTCGGGAATTGTACGGTCTTCCAATGAATGCATGACCGAGTTGAAGTCCCCACCAACTAGATGTAAAGTATTCGATACCTGTAGTATCCATGATGTCATATCCTGAAAAAAGTGTGAATTGGGGGAATTAGCTGCATAAATATTTGTAATTGCCAAATCACCCGACTTAAGAGTGAGTTCAATAGTAAGTTTACGACCCTCAGTGTCTGCCCGAATTTGTTTAAGATTAAATTGTAAATCTTTATGTAACAAAATGGCCACTCCAGCTTTCCGTCCTATAGCAGAGGAGCCATATACTGTACCCACCCACAATTTGCGTAGGCGGTCGAGATCGTCTGAGGAGAGATGGGTCTCCTGAAGGAGAGCTACATCTGCCCGCAGATGTTTAAGGTGTCTGAGTACCTGCATTTGCTTACTTGGAGACCGAAGACCCTTAACGTTCCACGATACGATTTTCAGCTGATTCCTGTTAGTCAAAGAAGCCATGACCGTGGGTGATACAAGAAGCGGCAATACCATGTTCACTCCTCCTCAGTCTTGAATTGAAAAAGTAAGTAGATAGGCTCAGGCTGATAGAAGCTGAAAGAATAAAACCTAAAAAAAAAAGTAGTAATGAGAAAAAGAAAAAAGACAAAAAAAAAAGAAAAAAAAAAAGGTACAAAATATAACACAGAGAACAAAGAACATCCTAATAAATCCACCGCTTCACCTTTTTCCGCATGAGAGCTATTCTCCCTGCAGGACTCCCACAAGCCGGCCATCACCCCCTGCAATATGACCCCGGGGATACACATAATATAAATACTCCCTACTAATAACATGTAAGATAGGGAGCGAAAATCAGAAGTCAATACTGTAAATGAGGGTCTGATAACAACGTGTCCAACAAAAAATTTAAACATGTATCGTCGTTACAACCCCTTCTTAAATATTTCTGGGACCTAATCTGGGCCAAAAGAAACTCGCTTGGGGCGCTATTAATAAAATAGCCTAGATCACAAAACAAAAAAAAAAAAAGGGGTGAAAAAAATATATGACAATGGTGGCCCCATATAGTCGTTCAATCATAGTTAGGAATTGTGGGAGTTATTAGCCATGCTGTCCCTGAGGCCACCATCAATGTGGCCACAGTGTCAGCAAGGCTAGGAGCGACTGGAATGTCCAGAAGAGCGTCCCCATCTTGGTCGAAGCCCCACAGGACTCCGTCGGGGCTGAGAAACCTGGAAGCCAGATCTAGGTTCTTGAATAGAGCCATCGGAAGGTGGGAGTTTTTGTTGGCTTTCCAATTCTAGTTCCTCGCTAATGTAGTGCTCAGCTTCTTCTGGAGAAGAAAATGATCGATAAGACCCATTGAGCATCTGGATACGTAGGGTTGTGGGGTACACAAGAGCAAACTTGATACTTTTGCGATGAAGTGTTGAGCAGGCGGTGCTAAAGTCCTTACGTCGATTCATAACTTCGATAGAATAGTCCACAAACATAAGCACTTCTTGAATTTGAAAAAAATCCGCGCTTAGGATATATCTAGTTACTCGATAGAGTTTGGCTGCAGCCCCCTTTTAAACTATAATCCGAAGATATATAGAAAAGCAAATTCAGTAGGGAAAGGGGTGTGGCGCTGCCAATATGTATATATACCACTCAGTATCTGAAAATGTGAACAATAAAGTGCAAAATATGTGAACAATATATAAATAAATAAAGTGCAATGTGTAATAAGTGTCCAATCAGGAAATAGTGTATCCGCACGTGACTAAGGGTATCAAAGTGCCAGTGCCTGGTAAGGTGAGCCTGATAGTGATTGGAAATCAACCAATCAACTTATATATAAAAAAACTATAAAAAGTGGTATCAAAAGTTGGTCCAGTATAAAAATTGTGAAAAAATTATTATAGTGTTAATCCAATAGTGCTCCAATAAAAACTTAATAGCATATGTAGAATAAAAAATAAAAAATCAGAGTGGTAAAAAATCCGTATAAAGGTGTGTTAACAATCCACTAGAGGTAGTCCTAAACCAGGGTATGTTCAGAATTGTGTAACCTTGCCAGGGTAGTTGCAACCGCGGTCTGTTCATCTTCTATAAAAGCGATGCGATCCTCAGCCTGAGAATGTCTGTCCCTGGTCTGTTAATTCCTTCCTAATCTGCTCCAGGCCCCTCTCTATAGCCTTATCTATTGTAGCAGTCAGTATAGGGGTAAGAAGTGTCACCACAGTTTGGGCTATTTCACCCCAAAGTGTAGAGGGGTCAGTAGCCACCTTCTGAAGCTGGAAAGGTGTTAAGGCTGTAGTTTGAGTATGCGAAGCCCTCTGCATCTCTGTAGATGTTGGGGGTGCTTCGGGTTCCACCTGGTTATCAGGGGCCTTCTGCAGCTGAAGGGATGCTGGAATTATGACATGAGGATCTGATGCCCTCTGCAACCCCAGGGATGTTGGGGACTCCCCTTGATTATTTAGGGCCATCCTCACCTGAAGGGATGCTGTGTCTGATGCTTGAGTGCCTGATGCCTGCTGTCCATAAGGAGATGCTGGGGCTGCCGCTTTAGTGCTTAAAGATTTCACCGACTGAAGGGATGCTGGGGCTGTTGAAGATGCTGCCTCGCTGTCTGCAGTTTGATTCACACTGGCCGCACCGATCCCTGCATCCCACACCGTCTGCTGGACTGCAGAAGCGGTGCTGCGAGCCACAAAATGATCCATGGAGGTCCCTGTCTAACCCCCGACAGGTCTCCAGCCAGTTTCCTAGCAGGGTAGGGAGAAGTAGGTAGGGAGAAGGATCAGAGACTCAGCAGCTCATCGGGCTTATAGTCGGCTTTATCCGCAGATGCAGGGCAGTGAGAGGCGCGGGAGGTTCACTGCCTACCTCCTTCCCATACGACGCCTGAACCGGAAGCTCTGGCCATTGCATAACATTCCACTTCTTTCCCTTAAAAAAATGCTTTGGTTGCTTTCGCAGTATGCTTCGGGTCATTGTCCATCTGCACTTTGAAGCGCCGTCCAATGAGTTCTGAAGCATTTGGCTGAATATGAGCAGATAATATTGCCCGAAACACTTCAGAATTCATCCTGCTGCTTTTGTCAGCAGTCACATCATCAATAAATTCAAGAGAACCAGTTCCTTTGGCAGCCATACATGCCCACGCCATGACACTACCACCACCATGCTTCACTGATGAGGTGGTATGCTTTGGATCATGAGCAGTTCCTTTCCTTCTCCATACTCTTCTCTTCCCATCACTCTGGTACAAGTTGATCTTGGTTTCATCTGTCCATAGGATGTTGTTCCAGCACTGTGAAGGCTTTTTTAGATGTTGTTTGGCAAACTCTAATCTGGCCTTCCTGTTTTTGAGGCTCACCAATGGTTTACATCTTGTGGTTAACCCTCTGTATTCACTCTGGTGATTGTTGACTTTGACACACTACACCTACCTCCTGGAGAGTGTTCTTGATCTGGCCAACTGTTGTGAAGGTTGTTTTCTTCAACAGGGAAAGAATTCTTCGGTCATCCACCACAGTTGTTTTCCGTGGTCTTCCGGTTCTCTTGGTGTTGCTGAGCTCACCGGTGCGTTCTTTTTAAGGATGTTCCAAACAGTTGATTTGGCCACACCTAATGTTTTTGCTATCTCTCTAAAGGGTTTGTTTTGTTTTTTCAGCCTAATGATGGCTTGCTTCACTGACAGTGACCGCTCTTTGGATCTCATATTGAGAGTTGACAGCAACAGATTCCAAATGCAAATAGCACACTTGAAATTAACTCTGGACCTTTTTATCTGCTCCTTGTAAATGGGATAATAAGGGAATAACACATACCTGGCCATGGAACAGCTGAGCAGCCAATTGTCCCATTACTTTTGGTCCCTTAAAAAATGAGAGGCACATAAACAAACTGTTGTAATTCCTACACCTTTCACCTGATTTGGATGCAAATACCCTCAAATTAAAACTGAAAGTGTGCAGTTTAAGCACATCTTGTTTGTTTCATTTCAAATCCATTGTGGTGGTGTATAGAGCCAAAAAGATTAGAATTGTGTCAATGTCCCAATATTTATGGACCTGACTGTAGGTTTGAATAAATAACCCTTGAAAGTGTTCCTGAGAGGCAACTGGCACACTCACCCCTTGTGACAGCAGATGTTGTACAGCCTCTCATAGATCCCTTAACCGGTCTGGAGATAGGAGCAGATTGGACGGGAAGAACCTGTCGACGATCAAGACCGGAATTTGATCCTGTACCCTGATCGGATCAGTTAGTGAACTAATTTCTCCTGATCCAAGGAAGTCCATAGTTCCAGAAAGAAGCGAAGATGACCCCCCCACCCCAGAAACGGGTGAGGGTGCCCCTTCATGCAGATGAGGATTTGTCTGCAGATCTGGATTGGCCTCTCTTCAGTTTGCCTGACCATGTCTTCTTGGAACCCCCAGAAGACCTGAATGGCTTTCCTTTTTCCTGTGACCCAGAGGCATGAAAGGGCCGCCTATGAGCAGTAAAAGAAGGCCCCCTGTCTAGTACGTGGTGCATTGCCCTTAGAGGTTTGAGGGAGAAGAGTACTCTTCCCACCCGTAAGGCCTTTGATCAAGTCATCCAGGGAGGATCCAAACAACCTTGCTCCCGTAAAGGGAAGGTCAGAAAGAGCCTTTTTGGAAGCCTGGTCCGCAGGCCAGCTCTTTAACCACACCATGCATCTAATAGC
Source organism: Pelophylax lessonae (assembly GCF_965119305.1). Classification (NCBI taxonomy): domain Eukaryota; kingdom Metazoa; phylum Chordata; class Amphibia; order Anura; family Ranidae; genus Pelophylax; species Pelophylax lessonae. The sequence continues at coordinate 236,203,026 of NC_138772.1, forward strand.
ATTTACCACCGCCGACACTCTGGCCACCAGGGAAGCTGCATCCAGCGACGCTTTACATATATACAGCAGGGCTTGAGCCATTTGATCCATGAGCTCAATCAGCCCCGGAGAGAGCTGTTCCGTTTCCAAGTCACCTTTAAGTAACTTCACCCATTCAGTGATGTTCTGTGACACCAGGGTGGTCACAAATATTGGTTTCAATATTGAGCCCGCTAACACATGTAAATGACAGGACAGAGACTCAATCAGTCTATCAACGGGGTCCATAAAGGCTGGGGATTCTTCCACCGGGAGCACAGTAGACTTATTAAGTCTGGAAACCAGATGATCCACCATTGGTGGCACAGTCCACCGAGTGAAAACCGCATTCGTGAAGGGATAATGGCGTTTAAAACGCTTGAGCACCACAAATGTGCTTGATGGGCCCCCACTGTTCATATAGTTAAAGTTACGGGAGGGGAAACACCTTGCTCTATTTCTGGGATTTGCAGGTGCCAAAGGACACCTGTGTCTGACGCTGTAGACTCATCCACCATTTTTAAAGTTTCTCGCACTAAAACTATAAGTGCTTCCACCAATGCGCTTTCCCATGCGGCGGCTGACGAGGACATGTCCTCTTTGCCATCAGAATGCTATGACACAGATGCATCAAGTTGGGGTGCATCTGCAGCGGCCATATCTGCCTCAGAATCTGAAGATTCTACAGAGGGAGGCGAAGGCAAAGGGCACTTATGGCTAGTGGTACTTTTTACACTAAATCCACTTTAACACCAGGCTTTCCAAAACTGCTGTAAAAGCAGACAAGGGCTGCTACTCAGAAGATCCCGCAGCCGCACTGAGGGAGGTCTGTAGGTGAAATGTTGTCCTGGGGCTCCATTGTCACTGAAATTAAAAAGATGGTGTCACTTTAAAAAAGTCGCAAAAACGCGATCGCAAAGCTGCACTAGCGGTATAGCAAGTCCCAGTCTAATACAGTTTGTCAGCAGAGTGAGTTAGGAATACCTACTAGGAACCCCACAAACATTACCAAACCAATCAGGAGGCTTTCAGGGATGTTCTGTGCAGCAGAAAAACATGCCTAGAGTCTTTAATGTCTCCCTTTGCTGTCCGTGGACTACAAGAAAATGGCTGCCCCATGCATTCCTTTGGGGATCAAAAAATGTCTGCCCATGCATTGCAATTTAGAAAAAGTTATCAATGCAGAGCAAAAAGTCTACAGCGAAATGGCAGCCCCCACAGCACACCATGAGGTCTCCAGGACCCCCAGGGGGGTCAGCAGACAAAAGACATTAGAGGGTCCTCAGAAGTAGACCCCACCAGTAAGATGCCCCCCCAGAACCACTTCAGGGGCCACAATATATCCGCCCCCCCAGAGTTAGGAACCTGCTATGGGGGGCATAGCTGAGGGGGGCCTGGTATACCCGAGAGGCCAGAGAAACTGAGGGATACCCGAGGGTCTGACTATTCCATGGAGGGGGCCCACTTCCTGAGACCGCCAGAGAAGTGGGGGGATACTTACTCACCATGCCACAATATCAGGTGGGCGCTGCTCCGAACAGATCTCCCGGGGTGGGGGTGCTGCCAGCCAGGGGGTATGCTGCGACTCTGGGCTTCCTAGGTCATTCACGTTCCAGCGAGACGGTCCACTCGTGGGCTCGTCCCTGTCCAACTGGGCTCTGGTGTGTTGAGGCCTAGTGCTGGACTATAACCTGCTCACACTCGCTGGCCAGACTGGGGGACCTTAAGGATCTAGTATATCCAGTCCGAAACCCAGCCAGCTGTTGCTTGTAGTTCTCCAGGAACTTTAACTAAAAGAAAATAAATTACAAAAAAGGTTCCCAAAAAATCAACAGCTAAGACCGAAGTCCCAGCTGGGAACTAGGTCCTTCTCCTAAACTAGGCAGAAACAAACTGAGGGCTGTAGCAGAGTGTGTGGCTGCAGGGACTGCCATATAGGCGTGTTGAAGTTTTTTCCTGCCTAGTGTCCTACTCCTGTAGGGGGCAGCATAACCCAATGGTCAAGAAGATATGAAGCTGCATCTGCCAATGAACGATAGAGAAATATCCTATTTGGTACTATGCTGATTCACCAACTAGAAAGGCAAAGGGGGTTGCAATAGGATTTTCAAATGATATAAGATTTAGGATAAAAGCAAGAAAAATAGATCCTGATGGTAGATACTTGTTTTTGAAAGGAGAATTATTTAACTTGGAAGTGACGTTTGAAGATATTTCAATATTTCTTTACACTTTCTTCTTTAGGGCTCTTTCACACGGTCGGTCCGATCAGATCCGCCTGTCATTTTTTTAGGCGGATCTGATCGGATACTCCATGCAGCTCTATGGGGCAGCGGGTGTCAGCGGAGGTCACCTCCGCTGACACCCGCTGCCATCCGCATCCGATCCTGTGCTGAAATCTGGACGGATGGAAACCCTATTTTTCCATCCGTTCAGTAATCGGATCGGAGGGGATCTGATGAGAGCGGACAAGCGGTCCGCTCTCCTCCGATCCCCCATAGAGGGCAGCGGGTGCTGAGACACCTCCCTCTCCGCACTGCAAGCGGAGACGGAGCTGTCATCCGCCCGGCTCAGCGGGGATCGCGGATCGATCCCCGCTGAGCAACACGGATCCGCCTGCGGAGGCGGACCGTGTGAAAGAAGCCTTACACTTACTGCTTCCTGCACTGCTCTCCTAATAAGGAACAGAGGAATAAGATACTTGAGCGATCCCGGAAAGACCCACAGCCCCTCTAAGAAGCCCCCCTAGGTGAAGGAAACGTGATCAGGCTGGGAAGGACGCAGACCCCCCTGGACATAATAGGACGGCATTGTGAAAGGAAAAAAAGGAGCCACATCCACTGCGAGTCTAATACAGGCGTATTATTGAACTCATTGAGGTGAGAATTTAGGACGCCTAGATGTGAGATCACTGGAAATCCCTTAATCACGGAAAGGAAAGGTGGAGGAAGATAACGAATATATACAACACTGGGATTCATTGTTTAATAAATTGGACACTTTTATGATTTATCACTGTTTATAAATTTACTTTCACAACCAAGGTTAAACAACAGCACTAAAACACATGTGTATATGTTTACAGGATAGAAGCACCTGCACTTTATGTAATATATACTTCATCTTTTGCACGGACTCACTTTAATAAGCCACTTTAGCACCTTGTGATTTATAATTTCTATCCTGTAATATTGATGTGATATTTAAGCACCAGACGGTTATACATCATGTATGGTTTTACAATATATTTGAGATATATATATATATATATATATTCGAATGGAAGGTGTGTTTGTATCACAAAATTATACACAAAAGGTACCACATCCCTAATCTGTATATTATCTATACTGGGAAAGATATCCCAAAGGGTTAAACCCACAGCTGAAACCTGAGGTGTATAGGTAGGTGCTGGGGTAGGAAACAAGAAGAGAAGGTGGATAGATGAAAGGAAAAAAGATGGAAAGGGGAGGGAGAAGGGGGGGGACGTAGAAAGGGAAGAAGGAGAAAGGAGAGGGGCAAGGGGAAGGAAAAGGGAGAGGGGGAAGAAGGGAAGAATGGGGGGGGGGGGGAAGAAAGAAACAGAGGGGGACAGGGACAAGGGGAGAAAAGCAAGAAAAATGAGACCAAAAAGGTCAGAAAAAGGAATGAGAGGGCTGGTGGGACTTTTAAGGTACCAGATAATTCAAAATGATAAAGACGTTGTTAAAAACTTGGAATATTTATTAACATGACATCATTAAAATCAAGAACAAACAATACAACATTGATACATGTATTTTGACATATACAAAAGAAAAATGTGTAAAGCACAAGGCAATAAATGGATGATGAGGATGAATAGGTCCAATGATGAGCATCAGACCAATCCCGACATGTTTCGCGGGCAACAGTGCACCGCTTCTTCAGGGGAATAGAAACATATCAATGTACAGTGCCTGTATAATACAACAACAACAAACATTTGTTATTGGTTCAGATACATATATGTATATCATCAAACATAAAATGCATGCCAATATGGAACATCAAGATGCATCCGAAACCGCCACCACAGAGAAATCCACCGTCAGACCAGTCAGATGAAAGCACTTCCCAAGAAAAACGTCTCCCCCGCGGATGTGGAGGGGCATGTGAGGCAGGATAGGGATATGAGTATAGTAAACTGAAAAAACCTCCACCACCGAAAGGGGGGGGGAAAGAAGGCAAGGAGAGAAGGCCTGTATATAAAGCTGGTATATATACCTTATGCAGTGTCTACAATGGACACATTTATATAGTCAAAAAGGACAGGGTTAAAAGCAGGAGGGCTTATGCATGGCGGCCATGTTGGAAACCCCCACGTGGGGTGTTAATCTGTTGAGATGGAAATCAAATGAGTATACTTACAATCCAGAATCTATAGGGTATCTCTCCAATGGGAAGTTTGGGGGAAAAAAAAGGGCTTTACCTGCAGAGTAGTAGATAAGCCTTTTCTGGTAAAGATTGGTGGCTTGAAATCTAATAGGGCCCAGGTGTGGGTTTTTATACTTTTATCACTGGATCAGGGAGGGTGATGCCAGCCGTTAAGCACTTCTATACAGCATAACCAGAGAGATAAACAATTGGAGAGTTAATAAGCCCATCTATCACCGAGTCATAAGTACACAAGTGTAATCCAGAGTTCTTACCCGCGTGGGACCGCCATACCGATGAACGCCAACTCCTGAATGAATGGAGCGTTTGATCCCGCCTGATATGGCCCTCAACCCGACGCCACGCTGCGCATGACGTCATGCGCAACGTGGGCGGGTCAGGTCCTCAACTGAGCGCGCATCAGAGGAGGCGCATGCGCAGTGTCGTTCTGTTGGGGCCACAAACGGCAGCCCAGAACGGCCACAACAGCGCCGGACAGATGAAAACATCCGGCCAGTGATGTGTGAGAGGACCACACATCCGCTCGGACGTCTGGGGAGCACGACACCTAGCGGCCGGAGGGGAAACTACATGGGAGGACAAAGTCTCCGATGCAAATTGGTTACCAAAGGGACCGTAACATGCATGTACAAGAAAACACATGAACAAGTACAAATTTGACCAGAAGAAACACCTGTTGAACATTTGTATAGGATATAGAGTTATAATCCTAAATATAAACTGATGATTGCAATAGAAACTTAGAGGGAGCATGAAGTCCCCTGCAGTTTCTGCATGTGGGTACCCTGTTATGGAGTGCACAAATCCTCCAACACAGGGGAAAAAACATAAGCACAAAATAAATAATAATCATGATTTTAGATGCTACAGCAATTTCGGATATGGAATCTAGGAGAGACCCAAAAAGAGGAAATTTGAATCAATAAATATGGACGAATTTAAAAGAGAAATCAGTATTTCCAATAATTGGAATAACTGACAAACTTACCAATCTCCAGATTCGCAGTCGTGGTATCGCAGGAAGTGGATGGTCCGGAAAGGTGGTGTGGGCAAAACAAGTGCATGGATGCCCAGCAAATCACATGGATCAGACTCAAGGGTATTTCAAAAAAGTTATAAAAAATAAAAAACATTTTTTGAGAGAGAAAAAAAAGAGAGGAGGGGGGGAAGGGGGAAAAAAAACCTTTTTAACCTAGAAACGGTTTGTAGGTCAAGACCTCATTAATCCCGGGAGGTATGGTAGCCTCTAGGGATTCTATCCAGTACGACTCCCTTTGTAAGATGCGTTTGTCCCAGTTCCCCCCACGGGGGTCCTGGGGAATAACCTCCAAGGCAAAGAACGAAACCACTGTGTTATCATACTTGTGGCGAAATCTTATGTGACGTGTAACACTAGTTTGTATAGTACCACCCTCAGAGTGGTAAATGTGGTCATCTATACGTTTTCTCAGTTTCCTAATGGTTTTGCCGACATAGAATGCCCCACAGCAACAGCTCATAAGGTAGATAACCCCCCCGAGTGTTGCAGTCGGCATAGTGTCTGGAATGGAGCCATTTCCCATTGGGTAAGCGGATACCTGTTCCGACTTTGACCCAAGGGCATTTGTCACAAGACCCACAACGATATGTGCCTTTTTTAAGGCCTGCATTGGTGGATTCATTAATGTAATGACTTTTGGTTAAGCAGTCCCTAAGGGACATTGATTGTCTAAATACCAGACTGGGTCTGGCACTTAGATATTTGTTCAGGGTGAAATCTTGAGTGAGAATCGGCCAATGACGTTTCAGAATATTTCGTAAAATATCATCGTGTGCAGAGTACGTGGTGATAAACCTGACACTTTTATCATCTTTTTTTGAGGTGGTTTTATATAGCAAGTCGGCCCTCGAGTGGGTATTGGCCCTGTTATACGCCCTTCTGAGCAACGTCTTGGAATATCCTCTGGCAAGGAGTCGCTCACGCAGCAGGCCAGCTTGGACATGAAACCTGGCCTCCGCGGAACAGTTCCTGCGGAGCCTTAAATATTGGACATAAGGGATACTTGCGATCAAGGGGGCGGGATGGGCACTTGCTGCGCTGAGAATGGTATTGCCCGCGCTGGGTTTGCGATAAAGATCAATGAGACCATCCGGGGAGAGGCCGATGTTCAGGTCCAGGAACGAGATCGAATGTTTGTCAAACGTATGAGTAAATTTGAGATTTAAATTATTGTTGTCAATGGCTTTCAAAAAAAGTGAGAGTTCATCTACAGTACCTGTCCATATGATCAACAGATCATCAATGAACCTGTACCAGATTAGAATATGAGACATCCATTGTTCCATTCCTTCATCTGAAAAGATCAGCCTCGCCCAGATACAGATTGGCATAAGAGGGAGCGCAGCAAGTGCCCATAGCTACCCCCTGGACCTGCAAGTATGTTTGTTCCAAAAAAGTAAAATAGTTTCTAGTAAGGATAAATCTCAGCAACTGAAGGACAAAGTCCATCAAAGGCCAAGTCTTATAATCCTGTTCCTTGAGGAAAGATTCGGCCATCCGGATGCCCTGGTCGTGCGGGATACTGGAGTATAATGCTTCAATATCGATTGCTACAAGCAGGGCATCCGGAGGGACCTGAATCTCCTCGAGGCGTTTGAGAAGGTCAGTGGTGTCCCTGATGTAAGATGGAAGTGCAAGGACATGAGGAAGTAAAAATGAGTCCACAAATTTGCTGGCGTGCTCCGTGAGCGACTCGTTGCCAGAGACAATAGGTCTGCCAGGAGGGTGCACAAGACTCTTGTGCACCTTAGGCAAGGTGTAAAAAGTAGGAGTTTTGGGATGTTTATTGGACAGAAAGTTATACGTATCCCTGTCTATGAGGCCCTGGGTAAAGGCCTCAAAACACAGGGATCGGTATTCACAAATGAAGTCCTTAATGCAATCAGACTCAATGGGGAGGTACCATTCCCGATTGCATAAGACTTCTAGACACATGGTTTCGTACTGGGGGGGGACATAACAACTATGTTGCCCCCCTTTTCTGATGGTTTTATAAGAATCTCCTTGTTGTTTTGGAGTGATGATAAAGCTAGAGCCTGATCTCTAGTGAGGTTTCTGGAGATGGAAGGCAAAGGGGTGGTTTTTAAGTCTCTAGACACCCGTTGGACAAAAGTCCAAATGTTGGCGTTACTAGATAGATCTGGAAATTTTTCTGATTTAGGTTTGAAAACCTTTTTTGGTGGAATTTGAGAACTAGGAGGAGGAAGGGTTTCATCAGATGAATCCATAGAATCAATGATGGATACAACCTCAGTATTCCCTTCTTCATATAGCAAGACTAGGTCCTTGATGGCCCGGCTCTCAGCCATGGTGAAGTGCTTGGTCTGTTCGGCCAGTTGTTTTTCTAAATTTTTTTGTTTCCTGTCTTCATCAAACATGAACTTGAAAGTAAGATTTCTTGCAAAAAGATGCAGATCTTTTATGGTTTCAGAAGTGTCAATGGCCCTGGAGGGGCAAAAGCCTAAGCCTAGACCAAGCACTTGTTCCTGGGCAGGAGTCAAGTCAACAGAGGTTAGGTTAATAATATTAAGTTTATTAGAGGAATTGGTATGTGTATTTAGGTTGTTTTGGGTTTCACATACATATTTAGGTTGCCTTGTTTGGTATTCCTGGGTGTTTGAGGAGTAGGTAACTCTAAAAAACCGTCATCGGAGGTGGCAGATGCGGAATCACTGGTGTTCAAAGGGAGTGAAGTGTTTTTGGCTAATACTTTTTGTAGTGTGGGGGCTATATTGGATAAATTGGTGGATGTGTTTAAATTGGCAAGTGTGTCAGGTTTTTTCTTATTTTGACTCGAGGGTAAAGTGGGTGAAGGACCAGCACTGCCTCGTCCTCGTTTCTGGGCCTTAGTACGTTTGTTTGGGGCTGGTGGACCTTGTCGTGATACTCATGATTTGTGCGAAAGGGAACTGGCCATGCTGGAATCTGATTCTAAATTATCATCCGTGGTTTCTGCGTGATTGATAGTGCGTGTTCGGGGTGTGCGTGTGGGACGGGTTTTGGAATTCCATTTATATGCATAACCTTCATTGAAGGCTTGTTTGTCTTTTTGAAATTTAACTTGTTTTTTTATGAATAATTTCTTTGTTCATAACCTCTAGTTTGGCCTTCACTTCTGTCCAGGCTGGGGCAAAGTTAGGGGCCCCAAAGACCTGTTTGTATTTGGTATTCATTTGATCTATTTCAGTGTCTAACGCTGTCATGTCCACCTTGTATTGGATCACAAGTGATTTCATCAAGTCTTGGCTGCATGTATTAAGTATACTCTCCCATTCTTTCTTGAAAGTCTCCAATCCTTAAACCCTGTGGGCTAATATTCTCATCGATATACTTGAGGAAATACTCTATGTGCCAGTAAAGGTGTGATTTGCGTTTTAATAGATTAAACATTTTGCCGAGGTAAGTCCTAAGGTCTTCCTCTGTTTTGGTATGAGATCTACATGTAGACTGTATACCTGTCATGAAACCGGTCCATGCTGTGCCTAGCAAATCCATGCCTGTGCCCACAAGTCCAGACCAATCGACAACCAACGACCTCACAGAGTACGAAGCTGGAGAAAAAAGCACAACTACTCAAAACGAGGTATGTGTCAGGGAAAGAAAAAGAAACAAAAAAAGAAGTTACTGTCTCTCCGAGATAATAATAGAAAAGCTGAGCATGTAATCAAAACAATAAGTGTATATAAGGAATACTATAACAAAATACAATTTTACAAACACTTGGCATATAGCCAGGAAATAGAGGCGCCCTCAGGTGTGTTATCCACCTAGAATTTATTCAAATGGAAGGTGTGTTTGTATCACAAAATTATACACAAAAGGTACCACATCCCTAATCTGTATATGATCTATACTGGCAAAGATATCCCAAAGGGTTAAACCCACAGCTGAAACCTGAGGTGTACAGGTAGGTGCTGGGGTAGGAAACAAGAAGAGGTGGATAGATGAAAGGAAAAAAGATGGAAAGGGGAGGGAGAAGGGGGGGGGACGTAGAAAGGGAAGAAGGAGGAAGGAGAGGGGCAAGGGGAAGGAAAAGGGAGAGGGGGAAGAGGGGAAGAAGGGAAGAATGGGGGGGGGGAGAAAGAAACAGAGGGGGACAGGGACAAGGGGAGAAAAGCAAGAAAAATGAGACCAAAAAGGTCAGAAAAAGGAATGAGAGGGCTGGTGGGACTTTTAAGGTACCAGATAATTCAAAATGATAAAGACGTTGTTAAAAACTTGGAATATTTATTAACATGACATCATTAAAATCAAGAACAAACAATACAACATTGATACATGTATTTTGACATATACAAAAGAAAAATGTGTAAAGCACAAGGCAATAAATGGATGATGAGGATGAATAGGTCCAATGATGAGCATCAGACCAATCCCGACATATTTCGCGGGCAACAGTGCACCGCTTCTTCAGGGGAATAGAAACATATCAATGTACAGTGCCTGTATAATACAACAACAACAAACATTTGTTATTGGTTCAGATACATATATGTATTTCATCAAACATAAAATGCATGCCAATATGGAACATCAAGATGCATCCGAAACCGCCACCACAGAGAAATCCACCGTCAGACCAGTCAGATGAAAGCACTTCCCAAGAAAAACGTCTCCCCCGCGGATGTGGAGGGGCATGTGAGGCAGGATAGGGATATGAGTATAGTAAACTGAAAAAACCTCCACCACCGAAAGGGGGGGGAAAAAAGAAGGCAAGGAGAGAAGGCCTGTATATAAAGCTGGTATTTATACCTTATTCAGTGTCTACAATGGACACATTTATATAGTCAAAAAGGACAGGGTTAAAAGCAGGAGGGCTTATGCATGGCGGCCATGTTGGAAACCCCCACGTGGGGTGTTAATCTGTTGAGATGGAAATCAAATGAGTATACTTACAATCCAGAATCTATAGGGTATCTCTCCAATGGGAAGTTTGGGGGAAAAAAAAGGGCTTTACCTGCAGAGTAGTAGATAAGCCTTTTCTGGTAAAGATTGGTGGCTTGAAATCTAATAGGGCCCAGGTGTGGGTTTTTATACTTTTATCACTGGATCAGGGAGGGTGATGCCAGCCGTTAAGCACTTCTATACAGCATAACCAGAGAGATAAACAATTGGAGAGTTAATAAGCCCATCTATCACCGAGTCATAAGTACACAAGTGTAATCCAGAGTTCTTACCCGCGTGGGACCGCCATACCGATGAACGCCAACTCCTGAATGAATGGAGCGTATATATATATATTTTATTTTTTTTTTGATGGATATATATCACATGATGAATTAAGTTACACTATACACACATTAGCACTTTAATTATTCAGAATATTTGATACAAAAGTATATATATTTGCACAAAAAGTGATTTACACTTCCTATCAACACACATTCCGTTATAATTTAAAAAATGAATAATTTAATTTTATTTACGCATAGATGTCTGCACTAATTTACTAGAATATACTTACCCCTGAACCGCAGTACCCCCCCTCATATTAAAAATATTTATTGCCCAAATAAGAATCCTATGATTTATTTAAAGCAGACCCTTGGAAAATTCATTGAATTTAAAGATGGTATGTCAATAGTTGCAGGGGATTTTAATTTTGTTATGGATTCACAGCTCAATGTGTTGTCCCATGTGGGGGGGAGTAGAGTAGAACAACTAAAACAAAAAAGAAAAAAGTATTATAAGAGCATCAGCTGGTCGATGTTTCGAGAATCTAACACGCCATAGATAGGGAATACTCTGTTTTCTCCTACGCAAACAGTACTTACTCGAGATTGGATTATGTGTTGGTGGAACATAGGTTATTGGAAGTGATGGGTAGAACCTCAACTGAATCAGAGAATAAATAACAGGAGATTAAATGATTCATTAATACAAGAACAGGAAATTTAAAAGAAAATTAGGGAAGATCTGGAGTTTTATTTTAAGATAAATACGCCTCAGGAAGTATCTATGGCCATGATATGGGAAGCACACAAAGCTTATATTAGAGGGGTGTTAATATCAATGGAACCTAAAAAAAGATAGAGAGGCTGAATGAGATCAATACAATTTTAAAGGAACTTTTTGAGCTAAAACAAAGGCATAAGAAAGGGAATGAAAAGGAAATCCAACAGTTGTTAGTGTTAAAAAGAGACAAGTTAAATACATTAAAGGGAGCAGGATGCAAGGAGAATTTTCAATAGAGTAAACAAAGAGAGATATCAGTGGGGAAATAAACCAGGGAAACATCTTGCAAATTTAATAACTAACAAGAAATCTAGGGGATATATAGAGAGAATTAAAAATAAGACAGGAGAATTAGTACACTCAAAAGAAAATCGCTGAGTTCCAGAAGTTCTACAGTGAGTTATATGTGGTAAAATCAGAGGGAGATAGGGTTAATAATTCAGAAAGAAAGGTATTTAAATATTTAAAGAAGCTAATTTACCTAAATTAAACGAGGGCGAACTGTTGGATTTAGAAAGAGATATTTCTCAGGAGGAAATATTAATAGTGGTGAAAGATTTATTATAGGAAAGAGCCCGGGGCCAGATGGTTTTTCAGCAGTTTATTATAAAAAATGTAAAGATATACTTATCCCCAAATTAAAGATATACTGGAACTCACTGAAGGACGGTAAGGAGATGGTAAAAGAGGCAGTCCTAGCTTAGGTTACCATAATACCTAAGGAGCACAAGGACCCCATGCAATGTTCTAGTTATAGACCGATATCATTATTAAACATTGATGTAAAATTATATGCAAAAATATTAGCCACAAGGCTGAGGGGCCTAATGTCAGAGTGGATACATATGGATCAAGTGGGATTAGAAGGGAGAGATAACAGGATAAGATCCTTATTACTTATTCAAAAAGTGAAAAAGGAAGGTCTCCTCTTGTCAGTAGACGCACAGAAAGCCTTTGACAGAGTGGATTGGAGCTTTATGATGGCAATGTTGGAAGATCTAGGTATTGGACCGAGAATGATTCAATGGATTAAAATGCTATATAGAAGTATTGAGGCAGTGGTTAAGATAAATATAACTTTTACAGGCTTTTGAGCTGAGAAATGGTACAAGACATAATATTGTTCATTCTGATATTGAAGCCCTTATTGGCATGTATTAGAAACTGGATGGATATCAGGGGTTTGGGAATAGGTGAAGATGAACACAAAGTGGCAGCGTATGCTGACGATATTCTATTTTAGGTCTCTAGTCCTAGAATTACCCTACACAATATAGGCAAACTTTTGAAGCAGTATGGCGATCTGTCAAATTTTAAAATAAATCCCCAAGAAATCGGGAATATAAATAGAGATAAGAAAGAAGAGAAAAGAAAAGATCACAAGTAGAATTCCCAAGTTACAAATTACAAGTAGAGGTAGAAGTGGCAAGATAACTAAAGATACTTAGGGATAAATTTAACATCAAAGTAGAAAATATTATATCATGTAAATTATATTCCACTATTAAATAAAATTAAAACAGATCTAAGGGAAAATGAGTACAAACCCATATTCTGGTTAGGATGTATTATTATAATAAAAATGAGGATCTTACTAAAAATACTTTATAAATTTCACATGCTCCCAATACATATTCCACAGAATTATTTTAATATACTTAAGAAAATAATAGGATGCTTTATCTGGCAGTATAAAAAACCTAGAATAAAGTATGATGTATTGAGTAAAGATAAAATGCAAGGAGGGTTGGCAATACCAGATTTCAAAAGATATTATAAAGCAGTTTTACCAACTAGAATCATAGATTGGACATTCAGCGCACAAGGGAAAAGTTGGGTAAAAATAGAGCATAAATTAAGTGAGACACACTTAAGTAAGATGATATGGGTTCCACAAAAATACTGACATTTTTCTAAACACACTAGTACATTAACACAGGAAATATTTAGGTAATGGGATTCATTACATAAACAATAACTATAATTCACCACTAATTCTACTGGTCGGTACAGTATATTTTTCACCTAGGAATGAGATACACAGGGGGGTTGGATAAAGGATAAAAAAGTACAGTTAATGGACATTATGAAAAGAGGGGAAATATACACATTTGATGAATTAAGATGTAAAAAAAAATATTTTGTGGCTAGATATTTGGAGATACTATCAATTAAAACATTTTATAAAAACCTTGCCTTACCCAATAAGATCTGGAGAAAATTAACGCCTTTTGAAAAAATATTGAGTTAAAAAAACACCCGAAGCATTGTACATCACAGATATATAGGATCCTTACTAGAATGGCAGAGCCTGTGGAACCGCCATACTTGGAAAAATGGGAAGCGGAACTCAATGTAAAATGGAATGAGGAAGAAAAGGAGAAAATAGTGAGTCTAACATATGGAACAGCAATAGATATAAAAACGAGGGAAATGATTTATAAGTGCTTGTCAAGATGGTATGCAACTCCTAGTATATGAAATATTTTTCAACTTTGTTGGAGATGATGCGAGATGAAGGGGAATATTTCACATATTTGGTGGGAGTGGCCAATTTTATATACATTCTGGAAGGAAATAACACATGTAATTCAGGAAATAATAATTTGCCGAATAGGCTGGAAACCTTTTTATACCATTATACCAAATTAACAATAAAACAATATAAAAAGACGGTGATAACTCATTTAATAAATGCCGCAAAATATCTTATCCCTAAGTTTTGGCTAGTACCAGAAAGACTCAAGGTAAGAGACATTTAAACCTGGAAGAGTTGTATTATAGAGGAGAAGATAAATTAGAAAAATTTCAGAGAATATGTAAGGTTAAAAGAAATATGTGGAAATGGGAGGTGTGTGAAAAAGGGAGTAGAAAGGGGAATACGAAGAATATAGGAGGGACGAGAACAAGGATTGGACAAAGGAAGTGAGAGGAGGGGATGGGGTGGAAGGTATTTATTATACTTGTGTAAGGATTATAAGAATTATGGTATTTTATTTTTTCTATGGATATGTATTTCTTTCTTTTGGAGTGTGTTTCAATTTGGAATTAAAGTTTGTAACAAGTATAATATAAATTATAATAAAATTAATCTAATAAAAAAAAAAGCACTCTACGTGCGCCATTCAGGAAGCAAAGATGCCCAGGAGTCTGTCAGGATTATTGGGGAGATAAAGAAAAATGGAATTATAAAGGCCATATATATTCAGTCCTATATAGAGATTTTGAATAGTACAGCATCCATTTTGTTAGGGGTGACCGTCGGTTCATGTTCTTTTACAAGATGTCTTATAAAAAGGTCTTATATTTTCAACAGAAGATTTTCTTTGTATTTCTTTAAATCGTAAATAATGGGACTTTCTGACATTTCACCTGATAAAAGCCTAGCCAGGATGGCACCAGGTTTTAAGGGGGGTGAGGTCTTCTTGATTGTCTGTATGTTACAATGAACAATAAGTACAGTATATTTATTTTTAAAGGTTCATTTACAAATACGTTTTAGAAAACATCATCATGTGTAAGATGTATATTAACAATAATATATTGTTTTATTATTGATATAGTAGTGTGAACTTGGAATGTATATAATGTTGTATATATATATATATATATATATATATATATATATATATATATATATATATATATATATATATATATATATACACACACACTAGAATATTTTTTTAAGTGTAAGGACTTATGTGCCTTGATACTAATTACTTCATTTTAAGGCATGTGGAGGGAGTGTTTATATAAGAATTGCTTCAGCCTGGGCTAAGTCATATAAATCCTACAAGCCAGGCGTAAAGTCTGATAGCATATGACAGAATTCATGTGATTTCATTACTGTTGCCCAGCCAGGTAATAAGGTTATCAGTATAATAATACTGCTATTATATGCAATTGTATGCTATATATTGAATCTAATAAGTAATACAATACTGCCCCCTTTGGTGACTGCTACTAAATGTAGTCTCTTGGTAAAATCAGTCATTTCCAATAAATATATATATTGTATTAATAATATATCCTTATTAAATGGCGTTGCCAGGTTCAATCCTTACCTAGATACATGATCGAGATATTAGATGGACATGTATATACTATGAGAGTATGGATAGATTTTCATATTGTGGTTATGATCATTCTTAATTGAAGCAATTATTATATAATTCTAATATCCAAAATACTGGATGATTAGTAGAGGTGTTGTCAATGACCTCACCAGTTAATGGATAAGTAATTCCAGCCAATGGGGGATAAAGTTCCTCCTTCTGGGTTCGCCTTATGGTCATTTTACTGTCCTTTTGTTCAATACAATATAAAAAAGGGAAACACCAGATGTAATAGGACACACACACATTACAACAACATTCATTACACTTTCAACACACACGCTACTTACATCCATACATATACTTATTTATACATACTCCCATCTTGCTCCATCATTCATCTGAAATTTTGAAGGACGCCAAACAAAACTCCTCCGTAACTGGCCACCATTTTGGGAAGACAGCCATCTTAAGGACTCTGGTAACCACCATTTCAAGCTATCAGCCATCTTAAGTGGTAAATATACCTTGCTGTTTATTTGATTATTATTTACTATTGTTTATTTCCTTCCTTATATATTTTATATTTTATATTTAAGGGTAACGAGATTACAGTCCCAGCCGTATGAACCATATTCGATTTTTCTCTAAAAACTGATTTTTGTTTTTATACATTTTTATTAATATCAGATTTAGCGCAATATTAGCGATATTAGTCTCCCATTTTGCATAGCTTATTCTCACTTCAACTGCAGCGGAGTGACTGTTGGCTGCACAATTCGCAGACAATTGTGGTCTGATTATATAGAACACTTATCTATGGTTTCTACTATACCTGGGGAAAATGTAATGTTGCTTTCATTTTTAATTTTATCATTACTACATATCAGTAAAAAACAATGTAGCGCTAATCCTCAGCAAGAACTGTCAAAAAGATTGAACATATACAGTCCATAAAAGTCCCAAATGATCAGATGAGTGACAATGCAGGTCCGTGATACCACCACCAAACACCCAGCTCACACTGTCCCTTACCAGATGGAGATGATCCCCATAACAGAGATCTCAAAGTGCCAAACAAACTCTGTGAAGACCCAGGATGGTGCTCCTCATATCCAGCAATCTCCAGGCAAGTGATCAAACGTGGTTATGGAATAAAAAATCAGGGCAGCATCATAGCGCAGACCATAAAATTTATTTACACAAAGATCAAAGGGATTAAAAACACTTACAATGGTGAAGTAAAATCGAGCACATCAATCTAAAAACGATTCACTCCAGCATGTTCCGCTATTCCCACAGCAGCCCACCAACAAGATGGCCGCCGCGTTTCCTCCGTGTGGGCGAGCGTGACCGCAAGTACCGCCCGACGTACGTTTCGTCGTCACAGACGTCTTCTAGGGGCGCGGTCTCACGGTCATCTTCGCTATAAATAGCGATGGAGAAGCGGATATGATGCAATTATCCCGGAAACAGAATAGAGCCCGTGGGTCTCTATTATGGAACTTGTCATAATGGCGTGATACGTTGTGTTTGGGACAACCCTTGACTATGCTGGCCACATGCTCCTTGAGTCTCACTTGGAACTCCCGGATAGTGCGGCCAACATAGTCAAGGCCACACGGACACCTGATCAGGTAAACCATGTGTTTGGTGGAGCATGAAATAAAATGTTTGATCCTAAATTCTTCGCCCGTGGAACCAGAACTGAAAATCTCAACACATCTCCTCTTTTCGCTGTTAAGCTTGCATATCGCACATTTTCTACATTTGTAGAAGCCCCCTTTCTGTTGGAAGAAGGATACCCTCTTCGGGGGGTCCCTAATGTTCGGGGCCACTTGTAGTCTCAGGGGTGGGACTCCCATGTATACAACCTGAGGTTGTTGTGGCAACAATGGACCTAATATGTTATCATTCTGTAAGACGTGCCAATGGCGACGCAATATCTTTTTTACAGAAAAATGTTGCGTCGAAAAAGAAGAGAAGAAAGCAAAATCAAAGGGTTTTTTATTCTCTCTGACCTTGGGCTGTAATAGATCAGCCCTAGCCTTCATATCGGCTCGGGCAATAGCTTCATGGGAAATTAGAAGACTATGATCAACAAACCTCTGTTTTAATGCAAAGGTTTGAAGAAAAAGGGTATCAAAAGGACCTTCTAGAAAAAACCAGGGAAGAAGTTAGAAACATGAACAGGGAGAGCCTACTGGAAACTAAAATAAAGGAGAATAAGGGATCATTTGAAGGTGCTTTCATTTCAGGATACCACAGACAATACAAGGAAGTAGAAAGAATATTCAGGAGATATTGGCCAGTGCTGAAAAGTGACAAAAAACACTTGCCAAGATACTCCCAGAAAGACCTAAATTCATCTACCGTAGAGCACCCACCCTGAGAAACCGATTGGTCAAAAACGTGATTGACCCTCCAAAAAATGTCAAAATTTTTCCTGACATGAAGGGGTTTATTAGATGCAGAAAATGTGTAGCCTGTAGGAATAATCCTACCCAGCCAAGAAAAATACTGGACTTCAAATCAAAAGTGAACCACAAAAGATATAAGATTAACAACCTTATTACATGTAATACTACACATGTCACCTATGTTGTCGAATGCACTTGCAATTTGCAATATGTAGGCCGTACCACCAGACCTCTTCAGGTCAGGATCAGAGAACATATAACCAATATCAAAAACGGCTTTCCGAAACACAGCCTCTCCAGGCATTACCTAGAAGTTCATCATAAAAACCCTGAAGGGCTAGTCTTCTACGGTATAGATTCAATTCAGGGACACTGGAGAGGTGAAAGTAAAAGGAAGAAAGTTTCTCAAAATGAAACTAAGTGGATATATCTGCTCAATTCACTTCAACCCAAAGGACTTAACCTGGATATTGATTTAAATTGTTTTATCTCTAATTTTTAACATTCAGTATATTTATATTTTAGACATTTTTAACAATTAATTTTTAGACTTAATTCAACACTAGGTCTAATCCTATGGGATACTTAATCTTCTTTCTCTGGTTACGATTACGGGATTACCCGTCAAATTTGATCATATGCTTACAAGGACCACCTTTAGATCTTATGGGACATACAGAATGTTGTCCCTCTTCTATCCCACCCTCATTTCTTGAAAATTTAACAAGTGATTTACGGATGGGAAGCTAATATTCCCTCATTCATATTTCCCCTTATTTAATTTCTCTATTCAGATTTCCTCTAATTGGATGGGTTTTTTACCCCCAATGACTAGATACCCATTATTCCGTTATTTGTATTTTCTCATACCTCAATGCTGTCCACATTTATATATTTTTTATATTTTTTATCTTTGACTCCATACTGAGTCCAGTCCCTCACATTAAGTTATCAGGCCCCATTACATTTGAATATATATTAGCTTTGGTACATTTAATAGCCTCTTAATGTTCACACAGGATACCCATTATTCCGTTATTTGTATTTTCTCATACCTCAATGCTGTCCACATTTATATATTTTTTTCTCTTTGACTCCATACTGAGTCCAGTTCCTCACATTAAGTTATCAGGCCCCATTACATTTGAATATATAATAGAGAATATATATTAGCTTTGGTACATATAATAGCCTCATAATGTTCACACAGGAACGATCATACACCATACTATTTTTCATTTCATTTTCTCACTTTTATAATATTTTTCCTATTTTATTTATTTACTGACCAGAAAGAGCACACACTATATCAATTATTTATTCCACCTCCACAATATTTTATGTATTCACTGTCACTAATATTATTTTTATTTATTATCACCACCACGGTTTAGTTCACATATTAAACTATTTAGATATTACAATTCATATATATGTTTTTTATTAATTGTTTATACTCTTAGATTGGATGTAAGGTTATTTATATTTATATTTACCAGTATTATATGATTCACATTTTTATCACCAGTATCAGTTTAGTATTATATGCCATTGCATGCTACTGTATTTTATTTGATGGTATATTTTTTTGAACAAGATGGTAAACAGATCCGATACCCAAGCAGGCATTGTTACACCATTATTGCATTAGCGGGAACAAGGGACGACTTGACCTTCTCAAAGTCCGTTTTCTCTTCCCCTTTTTTTAGTTTGTACATGGTACACTTCATACTTTTGAGGTCAGAAATGTCCATCTCTTGAATTTTAGTTACACAGCCGTGAGTATGTAAATCCACCAATTTTTAAGATATACAATTCTACCCGGCAACAGCGTGCGTCTCGTTTTTTCCTATTGGACGCTGTATACGGCTTTCTGATTGGAGCACGCACTAAGTCCCGTTTACCATGTTGGTATAAAAAGGCGGAGATGGCGTGATGACGCTACTCCTGAAGACGTCATCACGACGAAACGTACGTAGAGCGTCATTGCGCCACATCCGCCCAAGTGGAACGCACATCCGCCCTGTGGAACGCACGGCGTCCCGGAAGTGCGCTATTACTGCTGTTCTTTCATGCTAATACCCTTTTTTCGTTTGTGAGTACCTATTTTTTAATTCTAATAAAGCATTTTAAAAGCGGTACTACTCTATGTGAGCCTTCTTCCCCCATATATCGGTACACCTCTGGACCCTAATACCAAGGAGCCTGGTTTGCAAGATTCGGGCAGATATTTGGATCACCTAATCACTTTGACGGCCAGTGGAGGAGACCCAGGATTATAGATCCAAGGCCTGATACCCCTGCAGGGGTACATAGCTCTGGTGAGTGCGGTCCAAGGGGTGCGGGGAGCACTGAATGGTCACCAAATACCTGAGCACCTCCAAATATTCATCATTAGAGCACCTGCACTCAAGTCACTTTTGCCTCTTAATTTAGGAAAAGTTTTTTTACCATTGTGGAACTATCCTCCTTTTTAGGCTTCTTAGTTATTACGGACTTATTTATACTTGGACTATTGCTGCCATAATATTTACACATCCATCGTCCACTTTATTTATGCCATACCTGATGCTTTGTACTGTATAATTAGAAGGTTGTAGATATTCACAGCTTATTTAAGTGGATCCAACTGTTTTTATATATTCATATTTTTTTACATTTCATACACTTTATTTATCTCTTCTTATCAATTTATATATACCAATTTACACTTATTTTGTATACATTTTTTCTTCACGGTTTTAGCACAAATATTTATTCTTCACAGAGTTGGATCCCCTTTATTATTGCACATATCTATTGGTGACACGCACATGATGCACCTGACACTTTATTAATTTATTATTTATAGTGGTGATTGATATCGTATACACATTTAGCATCTTTGTTGGACATACGGAACCATCAGCACATTTTGGCAGCGCCATACACCTTCCTTTTTTCCTTCAATCTCACTATATTTCTAGGGAATATAGTATAAAGGTAGGCTGCAGCCAATATCAAATATTAGAAATCTAAAATTATCCTAAGCGCGGATTTTCTACATTTCATTTTTCCACCCCTGGGTGTTCACATCTGCAGCTATGGATATTTTTAGCTTCACTACCACTAGGAAAGTTGATATTGAACAGATTTTTAGCAGTGAAAGGGTGTCTACTAATTATGATGTCAACAGCCTTTTTAGGCAACTTAAGCACGCACTTGAGAAGCAAGTCAGGGTGTGGTGGGATATCACCACCCTGGAAATGTACTTAAAAGAGAAGATTACACCCAGAAGGTTACGCTGGGATGTACATCCCAATGATGGACTTAATGACAAAACCCTAATGGATAGTTGGTTCATTTTCTTTAATAGATGCGAATCAGAACTCCTACAAACAATCATTACTAGGAGGAAACACAAACTCACGGAAGTAGAGAAACTGATTAAGCAATTAAAAGAGTCCCTAACACCCTTTTCACTAACTAATGAGTATAAGGATAAAGAAAAGGAGATTCAAGAAAGTATCACCAAATATGACTTAGAAATACAAACCAAAAAACAGAAGAAATATAGTAGGGATACATTGGACTATAAAAATAACAAAATCTACAACTGGCAAACCACTATGGGAGAAGAACCTATGGAATTACAGGAAACCACCTTAGTAGCAGATTCTAGGGAAACCACACCGGAAATAGAAGATCAGGATATCTATCCAGACACTCCCACTCAGAGAACCCCTCGGAGTGTCAATTTTGACAGAAGAATCAGGGAAGAAGAACCCCAGACCCCTAGGAATACTGGACAATACAGGGATGCAAGATTTAGAAGTGCAGGGAACAATGGGGAAAGAATACCCCAGGACACGAGATTTACATCACCTGGATATAGAACTCCCATACAACAGAGAGGCAGAGCCATGCAAGAACCCAGATTTCTTTCACCAGGTTATAGGATTCCTATACATAATAGGTTTTCCCCTCTGAGAGACGAAAGAACGTATACCCCTAGAGACGAAAGAAGAGGTGGCCATAACCAGCAGGGAAGGGATTTTTTTCACGCAAACCACTATGGGAGGCCTCCAAGACAACAGAATTGGGTAAACCAGTACAGAAGACCAGGAGGGAGGGGCCCTCAAGGACACAACTACCGAGGAGGATTCCCAGATCATATGAACAATCGTGGGGGGAGACAAGGACCCAGGAGGGATCAAACATCACCACGGAGAGAAGAATGGAGGAATTATGTACCTTACCAGCAACAGAACTGGAACCACTGGAACGGACACGGGGCAAGAGGCAACGGGCAAGAGGCAAACGTGGGGGCAGGAAGAAAGCGAAGAAGGGAGTTTTAGAAACGGGCATTTTTAATCTCAGTAATCAAGTTTTTAGCAAAGAGGAATTGGCAATTTTGGATTTGGGACTTAAGTTCGCACCTTCCAAAGATATAGATACATTTGAAACCTATATAGACCTCCAAAAATTCATCCGGAAATTGAATATTAAGAAATTCTTTCAGATCAAGGGCGAATATAAGAACCCCATATCCACACGTTTTAAGCATACGGTTTTAAGGAACAACTCAATTTTTAACCCCAAGGTACCAAACAATGACTGTATTAAAGCTTTTAAAATAATGATGGAGGAAGATATCAAAAAATTACAAATTCATGGCAAAGACAGCAAACGGATTTGGAAAGCCATACGGAATTTGGAAAAAAATAAGGAAGTGGTCATTAGACCAGCTGACAAGGGAGGAGGACTTGTCATTCTGAGTAAGAAAGATTATGAGGAGGAAATGGAAAACCTTTTGAAAGTGCCAGACACCTATAAGAAATTAAAAAAGGACCCGAAGAGTGAAT
Source organism: Pelophylax lessonae (assembly GCF_965119305.1). Taxonomy (NCBI): domain Eukaryota; kingdom Metazoa; phylum Chordata; class Amphibia; order Anura; family Ranidae; genus Pelophylax; species Pelophylax lessonae. Next base: position 236,225,776 of record NC_138772.1, read on the forward strand.
ACACCAGGAAACTCAAAGAATATGTACAGAAGGGTAAAGACATTGGCATTCTAACAGAAAAGGAAGCAAAATATTTAATACCTGCATCCTCCAAAACTCCTGTAATATACCACATTCCTAAAATTCACAAACGTTTAGAAAAACCACCCGGGAGACCCATAGTTAGTGGGGTTGAGTCTTTGTTCTCTCGATTGGGTGAATATTTAGATAAGTTTCTCCAACCTTTAGTATCTAAAGGAAGGTCCTATTTGAAGGATAGTACCCAATTACTTAAAGAAATTAAGAATCTGAATACAGATGAATCCCAGTTTCTGGTTACAATAGATGCTAATTCGTTGTATACCAGCATCAAGCAAAAAGATGGGCTTAGTGCAATAAAAAAAGCACTTTATGAGGACAACCGTTTAAAGAGAACTCAGATACAGTATATACTTGAAGGCCTCAAACTAGCCATGGAAAGCAATTATTTTTGGTACAATAAATCTTTTTATGTACAAACAAAAGGAGTGGCCATGGGGGCAAGATATGCCCCCAGTGTGGCAAATGTTTTTATGAACATGTGGGAGGAACAGCATATTTACAATCAAAACTTACCGGAAATCAAATTTTATAAAAGATACATAGATGACATCATAATGATTTGGGAGGGGACAAGAGAGTCCTTACAAGAATTTTTGGAAGAAATCAATTCCAACCCATACGGGTTGACCTTCACTGGACATTGGAACCTACAGAAGATTGATTATCTTGACCTACAAATTTTTAAAGAAGGGGGCCGTTTACAAACAAAGACTTTTTTTAAGACCACCGATAAGAATGGTTATATTCCGAAAACTAGCTGTCATCATCCTAAATGGAAAAATAACATTCCGAAAGGGCAATTCATGAGGATGAGGAGAAATTGTGGGAAATTAGAAAAAGGCGTCCCGGAAGTGCGCTATTACTGCTGTTCTTTCATGCTAATACCCTTTTTTCGTTTGTGAGTACCTATTTTTTAATTCTAATAAAGCATTTTAAAAGCGGTACTACTCTATGTGAGCCTTCTTCCCCCATATATCGGTACACCTCTGGACCCTAATACCAAGGAGCCTGGTTTGCAAGATTCGGGCAGATAATCACTTTGACGGCCAGTGGAGGAGACCCAGGATTATAGATCCAAGGCCTGATACCCCTGCAGGGGTACATAGCTCTGGTGAGTGCGGTCCAAGGGGTGCGGGGAGCACTGAATGGTCACCAAATACCTGAGCACCTGCAAAATATTCATCATTAGAGCACCTGCACTCAAGTCACTTTTGCCCCTTAATTTAGGAAAAGTTTTTTTACCATTGTGGAACTATCCTCCTTTTTAGGCTTCTTAGTTATTACGGACTTATTTATACTTGGACTATTGCTGCCATAATATTTACACATCCATCGTCCACTTTATTTATGCCATACCTGATGCTTTGTACTGTATAATTAGAAGGTTGTAGATATTCACAGCTTATTTAAGTGGATCCAACTGTTTTTATATATTCATATTTTTTTACATTTCATACACTTTATTTATCTCTTCTTATCAATTTATATATACCAATTTACACTTATTTTGTATACATTTTTTCTTCACGGTTTTAGCACAAATATTTATTCTTCACAGAGTTGGATCCCCTTTATTATTGCACATATCTATTGGTGACACGCACATGATGCACCTGACACTTTATTAATTTATTATTCATAGTGGTGATTGATATCGTATACACATTTAGCATCTTTGTTGGACATACGGAACCATCAGCACATTTTGGCAGCGCCATACACCTTCCTTTTTTCCTTCAATAGCTTCATCCAGGGCCACCTCCCCATAGCCCTTTTCCAGAAATTTTTGCTTTAATATTGCCGCTTCACCCAGGAACTCCTCCAGGCGCGAGCAGTTGCGTTTTAAACGCAAAAACTGACCGACAGGAACGGACTCCAGCCACGCCTTGTGGTGACAACTCGTGGTGTCTATGAATCCGTTCCTGTCAGTCGGCTTAAAAATGGTCGAAGTGAGAATTTGACCCTCCTCCACCCAAATACGCAGATCCAAAAAATGAATCTCGGTACTGCTAGACTCAAACTGCAAACTAATACCCCTCTGGTTGGCATTGAGGTCCTCCATAAAGTCTTGCAGTGAGTCGGGGCTGCCATTCCATAGGAAGAGGATGTCATCAATGTACCTACGCCAGAGCACAAGCTCCGGCCTAAGTACACCTAAGATGACATCCTCTTCCCATTTCCCCATAAAGAGGTTGGCCATACTAGGGGCAAACTTGGCCCCCATGGCCACCCCTCTATTTTGCAGATAAAATTGGCCATCGTACCAAAAATAATTTCGGGTCATGGCAAAATCAAGAAGAGTCAGGATAAAATCCCTTTGCAGACTCAACAAGCTGCCCCTCTCCAAAAAGAGTGAGACAGCTTCTCTTCCGTGCTCATGGGAGATGATGGTATACAGCGACGAAACTTCTGCTGTAACCATTATATAACCATCACTCCATGTGATACTTTGGAGATCATTGATCATCTGCATCGAATCACGTAAATAAGAGGGCAACTTGGTGACCACTGGCTGCAGAAAGTGATCGATATATCTGCCCACCCGGGAGGTAACGGAATCAATCCCGCTAATGATAGGCCGCCCTATGGGCAAACAGGATCCTTGTGCACCTTCGGCAGAAAGTAAATCACCGGGATCCTAGGAGTCGAGGGCACCAAAAACCCTTTCTCCTTCTTGGTGAGTAACTTTCTGTCAAAACCATTTTGAACCAGCTCAACCAACTCCCTCTTATAAAGCTTAGTGGGATCACTCCTCAGGGGGATGTAAGTTTCTCTGTCAGACAGAAGCCTGTGCATTTCTGCATCATAGGCAGTGGAGTCCATGATGACAATCCCACCGCCCTTGTCGGCTGGTCTGACCATGATGTCTGTATGTTCCTTCAGCAATTTAAGTCCTCGGTTAACCACTTAAGCCCCGGAAGATTCTACCCCCTTCCTGACCAGGGGGTATTTAGCGATTCGGCACTGCGTGACTTTAACGGACAATTGCGCGGTCGTGCGACGCTGTATCTAAACGAATTTGGCGTCCTTTTTTTCCCCACAAACAGAGCTTTCTTTTGGTGGTATTTGATCACCTGTGCGATTTTTTGATCACGCGCTATAAACAAAAGAAGAGCATAAATTTTGCAAAAATAGCAATATTTTTCACATTTTTTTATATGAAATTCCCCCCCAAAAAAATGTAAAAATCAAAATTTTTTTACATTTTCGGCCAATTTGTTTTATGCTACCTATGTTTGGTAAAAAAAAAATTGCAAAAAGCGTATTTTGATTTGTTTGCGCAAAAGTTATCGCGTTTACTAACAAAGGGAAAGATTTTTGTCATTTTTGTTGTTTTTTTTAACGCGTAATGGTGGCGATCTGCGATTTTTTTTTGCGGTACTGCGGCGGACAGATCGGACCCTTGACTGACATTTTTGACACTTTTGGGGTTACCAGTGACATTTCTACAGTAATCAGTGCTATACATATGCACTGTTACTGTAAAAATACACTGGCAGTGAAGGGGTTAACTTTATTTGAAAGGGAGGGGCTATGTGTGTCCCTAGGGGCATGCTTTCTACTGTGATTGGCTGTGGCTTCAGATGTATGAAGAGTGATCAATGGTTCTACATAGTAGAACCGTATGATCATCCTTCATACACAGGGGAGAATGACAGGCAGCTTGTTTACACAAGCCGCCTGACTTTCTCCCTCTCCCCCGCCAATCGCAGAGTGACTGGCGGACATCGGGTCCGCCGGTCACACGCACGGGGGGGGGGGGGTGGGGGATCCGTGACCACACGGGAGCGCGCGCTCGCTCCCTAGACCCTCACAAGCTAGTGACGTAGCCCTACGTCACTTTGCCTGTGAGGGGCTGACTGCCGACGTAGATCGACGTTAGGCAGTCGGCAAGTGGTTAAATGCTAAATCCATCCCACATTTCTTAATCTGGAGATCCTCTATATCCTTGGTGACAAGGTCTCTGAAAACCGACAAAGTCGGGGCCAGGGATCCTGGAGGATTAAATGTGGAAGCATTACTGAGATTAGTACTCACAATCCCCATATTGTACTCTTCTCTAACAGTTGTAGGGTTGGTAGCAAAGTGCCTTTTAATGTTGACCTTCCTGATAAATTTTTGGAGATCAATAAAGGTCCCAAATTCATCAAATGGCTTAGGGGGGGGGGCATATTTGAGGCCCTTGTTAAGGACATGTTTCTCCTCATTAGTGATGGTGACTGAACTTAAATTGAAAAGTCCCCCATCCCTCAAAGCCGCCTCTTTTTTGTAACGGAGTCTCCTCCCCCCTCTGGTCCCCCTTTTTGATTTTTTATTCTTTTTTTTTTCGGGTAGCCCCGGGAAAAAAACGTTGGTCAGACCTCCATTGTTGGTTTTGGTTATATCCATCCCCACCACTATAAGGCTGATTAAAGCGGTGGGGTACAGGTCCCTGAGAACTTAGATTAGGATTATTAGACCACCCCTCTTGACAGTTCTGTGATCTATTACTCTCAGAGGGATGATTCACCATATATCTAGGAGGTTCCATTGTTCCATAAGCCAACGGAGCAAAACCATTTGAGGTACGTACCATACCCTCTGGTATTTGTGGGTGGGGACCCCATCCTCTACCCCTTCCCTTTCCTCTTCCCCTTCCACGACCCTGTTGTTGCCATTGGGCTGTTTGGGGAAGGGGGGAATAAGGAGGTCTACCTGCTCCACTCTAGACCCACCTTGGGGAGGGAGACTAGTTGATACCTCCATCTGTTCTGGTTCTATGTTACCCGCTGTAGTAGTTTTAACAGCTTACCACTTAGACTTTATGGGCATTATAATCCCCTAAGCCTCTTGCATACTTTTTGCGTTTTTTGTATTTCTGATCCAAATCCTCTCTTTCTCTAAATGTTTCTTTAGGAGGTCCGATTTGTTTTTGTACTCCTCTTTATTTTTAAAGGTTTCCAATTTTTCTTTAATAGTATTAATCTCCTCGTCTAATTTAACAAGTTTCTGTCTCTTCTTGGTGAGCATAAAGCTCAACAAGCTAAGACCAGCCTTGTTAAAGAATAGATACCATTCATCAAGATCTATTACGTCCGTCTGTGGGAAGACCTCCCACCTCAGACTTCTGGGGACCATGCCATCGGCCAAATACTTTTCGAAAAAGGCCACGTCCCAATTGGCATGGAGTTCAGCCGTCATCAGGTTTTTTAACCTCAAAAAAAGGCCCCCCAGGTCGTCTGAAGCGGCATCAGACGAGGAGAAGGTACTCAAAACATCTATGGTATGAGAGGTGCGAAACTCAAAGATATCCATAAGTTATGGGTAAAAACAGTTAAAATGATTGAATAAAAGCTGCAGCACTGATAAAATTCAAAACAACAATAATGGGATATATTGCTGCGCTAACTAAAATTCAAAGTATCAATATAATAACGTCAAATATATAAAATCTTTGGAAAAGCTGCCACACAGAATCTGGAATAAAAACAGATCAAAGATAGAAGTAAAAAACAATGTAGTGCTAATCCTCAGCAAGAACTGTCAAAGATTGAACATATACAGTCCATAAAAGTCCCAAATGATCAGATGAGTGACAATGCAGGTCCGTGATACCACCACCAAACACCCCACGGGGACACTATTTTTGGGGATAGATAGGTATGTGGGCAATTGGAGGGGCAGCAATATGATCCGTGGGGTGTCGAAACCAATTGGATTTTTAAGATGAAGTGCCATACCCCGAGGGGGTTAAATATTGAATGGGATCTCAATGCCTTCATTAAAAAATCTTAATTTATTTATTCCCCTGCCTTCTCTTAATGTTCTCCATGAATATCGGTTTATTTTTGATTTTGTATGTTTTTTATTGTTTGTAATTAATGTACTGCAGTTTGTTCTCCAGCAAGTTCCGCTTTATTTCCACTAGATGGCGCCGTTTCTTCTGTGATTGGACGGTCCCATTTTTTATGATATGGACGTTAAGTCCTGATTATGATTGGTGTGCCTCTTTAGTTTAATGTAATTGGGCGCTTTTTATTAAGATTTCTGCGAAATTATTCTTTTTCGCAATCTCGTGATATACTACTCATTGGGTTCATTCCTTGTCACTTATCATTCGTTCCACATCTGGGTTTACTTCCGGTTGGCGGAACGCACGTGGTTAGTTCCTGTTTCCGGGATAATTGCACCATATCCGCTTCTCCATTGCTATTTATAGCGAAGATGACCGTGAGACCGCGCCCCTAGAAGACGTCTGTGACGGAAAAAACGTACGTCGGGCGGTACTTGCGGTCACGCTCGCCCACACAGAGGAGACGCGGCGGCCATCTTGTCGGTGGGCTGCTGTGGGAATAGCGGAACATGCTGGAGTGAATCATTTTTAGATTGATGTGCTCGATTTTACTTCACCATTGTAAGTGTTTTTAATCCCTTTGATATTTGTGTAAATAAATTTGATGGTCTGCGCTATGATGCTGCCCTGCTTTTTTATTCCATAACCACGTTTGATCACTTGCCTGGAAATTGCTGGATATGAGGAGCACCATCCTGGGTCTTCACAGAGTTTGTTTGGCACTTTGAGATCTCTGTTATGGGGATCATCTCCATCTGGTAAGGGACAGTGTGAGCTGGGTGTTTGGTGGTGGTATCACGGACCTGCATTGTCACTCATCTGATCATTTGGGACTTTTATGGACTGTATATGTTCAATCTTTTTGACAGTTCTTGCTGAGGATTAGCGCTACATTGTTTTTTACTTCTATCTTTGATCTGATGTTATTCCAGATTCTGTGTGGCAGCTTTTCCAAAGATTTTATATATTTGACGTTATTATATTGATGCTTTGAATTTTAGTTAGCGCAGCAATATATCCCATTATTACTACATATCACATTGGATTTATCGTTTTAAGTTTGTATTTTATGTAGGGTTATCTCTTTGTTACCTCAAGTCTAATCATTTATTGTGAATACATGTCTTGTGAATAAATATTCTTATATATTCCCTACTGTAGACTGTTTTCACTAAGATTGGTATATGCTGTTAAAAAGAAATTAATTGATTAAAAAGAACTTGTTACATATTGATTTGTGGAAATAAGTTGAGATTCTCCTACCTTACAGATCTTTGCTTATTTACATAAATGGAGACACTGTTAGAGCAGTATAAATATTCTGAAAATATAATATAAGATAAGAGGGCTCCCACAGCAAAAATCACCACCCAGAAAGCTCCACAGTAGTGTCTGCCATTGACTAACACAAAATGGCCGCTGCGGCTACACAAACATGGCCGCCAGCCTATACAGCATACAGGCTGCAACAAAATGGCTCCACAAGACTCCCATGGACCCAGGAAGAATCCCTGGGGCCCAGGCAAAGCACATATCAAGAAGAGGAGGCCATGGCAGGAGCCCCCATCAGGTACAGCCCCCCCGCAAGCTAATCGCCTGGTAACCGGCCACACACTCCCCGCCCCCATCACCAGTACAGCACCCTGTCCCAACCCCAGGAGGTAGCCAGACCACCATACACAGAGACCAGGTTGTATGTGACCTCGCGAGGCATTTAACTCGCAGGCCAGCCCCCATCCGGTGGGGCTAGTTTGTGGTCGGTCTAGTGCGGAGCTGAGGTCTGCGCGCGCTCACTGGCCAGACTGGGATGACCACTGGAGCTAGATTATCCAGCCCTTCGCCCAGTTTGGCAGTTGATTGTAGATCTCACAGGAGAAAAAAATGTAAAAAAGAAAAAAAAGATTGCCAGGACCAGACTGATAGATAGAGTACCTATAGCAGAGAGGGGGAATATACCTCCTGGGGCTGCCCATAGGCATAGTCAAGTTTTTTTTCTGCCTAGTGTCCTACTCTTGTAGGGGGCAGTATAACCCAATGGTCAATGAACGAAAGAGAAAACCGTCTGTTAGACTTACCATTAACGGTGTTTCTACGAACCTTCCAGGACGACAACACGAGAGATGAAAAAATAAAATAGTCTGGTGCGCTAAAAACCAAATAATATCACTATTACGTGATATGAACCACAAATGTAACAACCTGTGATACTGATAATACAATTTAACAATTAGTGTGACAGTGGTGCTACCCACAAACAATAAAAAATTGTGACTATGAAGTACCCCCTAAAGGGTGTAATAACAACCAATAAATCCAATAACACAATGTGCACTGATATCACAATATAACAAAATATTGACTCTAGTGATTCCCACTAACAAATGAAAAAATATAGACGGGAGATACCCAAAAAAAGGGGTGTGATAAAAGTCCAGTGAATGGTGTCCCAAATTAAATGTCCGACACCCTAAGGTTCTGGATAAACAAAAACCACTGATGTCTTCAAGTGATGAAATGAAATTACATAGTGGGTATTCCAAAACAAAAACGTGTCTGATTCCTGTATCGTGAATCCCACCACCTTCAGGATTTACTTCTTACCAGCAGGTGGAAATACAAGGGCAAAAACAGCGACTCCCAAGAGTGATGACTGTGCAGTGAGAGGGATAGTGCACTTCTTCACACTCCATGGAAGAGATACCAAAATAGCCTCTTATCAGATGGATATCGTTCTGAAGCATCTATCTGCCCCTTTAAGTATCTCCCCCCCTCCCCCCCGTCTGTCACAGTGGATCAACACTTGGGTCACTTGTCGGTGATCTTTTATAGCTTTCTTTGCTCCTTTAACTTGATTCCCAGGTATTCTCATGTATATTGGAACAAAAGTAACAGCCAATGGTGCATTACCCCAAAAACTTTATTAAAGTAAAAAGTATTGCACTTACATTATCACCCCAAGACATGGCTGATCGAATGTAGTGTCCCCGGCTGCCTGCAGTGCAGAACGCAGAAGTAGTTTGTGACAGCGCGGCGCCTCCACTCTGACACATTTCCTCCCTAGATGGGCAACAACTGAGATAGAAGGAACCCCCCCGGGTGCCGCCCCCCCATCCATGCGTCCGGCCCCCTAATCTGCATGCAGGGCGCCGGACACATGGAGCTTAATGGGGATTTTTTTTTACATTACCTGATTAGAGCCAGAGGCTCTAATAGGGCGATGCAAAGGGTGGGCTCGGGGCGCAGAGCACTGCGTCCCGAGCCCACCCATTGTGTGACAATAGCGAATGAAAATTTGCTATTGCCACACCGATCCTCCTCCTGGCCAATCAGGAAGTGCGTCCGATACGCGCTTCTTGATTGGCCGCAAGGCAAACCCCTTGCCATTAGCCGAGGAGGAGGCGGGACCGGAAGGACTCGTGGAGATGCGCCGGGGGACAGAGTGAGGAAAAGCCGCCGCCGCCGCCGGGACTGAAGAGAAGCCGCCGCCAGGTAAGTGCATTGGTCTCGGGGGGGCCCACACTGCATTGATTGGGGACAATGCTGTGGTGCTCTGCATTGATTGGGGACAATGCTGTGGCGCTCTGCATTGATTGGGGACAATGCTGTGGCGCTCTGCAATGATTGGGGACAATGCTGTGGCGCTCTGCAATGATTGGGGACAATGCTGTGGCGCTCTGCATTGATTGGGGACAATGTGTTAGGGAGGATGGGTGCGCTGATAGGGTGTTGAAGCTGCTCCCGGTATTCAGTGCTTTGTGAATATGTATATGTGTGGGGGTGCGCTAAACAATAAAGGTAGGACCCAGACAATGGGATGAATAGCTAAAAGTTATATGACAATACCAAATAAATAGACATCAAGGTTGATAACTGATATGGTGACATAAAAGTGATCCATGAGTTAAATCAACTGGTGCATAAACACAAAAGTTCATAAGTGTCCATTGATGAGGTGATGATATTACATTGAAGATGAAGGAAAATAAACTTGCTTGCAAATCCAAAATAAATCCACCACCAAGTGAAATTTCTCCTTACCGGACGAAAAAAAGTAAGGTGCCACCAATAAACATGTGAGCTGAACAAAAACCAATTCCCGTAGTAATCCAAAAACCACCTCGTGAGAAAACACCTAGGTTAGCCTCTTACCAGATGGAAATCAATAAACGCTTGAAACTGAAGGAACACTATCTTCCCCGTCTCCTTAGATCCACATATGTCTCTCCAGCAAGCCACACTGCTGATCAATCTCCACCATATGACAAAGAGACAGAAGCAGACTGATAGTGTATTACCCTTAAAACATTTATTCAAACAAGCGGTATTGCACTTACAATTAGGAGTCTTGTATACAGCATACGTTAGTTCGTGCAAGAAATTCTCTCTCGAAGCTTGCGTCCGGCTGCAGCACGGATCGCAAGTACCTGTGTGACGTGTACGCCTCCTATTCTGACCGGTTTCTTCCTATTGGACTTCAACTGAGACAGGAGTGGCTTGCGTACCGTCACTTCCGTCCTATTTATACATAATGAAGCAAGCTGCCATATTTCCGGTGTCTGCAAAGCAGGTCCAATGCATTTGTTGCCAATATCATTAGAAATAAATTTAAAAGCAGATAGTTGAATAGAGAACTGGGTAATATTGTAAAATACCTTTAATGCTACTAAAATCAACTAAACTCATTTACAATAAAATAGCATGTTGTTCCGTCAGAGTGACACCGGAGGTAAGCACTTTCCTTCCTATCCTACATTCAAACACAATCAGGAGTGTTGTTAGGAGAGGGGTGACAACAATTCAGGAATATGGGATGGCATGGAATATTATTAAAACAACGTTATTTAGTTCACAAATATTTAAAATACATTTTAAAATACATTTAAAACCTGCCTTTTGTAAAGGGGATCAGCTGTTATTGATATGTGCATTAATGTCCCACTCTATGTTATGTCCCCGGTGTCTGGAGCATCCAAGCTCATATATCCAGAAGGTTTCCCTCCTGGATATAGACCTTCTCAGATTGCTCCCTCTCCAATGGGGTGTATATTTTTCTATGGCGATGATTTTTAAATTCCTAGGGTTTTTCTTATGGCATTGGGCATAATGTTGGGACAAACTATGTCCAGGAAAGCCTTTGTATATGCTGGCCAAATGCTCTCCAATCCGTATAGGAGGCAGTGCGTATGGTCCTTCCTACATATTGTAGGTTGCACTCACACTGTAATAGATATACAACCCCCTTAGTATGACAGGAGATGAATTCCTTAATGGGATATTCTTTACCAGTTACAGTGGAACAGAATTTGTTAGTCCTTATGGTCTGAGCTTCTTTACACATCCTACAGTTCCTACAGGGAAAGAAACCTTTCATGTCTGGGAAGATTTTTGGGATGATAGCATCTAATCCCATCGATCCACCTATCAAATTTTTTAGATTCAGAGCCTTCCTGTAAATAATTTGTGGGATCTCCGGTAATGTGGGTCCTAAGATTTTATCTTTTTGTAGAACTCCCCAGTGTTTCCGAAACACATGGTTCAGCCATTTGTAATTTTGAGAAAATTTGGTAACAAAGGCAAATTCAAACTTGGAACGATTTTTCTCTCGATTGGTATCTGAGCTGCTCTCTTCTTTGGGTTGTATCAAAGTTTCCTGTTTAACCAGCCTCAAGGTTTGGATTTCCCTCTCTAACTCCTCCAGCTTGTAGCCCTTTTCAAGGAACCTTTGTTTCAGAACCAACGCCTGTTCTTGAAAGTCCTGGTCATCCGTACAGTTCCTCCTAACCCGTCTGAATTGTCCGTTAGGTACCGCTCTGAGCCAGGCTGGGTGATGGCAGCTGTCTAGGGCTATAAAGCCATTCCTATCAGTAGTTTTGAAATAGGTTTGGGTGGAAAAACTAGAGCCTTTTCTGGAGATGACCAAATCTAAGAAATTCACTGAGACATTACTCTATTCATACGGGAATCTAATCCCCCAATTATTGCAATTAAGATTTCCCATAAAACGTTTCAGTGAATCCTCATCTCCTTGCCACACTAACAGCGTGTCATCAATGTACCTTCTCCACATTACAAGTTCCCTTGGTCTGTTGGAGTAAATATTTCTGTCTTCCCACAGGGCCATAAACAAATTAGCTAAGCTGGGGGCAAACTTTTCCCCCATAGCTATGCCCAACCTCTGTAGGTAAAACTTCTGACCATAATAAAAATAATTATGCTCCATGCTGAAGATAAGCAGATCTAAAATGAACCTCTTCTGGTCCAACGGTATGTCATAATTGGCATCCAGAAAGGTACAAACCGCTTCATATCCTATTTGGTGGGGTATCACGGTGTACAAAGATGTTACATAAGCTGTAACTAGTAACACCTCCCCCTTCACCTCTAGTTGAGTCACTTCTTGAATGCATTGATTCATATCTTTTAAATATGAAGAGGTTTCCTGAACCAGGGGCTGCAGAAAGAAGTCCACATATCTTCCAATTCTGGAGGTGACAGAATCTATCCCACTTACTATGGGCCTTCCTGGTGGTCTAGTGAGGCTCTTGTGCACCTTAGGAAGATAATATATAGTGGGAATACTCGGTGCCAATGGCACCAAAAAATCCTTTTCTTTGTTGTTAATACCTTCCTTGTAACCTTTATCAACTAATTTTTCCAGTTGTTTTTTGTACTTTAGGGTGGGGTCTTTTTCCAGAACTTCATATGTGTTATTGTCAGATAATAATCTCTCAATTTCTTCTCTATATTGTTCTTTGTTGAGTAACACAATGCTCCCACCTTTATCTGCAGGTCTTATTACGAGGTTTTTATTCTCGCAAAGTGTTTTTACTCCCTTCATTAGATCTCTCTGAGGTTGTGATCTAAATTCTTTATCTTCCAATTCCTTCACTACAAGGTCTTTAAAAATAGTCACATGGTGACTTTGCACTCCTTGGGGGTTAAACAGAGAGGCATTCCTAAGGCCTGTAGGGATGGAAGATGTTGATTGGTAGGAGACATGATTCCTTTCATTGGCTTTACATAGAAAATGTCGCTTGACATTTAACTTTCTAATGTATTTGTGGATGTCGATAAAGGTTTCGAATTTGATCAATTGTTTTTTTGGGGCATATTTAAGCCCTTTATTAAGAGTATGTTTTTCGGAATTGGTCAATGTGATCCCACTGATGTTAAAGATTCCATTGATTTCAGCATTCTTTTTCCAATTAGATCCACCTCTGCAGCCTCTTTTTATTTTTTTCTGTTTCCTTTCTTGGGACCCTGTCCTAAACTCTTCTTCTTAGAGCTAATAGGTGTCCTCTGCGGGGGTATTTCTCTCCAATCATCCCTTTCCTCATATCTCTCATATCTGAGTGGTTCATAACCGTTGTAGGAACTCAAGGGCAGAGTTGTATAAAGTACTTGAAACCCATACTTGAGTAAAAGTACAAGTGCTCGATCAAAAAGTGACTTGAGTAGAAGTGGAAGTGCTCGATCAAAAAGTGACTTGAGTAGAAGTACTAAAGTATTCAACATTTTTTGTACTTAAGTATTGCAAGTAGTTTTTTTAAAAATTTTGCTACTCAAGTACTGAAAGTAAAAGTACCAGTAGTTTTGAAAAAAAATGCTACTCCAGTACTGAAAGTAAAAGTACAAGTACTGTGTTATGTAGTTATTAAAGAAAGAAGTCAAAAGTTTGAACATCATATTGGTTTTTTATTATTTCAAATGCAGCTTTTATTTATACATACAGTAGCTTTTATTTTTGAATGCGCTGATAATACACATGTTTTGAGCTTCATGAAACCTGTCATCTACTGTTCTGGCAGTGGTAATTTTTATAATTGTAACGAGTAACTATGCAGCACAAAAAAAAATATATCGGAGTAGAAGTATTGAAATCATTGAAAAAATGTAGTGAAGTAAAAGTGGAAGTAGGAGAAAAAAATTATACTCTAGGAAAGTACAGATACCGCCTTTCGGTACTTAAGTACAGTAGTGAAGTAGTTCTACTTAGTTACTATACATCTCTGCTCAAGGGATATGGTCTGGGGGTATGTGGTGTGTCTGAATAGTTTCCCATGTAATCTAATGGAACTCTTCTTGGAGACCTCGATCTTGAGCGTCTGCGTGTCCTTTCAGGTGACGGTATTCTTGTTCCCTCGATCTTGAACGTCTGCGTATCCTATCAGGTGAAGGATGACGATGTTCCTGTTCCCTTCTATGATGATCCTGAACTTTGGGGCGTGCTTTTCCCTTCCTATTATCACCTTTATTTTTGGGTTTCTTCTGGTGATTGGATGGGTTCTCCCTCAGAGGTTTGAGTCTTTGGTTCTTACCTCCAGAGAAATCCTTATGTGATTCTTGAGAAACTCCACTTCCTTTGGGTACCTCTATAAGTTCCTTAAAGCTTGGTACTTCAACTCTTGCTTCAGGGATACCCTCTTCCATAGGTCCCTGTTCTAAGCCTGTGACTTATCTTTCCACCAGAGTATTTTGCCACTTAAATACTCTGGAGGTTTTATAATCTTCTAAATCTCTAAAGAACTTTTTCCTCTTTTTAATTTTCTGTTCTTCTTCCTCTATCGCCATAATTTCCCTGAGCTCTTGATTGTAGATTTTATACGCCTCCTCTTGAATAGAGGGGGATAATTTCTCCTTTATTTCTAAAATTTCTTTATTCAATTTAAAAACCTTTTTCATTTTCTTGTCTATCAGGAAATTTAAGAGGCTCATACCGGCCCCATTAAAAAATTGGGACCATTCTAACAGGTCCTGATCTCCCTGGTCTGGATAGATGCTCCATCTCAGACTCCTCGGGACGTACTTTTCTAAGAAAGCAATATCCCATGAGGCATGTAATTCGGCCACCATCACATTTTTTAACCTCATGAATATGCCCCTTAAATCTGTAGCATCTGAAGGGGTTTTATCAAAAACCTCTTCTACTGCAAGTTTACGCTTGCTGTGATATTCAAAGATATCCATTAAAAACTATCTGCTGCAACTCAATAAGAAAATAATATACGTGTTAGGGAGGATGGGTGCACTGATAGGGTGTTGAAGCTGCTCCCGGTATTCAGTGCTTTGTGAATATGTGAAATATGTATATGTGTGGGGGTGCGCTAAACAACAATAAGGTAGGACCCAGACAATGGGATGAATAACTAAAAGTTATATGACAATACCAAATAAATAAATAGACATCAAGGTTGATGACTGATATGGTGACACGAAAGTGATCCGTGAGTTAAATCAACTGGTGCATAAAACACAAAAGTTCATAAGTGTCCATTGATGAGGTGATGATATTACATTGAAGATGAAGGAAAATAAACTTGCTTGCAAATCCAAAAGAAATCCACCACCAAGTGAAATTTCTCCTTACCGGACGAAAAAAAGTAAGGTGCCACCAATAAACATGTGAGCTGAACAAAAACCAATTCCCGTAGTAATCCAAAAACCACCTCGTGAGAAAACACCTGGGTTAGCCTCTTACCAGATGGAAATCAATAAACGCTTGAAACTGAAGGAACACTGTCTTCCCCGTCTCCTTAGATCCACATATGTCTCTCCAGCAAGCCACACTGCCGATCAATCTCCACCATATGACAAAGAGACAGAAGCAGACTGATAGTGTATTACCCTTAAAACATTTATTCAAACAAGCGGTATTGCACTTACAATTAGGAGTCTTGTATACAGCATATGTTAGTTCGTGCAAGAAATTCTCTCTCAAAGCTTGCGTCCGGCTGCAGCACGGATCGCAAGTACCTGTGGGACGTGTATGCCTCCTATTCTGACCGGTTTCTTCCTATTGGACTTCAACTGAGACAGGAGTGGCTTGCGTACCGTCACTTCCGTCCTATTTATACATAATAAAGCAAGCTGCCATATTTCTGGTGTCTGCAAAGCAGGTCCAATGCATTTGCTGCTAATATCATTATAAATAAATTTAAAAGCCGATAGTTGAATAGAAAACTGGGTAATATTGTAATATAGTAATGTCTCAGTGAATTTCTTAGATTTAGTCATCTCCAGAAAAGGCTCTAGTTTTTCCACCCAAACCTATTTCAAAACTACTGATAGGAATGGCTTTATAGCCCTAGACAGCTGCCATCACCCAGCCTGGCTCAGAGCGGTACCTAAAGGACAATTCAGACGGGTTAGGAGGAACTGTATGGATGACCAGGACTTTCAAGAACAGGCGTTGGTTCTGAAACAAAGGTTCCTTGAAAAGGGCTACAAGCTGGAGGAGTTAGAGAGAGAAATCCAAACCTTGAGGCTGGTTAAACAGGAAACTTTGCTATCTGAGCTGCTCTCTTCTTTGGGTTGTATCAATTGAGAGAAAAATTGTTCCAAGTTTGAATTTGCCTTTGTTAACAAATTTTCTCAAAATTACAAATGGCTGAACCATGTGTTTCGGAAACACTGGGGGGTTCTACAAAAAGATAAAATCTTAGGACCCACATTACCGGAGACCCCACAAATTATTTACAGGAAGGCTCAGAATCTAAAAGATCTGATAGCATCAAATCCCATCGATCCACCCATCATCCCAAAAATCTTCCCAGACATGAAAGGTTTCTTTCCCTGTAGGAACTGTAGGATGCATAAAGAAGCTCAGAACATAAGGACTAACAAATTCTGTTCCACTGTAACTGGTAAAGAATATCCCATTAAGGAATTCTTATCCTGTCATACTAAGGGGGTTGTATACCTATTACAGTGTGAGTGCAACCTACAATATGTAGGAAGGACCATACGCACTGCCTCTATATGGATTGGAGAGCATTTGGCCAACATATACAAAGGCTTTCCTGGACATAGTTTGTCCCAACATTATGCCCAATGCCATAAGAAAAACCCTAGGAATTTAAAAATCAATCGCCATAGAAAAATATACACCCCATTGGAGAGGGAGCAATCTGAGGAGGTCTATATCCAGGAGGGAAACCTTCTGGATATATGATCTCAGATGCTCCAGACCCCGGGGACATAACAGAGTGGGACATTAATGCACATATCAATAACAGCTGATCCCCTTTATAAAAGGCAGGTTTTAAATGTATTTTAAACATTTGTGAACTAAATAACGTTGTTTTAATAATATTCCATGCCATCCCATATTCCTGAATTGTTGTCACCCCTCTCCTAACAACACTCCTGATTGTGTTGAATGTAGGATAGGAAGGAAAGTGCTTACTTCCGGTGTCACTCTGACGGAACAAAATGCTATTTTATTGTAAATGAGTTTAGTTGATTTTAGTAGCATTAAAAAGGTATTTTACAATATTACCCAGTTCTCTATTCAACTATCGGCTTTTAAATTTATTTATAATGATATTGGCAACAAATGCATTGGACCTGCTTTGCAGACACCGGAAATATGGCAGCTTGCTTCATTATGTATAAATAGGACGGAAGTGACAGTACACAAGCCACTCCTGTCTCAGTTGAAGTCCAATAGGAAGAAACCGGTCAGAATAGGAGGCGTACACGTCACACAGGTACTTGCGATCCGTGCTGCAGCCGGACGCAAGCTTCGAGAGAGAATTTCTTGCACGAACTAACATATGCTGTATACAAGACTCCTAATTGTAAGTGCAATACCGCTTGTTTGAATAAATGTTTTAAGGGTAATACACTATCAGTCTGCTTCTGTCTCTTTGTCATATGGTGGAGATTGATCGGCAGTGTGGCTTGCTGGAGAGACATATGTGGATGTCACGAACCGGCAGGACTGGTAGTGGATCCTCTGGACCAGAGAGACGATGGCGCGGGTTGTACTAGAGGACCGGTTCTAAGCAGTTACTGGTCTTCACCAGAGCCCGCCGCAAGGCGGGATGGATTTGCTGCGGCGGTAACTACCAGGTCGTGTCCCCTAGTAACAACTCGATCTCTCTGGCAGCTGATATGGCGTGGTACACAGGGAGTAGGCAAGAGCGTAGTCGGACGTAGCAGAGGTCAGGGCAGGCGGAAGAGGTTCAAAGGCGAGATGTCGGTAGCAAGGATTCGGCAACAGGCAAAGCAAACAAACACAGAAGGGAACGCTTTCACAGAGGCACAAGGCACAAAGATCCGGCAGGAAGCTGTGTGAGGAGAAGTCAGCACTGCCTTTCACAAACCTTAACCCTTAATAACCAGTCTGGGCCAGGTACCAATCACCTGTGCACTGGTCCTTTAGATCTAAGAGTCCCGGTGCGCTGTGAGCGCTTCGAGGCCAGCAGGGGGCCCGGAGCGCTGAGCGTAACAGTACCCCCCCCTTTGGTCTCCCCCTCTTTTTGGAACCCAAGAACTTGCGGATGAGGCTGCGGTCCAGGATGTTCTCCTCCGGCTCCCAAGATCTCTCCTCAGGGCCGCAGCCCTCCCAATCGACCAAAAAAAATCTTTTCCCCCGGATGACTTTGGTCGCTAGGACTTCTTTGACCGAAAAAATATCAGAGGTACCAGCGACAGGGGTGGGAGAAAGAAGTTTAGGAGAGAAGCGGTTAAAGATAGCAGGTTTGAGAAGGGAGACATGGAAAGAGTTATGGATTCAGAGAGAGGGTGGAAGATGGAGCTGGTAGGACACCTGGTTAATGCGGCTCTTGATTTTAAAGGGACCCAAGTAATGAGGGCCCAACTTGTAACTTGGGACCTTAAATCTGATGAATTTCGAGGAGAGCCACACTTTGTCACCGGGACTGAATTCCGGAGGAGCTCTGCGACTTTTATCGGCCTGGAACTTCATACGGGCCGAGGCCTTGAGGAGGGCTGAGTGGGTCTCTCGCCAAATAGAAGAGAAGTCCTGAAGGAGGTCCTCTACAGCTGGTACAGAAGAGGGAGCAGAGGTCCGAGGCAGAGGTGGCAGAGGATGACGACCATAGACCACAAAAAATGGGGATTTATTGGAGGCAGAAGATTGCTTGAAATTGTAAGAAAACTCTGCCCAAGGGAGTAAATCCGACCAATCATCTTGACGGGAGGACACAAAATGGCGTAGATAATCTCCCAGAATCTGGTTCACCCGTTCCACTTGGCCATTGGACTGAGGGTGATACGAGGAAGAAAAGTCCAACTTGACTCCGAGCTGACCACAGAGAGCCCTCCAAAATCTGGAAACAAACTGCACCCCACGGTCCGAGACGATGTGTCTGGGAAGGCCGTGGAGGCGGAAGATGTGTAGAAAAAACTGTTTGGCCAACTGAGGCGCGGACGGGAGACCAGGCAGGGACACAAAGTGAGCCATCTTTGAAAATCGGTCCACCACGACCCAGATGACCGTCTTACCATGGGAGGAGGGAAGATCAGTGATAAAGTCCATGGCGATGTGCGACCAAGGGGTCTCAGGAACAGGAAGAGGCAGAAGAAGACCCGCAGGTTTCTGACGAGGAGTTTTGTCACGAGCGCAGATCACACAGGATTGGACGAATTCTGTGACGTCTCTCTCCAGAGTGGGCCACCAATATCTTTGGGAAATTAATTGAAGAGATTAATTCCAGGATGACCGGCAAAAAGGGAAGCGTGGCCCCACTTGAGAATCTGTAACCGCTGACGAGGAGGAACGTAGGTCTTGCCGGGGGGAAGAAGACGCAGGTCCACAGGAGCAACCGAGATGAGACATTCTGGAGGGATAATGTGTTGAGGAGTGGGTATGTCACCCACCACATCTGAAGAGCGAGAAAGGGCATCCGCCCTGATGTTCTTAGCAGCTGGCAGAAATGAATCTGGAAATTGAAGCGGGCGAAGAAGATGGACCAACGGGCTTGGCGGGGATTTAGTCTTTGAGCTGACTGGAGGTAGGCTAGGTTCTTGTGGTCCATAAAGATGATCACAGGGTGAGGAGCACCCTCGAGAAGATGTCTCCATTCCTCCAAGGCTAATTTAATTGCCAGCAGTTCTCTGTCCCCAATAGAGTAATTCTTCTCGGCGGAGGAAAAGGTTTTAGAGAAGAAGCCACAAGTTATGGTCTTGCCTCTGGATGACTTCTGAGTTAGCACAGCTGCGGCTCCCACTGAGGATGCATCCACTTCCAGATAGAATGGCTTGGAATAATCTGGCCGGGACAGAACAGGTGCAGAAGCAAAGGCGGCTTTCAGGGACTGGAAGGCCTCTTCAGCGTGAGGAGGCCAGGTTTTGGGATTTGCACCTTTTCTAGTCAAGGCCACGATGGGGGCCACCAGGGTGGAATAATGAGGAATTGTCTGTAGTAGTTGGCGAAACCCAGGAACCTCTGTATGGCTCGGAGGCCAGAGGGGCGTGGCCAGTCCAGAACCGCTGAGAGCTTGGCAGGATCCATTTGAAGTCCTTGGGCAGAGATGATATATCCCAGGAAGGGCAAGGAGGAACGCTCAAACAGACACTTCTCAATCTTGGCATAGAGGCGATTACTCCTGAGACGGGTGAGAACTTGTTGGACATGGACTCGGTGTTGTTCCAAATTAGAGGAAAAAATAAGGATGTCATCCAGGTATACTACTACACAAGTGTAAAGAAGGTCCCGGAAGATGTCGTTCACGAACTCCTGGAAGACTGCAGGGGCGTTACAGAGCCCAAAGGGCATCACTAAGTATTCAAAATGACCGTCCCTGGTGTTAAAAGCAGTCTTCCACTCGTCTCCCTTTCGAATGCGGATCAGGTTGTAGGCCCCGCGGAGATCCAGCTTGGTGAAAATCTTGGCTCCTCGGAGACGGTCAAACAACTCAGAGATTAGAGGCAGTGGGTAACGGTTTTTAATGGTAATTTTATTGAGTCCTCTATAGTCAATGCAGGGGCGGAGTGAACTATCCTTTTTAGACACAAAGAAAAAACCGGCTCCAGCAGGGGAAGAAGACTTCCTAATAAACCCTCTCTGTAAGTTCTCACGTACATAGTCTGACATGGCCTGAGTCTCTGGAGGTGAGAGAGGATAAATTCTGCCTCGAGGTGGAGTAGAGCCAGGTAATAGGTCAATAGGACAATCATAAGGCCTGTGAGGAGGAAGAGTCTCAGCTTGCTTTTTACAGAAGACATCCGCAAAACGGTGGTAAGTCTTGGGGAGACCTGGTGGCGGAGGAATTAGTGGGTTCCGTTTGATAGGAGCAGGCTTGAGACACCGGTCAGAGCAGGAGGAACCCCAACGCAAAATCTCACCGGTGGACCAATTCAGGACAGGACAATGGCGTTGCAACCACGGTAGACCCAGCAGGAGTTCGGAAGAGCAAAAGGGAAAAACAAAAAATTCCAGAGTCTCTGTGTGAAACACCCCAATGTCCATCCGCAGAGGCTGGGTGCGGTATTGTACCGTAGCAGAGAGTCTCTCCCCGTTGACCGTAGAAATGAGGATCGGCTTGGGAAGACAAATTATAGGAATTCGGTACTTGTCGACCAAGGAGGCGTGAATGAAGTTGCCGGCTGAGCCGGAGTCCAAGAAGGCTGCAGCAGAAAAAAAGGACTTGGACGACAGGAACAACTGCACGGGTATGATGAGACGTGGAGAGGAAGAATCCACACCTAGTAATGCCTCTCCCACATTCACTAGGTGCGAGCGTTTCCCGAACGTTGGGGACGAAGAGGACAGTCCTTAAGGAAGTGCTCGGTACTAGCGCAGTATAAACACAGGTTCTCGTCTCTACGACGGCTTCGTTCTTGCGGGGTCAGGCGAGACCGGTCCACCTGCATGGCCTCCACAATGGAAGACCCAGAGACAGGTTGAGGTGGACGCTGGAACACAGGGGCCAGACGAGGGTAGCGTTTAGGACGAGCTCTTTCCTTTTCAAGATGGAGTTCCTCTTGTCTCTCGGAGAAACGTTTATCGATCCTGGTGGCCAGCAAGATGAGGTTACTCAGTGTAGTAGGCAGGTCACGTGCAGCAAGGACGTCCTTAATGTCACTATTGAGTCCCTTCTTAAAAGTGGCACAAAGAGCTTCATTGTTCCAGTTCAGCTCGGAGGCAAGGGTACGGAACTGGATGGCATAATCACCCACGGTAGAAGTTCCTTGGGACAAGTTTAGCAATGCAGTCTCTGCGGAGGTAACTCGGGCAGGTTCCTCTAATACGTTACGAAACTCCTGACAAAAATTCTGGACAGATGCGGTGACTGGATCAGCGCGGTCCCAAAATGGTGTAGCCCAGGCCAGGGCCCTCCCGGAAAGCAGACTGAGGATGAAGGCTACCTTGGCTCGCTCAGACGGAAACTGGTCAGACAGTAGCTCGAGGTGAAGAGAGCACTGAGACAGGAACCCTCGGCATAATTTAGGATCTCCGTCGTACTTGTCCGGCAGAGACAAGCGGATTCTGGACCTGGTGGCAACTGCTTGTGTGGGAGGTGCAGCAGATGCTGACGGAGGAGCTGGCTGTTGCTGAGTTGGCAGGAACTGCTGAAACATAGCGGTCAGCTGAGCCAACTGTTGACCTTGCTGGGCCACAACGGTGGTGAGGTCCGCTAGGCTTGGCAACGGAACATCAGCGGGATCCATGGCCGGATCTTACTGTCACGAACCGGCAGGACTGGTAGTGGATCCTCTGGACCAGAGAGACGATGGCGCGGGTTGTACTAGAGGACCGGTTCTAAGCAGTTACTGGTCTTCACCAGAGCCCGCCGCAAGGCGGGATGGATTTGCTGCGGCGGTAACTACCAGGTCGTGTCCCCTAGTAACAACTCGATCTCTCTGGCAGCTGATATGGCGTGGTACACAGGGAGTAGTCAAGAGCGTAGTCGGACGTAGCAGAGGTCAGGGCAGGCGGCAGAGGTTCAAAGGCGAGATGTCGGTAGCAAGGATTCGGCAACAGGCAAAGCAAACAAACACAGAAGGGAACGCTTTCACAGAGGCACAAGGCACAAAGATCCGGCAGGAAGCTGTGTGAGGAGAAGGTATTAATGAGCAGTGCACAGGTGAAGCCTAATTAAGTCAGCACTGCCTTTCACAAACCTTAACCCTTAATAACCAGTCTGGGCCAGGTACCAATCACCTGTGCACTGGTCCTTTAGATCTAAGAGTCCCGGTGCGCTGTGAGCGCTTCGAGGGCAGCAGGGGGCCCGGAGCGCTGAGCGTAACAGTGGATCTAAGGAGACGGGGAAGATAGTGTTCCTTCAGTTTCAAGCGTTTATGGATTTCCATCTGGTAAGAGGCTAACCCAGGTGTTTTCTCACGAGGTGATTTTTGGATTACTACGGGAATTGGTTTTTGTTCAGCTCACATGTTTATTGGTGGCACCTTACTTTTTTCGTCCGGTAAGGAGAAATTTCACTTGGTGGTGGACTTATTTTGGATTTGCAAGCAAGTTTATTTTCCTTCATCTTCAATGTAATATCATCACCTCATCAATGGACACTTATGAACTTTTGTGTTTATGCACCAGTTGATTTAACTCACAGATCACTTTTGTCTCACCATATCAGTTATCAACCTTGATGTCTATTTATTTATTTGGTATCGTCATATAAAACTTTGAGTTATTCATCCCATTGTCTGGGTCCTACCTTATTGTTGTTTAGCGCACCCCCACACATATACATTGATTGGGGACAATGTTGTGACGCTCTGCATTGATTGGGGACAATGCTGTGGTGCTCTGCAATGATTGGGGACAATGCTGTGGCGCTCTGCATTGATTGGGGACAATGCTGTGGTACCTCTGCACTGATTGGGGACAATGCTGTGGTACCTCTGCATTGATTGGGGACAATTCTGTGGTACCTCTGCATTGATTGGGGACAATGCTGTGGCGCTATGCATTGATTGGGGGCACGCTGTTGCGCTATGCATTGATTGGGAGCACGCTGTGGCGCTCTGCATTGATTGGGGGCACGCTGGTCACTCATTTTTCTGTTTGCGCCCCCCCCCCAAAAAAAATTTTGAGCACCAGCCACCACTGGAGCCCGCGCTGTCACTTCCGCCCTTATGAGTAATACAGAGGCAGCGCTTCCTGTGTCCACAACGAAAACACCGGATGCAGGTATAACCCGTAGCGCTAAAGCCTGATTCTTTCTATTCCTCTACTGCGTACATCATTTGAATAAAAACGACCTGATCCATTTGCTTTTTAGTTTAAAAGCCACAGAATATAAATAAAATCTACTATCATATCCTCTTTACATTTAACACATGAGAGAAGAGAGGCTTCGCCCTACAGGAAACACAATCAGTTCACAGCTGTTAAAAGGCTCCACCCTTCCCCTTGTCCCCCAGTTGTAAAAAAGCAGTTTCCAATCGATTCACAAGGGATGTATAATCACTTTAGGTACTTACCACCTATTGTTCACATTCTTTCCTCACCCTTTTAACAGGGTGGGAAGTAGGCCTGCTGTCCTGGAAGGTTCGTAGAAACACAGTTACCGGTAAGTCTAACGGACGGTTTTCTCCTCTCACCTTCCAGGACGGCAACACGAGAGGATAATAAAGTACCCACAGGCCTACCTTAGGGTGGGACCACTGTGTGCAAGATCTTCCTGCCAAATGCCAGGCTTGCAGCGCGTTTTACCTCTACTCTATTATGAGTGATGCAGATATTTTGGATCAAGAGGCTGATCAGCAGGATTGTCCCTCCGAAGTCTCTGCCTTCTCTGCTTCGGATGCAAGACCTATCTGGAGTGGAACTTAAAGATGAAATCAGAAAACCTGTGAAATCAGTAGGTTAGCAAGATTGACTATCTAAATCATCTAGCAATCATAGTCTATCATGTCTGTACCACTTCTTAGGGCCACTGACAAGACTAATCCAAAGCTTGTTCTGTGAAACAAAGACACTACTTTGATTAAAGTGGATCTGGCTTAAAGACTACTCTGTTCAAGAGCATGATTTAACAGGAGGCTCCCTGACAGACACACCTTGCAGGTCCCCTCTAAATTACTATTTATCTTTCATAGTGATGGGTAAAGGGAAGCCTGCTTAAAGAGGTTGTAAACTCAATTTTTTTTTGTTTTCACCCTGAAAGAGAAACAGATAATGAGCTAGTATGCATCGCATACTAGCTCATTATGCAATACTTACCTTAGAACGAGCCCCCGCCGTGCCGTCCGCTCACCTCTATGATGGGCAGCATGTTCAGTCGCCCGTCTTCCGGGATCGCGGCATCCGGCCATCTGATTGGCCGAAGCCGCGGTGACGTCACTCCCGCACACGCGTGCGGGAGCCGACGGTCACGGCAAGGGACTCTGAAGGAACGGCACCAGCGGCCGTTCATTCAGAGCGCATGCGCCAGTGACGTCACTGGCTGCATGTAAGGTAAATATCTCCTAAACGGTACATGTTTAGGAGATATTTACAGTACCTATAGGTAAGCCTTATCATAGGCTTACCTATAGGTACAACTTGCAGAGGAGGGTTTACTTCCTCTTTAAGGGAAATGGATTAAGGTAAGGTTATTACCTGGGCTCAAAGTACATCAAACCTAGGACTTCCCTCACAACTAAATGTTGGCATGTCAGTATTAAAAAAAAAAAAAGCTCTATATACCAAAAAACTCCTTACACACCTGCCCGCAAATGCAATAAAATTAAGCAGAAAGGAGCTTGTTAAAAGAATGCTTTTAACCATATCATAGCGATCAGGTGCCCTACCTGATGGCTGGAACCATAACCCACTCCCTATAGACCTGTCCACAAATATGATAAAATTAAGCGGAAGGGAGCTAGGTAAAGAATGTTTTTAACCATAACGTAGAGACCAGGTGTCCTACCTGATGTCTGGAACCATAATCCACTTCAATACTATTGGGTGCCTTTTCGTACTGATGAGGGATACATTAAGGAGATCCCTACTTCAGAGTAAGTCCATGGCAGTAGCAGAACACTCACATTGGCTTACTGCAACTAGTTATGCTAAGAGAGTGATAAGAGGGATGCATATAGAATTGTAAACCTATTGAGTTTGGTATACGGGTCAGATAAGTTCTGATACCGCATCTTTAGACCACAATACCTCTATGAACAAACTTCTTAAAGGGAAGAGGAACTTTACCAGGTTTTAAGCAGAGGGAATGCTCTGCTATGCCTGAATGTAAGGGACTGCGTATTCTGACATCTGATGTTTCTGCAGCCAGTACTCCTGGCCCTTCCATGTCCCTGGGAATATAAGGTCTGCAATAAAAGTGATACATGTATAGCGAATATCACAAATATAGAAGAAGATCACAGATTGTGCGTTACTGACGCACAGCACCAGAAAATAGATGCAGACAAATGACATCAGCATAGACAACAATGTTGTGTATTTCTGAAGTGCAGCTAGATAGACCAACCCAGAAAAGAAACAACAAACTTCAATGCTGTGTATTTTTAAAGTGCAATAAGCTAATAAGCTAGGGCTATATAATATAAACAGGAAGACACAAACCATCTTTACTTTAAGTATTCAGATGCGCAGCCAAATGTAAAGAGAGAAAGACACAAAAACATCCATGTTGTGTATTTCTGAAGTGTAGCAAGATCAGCAATAAAACCAATATAAAGACAGAAGGGACACAAACTCCCGTGCTGTGCATTGCTGATGCCTGACAAGGTACTGTCATATAACAAAAAATTACCAGAAAAGATACAAACTCCATGCATTTCTGATAAGCAACAAGGTATAGTTATGTGTCAGAAAGACACTAGACTTCCATGTCGTGCATTTCTGATTGTCAACAAGGTACAGTCATAAAAGAAAGACTCTAACAACGTCAATGTTGTGCGTTTCTAATTAGCAACAAGGTATAGTCGTATAGCGCAGATACACTGCCAACATCAATGTCGTGCATATCTGATTAGCAACAGGGTACAGTCATAAGACCAACAAAAAAAGTCGCTAACCAAAATGCTGTGCATTTTTTTTTGTAATAAATGTTAATAACATTTTAAAAGTTGTGCATCTTGATTAGTAACAATGCAGACATAACAGAAGTGTTACTAGCCATCTTTAATGCTGTGCATTCCTAAATAGTAACATGGTATAGCCATGTAACAGAAATGTTACTAACAAAATTTTAAAGTTTGTGCAACTTGATTAGTAACAATGTAGTCATAACAGAAATGTCACTAGCAATCCTTCATGTTGCGCATTTCTGAATAGTAATCTGGTACAGCCATGTAATAGAAATGTTACTAACAACACTTTAAAGTTGTGCACTTTGATTAGTACTAGGGATGCACCGAAATTTTGGCCACCGAAATTATCGTCCGAAAATGGGCCTCTCTCATTTCGGCCGATAATGGGTTAAAAATGCCGAAATTAATGGCCACCGTGAGAAAGGAGGAGGGCGCAGCGCTAGTTTAAAAAGTCCCGCCTCTCAATGATGTCCCTACTACTATGATCTGTTCATGAATGAAGTGACATACCGGGCGGGAGAGCGTCCGCTAATACAGTAGCTGTAACTATGTGAGCGCTTCACTTCCCTGTCAGCGGGGGACAATGAGCATGAATGAACTGACCTGACACCGGGCGGGGGGAGCGGCCGCTAATAGCTATAACTATGTGAGCCTTCACTTCCCTGTCATGCGGGTATCTCCTCTGACAGGGAAGCTCACATAGTTACAGCCATTAGCGGCCGCTCCCCCCGCCCGGTGTCAGGTCAGTTCATTCATGCTCATCGTCCCCCGCGACAGGGAAGTGAAGTGCTCACATAGTTACAGCTACCGTATTAGCGGCCGCTCGCCCGGTATGTCACTTCATTCATACACAGATCGTAGTAGTAATGACATCACCGGGAGGCGGGCGGCCGGCCAGAGGCGCGTCTTTTGAATGAAGGGCACCGGAGGATCACTCAGCAGAGTGACACTACAGTAAGGAGATTGAATCGTTGGGATGGGGAGGGTGTACTGCCGAGGGGGACGCTGAGGCAGTGGGGGGAAGCTGAGGCAGCTTACCAATGGTATTTGTATTATGCAGCATGAGGGGGTTAATGTATTGTCACTGCTGGTCACTGATGCATTAACCCACTCATGCTGCATAATAGAAATACCATTGGTAATTAAATGAACCACTTGCCAACCCATCACAGTACATATACTGTGACAGGGTGGCATCGACAGGTGTACGTCGCTGCCTGTTTTTGGTGTATGCCCCTCTTCTATCTATTTTAAAATTATTTGGGGGAAAAAATAATTTTCGGTTTTTGGCCAAGGGCATTCTGCATTTTCGGTTTCGGCCCAAAATTTTCATTTCGGTGCATCCCTAATTAGTACCAGTGTAGTCATAACAGAAATGACGCTGGGAATCTTTGTGCATTTCTGACTTAGCAGCTCGGGTACAGCGATTGTAACCAACAGAAATGTTACTAACAACAATGTAGTGTATTTCTAATGTACAGAAAAATAAGGTATAATAGAACACCCCCAACTTTCAATGTGGTGTATTTCTAGTAAGCAAAAGAGTCATATAGCTAAAATAAACAGAAAGGACACACAATAAACTTCAATATTGTGTATTTCTGATGCTCAACAAGGCACAGTCAACCTAGAAAAGACAGACAATTTATTCCTCATTTCCACTGAGTTGAACGGTTCGGTACGGTACGCTATTTTGAGTGTTTCCATTATGAAAGTGGCCCATACAACTGAACCAAACCGCACCATTCGTGGTCCTCCTTCAGATGTAGGGCCATAGGAAATGGTATGGTACGGTTAGGGAGGAGCTACTGGCGTCACATGATACATTCAACTGATTGGCAGACAGGAAAACGAGAAGGAGATAGGAGAAGGATGCCTGCAAATAACAGCAAGGTCTGGTCGGGAACTATCCACTTTCCTAACTATAATTGCGGACAGCGTTATTCAGAATGAGCTTGATGGATCAGTGAGAAATGAAAAGGTGTATAAAGATATTTCCCAGCGGATGGCAGCCGAGGGATTTGAACAGACGCCGGGTCAGTGTAGGGCAAAGCTTAAAGGCCAATTTAAAAAAATTAAGGATACCAACAGCTGTAGTGGAAACAATCGAAGTACTTCAGGGACTCTGCATCTGCACTTCTCAAATCAATGATAGATCCTGTTGGTAAGTTCTTTTTTTTTTTTTTCCTGCTTGGCATTGGCTTTCCCTATGCTAACCATTAATAAAAATAACTGCACAAAACCATTAACTCTTAGCACTAAAAATGTAATTGTATTTGTAAAGTGGACTGAAAGAAAATGGTAGGGAGTAGCACTGCACTGTTTTGTATAATTAATGAAAAATGTGTGACTGGTGTTTTGCTTAATTAGTATGGGCTTGATAATATCAATGGGGGCTAAATATGCATAAAAACTGAATTTTTGTAAGATCTTACCTGTAAAATTCCTTTCTCTGAGTCCTCCGACAGTCGCCGCCACTTCATATTCATCACTAATGGGGTTATTGACCTTTGCTCCGCAGGAGTAGCTAGGCAACAAAATAGTTAATATCAAAGCTTTTAGCATATCCCACCCCTAGGGGGTGGTCCCCTCAGTCAATACCTCCCTGCTTCCTGCATTCCCAACTCAGTTTCAGTAGCATAGCAGTAGAGTACATAAACAAACCCCAAAAGAGGGGCGGGGGCGGCGACTGTCGGAGGACTCAGAGAAAGGAATTTTACAGGTAAGATCTTACAAAAATTCAGTTTTCTCTTACGTCCTCCGACAGTCGCCGCCACTTCATATTCATCACTAATGGGGACGTCCCATAGCAGTGTAGACATGAGGGGTGGGAAAAAAAGCAGCCGCGCCTAAAGCAATGCAGTACCCACATCTGAGAAAAGAACCTTACCAAGGTAAGAGAACCAACTGGGCAACAGGAAAAAAACGTGCTCAACAGGAGCAACAACCCAGGAAAACAAGTAACCTAGGGATAAAGACATCCCAACAGCCAAGGACCCAAAACAAGGGGCCCTAAGGCACTGCCGCACTAAGAACCTTGCGGCCAAAGGAAGCATCCGCCAATGCCTGAACATCCACCTTGTAGAATTTTGAGAAGGTGTGAACTGACGACCAAGTCGCCGCCTTACACACCTGGGCCACAGAAGCCTGATGACGATAGGCCCAAGACGTACTCAGAGACCTGGTAGAGTGCGCCTTCACAGGGAAAGGGGGAACCTTCCCCTTCAAAGCATAGGCTTGCACAATGGTCTGTCTGATCCATTTGGCAATGGTCGCAGCCGACGCTGCCATGCCCTTCCGAGGACCCTCTGGAAGAACAAAAAGAGAATCCGACTTGCGAAAGGATTTTGTCGATGACAGGTAAACCCTGATCGCCCTAACAACATCCAAGGAATGCAAAGCCACCTCCCTTGGATGCTTAGGTTTCGCGCAAAGCGAAGGCAAGACAATGTCCTCATTGAGGTGAAAATCCGAGATCCTCTTCGGAAGAAAAGAAGGGTTAGGTCGTAAGACCACCTTATCCAGGTGAATCACCAAGTAGGGAGAGCTGCAGGACAAGGCCGCCAGCTCCGATACCCTGCGAGCCGAAGTGATTGCCACCAAAAAGGCAACCTTCTTAGACAAGAGAGAGACAAAGAGATCTCCCTGAGCTTCTCAAAGGGAGCATGTTGCAATACGGACAGAACAAGGTTCAAGTCCCATGGAGGTAAAGGATTCCTCCGAGGAGGAGCCAAGTGACGCACCCCTTGAACAAAGGTGCTAACCAAAGAATTAGACGCCACAGGGCGTTGAAAAAGAACGGCCAGCGCAGAAATCTGACCCTTAATCGTGGCCAACGCCAAACGCTGGTCCACTCCAGTTTGGAGGAAAGCCAACACTCTCGATACCGAGTACGAGCGAGGGGAATACCCCCTGAACTCACACCAGGAAAAATACGCCTTCCAAGTACGGTAGTAAATCTTCCCCGAAGAGGCTTTTCTAGCCTTGATCAAAGTGGGAATGACCTCAGGGGAGAGACCCCTATCCTTCAGGACCTGGCTTTCAACAGCCAGGCCGTTAAAGCCAGTGACTGTAAAGCAGGATGGAAGATCGGTCCTTGAGACAGGAGATCTTCTCGAAGAGGCAGACGCCACGGAGCGTCGACCGCCAGATTCACGAGGTCTGCGTACCAAGACCGGTGAGGCCAGTCCGGTGCCACCAGAATCACCGTGCGCGGTTCCGAGGCCAACCTGCGAAGGAACCTGGACAGCAGCTGAATCGGCGGAAAGGCATACATCAGACGATACTGACTCCAGGACGTCACTAACACGTTTGAGGCATCTGCCCGAGGATCGCGCGTCCTTGCTACAAACCTTTCCACCTTGTTGTTTAGACGAGACGCGAACAGGTCCACATCTGGGGACCCCCACTTCGCGCACAGCATCTGAAAGACATCCGGGTAAAGGGACCATTCTCCCTGGTCCAGGGTCTGGCGACTCAGATAATCCGCCTGCCAGTTCTCCACTCCCGGAATGTGAACCGCCGTTATCGCCGGGACGTGCGTCTCGGCCCAAGACAGAATGTTGGCCACTTCCTGAGCCGCGCGGGCACTCCTGGTGCCCCCTTGGTGGTTGATGTAGGCCACCGCTGTGGCATTGTCCGTCTGCACCCAAACCGGACAGCCTTGAAGCCTGTCCGTCCAACGCAGAAGGCAGAGATGTATTGCTCGCAATTCCAGAATGTTGATCGGAAGGGAGGATTCCTCCCCTGACCAAGTTCCCTGGGCAGACAGAACGCCCAGGACACCACCCCAGCCCGACAGGCTGGCATCCGTGGTGATCACCGTCCACCACAAAGGGCGAAAAGACTTGCCCCCCCGACACCGCCGGGGACTGGAGCCACCACAAAAGACCCCTCCGGGAGAGCGCGGCTCAACGAAATCCGCAGATCCAGAGATTGCGGACGCCCGTCCCACTTGGCCAGGACCTCCGCCTGAAGATCCCGTGTGTGAAACTGGGCGAAGGGAATCGCCTCGAAAGCTGAGACCATCAATCCCAGACACCTCATACACGTCCGGAGGGCCGAGCACTGATTGTCACTGAGGGACCTGACCTCGTCCTGAAATGTCCAGAGCTTGTCTTCCGGCAGGAAGACCTTCGCATGAACAGAGTCCAGTATCATTCCCAGGTAGGGAAGACGAACGGACGGACACAACGTTGACTTTGGGAAATTTATCGTCCAACCGAACTCCTGCAGAGTCTGCATCGTGATGGACAGGTCGTTCACCAGGCCCTGACTGGTCGCAGACCGAATCAAGATATCGTCCAGATACCCCAAGACAGAGATGCCCTGGGCTCTCAGTAAAGCCAGGACCGGCGCAAGCACCTTGGTGAAAACCCACGGAGCCGAAGCGAGACCGAAGGGTAACGCCACAAATTGGTAGTGATCCTCCGCAATGGCGAATCGAAGGTACCTCTGGTGACCCTCAAAAATTGGAATGTGAAGATACGCATCCTTCAAATCGATGGAGGCCATGAATTCCCCCGGAACCAGGGCAGCCACCACCGAGCGCAGGGATTCCATGCGAAACTTGCGAACCCGCACAAAGTGGTTCAGAGCTTTCAAGTCCAGAATCGGACGTACCTTGCCCTCCTTTCTGGGCACAGTGAACAGATTGGAATAGAACCCCCGAAATCTGTCCCGATGAGGCACCGGAACAACCACTCTCTGGGCCGGCAGGTCCCGCACCGCCAGGTGCAGATCCCGCAAGCGCTCCGGAGTCAGCTGAAGGTTTGAGGGGAAAAATCTGCCCGCCGGCCGAGAGAGAAACTCGATCTTGTAACCAGATCGAACGATTTCCTGAACCCACCTGTCCCAAATGCGGTCCAGCCAGGGTTGAAGAAAACAGGGCAAACGTCCCCCCACCCCAGAACTGGGTGAGGGCGTCCCTTCAGGCCGTATTGTTATGGGCAGCGGACCCAGACTGGCCGGACTTCTGCTTACCCGTCCACGGCTTCTTCTGGGAGCCTTGGCCCTTGAAGGGCTTGCCCTTATAATGCGACCGAAAGGCACGAAAGGACCCCTGAGAGGGTCTAAACGAGGCATTCTTCTTACCACGAACAAACTTATTCTTGTGAGTCTGGGGCAAGAGAGTATCCAAAGATTCGCCAAAAAGGCGAGATCCCGCGTAGGGCAAATTAGCTAAAGTCTTGCGAGAAGATTGGTCAACAGACCAACATTTCAGCCATATCAGGCGACGGTTCAATACCGCCACACTTGAAAGACGCGCAGCCAAAGGGACCAAATCTAAGTCCGCATCACACAAATACATGACGCCCTGATGAATCTGATCCACCATAGCCAAAGTTGTCGGCGGGGCAGAATCAGCCACCAGGGTGCGCCTGAGCACCTGCGTACAATCCGCAATAGCCTGGGCTGCCATAATGGAAGCAAAAATCGGCTTCAGCATAGAGCCAGCAACCGTATAAGAATGATGGGCCAGAGACTCCCATCTCCTGTCCGTAGGGTCCCGGAACACCGGGGTATCCTCAGCAGGGATCGCAGTGGATTTATTTAAAATCGCCACTGCATGATCCACCTGAGGCGGCACACACCAGCGCTCATCAGTGGCGGGTGTAAATGGATAACGCAGCTTGAACCTACTCGGCACAGCAAAAGGCTTTTTTAAATTGCGCCATTGCTCATCAACCGCGCGCTGAAATTCCGTAGAGCAAGGAAAAACCTGCGATGTTTTGCGTTTCCTTTGCGTCCAATAAGAGGACATCAAAACAGGAGGACATGGTTCATCCTGCAAATGCAGCGTTTTCTTGATAGAAGCAACCAAATCATCCATGAGTGCAAGCTCTTCAGACGAGCCAGGGGGAGAATTATCAACCCCTTCCACCTCAGCCTCCCCCTCAGACCCCACAAGGTCTAGAGATGAGTGAGACCCTGAGAAGGGCACTCCAGCCATAGCAGCCCCAACGCCCTCTGAATCAGAGGAAATAGACACTCTGGGCCGTTTTGTGGATCGATCAGCCACCAGCATCTGCACCTGAGCAGCCAAATTTGCCACAATAGTAGCCAGATCAGCCCCTGAAGGCCCCGGGGGAAGCAGCAGCCCCTTGGCCCCCCACCAAGGCGGGAGGAAACTTGCAATCCTGAGAATCCATGCCCCAGTAGGATTAGGAAAAAAGGAGTACTGCCCCTTTAAGATTGCGGCGAGCATAGCCCACCGCACCCACTGAATACACGACCCCCACAGGGATAAGAACACTAGTCAAGGAATACAGGAAAATGGAAAGGTAAAAACCTGGAGAGATCACACAGGCTGCTGCCACCGATCGCTGTCCCAGAGCAAAAGGAAGTGATGCAATGACTGACCGCCCCTGTAAAGCCTATGTAAGGCTACACAAACATGGCCGCTCGGCTGAGGACTTCATAGGCAAATAGAAAATGGCGCCGACATGTGGCCTGATCGATCGCCGCCAAAATGGCGGCGTTTGGCGCCAAAACGCCGCGCCTTACCACACAGGACCGAGCACCATCATTCTGCCGCAAAAAAATGGCGGATCGCCGCACAGCATGTCCAAAACCAGACTGCTTCATGTATGCACTTAGCAGAGCAGGAGAGCCCCCCCCTCGCAGCCCACACACGGGCAGTAATTCCACACAGGAACTGACAGGGAGCTCAGCAGCCACACAGACATGCAGGGTCACACAGTCCCAGACTGACACCCAATAGACAGGTCCCCACAGAGATACACTTACCAGTCCGGATGGCGTGGGAAGCCTGCTCCAGCGACCAAACCGCTGTACTGAGGACAGGGAGTGTCGCAGCCGTGACGCAATGGAACTGCGGTGCGAAACCGCAATGGCGTCCAGTGAGGTAGCCACCTCACAGATAGCATCCCTGCAGCGAACATTGTTCAATGTGCCAGGGAAACCTGTGCTGAACGCTCGATGGCAGGCTGGGAAGCCCCTGGCCCTGAGCCCTGGGATCCAGGGTGGCCAGTCCGAGACCCAGCTCCGCACGATCATCTTCATCAGAAGAAGCTAACTAATGCTGAAAATAAACAGCTAAGTAAAAGAAAGAGAAAAAAACTCCAAATAAAATCAAAAAGAGAAAAGAAGCTGAGACTGAGAGCCCCAGCACAGGAACAGCCAGCCTACTCCTAAGCTAGGCATTAGAAACTGAGTTGGGAATGCAGGAAGCAGGGAGGTATTGACTGAGGGGACCACCCCCTAGGGGTGGGATATGCTAAAAGCTTTGATATTAACTATTTTGTTGCCTAGCTACTCCTGCGGAGCAAAGGTCAATAACCCCATTAGTGATGAATATGAAGTGGCGGCGACTGTCGGAGGACGTAAGAGAAACTACTATTAAAGGCTATCATGCATGATTTCAAGCAGCCACAGTGCACTTTAACCAAGTAAAGTTAATCAAAGAATGGATAGGGATATGTACTGTCTGTATAAATCAGCCCCTATGTATGAGACAAAAAGACAACTGTAGAAAAGATAATAGAGATTTCGAATGCTCTCATTCTACCTTTGCCTTTAAACTGATATAGTTCCATTATTTTTTATTTAAAGACCTGTACAGAAGAGGATAGGCATCTCATTTGTTTACCTACTCTGCATCCCATTGTTTACTACCTGATGATAACTGCCATAAGATCGTACACCGTGTCTTATTCTTGTTGTTTGTGTATTAAACCCTTGCTTGATATGTTCCTTTTTTTAGATACGGTTGATGGACTCTCCAATGATACCTCAAACTTTTCAGACGATGGTCCATCGACGTCTTTCAGCAGCACCAGTACGATTGCGTCAACACCAAGCCAACCACAGAGTACGCCAAATGCACCACGTCACACAGCTAAGACATGATGATCAGAGTGAAAGTTATAATTGTGCATTTTCTTAAATCAATATTCTGGTCTTTTGTATATTCCAGGTGAAAGGAGATGGTTGCAGCTGGATCTGCGCACAGTTATTGAGGATAGGAGGGCAGTAGAGTAAAGGCAACAGGAAAGGATGGAGACCCTTTCTGAGCAGTGGTTTCAGGCACTGCGTCAGGATGCTATGCGCCAGGAGGCTGAGATTGCCCGGCAGCAGATGGAGCAGTTGGCTACCTTCAACCAGGCCTTCCTTGGTGTCCTTGGGCAGCTTGTTCAAGTGCTGGGAGCCAGTCGTAATCCCAAGCCACTGCCAAGGCAATAGTGCCTGTCAGCCAGCACAGGACCTGTACCCTTTTTTTTTTGGTAATTTTTTTTTTGTGTAAAAATGTTTTATTTTTTTATATTCTTACTTGTAAGAAAATATAGAAAGAATATTTTTTTTTGTGGAATAAAAACATAAGAGACTTTGGGTGTGTCGGATTCATTAATGCAAAACTTTAATAAAACTTTAAAACAATCATGGTAAGAAATTAGGTGTTGAGGTGTCGCATCAGAGCCTGACGTATTTCATTGCACTCATCTTCAATATCCTGTGCTATTACCCGTACTGGCTCTTCTGCAGACATATTCCAATCCTGGTGGAAGTCTTCTCCATGACTTTCACAAAGATTGCACCATGGATTTGACAAGTTCAATGTCACTGTCATTCCTCTTCATAAGACACCGCCACCTACCTTTAAGTCTTCCAAAAGCATTTTCAACTACGACCCGTGCCCTGGATGTTTTCTTGTTGTAGGTTTGTTGTTCTGGTGTCAGGCGGCCATTGTCAGGAAATGGTTTCAGGAGCCAATTTTGTAAAGGGTAGGCAGAGTCCCTGAGCACATAATAGCCAACATTCACCCCCCAAATGTTCTTAGTGCAAAGAGGGTACAGCTGTCCCTGCCCAACCCAATCCCAAAATGTGGACAATCGTAGAACCCGAGCATCATGCAAACTCCCAGGTTTTCCTACATTCACACTCCAGAATAGTCCTTTTCCATCCAACACTCCCTGGAGGATGATGGAATGCCAGCACTTTCTGTTGAAGTAGTCAGTGTGGTATTCTTGTGGTGCTATTATTGGTATGTGTGACCCATCAATGACAGCAACACACTGTGGAAGGCCCCACCTGTTTTCAAAGTAGTCAGCTATGTCTTTAAGCTTTTCCCTGTCTGGAAAATGAACAATTTCAGGAGCTAGCAATGTGCAGACAGCCCTACAGAAGTCCTGTACAAAAGGGTTTATAGTGTGAGATTGGCAACTTAATGTTGCAATAACCACAGCATCTCCTGAGTTAAAAGGAAACTGTGGACATTGGTCCAGATGAAGCTTCTGGGTTACTTGTTCCCAGGCTAAAGGGAAAGGATAGTAGTACCCTTAGATGGTTTCTTGGGCTCTGTCATTGTACTCCCTCCCTTATATATCTGCTATAAGGAATACTGCTGCTAAGCTCCCAAGGCAAAAGGGAAGTACACACCACTGTTTTTTCCCCTAACACAGCCACAAGGCTTGCTTTTTCTATCCTCATGATCACGAGGATGATAGCGGCATAAATCGCCCCTTTGCAATTTGCTGTCCCGACTGGGGAGCTGCAAAGTTAGGCTGTGTGCTTCACACTGCAGAAGCAGCGTACACACCCACACACCTTCTGGAATCCCACCTTATTTGAAAAGGGGGTTGGTGGGGGCTAGCAGACAGCCTTTCTCCTCTTCTGCTGTCCTTCTAAGGCACTTAGGCAAAAGGCACTTACCTGGCCCCCGGTTTGCTTTGCCTGCAGCCAACTGTGCCGTCTTTCCCTCCTCTTTCTCCATGAGGTGGGTCCAGACGGGGTTCACACTCTTAGCAGCCTTCTGGCTCTTAGTAGCTGAAGAGCATGTTCTTTGCTATGCGGGTCCAGCGTCACCTCTGCGCCTTACACCCCTCCTGGGTCACGCTGTGCGTGCTTGGCGTCTTCCCTGTTCAGGCGGGAAGTTCCGGTTTCAGAACGTGGCTTGGAGCGTACTGCGTCCTCCCCTCATCACTGCTGTTATGCGGCTGGCCTTTTACAGCATGGCACCCACTGTTTGCAGGGGAGGACAGGAGGAGACCTGAGCTGCTGAGTGGGGGCAACAAGCGGAGGGACGACCACCCTGTGTCCGACTTGCCTGTGCCACAAGAGGCGACCTGTGAGAAGCCTAAAAGGCGTGCAGGTCATCGGCGTTCCTGAACCTACCTCACAGGAGTACCACCCGACTCTCTAGGTCTTCTGGTCAGAGAAAAAAAACAAATGTTTCGCTGTAGGAGAAACACAATCAATACTGAGGGACAAGGGGAAGGGTGGGGCCTTTTAACCACTTCCGCCCCGCCTAACGTAGATTTACTGTGGCACTCTGCCACTTACAGGCAAAGCGACGTAGACTTATGTCGCTCGCTCACGAGAGACTGTAGGGGACGAGCGCGCCCCGCAGCACGCTCCCGCTCGTTCCCTGGGGAGCCAGCATATGTGACCGGCGGCTCCGATGGCCACTCGCGATCTCCCGTAGGAGAGGGAGAAAGACAGACGGCTGATGTAAACACAGCCATCTGTCATTCTCCCTGAAGTAAGCACAGAGGCTATGTTATAGGATCGCATGTCTCTGTGGTTACTTCACTAGCCACGTCCCCTGACAGTTAGAATTATGCCCCTAGGGACACACTTAACCCCTTGATCACCAATAAAGTTAACCCCTTCCCTACCAGTGTCATGTTTACAGTAACAGTGCCTATTTATAGCACTGATTACTGTAGTAATGTCACTGGTACCCCCAAAAATGTCAGTCAGGGGTCCGATCTGTCCGCCGCAATGTCGCAGTCCCGCAAAAAAAAAAAATTGCAGATCGCCGCCATTACTAGTTCAAAAAAATAAAATAAAAATGACATAAATCTTTCCTGTAGTCAACGCAATAACTTTTGCGCAAACCAATCAAAATACGCTTATTGCGATTTTTTTTTACCAAAAATATATAGCAGAAAACAAATTGGCCTAAAATGTTAAAAAAATTTGATTTTTACATTTTTTTTACATTTTTTTTTTGAGAATTTCATTTAAAAAATGTGAAAAATATTATTTTTTCAAAATTGTCGCTCTTTTTTTGTTTATAGCGCAAAAAATAAAAATTGCACAGGTGATCAAATACCACCAAAAGAAAGCTCTGTTTGTGGGAAAAAAGGACGTCTGTTTGATTTGGGTACAGCGTCGCATGACTGCGCAATTGTCCGTTAAAGTCACACAGTGCCGAATCGCAAAATAGGGCCTGGTCATTGAGCAGCCAAATCCTCCGGGGCTTACGTGGTTAACAGCTGTGAACGGATAGTGTTTCCTGTAGGGTGGAGCCTCTCATGTGTTGCTGTACTAGAAGGTGAGAGGAGAAATACTGTTATTATGCTGTACTTATTTGACAAAATGGATTAATTAGAGAATACACAAATGAAATAAAAAAAATGGATTTTTGTAAAATCTTACCGTAAAATCCTTTTCTCTTAAGCTCATTGACGGACGCAGTCTTCTTGATTAATATCAACTTGGGTTATACTGCCCTCTACAGGAGTAGGACACTAGGCAGAAGGAAAACGTTCTGGCCACACCTTAGGGGCAGTCCCAGAGGGTATATTCTCTCTCTCTCTGCTACAGGAAGTCAGTTATGTCACAAAGCAGTGTTAGAGAATTTAACCCAACCCAGCTCAAAAGTAGAGGGGCGGGTACTGCGTCTGTCAATGAGCTTAAGAGAAAAGGATTTTACGGTAAGATTTTACAAAAATCCATTTTTCTCTGTTGCTCATTGACAGACGCAGTCCTCTTGATTAATATCATAGTTACATAGTTAGTTATATCAAATCGGGACGTCCCAAAGCAGTGCCACAAATGAGGGGTGGGATAACAGAAATCAAAATTTTAAATCCAGAAGGCCCAACCGGTGCCGACTAGAAGTCTTAAAGAAAAAAGAAATAAAATATGTAGCGCTAAAACATTATGAACAAAGTCCATAAATAAAGTCCATTTCCACCAGTGATATTGCACGGCACCAATTTGCAGTAAAGTGAAAGGAATCCACCACCAAAAGGAGTGTTCAAAACACGCTTACCAGATAGTTATATGCATTGGGCCTTGAACTATCATAGAACTGCAACACACTCGGTGACGAATTGGACCGGACCTCTTCACAAAGATGAATCCCAGAATAGATACCTTGACAGTATACCTTAAGGGAGCCACTCAAAAGAAGGAAATAAAACCCCTCATAGTGCAGTAATTTCCATAAACTTTATTGGATGTAAAGCAAAGATATATAGCACTCACATTTGAGAAGGGTATAGTGTGCGAATCACACGCCGACCTGCGTGGTTCCAAATCGGTTAGCAAGGTAGCAGCCAATGTCCTCTATTGCATGTAGGCGTCCAGCAAGGGCGGCCCGACGCGGCGTTTCGTCACATATGACTGACGTCTTCAGGGGCGTGGCCCCACTGCTGAAGTACACCTATTTATGTCCATAAAGGCGATCCAATTGGCTGGCTACAACCCGGAAGCGGAAATCACCATCATGTGTCCCGCGACCCGGAAGTCTAACTAGAAACAGGAAGTGGAAGTCGCTGTCATACGTCCCGTGACCCGGAAGGTAAATAGAGCTCTGTATACAGGAAGGGAGTCACAATTCAATGTGTTCCGCCCTCCCAGAGAAAAATATGTCACCAAGAGTTTAAAAAGGCCGAAACTGATGATGACAAATAGATAATAAAAATTATTATGCACAATACAATCTAATCTGACCCCAAAATCAACTCCTAGAGGCAGATTATCTGTCGCAATATAAAATAAAATAAAACAACGCAATATATGACAATGGCGCCACCTTGTGTTCAGATTTGGAACCTACAAGTACTACATATCGATTAAAACAACGCTAAAAACCACTAAAATCATACCCAATACATTAATAACAATACACATATATCAATTTAAAACAGCTTCATACAACCCAAATATAAAAAATATAAATAGAGTGAATGGGCCATCAAGAATTTGCTATAAAAGCGTTAATATCCCACTCAATGTTCAGTCCGTATGGCGTGTAGGATTTTAATCATAAATCCAGGCTGTCTCCAGTTGGGACACCCCACGAGTAAGATTGCTCCCCCTCCATTTAGGAGTAAATTTATCGATCCCCAAGAATAGTGTGCCCGTAGGGTCCCTATTGTGACACTCGTCATAGTGACGGGACACACTATGCTTGGGGAAACCGCTTAAGATGTTAGGGATATGCTCATTAAGGCGTACCCTCAACATCCTCGTGGTGCGACCCACATACTCCATCCCGCATGGGCACCTAATAAGGTATACCACATATCTCGTGGTGCAAGTGATGAATGGTTTTATTTTATGTGTGAGTTGGGTCACGCCAGTCACAAACATTTCACTTTTCTTTCGGCCCGCAGTATTGTATTTGCAGACTCTACAGGACCTGCATGGGAAAAATCCACACATATTTTGAAAAAAGGAAACCCGTTTGGGGGGGTTCCGAATATTCGGCGCCACCTGCAATCTCAATGGGGGGACACCCCTAAAGATCACAGGTGGCTTGTCGGGCAGAACGGGGCCCAAAACACTATCAGTTTTAAGGACATGCCAATGCTTCCGCAACATATTTTTTACTGAAAAATGTTGGGTAGAATAGGTAGAGAAAAAAGCGTGCTGGTAGGTATCATCCTTGGTTCTTACCCTAGGTACCAGTAGATCATCCCTATTCCGTGCACTTGCACGTGCCAGAGCCACATCCAATTCTGCCTCTCCATACCCCTTCTCCAGGAATTTGGATCTCAAAGAGGATGCTTCTTTAAGGAAGTCCTCATATCTGGAGCAGTTTCGTCTCAACCTCAAGAACTGACTGACAGGAACGGATCTCAGCCAAGATGGATGATGACAGCTGGAAATATCAATAAATCCGTTCCTGTCAGTAGTCTTGAAGTAGGTCGAGGTGATTATTTGCCCTTCTACCACCTTAATGTTAAGATCTAAGAAATGGATTTCCTCCCTACTCCATTCAAAGGTGAGTATGATGCCTTTATTGTTAACATTTAGGTTGGCCATGAATGACTCCAGGGATGCTTGATGACCGTCCCAAAGGAGGAGGATGTCATCGATGTACCTGCGCCAAAGCACTAGCTCCCGCCCAGGTACATCACGAACGACATCCTCCTCCCATTTGGCCATAAATAGATTGGCCATACTTGGCGCATATTTAGCGCCCATAGCCACTCCTCGACTTTGACGATAATAAGTCTGATCAAACCAAAAATAGTTGTGACTCATCGCAAAGTCGAGGAGTGACATAAGGAAATCTCGCTGCAGGCCATACTTAATATCCTGTTTCAGATAGTATTCTACCGCCTCTCTCCCGTCATCGTGTGAAATGATCGTATATAACGATGAAACGTCGGCGGTAGCCAATATATACGAGTTCTTCCAGTTTAAACTGTTCAACTCGTTGATGACCTGCATCGAGTCCCGTAGGAAAGAAGGAGTCTTTACAACAAGAGGTTGCAAAAAGTTATCAATATATCTCCCCACCCGGGCTGTAACGGAATCAATCCCGCTGATAATAGGTCTCCCGGGTGGGTTGATCGGATCTTTATGCACCTTCGGTAAATAGTATGCCACAGGTGTTCTCGGTGCCGAAGGTACCAGAAAGAGTTTCTCCTTCTTAGTGAGCAACTTATTCTGGAATCCATACTCGACCAAGGCACTCAATTCCTTTTTATATTTGATAGTAGGGTTTCCTGGTAAAACCTCATAGGTACCCCTATCAGACAGTAGTCTACACATTTCCTTGTTATAAGCGGTGGAATCTAAAATAACAATGCCTCCACCCTTATCGGCCGGCCGTACCGTTATATCCTCCCTATCCTTAAGGCGATCCAAACCCTTCTTAAACATGAGATTGGTGCCAGTACTCTTGATCTTCAGGGAATCAATATCCCTGGCCATCAAGTCTCTGAACACCATAAGCGAAGGAGCCAATGGACCAGGGGGATTGAAGGTGGAGGCATTGGAAAAAGTAGTAGACTTAACTCCCATGACATATTCTGTCCTGGGGTTCAATGGATTACTGAGCAGATGTCTCTTAATACTCATTTTTCTAACGAACTTATGCAAGTCAATGAATGTATCAAATTTGCTCAACTGTTTAGGAGGGGCATATTTCAGCCCATGGTTTAAGACAAATTTCTCTTCGTTGGATATGTATGCCGTACTTAAGTTAAAGAGACCTGCATCTTTTAGAACCGCCACTTTTTTCTGTCTGATCCTCCTCCCCCCTCTAGTCCCTCTTTTACATTTTTTCCTCGCTTCCCTTTGGGGGTGTCCTGACGAAAAAACTGATTAGAGTTTTGGTTGTGGGCACCACCTCGAGGGAAAAATTCACTGTTGGGGGGACCATAATTATACCCATGCTGTGTATAATCTTGATGCGGATATCCCTGGAAGTTGGTGGTATGAGGGGGCTGCACCCAGCCACCCCCATTATTACCAAACCTCTCCAACTCAGGAAGAGGCCTTGTCATGTACCTCCCAGGTGAATCTGCATCTCTGTTTAGGGGTTCAAATCTGTTATTATGATATATCAGACTGTTATGTTGAGGTGGTGGTTGGCGACCTCTACCTCTACCCCGACCTCTCCCACGTCCAACGGACACCCATTGGGTGGTCTGGGGTTTAGGCGAGGAGGGGGCTGGAACTCTAGCAGTAACTACTTTAGGTCTCACCACCAAAGGAACGCTAGATACCTCCATGTCTTCATTGGCATCGACATCTGCGGGCTCCTGCACCACAAATGACGATTGCCACTTGAAGACCTCCCCCCTTTTATAGTCCCCTAGGTCTCTTGTATATTTCTTTTTCTTTTTTAATTTTTGCTCTATTTCCTCTTTTTCTAGATGTTTACGCAAAGCCTCTGACTTCTTTTTGTAATCATCGTTGGTCTTAAATTCCGTCAGTTTTTCTTTAATGGTCCCTATATCCTTATCCAGCTTCAGGAGTTTTTGTTTCTTTTTCGTCAGCATAAAACTCATAAGGCTAAGACCCATTTTATTAAAAAACTGAAACCATTCTTGAATGTCAAAAATGTCGCTCTGGGGAAACACTTCCCAGCGTAGACTCCTGGGGACCATATTATCCGAAATATATTTCTCGAAAAAGGCCACATCCCAGTTGGTATGGAGCTCCGCTATGAGAAGGTTTTTCAGCCTGGTGAATAGACCTCCCAAAGTGTCAGGTGCTTCCTCAATAGAGGAAAAAACATCTTCAGTATTAATACTGAGAGTAGTACGATATTCAAATACTCGATATTCAAATCCTAAACAGTTGAGCAAATTTGATACATTCATTGACTTGCATAAGTTCGTTAGAAAAATGAGTATTAAGAGACATCTGCTCAGTAATCCATTGAACCCCAGGACAGAATATGTCATGGGAGTTAAGTCTACTACTTTTTCCAATGCCTCCACCTTCAATCCCCCTGGTCCATTGGCTCCTTCGCTTATGGTGTTCAGAGACTTGATGGCCAGGGATATTGATTCCCTGAAGATCAAGAGTACTGGCACCAATCTCATGTTTAAGAAGGGTTTGGATCGCCTTAAGGATAGGGAGGATATAACGGTACGGCCGGCCGATAAGGGTGGAGGCATTGTTATTT
Source organism: Pelophylax lessonae (assembly GCF_965119305.1). Lineage (NCBI taxonomy): Eukaryota > Metazoa > Chordata > Amphibia > Anura > Ranidae > Pelophylax > Pelophylax lessonae. The sequence continues at coordinate 236,270,061 of NC_138772.1, forward strand.
TAGATTCCACCGCTTATAACAAGGAAATGTGTAGACTACTGTCTGATAGGGGTACCTAGTAGGGTTTCCTGGTAAAACCTCATATCAAATATAAAAAGGAATTGAGTGCCTTGGTCGAGTATGGATTCCAGAATAAGTTGCTCACTAAGAAGGAGAAACTCTTTCTGGTACCTTCGGCACCGAGAACACCTGTGGCATACTATTTACCGAAGGTGCATAAAGATCCGATCAACCCACCCGGGAGACCTATTATCAGCGGGATTGATTCCGTTACAGCCCGGGTGGGGAGATATATTGATAACTTTTTGCAACCTCTTGTTGTAAAGACTCCTTCTTTCCTACGGGACTCGATGCAGGTCATCAACGAGTTGAACAGTTTAAACTGGAAGAACTCGTATATATTGGCTACCGCCGACGTTTCATCGTTATATACGATCATTTCACACGATGACGGGAGAGAGGCGGTAGAATACTATCTGAAACAGGATATTAAGTATGGCCTGCAGCGAGATTTCCTTAGGTCACTCCTCGACTTTGCGATGAGTCACAACTATTTTTGGTTTGATCAGACTTATTATCGTCAAAGTCGAGGAGTGGCTATGGGCGCTAAATATGCGCCAAGTATGGCCAATCTATTTATGGCCAAATGGGAGGAATATGTCGTTCGTGATGTACCTGGGCGGGAACTAGTGCTTTGGCGCAGGTACATCGATGACATCCTCCTCCTTTGGGACGGTGATCAAGCATCCCTGGAGTCATTCATGGCCAACCTAAATGTTAACAATAAAGGCATCATACTCACCTTTGAATGGAGTAGGGAGGAAATCCATTTCTTAGATCTTAACATTAAGGTGGTAGAAGGGCAAATAATCACCTCGACCTACTTCAAGACTACTGACAGGAACGGATTTATTGATATTTCCAGCTGTCATCATCCATCTTGGCTGAGATCCGTTCCTGTCAGTCAGTTCTTGAGGTTGAGACGAAACTGCTCCAGATATGAGGACTTCCTTAAAGAAGCATCCTCTTTGAGATCCAAATTCCTGGAGAAGGGGTATGGAGAGGCAGAATTGGATGTGGCTCTGGCACGTGCAAGTGCACGGAATAGGGATGATCTACTGGTACCTAGGGTAAGAACCAAGGATGATACCTACCAGCACGCTTTTTTCTCTACCTATTCTACCCAACATTTTTCAGTAAAAAATATGTTGCGGAAGCATTGGCATGTCCTTAAAACTGATAGTGTTTTGGGCCCCGTTCTGCCCGACAAGCCACCTGTGATCTTTAGGGGTGTCCCCCCATTGAGATTGCAGATGGCGCCGAATATTCGGAACCCCCCCAAACGGGTTTCCTTTTCTCAAAATATGTGTGGATTTTTCCCATGCAGGTCCTGTGGAGTCTGCAAATACAATACTGCGGGTCGAAAGAAAAGTGAAATGTTTGTGACTGGCGTGACCCAACTCACACATAAAATAAAACCATTCATCACTTGCACCACGAGATATGTGGTATACCTTATTAGGTGCCCATGCGGGATGGAGTATGTGGGTCGCACCACGAGGATGTTGAGGGTACGCCTTAATGAGCATATCACTAACATCTTAAGCGGTTTCCCCAAGCACAGTGTGTCCCGTCACTATGACGAGTGTCACAATAGGGACCCTACGGGCACACTATTCTTGGGGATCGATAAATTTACTCCTAACTGGAGGGGGAGCAATCTTACTCGTGGGGTGTCCCAACTGGAGACAGCCTGGATTTATCGATTAAAATCCTACACGCCATACGGACTGAACATTGAGTGGGATATTAACGCTTTTATAGCAAATTCTTGATGGCCCATTCACTCTATTTATATTTTTTATATTTGGGTTGTATGAAGCTGTTTTAAATTGATATATGTGTATTGTTATTAATGTATTGGGTATGATTTTAGTGGTTTTTAGCGTTGTTTTAATCGATATGTAGTACTTGTAGGTTCCAAATCTGAACACAAGGTGGCGCCATTGTCATATATTGCGTTGTTTTATTTTATTTTATATTGCGACAGATAATCTGCCTCTAGGAGTTGATTTTGGGGTCAGATTAGATTGTATTGTGCATAATAATTTTTATTATCTATTTGTCATCATCAGTTTCGGCCTTTTTAAACTCTTGGTGACATATTTTTCTCTGGGAGGGCGGTACACATTGAATTGTGACTCCCTTCCTGTATACAGAGCTCTATTTACCTTCCGGGTCACGGGACGTATGACAGCGACTTCCACTTCCTGTTTCTAGTTAGACTTCCGGGTCGCGGAACGTATGATGACGATTTCCGCTTCCGGGTTGTAGCTAGTCAATTAGACTTCCGGGTCGCGGGACACATGATGGTGATTTCCGCTTCCGGGTTGTAGCCAGCCAATTGGATCGCCTTTATGGACATAAATAGGTGTACTTCAGCAGTGGGGCCACGCCCCTGAAGACGTCAGTCATATGTGACGAAACGCCGCGTCGGGCCGCCCTTGCTGGACGCCTACATGCAATAGAGGACATTGGCTGCTACCTTGCTAACCGATTTGGAACCACGCAGGTCGGCGTGTGATTCGCACACTATACCCTTCTCAAATGTGAGTGCTATATATCTTTGCTTTACATCCAATAAAGTTTATGGAAATTACTGCACTATGAGGGGTTTTATTTCCTTCTTTTGAGTGGCTCCCTTAAGGTATACTGTCAAGGTATCTATTCTGGGATTCATCTTTGTGAAGAGGTCCGGTCCAATTCGTTACCGAGTGTGTTGCAGTTCTATGATAGTTCAAGGCCCAATGCATATAACTATCTGGTAAGCGTGTTTTGAACACTCCTTTTGGTGGTGGATTCCTTTCACTTTACTGCAAATTGGTGCCGTGCAATATCACTGGTGGAAATGGACTTTATTTATGGACTTTGTTCATAATGTTTTAGCGCTACATATTTTATTTCTTTTTTGTTATATACATATGCTCAGTGTATGATTTGAGTGTAGCTGCTTTGTTAATTATTTTATTGTGCGTTCAATCGCTTACCTTTTAAGTTTTTTAGCGCAACTATACCCATATTTTATAGAAGTCTTAAAGGCTCATCAGTCAAAAGGATGAGACTCCCCAACAGAAAAACCCTCGAGGTAGACCAACGGTCTCCTCAAATTGCGGCCTGCAGAACCTTGCGGCCAAAAGAGGCATCCGACGATGCCATCACATTAACTTTATAAAATTTTGTAAAGGTATGAACCGACGACCAGGTAGCCGCCTTGCAAACCTGGACCACTGACGCCTGATGGCGGAAGGCCCAGGAAGCACTAAGCGCCCGAGTGGAGTGCGCCTTAACAGGGAACGGAGGATTCCAACCCTTAATAGAATAAGCCTGTACCACCGTCTGTCTGATCCATTTGGAGATAGTCGCGGCAGATGCAGGCAACCCCTTTTTGGGGCCATCCGTGATCACAAAAAGTGAATCCGTTTTACGAAACGAGTCCGTAGTTTTCAGGTATACCCTGATTGCCCGAACCACATCCAAGGAATGTAACGCAAACTCCCGAGGATGACTGGGCTTAGGACAAAGGGAAGGTAATACAATATCTTCATTCAGATGAAACTCTGAAACCACTTTAGGAAGGATGGATTCGGACGAAGAACCACCTTATCCCTATGAACCACCAGATATGGGGAACGACAAGATAATGCGGCCAGTTCTGACACCCTGCGTGCAGAAGTGATAGCCACCAAGAAGGCCACCTTCTGGGATAACGTAAGCAAGGGAATCTCCCTAATATCTTCAAAGGGAGGTTTCTGAAGAACCGACAACACTAAATTAAGATCCCAGGGCGGTAAGGGTGCGCGCACTGGCGGAGCCAGGTGTCGCACCCCCTGGATGAAATTCCGCACCAAGGAATGAGTAGCCAAAGGTTTCTGAAAGAAGATTTCTAACGCTGAAACCTGACCCTTGATAGTGCTCAAGGACAGTTTCTGCTCAACCCCCTGTTGCAGAAAGGCCAAGATTCGGGTCACCGAATAGGTACGTGGAGGAAATCCAAGAGATTCACACCACGCAATATAAGACTTCCATGTGCGATAAATTGACTTTGCTGGAAGTCGCCTTCCTTGCTTTAATTAGAGTAGGAATAACTGAAGCTGACAATCCCTTGTCCTTCAGCACCTGGGTCTCAATGGCCAGGCCGTTAAAGCCAGCGATTGTAAAGCAAGATGGAAGATCGGTCCGTGAGACAGCAGATCCTCCTTGAGAGGAAGTCTCCAAGGAGCGTCCGCGACCAGCCTCACCAAGTCGGCGTACCAGGCTCGACGAGGTCAGTTCGGAGTTACCAGGATAACTGGAATTCCCTCCACCTCTATCCTGTGAAGAAGTTTCGGCAGTAACTCGAGAGGATGGAAGGCATACAGTAGCGGATACTGTCCCCACGGGGCGACCAGCGCGTCTGCTGCGTCCGCTAGAGGATCTCGGGAGCGGGCTGCAAACCTCCGCACCTTCCTGTTGAGCCGAGATGCCAACAGATCCACATCCGGGGTGCCCCAATGAAGGCACAACTGGTGAAATACCTCTGGATGAAGAGACCATTCCCCTTGATCCAGAATCTGACGGCTGAGATAATCTGCCTGCCAATTTTCCACCCTCGGAGTGAATATCGCGGAGAGAGCTGGAACAAACCGTTCCGCCCAATGAAGAATGCTGGCCACTCTTATGGCCGCCAGGGCACTCTTGGTGCCCCCTTGGTGATTGACATAAGCCACGACCGTGGCATTGTCCGATTGGATCCGAACCGGGCTGCCCTGGAGCTGCTTGGTCCAGTAAATCAGACAAAGTCTGATCACTCTCAGTTCCAACACATTTAAATCGGTAACCTGGTTACTATCGGAAGGAATGACTTCCCCTGGCTGAGCATCGGAGACCAAAGCCACCAGACCAGAGACTCCCTGGTCCGCTCGCTCAATCGGATCCGATTGTCCAGGGAATCGGAATTTCGATTCCATGTGAGAAGAATCTCCTCTTGGAGAATTCGGGTATGAGACTGGGCAAACGGTACTGCCTCTAAGGAGGCCCCCATTAGTCCCAGGACCCTCATGCAAGTCTGAAGCCAGTTGACGGACAGCAACATCCGAATTGTTGACTGAATTTCCTGGAGTTTCTCCGCAAGGAGAAACCCCTTTGCCAAGGATGTATCCAAAGTGTAAGGCCCAGATAGTTCAGTTTCCTGGTGGGAACTAGGGATGATCTTTGGGAAAAGCGAAGAAAACGCTGATGTCCTGCGAAGATGGGGATATGAAGATAGGCATCCTAGATGTCTATGGACGCCAGGAAATCCCCTTGATGCAGGGAGGCCACCACTGTTTGGATGGACTCCATCTCTCCCAAGTCCGGAATTGGACGCACCTTGCCCTCTTTCCTGGGCATTGTGAACAGGTTCGAATCGAACCCCTGAAAACGTTCTGTCCAAGGAACGGGAACTACCACTCCTTGTTGCATCAAGTCCATTACTGCCCCCCGCAAAGCTTTTAAGCGATCCGGGGATAGTCGAATATTGGAAGGGAAGAATCGCACTGGTGGAAGTGATCGAAACTCGATCTTGTATCCTGACCGTATGACCTCGCGAACCCCTTTGTCCGGGATTCTGGAAAGCCATGGATCCGGAAACCGGTGAAGACGTCCCCCCACCCCAAAGATGGGTGGGGGGCGCACCTTCAGGCTGTTTTTGTCTTATCTTCAGGCTGGGCTGAGCCGGACTTTTGTTTGCCCGACCAGCGCCCTTTGAAACCCCCTAAAGGGGCTTTGGAGGGCTTCGCCTTATCGCTCCGCCCCAGCGGAACGAAAAAACTTTTTATGAGCAGAAAAGGAATGTCCTCGTCTGTTACGAGGCCCTTTTCCCTTAGCAGTCTGTGGCAAGAAAGTGCTCTTGCCCCCAGTGGGATCCTTATAATCTCATCCAAGGTGGCTCCAAACAGGCGATTCCCCTGAAAGGGGAGATTAGCCAAAGCTTTTTTGGAACCTTGACCACAACACGCGTCCGAGGACCACTGCTGAAACTGATGCACGCCCCAGCAATGGAGTTGCGTCCAGGGCGGCGTCACAGATGAACTGTAACGCTTGTATCATCTGCTCCAGCAAATCTGATACTGCCGGGGGGATACTTCTCCCCTCTAGGTCACGGCGTACCAATTTGGTCAAAGTTTGTGAAACTAAACCAATGGCAACCACTGGCCTAAAGGCTGACCCTATCAGGGCCAAAAGGCAGTCTCAGCTACCTCTGCCGGTGTAACCTCAACTCGTTTTCCCAGACAGACACAACTAGTGCATCCACCAACGCTTCTTCTTGTGCTATGGCGGAGGCAGAAACGTCCTCCTCACTATCTGAGACCGTACCCGAGACAGCAGCCCCAGCAGAGGGACCTGCAGCTGCAGTGACAAGCTCAGAATCCGTATCTGAAGTGTCAGATGAAATAGGGGTAGGCGGGGGTCGCTTTCTTGCTCCCCGTCCCTGACAAGCCACCTCCACCCGGGATACAAACGACTCCAAAACCGCTGACAGTGCATCAGTCACAAGTGGGGAACTGGAGGGTCCTGCGGCCACCTCGAGGGGATCAGGTGGGGATACATGTGTGGCAGGGTCCATGATTATTCAAGACACTTGCCAGCAACAAAAAATAATTTCAAAGAAAAAAACTTTCTTTTTTTCTTTTTGTAATCCCCCAGCGCAATAGCGCCCCTCAGTGTTACCTGCTTGGACCCCACAGAGAGAGAGAGAGACCCCAAGGCTCACCACCTGATGCACAGAAGTTTCTATCAACCTGCTCTCAGCGCTGTCTCTTACAGACAGGAAGTCTTTTGGATCGTTTCCCGGGGAAAGGAGGCGGCTCCGCCCCTTTACACACCTTCCGGCGCCTCCCATGCTACTCCTTGAGGTAGCTGGTCATCTCCAAAATGGCCGCCCCCATGCTGGAAACACGAGGCTACGCCAAGATGGCGGCCCCGCGCGACCTGCGGGAGGATCGGCGGCCTGTGGAAAGATGGCAGCGGTCTGCTGCGGCCTGCGGAAGGTAGTCATCGGCCTGTGCGGCCTGCGGAAGGTGTATGGCCTGTGGGAGGATGGCGGCCTGCGGGAGGAAGGCGGCCTGCGGATGGCAGTAGTCCAGGCACAGGCCTGTATTGCAACCTTATGTATCAGGTAGGATGCTATCACCCTCATACATGGCCATCATAACAGTAATGCCAGCCACTGACTTCAGTCATGGTCCCTTTACAGTGCCCCTCATACAGTGACTCCGATAGTCAGCTCCCAAACCAAGCCTCCTGGTTCTTATTCACTAAATCACCCTCAAGAGAGGGATCTGTGACACACTAAATCACCCTCAAGAGAGGGATCTGTGACACCTGTTAAAGGATAGAGGGGAGACCCAGGATCATGAGCGTCCGACCATCCCAGGGAGGGGCCCGCGTCCACCAACAAACCCGTCAGGGGGAGAGGGGGAACATTTTACTCACCATACCGGAACAGGCGGGCGCCAACTCCTGACAGAACCCCTCTCCACCGAGGTGGGGGGGCTGTCGACAAATACGGACGCCGTGACTCAGTTTCCAACTGGTCGTCGGCGTCCCGGCGAGACGTTTAACTCGCAGGGTCAGTCCCCGTCCAGTGCGGAGCTAGGGCCTGCACGCGCTCGTAGGCTGACTGGGGTGACCACTGGATTTCAACATCCAGCCCGTCGCCCAGTTTCAGCGTACTTGCTTGAAGATCTCACAGGAACAACTGGAGAAAAAAGCTGCCTAAAAAAGTTTTCTAAAAAATCTTGCCAGGACCAAAGATCCCAGCAAGGAACTTAGGTCCTTACTCCTAACTAGACAGAAAAAACTGACTTCCTGTAGCAGAGAGAGAGAGGATATACCCTCTGGGACTGCCCCTAAGGTGTGGCCAGAACGTTTTCCATCTGCCTAGTGTCCTACTCCTGTAGAGGGCAGTATAACCTAAGTTGATATTAATCAAGAAGACTGCGTCTGTCTATGAGCGACAGAGAAAATAAGGATATATATATATATATATGTGTGTGTGTGTGTGTGTGTGTTTTTATTACTGACACTTTAAAAAGAGTTACTCAATTTTTTTTTGAGAAAACAAAAAACAATCCCCTCTGGATGATTAATGTACATCGCATGAATTAAAACAAGGTTTGTTGCTGATGCCCACCTGTTTCTGGTCTGAAAAAGTAGCGGTTTGTTGTGTGCAGAGTGCATCTGAATGGGAGCACTTGCAGTGTTCTAATGAGGAAAGAGTCAGGGTCTGTATTACTTTAAAAGTAGTTAACCCTTTGGGAATATCTCAACAAAAAATTACATTTGGTTACAGAGGATGCCTAAAAATTTGACTTGTATCTTAGTGCAGACTTTTGGGAAGAAGCCAATCACACAAGCAGGAAATTATTTTTCGGAGGATGTTCTGTATACCAACTGTGTACAGAAGGCCTCCAGGTTTTCAGATTACATTGAATTTTACAGAAAATTACAATGCTGCAGATTGAAAAGATAAGGTCATTTTTAATAACTTGAAATTTTAAGCCCTGCCCTATAGTGTATTTTAAAGTCCTGAGCTACTAGCCAGGCCTTAAGGGTTACTCGCCACCAGTTGCCCCACCAAACTCCTACCCTGCCCCGCCCCCAATTCCACCCTTATAAATGATCTCATAAAATTACACTGTTAAATGTAGCTTTACCTGTGCCCGTCAATGCAGCTTCACCTGTGCCAGTCAATGCAGCTTCACCTTTACCCGTCCATGCAGCTTTACCTGTGCCCATCAATGCAGGTTTACCTGAGCCTGTTAACGCAGCTTCACCTGTGCCCATCAATGCAGCTTCACCTGTGCCCGACAATGCAGCTTTACCTGAGTCTGTTAATGCAGCTTTACTTGTGTCCGTCAATGCAGCTTCACCTTTACCCGTCCATGCAGCTTTACCTGAGCCTGTTAATGCAGCTTCACCTGTGCCCATCAATGCAGCTTTATCTGTGCCCGACAATGCACTGACCAGTGCAGGGGAAGAGAGAGAGAGAGAGAGAGAGGAAGAGAAAAGCTGGCCGGATAATCACAGAGAGCGGATCATCCCACTGTAACAGCTTTAATTTTCATTGCCGGGCGCTCACAGACACACACAGTCCCGCCTCCCGGCTCGGCTCCTTTGATTGACGTCACATGTCCTGGTTGGCCAGGTGTTCTGTCTATCAAAGAAGCCGGGCTAGGAGGCAGGACTGTGTGTGTCGGCGAGCACCCAGCAAATAAAATTAAAGCTGTTACAGTGGGATGATCCGCACTCTGTGATTATCCAAGCCATCAGCTGGCCGGCTTTCCTCTTCCTCTCCTCTCTCTTCCCCTGAGCGGCTCCCGGAGCAGCCCCACACTCGCCCTTAAATAAATTTTCCACTCGCAAAATGCGAGCAGGCAAGTGGAAAATTTGAGGGCTGCTATAGGGTGTGTAACAATTTTATGCTATATTTTACCCACAAAGTTAAATTTACCCTCTAACTCAGGGGTCGGGAACCTTTTTGGCTGAGAGAGCCATGAACACCACATATTTTCAAATGTAATTCCGTGAGAGCCATACACTATATTTCAGGAACCTTTATTTAATATTCATATTCATGGGCTGCAGCTATACAGTGAGTAGATGGAGCCATGTGAAAGTGCCTGGAGTCCGGTCGGAAAGAGAGCAGAGCAGGCAGGTATGCAATGCAGGCCTGCGAATGGAGGAGGTGAGTATAGGCCCTGAGAAAATGGAGGCCGGCCGCTGAAGGCCTCAGAAGTGGATGTGAGAGGCAGCTCCCGCGGGTCCCCGGGTGTCAGAGGGGAAGGAGATTGTGTCTGTCGGGGCACAGGGAGCGGATGGCAGGTCTCCTTACCGGGCGGTGATTGCCAAGGCCCTCAGATGCACAGCACACTAGCCAGCGGCTGTACCGCGAATAGGCCACGGGGTCCGTAGCGCAGCAATCCGGTCACCCAGCGACGAACTGAGGGTAGCCCACAAAGTGTACCCTTGATGGGTGCAGAACTCTCCATGGCACTGGGCACAGCTACACGGATGGCACTGGATTGAATGGTAGACACGGCGGAGCTCTGGGACTACACGTCCTGTGCGGCTCACATCCGGACATGCCCCCCTTTATTAAAGATTTGTCTGCGAGCCAGATGCAGCCATCAAAAAAGAGCCACGTCTGGCTCGCGAGCCATAGGTTTCCTACCCCTGCTCTAAATAGTTCAGCTTTTTGGACGTACAAACACAGTCAGTGTTGATGAGGGAATGGCTAGCGCAGCATGGTTATGTTCAGCCAGCAGGGGGCACGGGGAGCCATTCCAACCGGTAGAACATGATTACAACAAAAATTCAACAGGCTGGTTGTACCCAAGTCAATCCATGAATCGATTTGGGTACAAATCAGCCTGCCCATGCATGGATTAAATTGCCTGTTTTTCCAGGTTCATCTTCATTTCTTTGCTGATAAGTGGTAGGCTTGCTTGTTATTTCAGTCCATATATGTAATTTATTAAATCTTATTCAGGCAACAGTACATGGGTACTTTAAAACTCAATCTCTTTATTAAATTTATAGAACAAAGAAAGCCCTCTAGAACAGGGAGTAACAAACAGGCATTTGGGTACAGATGTTATTAGTGTTCTAACAAAATGATCAGTAACCAAAATGTCGTCTTCAGTACAGAAAGAAATTTGTGGTGACGACATAACATTTGCTTGGATAATATGGAGATTGACGATATTAAATAAAGTTGTGTTTCATAACCAATATTCTTGTCTGTCTTTCCTGCACCAAGTGTCCAAAAGGAAACAAAAAACAAGAAAGATTACATTTTATGATGTCGCCAAAGGATGGGAAAAAGAAAAAAAAAAAAAAAATGGGGGGCGCATAAAATGGGATTTTTGACTTACCTTAAAATCCATTTCTCTGATGTTCATTGATGGACACAACTCTTCATCTTCATGACCGTAGGGTTATGCTGCCCCCTACAGGAGTAGGACACTAGGCAGAGAAAAGCTTGGGCATGTCTATGGGGCAGTCCCTGGGGGTATACTCCCACTTCCTGCTATAGGTATTCAGTTTTGTATCAAGCAGTGTCAGAAGGAAAGACCCAACTCCAAAGAGGGGCTGGTGCTGTGTTCGTCAATGAACATTAGAGAAATGGATTTGACAGTAAGTCAAAAATCCCATTTTATGCGCCCCCCATTTTCTCTTTCGTTCATTGACGGACACAGCTCATCTTCATGACCGTAGGGACGTCCCAAAGCAGTGTCAAACATGAGGGGTGGGAACATCAGAAAAAAACAACTTCCCAAAGGCTAAATATAGCCAATCAGATAACACGGAGCTCAACTGAGAACTGGAGCTCACCTGAAAAAAAAAACACCCTTAAAGAGGACAATCCTCTAAACCGCAGCCTGCAAAACTTTGTGGCCAAAAGAAGCATCGCAGATGCCAACAAATCCACTTTATAAAACTTTGTGAATGTGTGTACAGACTACCAAGTGGCTGCTTTGCAAACGTGCACCACTGATGCCTGATGACAGAAGGCACGGGAAGCACTAAGTGCCCAAGTAGAATGCGCCCTGACGGAAAGGAAGAACCTGACCCTTAATAGAATATACCTGAACCACAGTCTGCCTGATCCTTCTGGAAATGGTTTGCAGTAGAAACAGCCAGCCCCTTGCGAGGTCCATTTGTGAGGACAAATAGTGAGTCTGATTTCCTCCTAAAAGACTATAGCTGCCAGGTACACCCTGATTGCCCGAACCACATTCAGGGAATGAAAGGCAACTTCCTTAGGATGTTTAGGCTTAGGACACAGGGAAGGCAACACAATGCTTTCATTCAGATGAAAATCGGAGACGACCTTTGGAAGGAACGACGGACATGGTCAAGAACCAAAATTATCCCTGTGAACAACTAGATAAAGGTGAACGGCAAGACAGTGCAGCCAGCTCATACACCATGTGCACCTAAGAGAAACCAAAAAGGCCATCCTCTGGGACAACGTAAGCAGAGGGATCCCCCGAATATTTTCAAAGGGAGGTTTCTGAAGAATTGACAACACCAAATTGAGGACCGTGGCAATAAAGATCACACCAGGACAGCCAAGTGCGCTCACTCCCTGGAGAAAGGTAAGCACCAAGGAGTGTGAGGCCAGTGTGAGGAAAATCGCCCAAGGCTGAGACCTGCCTCTTGATGTTACTCAAAGCCAAGCAATGCTTGACCCCTCGCTGGAGGAAAGCCAAGACCCGAGTCCCCACCATGCAATGTACATCTTCCAAGTACAATGGTAAATCTTCCTAGAAGTAGACTTTTCAGCTTTTAAAAGCAAAGGGTTTACCAAATCAGACAAACCTCCATCCTTCAGCACCTGGCTTTCAACAGCCAGGCTGTCAAAGCCAGCGACTGTAAAACAGGATGGAAGATCAGTCCTTGAGACAACAGATCTACCCTGATAGGGAGTCTCCAAGGAACATTAGCGACCAGCCGTGCCAGATCGACGTACCAAGACCAGCGAGGCCAGTCCAGAGCCACTAGAATGACTGGAATCCCTTCTGCCTCAATCCTGCGCAGGAGTCGCGGCAGAAGCTTAAGAGGAGGAAAGGCGTATATCAGACGATAATGACTCCAAGGAGCCACTAGGGCGTCTGTGGCATCGGCTAGAGGGTCCTGAGACCGTGCCACAAACCTCTGAACATTCCTGTTGAGGCGAGAGGCCAACAGGTCCAACTTTGGAGTCCCCCACCGGAGACACAACTGACTGAACACCTCCAGATGAAGTGACCATTCTCCCTGGTTCAACGCCTGCGACTGAGATAGTCCCATCTGCCAATTTTCCACCCCAGGAATGTGTACAGCAAAGAGGGCTGCAACTATGCAACTAACCGTTCTGCTCCCCTTAGAATGCCGACTACTCCTTGAGCCACCAGAACACTTTTCGTGCCCCCTTGGTGATTGACATAGGCCACGGCCATGGCATTGTCCAATTGAATCCGTATTGGACATTCCTGTGGACCAACTGTCCAATGATTCAGGCAAAGCCTGATCATTTGGAGCTCCAGTACATGGATCCGTAGCCTGGACTCCTCCAAAGTCAAGATCCCTTGAGCACAATCCGTGTCGAGGACGCCTCCACACGCAGATAGGCTGGCATCCGTGGTGACAACCTTCCAGTACAGGGGGAAGAAAGTATTTTCCCTGAAGAAATGCCGGAGAGCGAAGCCACCAAACTAGGGACCCCCCTGTTTTCCAGCTCAACATTATCAGATTGTCCAGAAACGGAGGATCCTTGTTCCACTTCACCAGAATCTCCTTTTGCAGAGTGGAACTGTGCAAACGGAACCACCTCAAAAAGGTAGACCCCATCAGGCCCAGCACCCGCGTGCAATCGGTAGAGGTGACCGTCTGCTGGACAGCAGAATCGCCTTGCTGCAACTGTAGTTTACCCGAGAGAGAGAGAGAAACACGCTACCTGAGGCTGAGTGCAGAGTTTGTCCCAAATATTCCAGGCTCATGGAGGGAACCAAAGCCGAATTCTGGAGATTCAGAATCCAACCGAGCTCCCTCTTTCGACATCGGAACCGGGACAATCACTCCTTGAGATAACAAGTCTTGCACTGCCCCATAGAGATCCTGTAGGCGGTCTGTGGATAAGTGCAGGTTGGAAGGAAAGAACTTAGCTGGCGGGTATGATCGAAACTCGATCTTGTAGCTGGATCGAACGACTTTGTAGACCCATTTGTCCTGAATTAGGAAGGTCCATGGGTCCAGGAAAACAGCGAAGACGTCCCTCCACCTCTGATACAGGTAAGGAAGGAGGATTAGTCTGCAGGCCTGGCAGATAACGCTCTAGGTTTGCCCGACCAAGACTTCTTGGAACCCTCATAGAAGGCCCTGAAGGGTTTTGATTCCTTGTCCTGAGATCCTGAGGAACAAAAAGGCCATTTGTGAGCAGAAAAAGAGGGTCCCTGTCTGCGACGGGACTCCTTACCCTTGATAGCCTGACGTAGAAGAGTACTTTGTGAGGCCTTTGATGATGTCATCCAAGGAAGCTCCAAACAGGCGATCTCCCACGAATGGCAGATCAGACAAAGCCTTCTTAGAAGCCTGGTCCACAGACCAGCATTTCAGCCACATAATGCGCCGCAGAACCACTGCAGAGACAGTCTAGAAATCAAGGGAGAGGCATCTAAAGAGGCGTCACAGACGAACTGTAGCCCTTGAACCAATTGATCCGCCAGCTCCACAAACTCAGGAGGGAGCCGTTTCTTCTCCAGGTCCAGACATAAAACTTTAGCACATTCAGTCATAGCTTGTGACATCAGGGTGATGGTAAACACCGAACAAATATTTTAACCAAGCGCTCACTTCAAAGGGGAAGACTGGCATGCTGCTCTCCTCAGGAAGGGAACTCAAAATCGGTGACATGAAAGAAAGGAAAGAAGGCGCAACCACCTAGTGCATTACCCGTGGTACTGTATAAAATTAATAAAAAATGCCAAATGCATACTCACAAACATGCAGAAATAAAATCGTGTTACAAATTCCCGTCACACGTGTGCTGGGGTCGCATCTTAAGGGACATGTTCCAGCACACGTGTGACGGGAATTTGTAACACAATTTTATTTCTGCATGTTTGTGAGTATGCATTTGCCATTTTTTATTAAAAATTTTATACAGTACCACTGGTAATGCACTAGGTGGTTTCTTTCATGATGGTAAACACCGGCCTAAGCGCCGACCCACCCACAGTGAACATATGGCAGGTCAAGGCCTCCGACCCCTTATCAGCCAGATCAGAGAAGACCGGAGACTCTTCTACCAGTGTAACCATGGCTTTATTCAAACTGAAAACCGGAGAGTCCACTACAGGAGGTACCGTCAATTTTTTAAGGAGGGACTCCTCATAAGGGTATCGCATTGCCAAATGTTTATGGGATTGCAAATGTGCATTTTGGGGACCCCCATTGTTTTTAGACAATATCGTAAAAGTAGGTGGGCAAGGGGAGCACCGTTGCCGCTTTGGAGGACTTGTGGGTGCCAAAGATGACCGCGCCTCTTATACTGCATCAGTCGCATCTTCCAAAGGTAAGGTTTTCTGCACCGTTACAATCAATGGGTGCTGTTGGCCAGGAGAAAACGCTGTGACTCAGGCCGAAGCCAGTTTGAATGCGCCCTCGCAAGATGTTTAACTCTCAGGCCAGCCCGTCCAGTGGGGCTATGTCACGGCCGACCTAGTGCAGAACTGCAGGCTGCACGCGCTCGCTGGCCGAACTAGGGGGACCCTAGATTATCCAGTTTGTCGCCTCGTCCGGCAGTTGATAGATTCTCACAGAAACAAAATAATAAAAGGAAAAAATTCCATTAATTCCATTCCAAAAACAAAATAGCTAGGACCAGAGATCCCAGCAAGGAACAAGGTACCTATTCCTGACTAGGCAGAAAAAAAAAATGAATACCTATAGCAGGAAGTGGGAGTATACCCCCAGGGACTGCCCCATAGGTGTGCTCAAGCTTTTCTCCACCTAGTGTTCTACTCCTTTAGGGGGCAGCATAACCCTATGGTCATGAAGATGAAGAGCTGTATCTGTCAATGAACGAAAGAGAAATGAGACTTTACACCACACCTATTGCCATTTATCTTTTGCTTTGTTTTCTTCCTTTAGTTTGTATCTAGTTATGATTTGTGTGAGAATATAACAATTTATAATGAGAAAGAGCAATCCAGCTAGCCACACATGTAAAAATGTGTTTTTTCCTTCGAATTCCAGAAAATAGGCTGGAGCCAGCCACAAAGCCTACAAGAAAAACAAAGCAGTGTTAGTTTTATATGTATGATTTAAAGAGAGTTTTACATGTAGGATTTAAAGAGTGGTAGACAAAGTGAAGGCTGATTCAAATTTTTTATATTTGGATTTTGACGTGCTATGGTGAAGACAAGAATGTTGGGTTCTAAAACCATTAGGGCCGTTTCACATGGGCTATCCGATCAGGTCCACCTGTCAGTTTTGTAGTCTCCCCTATGGAGTGGCAGATGTCAGCAGACATCTGCTGCGATCCAGTCCAATCCTGCCCGCAAAATCCAGACGGATGGGGATCCGATTTTCCATCCGTCTATCAGATGACAACGGACAGCGGTCAGTTTCCAACCAATTCCCCTGTGTTTGTGTCCACTATGCACAGCATAGCGGACAGGACAGGTCATCTGCCTGCTCAGCAAAGTGATCCCCCCTTAACAAGCGGAATCCGTTGCACGGAGGCGTCCGTGTAAAAGGGGCCTAAGTAGGTTTAATGATGCAATGTCTAACTGTCTAAATACACACAACCGTACTTCTACAGAACTAACATCTACCTTTAAAGTTACATAGTCGGGTTGAAAAAAGACACAAGTCCATCTGGCTCAACCAATAAAAAACAAAAGAAAAAAACGTAAAGAAAACCCAACCATACAATCCCATATTCACAATCCTATTCCCGCAGTTGTTCCAGAGGAAGGCGATAAAACCCCAGCAAAGCGTGATCCAATTTGCTACAGCAGGGGAAAAAATTCCTTCCTGATCCCCCGAGAGATAATTGGATATTCCCTGGATCAACTTTACCTATAAATATTAGTACCCATTTATATGATGTACACCCAGGAAAGAATCCAGGCCTTTTTTAAAGCAATCTAGTGAGCTAGCCAGAACCACCCCTGGAGGGAGTCTATTTCACAGCTCTTACGTTGAAGAAACCTTTCCATATTTGGAGACGAAATCGGTTTTCTTCTAGACATAAAAAGAGTGCCCCCTTGTCCTCGGCGTTGACCTTAAAGTGAATAACTCAACACCAAGTTCACTATATGGACCCTAAATTCAGTTCCTCTAATATTTCCTCATAGCGGAGCTCCTCCATGCCTCTTATTAGTTTGGTTGCTCTTCTCTGCACCTTTCTCCAGTTCCCCCATATCCTTTTTTGAGAACTGGTGCCCAAAACTGAACTGCATATTCAAGATGAGGTCTTACTGATGATTTGTACAGGGGCAAAATTATATCACTCTCTATGGAGTCCATGCATCTGTTAATACAAGAAAGGACTTTGCTTGCTTTGGAAACCGCAGCTTGGCATTGCATGCTATTGTTAAGCTTAGGATCTACCAGAACACCCAGATCCTTCTCTGCTATGGATTCCCCCAGTTCTACTCCTCCTAGTATGCATGATGCATGCATATTCTTAACCCCCATGTACATAACTTTCTATTAAATCAACATTAAACCTCATTTGCCACATAGTTGCCCAATGAAACAGTGCATTGAGGTCAACTTGTAAGTTGGAAACATCCTGTAAAGAAGCCATTTCCACTGCAAAGCTTGGTGTCATCTGCAAAGACTGAAATGGTACTTTTAATCCCTAAAACATTTATAAAGATATTAAAAAGTAAGGGTCCCAACACTGAACCCAAAACTGGGGTACACCACTGATAACCTTAGACCATTCAGAGTAAGAATCATTAACCACTTCTCTCTGAATTCTATCTTTTAGCCAATTTTCTATCCATTTACAAACTGATTTTTCCAAGCCTGTAGACTTTACCTTACATATTAACAGTGAGTGGGTAACTGTGTCTAAAGCTTTTTCCCAAAGTTTTTCCATATGTTCTTGGGAATTATATTTCCCTGTCTGTAGCTACTGAATCTGAGAAAATCTATAAAAATTGGGTTTTTGACTTACCATAAAATCCATTTCGCTGATGTTCATTGATGGACACAGCTCCTGATATTTTTAACCATTGGGTTGTACAGGAGCAGGATACAAGGCAGAAAAAAAAAAAAAAAAGTCTGGCTGTGCCTATGGGCAGTCCCAGGGGGTATGCTCCCTCTCTCTGCTATAGGTACTCAGTTTCGTTACTAGCAGTGTCAGAGAAAAATAGAATTTTTGTAAGAACTTACCATAAAATTCTTTTCTCCGAGTCCTGACAGTCGCCGCCCACTCATACAGTCTTCACTACTGGGTATTGGTCTTATCCACAGGAGTAAGCTAGGCAGAAGATTTTGTTAGAAACATTCACAAAAACTTTGCATAGACACACCTACAGGGGGCTGTCCCTCTGGTCCAATATCCCCCAGCTAGCAGCATTCTCAATTCAGTTTGGTAGCAAGCAGTATATAGTCCATGAACCCCAAAAGAGGGGTCGGGGACGGCGACTGAGAGGACTCAGAAAATAATTTTACGGTAAGTTCTTACAAAATGTCTATTTTCTCTTACGTCCTCTGACAGTCGCTGCCCACTCATACAGTCTTCACTACTGGGATATCCCAAAGCAGCGTAGATGTGAGGGGTGGGAAACGTAACCGTCTAAAAGGCAACGCAGCACCCAGGTCAGAGAAAAGAACCTTATCTGAACCAGAAAGGTAAAACACTGGGTAACCGGAAAGCTCAACAGGAGCAAACAAATCCAGGAAAGCAAAATAACCAAGGGGTATAAAACCCCAACAGGAGGGGACAGGCGGAAAAAAACGCCATGTCTCCCCTAAGGCATTGCCGCACTCAGAACTTTGCGGCCAAAGGAGGCATCTGCCGATGCCAAAACATCATGTTTGTAAAATTTTGTAAAGGTGTGCGCGGACGACTAGGTCGCCGCTTTGCACACCTGGGATACCGACGCCTGATGGCGGAAGGCCCAAGACGCACTCACCGCTCTGGTAGAGTGCGCCGTGACAGGGAAGGGCGGAACCCGTTCCCTAAGCGAATAAGCCTGTACAATCGTCTGTCTTATCCATTTAGAAATGGTTGCCGCAGACGCAGCCATACCCTTCCGAGGTCCCTCAGGAAGGACAAAAAGAGAATCCGACTTTCTGAAGGATTCAGTAGAGGACAGGTACACCCTGATCGCCCAGACTACATCCAAGGAATGCAAGGCAAACTCTTTAGGATGCTTAGGATTCGCACACAGCGAAGGCAAGACAATGTCCTCGTTGAGATGAAAATCGGACACCACCTTTGGAAGGAAAGATTGATGAGGTCGCAAGACCACCTTATCCCTATGAACAACCAGGTAGGGGGAGCGGCAAGACAGGGCCGCCAACTCCGACACTCGGCGAGCAGATGTGATCGCCACCAGAAAGGCGACCTTCCGTGACAGCGCAGGCAGAGGAATCTCCCGGATGTTCTCAAATGGAGGACGTTGCAAAACGGACAGAACCAAATTCAAGTCCCAAGGAGGCAAGGGTGCCCTCCTAGGGGGAGCCAGATGACGCACCCCTTGAATAAAGGTGCGGATCAAGGAATTTGACGCCAATGGGCGCTGGAAAAGAAGGGTCAGTTATCTGCGCTGGCCATTAATAGTGGTCAGCGCAAGATGCTGGTCCACACCAGATTGCAGAAAGGCTAACACCCTCGCCACCGAAAAGGAGCGAGGATGTTAACCCTGTGATTCACACGAGGCAAAATAAGCCTTCCAGGTACGATAATAAATCTTACCGGACGAGGCCTTCCTAGCCTTGTGTAGGGTAGGAATGACCGCCGATGAGAGACCCCGATCTCTCAAGACCTGGCTTTCAACAGTCACGCCGTTAAAGCCAGCGACTGTAAAGCAGGATGGAAGATCGGCCCCTGAGAAAGCAGATCGTCTCGTAACCGGAGCCACCAGGGAGGCTCGACGACCAGTTGCATGATGTCCGCGTACCAAGACCGGCGCGGTCAGTCCGGGGCCACTAGAATCACCAACCTCGGTTCCGAGACCAACCTGCGAAGGAACCTGGACAACAACTGAATCGGGAGGAATGCATAAATCAGGCAATACCGATTCCAAGGCACTACCAACGCGTCTGAGACGTCTGCCAGAGGGTCGCGTGTTCTTGACATCAATCCCAGGGACCGCATGCAGGTCCTGAGCGATGAGGACTCGTTGTCCCTGAGGGACCTGACCTCGTTCTGCAGAGTCCGGAGTTTGTCCTCCGGCAGGAAGACTTTTGCCTGGGCGGAGTCCAGAACCATCCCCAGGTAAGGGAGGCAAACAGAAGGAGACAATGTCAACTTCTGAAAATTTATGGTCCACCCGAACTCCTGGAGCATCTGAACCGTGGTTGACAAGTCGTGCAACAGAGCGGCACTGGAACTAGACCTTAACAGGAGATCGTCCAGATACCCAAGGATTGCAATCCCCTGCGCCCGCAACAGGGCCAGGACAGGAGCCAACACTTTGGTAAACACCCTTGGAGCCGAAGCGAGACCGAAAGGCAACGCCACGAACTGATAGTGCTCCCCTGCGATTGCGAATCGGAGGTACCTCTGATGACCTACGTAGATGGGGATGTGTAAATACGCATCCTTGAGGTCGATGGAAGCCAGGAAATCTCCTGGACTCAGGGAAGTCACCACCGATCTGAGGGATTCCATGCGGAACTTTTGAACCCGCACAAAGCGGTTCAGAAACTTTAGGTCCAGAATTGGACGCACCTTGCCATCCTTTCTTGGCAACGTGAACAGATTAGAGTAAAAACCCCGAAACTTGTCCCGATGTGGCACCGGGACGATCACCCCCTGGGCGAGGAGATCCCGAACCGCCCGTTGGAGATCTTGAAAACGATCTGGGGTTAAATGAAGATTTGAGGGAAAGAATCTGTCTGCTGGGCGTGATCGAAATTCGATCTTGTACCCTGACCGAATGAGTTCCTGAACCCATCTGTCCTGAATCTTGGCCAGCCAAGGTTCAGGAAAACAGCGCAGACGTCCCCCCACCCCTGAAACGGGTGAGGGTGCCCCTTCAGGTCGAGGCGGACTGGGCCGCCGTGCCAGTGTGGGCAGCTTTTGACTTGCCCGCCCAAGGCTTCTTCTGGCCACCAGAGGCCTTGAAGGATTTGCCCTTGTCTTGTGCCTTGAAGGCACGAAAGGACCCCTGGTTATGTTTAAAGGAAGGGCCCTGCTTACCGCGGAAAGACTTGCCCCTGGACACCTGGGGCAGCAGTGTGCTTTTACCCCCAGTGACCCCTTTCACCAATTCGTCCAGGGAGTCCCCAAAAAGGCGATTCCCTGCATAAGGGATGTCAGACACCGTCTTCTTGGAAGACTGGTTGGCTGACCAGCTTTTCAACCACACGATGCGACGGATCGTCACTGCGACTGCAGATAAGCGCGAGACTAAAGGGGCCTCATCCAAGGCCGCGTCACACAGGTATAAAAACAGCCTGAATAATTTGGTACACCAGCTTCAGAGTAGCAGGAGGGGCGGAATCAACCACAAGGGTGCATCTTAGCACCTTAGTCCACTCCACCACAGCCTGAGAGACCATTACTAAGGCGAACACGGGTTTCATCAAGGAACCTGCCACCAGATAGGAGTGGCAGGTAAGAGACTCCACCCGCCTATCCGCCGGGTCCTTAAACACCGGAGAATGGCTTTATTTAACCTGGACACCATGTGGTCCCCCTTTAGGGGCCACAGTCCAGCGCAAATCCACCGGAGATGCAAAGGGATAACGGTACTGAAACCGCTTAGGCACCACAAAATTGCGCTTTAAATTGCGTCATTGTTCGTTTACTGTTTCGTGAAACTCAGCAGGACAGGGAAACACCTGAACCGACTTCTGGGTTTTGCGGGTCCCAAAGGAAGACTGCTTACCTGGCAGGTGGGGCTTATCTTCTAAATGTAGCGTGTCTTTAACAGAGCTAATGAGCGCAGACATTGCAGCGCGTTCTCTGGCCGACCCGGAGGGGGAATCCTCCACCTCCTCCTCTTCCCCCCCATCCGACAGAGGACTGAGACCCCTCAGGGGGTACACTGTCCGTGGCAACCATATCTAGCTCCGAATCAAAAGATTGAGAAAGCCTGGGCCTTTTCTTAGAAGCCCGCTCAGACATCAACAGATCCACTTTGGACGCTAAAGTCGTAAGTGCAGCAGTAAGTGAGACTACTGCAGAGGATTCAGGAGTACCTGAACCCTCCACCAGAGCTGGAGGGAATTTGCCATCATGGGACTCCATCAGAAACACTTCGAGATTAAATGGCGCTGGCCCTTTAAAAATCGGCGATAGCGGCGGTTCCCACCGCAATGCACCGAATGAGTGACTAACTTGTGCTACGAAGCACTGAAAGATAATAACTGCTAGCAGAGATATAAACAAAAAAAAAATAGCAAAAAAGCCCCCAGAAGTGTGTCTATACTGTACCCATGCAGCCAGCTCGATCTGTGTGCTTGGAAAGAGGAAATGTCATGCCACTAGCGGCCGAACAAAGGTCTGAGCCACAAGAAAATGGTTGCTAATGTAAGTCTTTGGGGGAGGCTGGGAGGAATGGCCACCGAGCACATGAGGAAACACATTGTCCACACTAAAGATGGCGCCCGAAAGGGCGCCAAAGCATTACAGAAAATGGTTGCTGCCCTCACAATGAGGCCAAACAGCCTGCCCACACCTGAAATGGCAACCCCGTGGTTTTACACCGATGCGGCCCCCACAAACATGTCTGTACCCCCAAAACGTTGCACAAGCATCGCAAGGGACTCAGGGACCACCGCAACCCCCCCACACCGTGGCAGAACCGCTATAGCGCCCCCGCAGGGACCATGAAGGCACACACGGGAGACATACTAACAGACATGAGGGTGATATCACAGACTCCACATAGACTGCCATCCCCATAACAGAGGCCCCACATACACCCCCCGACAGAAAATGCCATAGACAGGGGGGTAAGCATGGTACTCACCGGTCCAGCAAAAACGTGGGTACTGCTCTGTGACAGAAGCCTCCCACTCTGGGTGGGGGTGCTGTCAGCCAAACAGGACGCTAGCAACACGCGGCGTACCGCAGTTGAGACATCCCAGCGAAGTAGCCACTTCGTAGGCTATGTCCCTGAGGACAGGGACAGGTCGTTTGGAGGCCTGGGCGTACGCATAGCCTGCTAACGCTCGATGGCAGGCTGGGATTCCATAAGGCTCTAGGACAACCAGTGACATTCCCAGCTCTGCAAACGCTGTATTCTTCTGAAGTCTGACTAACTAAGCGCAGGAACAAATAAAAAGCTATAAGTAAAGAAAAATCACTTTGCAGAAATAAAAATTAAGAAGAAGAAGAAAAGGCTGAGGCTGCAGCCCCAGCCAAGGGAAGTCTGCCTACTCCTAACTAGGCAAAAGACAAACTGAATTGGGAATGCTGCTAGCAGGGGGGGTATTGGACCAGAGGGACAGCCCCCTGTAGGTGTGTCTATGCAACGTTTTTGTGAATGTTTCTAACAAAATCTTCTGCCTAGCTTACTCCTGTGGATAAGACCAATACCCAGTAGTGAAGACTGTATGAGTGGGCGGCGACTGTCAGAGGACGTAAGAGAAATACAACTCCACAGAGGGGTGGGTGCTGTGTCCGTCAATGAACATGAGAGACGGATTTTACAGTAAGTCAAAAATCCAATTTTCTCTTTCGTTCATTGAAGGACACAGCTCCTGATATTCTTAACCGTTGGGGAGTCCCAAAGCCGGAACAGAAAACATTTCCAAGGCTAAAAACAGTAGTCAACCAGGCAACAGGGGCTCAACCAAAACAACTGGAGCCCACCTGAAAAAACAATACACCCTCAAAGAGGATCAAGTCCTCTAAACAGCAACCTGCAAAACCTTGCGGTCAAAAGAGGCATCTACAGATGCCAACACATCCACTTTATATAAAACTTTGTGAAAGTCTGCATCGACGACCAGGTGGCCGCCCTGCAAACCTGCATCACCTGATGACGGAAGGCCCAGGAGGCACTGGGCGCCCAAGTAGAGTGCGCCTTGATAGGGAAAGGAGGAACCTGACCCCTGATGGAATCGGCCTGAATCATCGCCTGTCTGAGCCACCCATGAATGGTTGCAGAGAAAGCGGAGAACTCTGTCTGAGACCCATCCGTAAGCACAAATCGTGAGTCTGACTTCCTAAAAAAAAAGACTCCATAGCTGCCAGGTGCACCCTAATTGCTCTAACCCCATCCAAGGAATGCACGGCAATTTCCTTTAAATGTTTTGGCCTGGGACACAGGGAAGGCAACACAATGTCTTCAATCAAATGGAAATCAGAGACAACCTTTGGAAGGAATGACGGACAGGGATGAAGAACCACCTTATCTCTGAACCACTAAGTAAGGTGAACGACAGGATAATGCCGCTAGTCAACACAATGTCTTCATTCTCACCTTCTGAGACAGTGTAAACAACGGAATCTCCTGAAGATTCCCAAAGGTAAACTTCTGGAGGACCGAAAGCACCAAACTGAGGTCTTAAGGCGGCAATGGACACCGCACTGGAGGAACCAAATGCGAACACCCTGAAGAAAGGTACTGTCAGGGCACAAACACCAGGAGAAGGGCTCTAGGACCCAGCAGTGCTATCAGCACTTTGGCAGGAGAAGGACTTTAGGACCCAGCAGCACTACCAGCAATTTACCTTGGCCTATACAAGGAAGCCTGCCAGTGATTTTAGTTTCTGGTTGATCTTCGGCTCCTCCAGTGTGTTATCCTTGTGATATTCCAGTTCCTGTCTCCTGTTACCGACCTGGATTGTCCTTGATCGGTCTTCTGATTGCTTCCTGTGTTCGACCTCGGCTATCCACCTGACCACGCTTGCTCTGGTATCAACCTGGCTCCTGATCTTGGCTATCCACCTGACCACGCTTGCTCTGATATCCACCTGGCTCCTGATCTTGGCTATCAACCTGACCACGTTCCAGTCTCAGCATTATCCAAGTCCTGCAAACACCTCACGGGCACCACCTGTCTGCCGATTCCACTCCAGCTGTACTCTCGATCCTCCTGCACACAGTCCAGCAGGCGACCCGTGCTACTTTGGGCCTAACCTCTCCTGTTCTCATCCTCAGGGGGGTCTGGAACTTAGCCGCAAGGGAAGCCCTCTTTCTCCACTGGCCTCCAGCACCAGGTACGTGATAGGTACGCACCAGGGAGTGTGTGGCCAAGGGTCATTGAAAGAAGACCGCCAAAGCAGACACCTGGCATTTGATAGTACTCAAGGCCAATTCCTGTTCAACCCCCCGTGAAGGCAGATCAAGATCCAAGCCACCGATAAGGAGCGAGGATAAACCAAGGGACTCGTGGTAGATCTTCCTAGAAGTAGATTTCCTATCTTTTAACAGCGTTGGAATCACTGATTCAGACCAACCCCTATCCTTCGGTACCTGGCTTTCATCAGCCAAGCCATCAAAGCCAGCGATTGCAAAGCAGGGTGGAAGATTGGTCCTTGGGACAGCAGATCCTCCCTGAGGGAAAGCTTCCAAAGAACGTCCGCAACCACCTGCACCAGCTCGGCGTACTAAGCCCCGCAAGGCCAGTCCGGGGCCACTAAGATGACCGGAATCCCTTCTGCCTCGATCCTGCATAGAAGTCTTGGCAGAAGCTTGAGAGGAATAAAAGGTGTAAATCAGACGATACTGATCCCACGGGGCCACCAGGGCGTCTGTGACTTCCGCCAGAGGATCCTGTGACCATGTAACGAACCTCTGCACCTTTCTACTGAGCCGAGACGCCAACAGATCCACCTCGGGGGTGCCCCACCAGAGACAACTGATGAAACACCTCTGGATGAAGAGACCATTCCCCCTTGTCTAATGCCTGCCAACTGAGGTATTCCGCTTCCCAGTTTCCACTCCAGGAATGTGTATGCCGAAAGGGCTGGAACGAATGTTCAGGCCACCTGAGAATGCCGGCTACCTCCAGAGCCGCCAGGACACTTCTTGTGCCACCTTGGGAATGGACATAAGCCACGGCTGTGGCATTGTCTGATTGAATGTGCAATGGACATCCTTGGAGATGATCCATCCAATGTTCCAGGCACAGTCTGATCACTCGGCGCTCCAGGATATTGATCGGTAGTCTTGACTCCTCCAGGGTTCAGACCCCCTGAGCAGAATCTGTCGAGAACGCCTCCCCACCCCGACAGGCTGGCATCCATGGTGACCACCATCCAATACAAGGGGAGGATGATTTGCCCTGCCGGAGAAGGAAGCCACCAGATCAGGGACCCTTTTGCACCCAGTCTCAGCTGGATTTGGTTGTCCAGAGACTGCGGAGTCCTGTCACCTTTGATCAGAATCTCCCTTGCAGGGACCTCGTATGGAACCGTGCAAATAAGACCGCCTCGTAGGTAGACACCATTAGGGCCAGCACTCGCATGCAAGTCCCGAGGAATGACCATCTGCTCGACAGCAGGAGGAGAATTGCAGCCTGCAGTTTCTGGAGTTTGTCCAGAAGGAGTACTCTGGCTAAGGTTGAGTCCAGAGTTATACCCAGATAGTCTAGTTTTGTGGAAGGAATCAAGGCAGACTTCTGAATATACAGAATCCAGCTGAACTTCTTAGGAGTCCGTATGGAAATCTCCAGTTTGTCCACCAGCGCAGTAGGAGACTCTGCTCACAGAAGGTCGTCCAAGTAGCCCAGGACCAAGATCCCCTGCTGACGTAGCAATGCTAGCACCGGGGCCAACAATTTTGTGAAGATCCGAGGAGTGGAAGTGAGACCAAAGGGTAACGCCACAAACTGATAATGCTCCTCTCCCCCAGCAAAGCAGAGGAAGCGCTGGTAACAGACACATATTGGAATGTGAAGGTAAGCGTCCTTGTTGTCGATGGAGGCAAGAAAATCCCCCTGATGCAGGAAAGCCACCACCATGTGAACAGACTCCATTCTGAACTTCTGCACCTGCACAAGCAGTTCAGCACCTTGAGGTCCAGGATTGGACGCACCTTGCCTTCCTTTCTGGGGACTGCAAACCGGTTTGAGTAAAACCCCTGAAAACATTCATAAGTCATAACTGGGAAAATCACCCCTTAAAGTAAAGTAAAAGGGGTATCGCCTAGCAAATTGCTTAGGGACCCCAAGGGGATGCTTTATTGTCCCCACTCTGTAGTGATAATTCTGTCAAAATAGGGGGGGAAAGGTTACACCTTTGCTGCTCTGGATGGCTTGTGAGTGCCAAAAGGGACTTGTGCCTCCGTCGCAGATACAATCAGTGCGTCCCGCAACACCTTTTCGTGCGTGGTTACAGAAGTGGAGGAATCCTCCTCACTGAGGATTCAGGGCATGTGGTCGCAGACCCATGCAGGGTGACCCACATCCACGGTGGCCGAATCAGATTCAGGATCTGAGGCGACAGATGAGGCAGGGGAAGGCGAAGGGCACTTTTTTGCCAGCACAAAAGCCTACTCCACCCGGGAAACAAAAAGAACTCCAGGACTGCCGTCAGTGCGTCGATAGATGGTTGGGAACCGGAGGGCCCCACGGCCTCAGAGAGGGGATCCATCAGTCCCCAGGGGGAGCCCACAAAAAAAAAAAAAAGTGTAAAACACTACTATGGGACACTCCCAACGCTCTGGCAGCACAGCAGGTTGCCAGTCACAGAACTCCAATCAGTCCTCAGCAGAGAGGGAGAGGACCCCACCAAACTCACCATCCCGCAGAAACCAGGCACTGCAGCCACCAGGAGCATCTGCACTGCATGTACGGCGATAAGGAAAGGATACAGGAGTCGCAAACAGGGGATGAGGAGGGGCTCCCACCATGGAAAACGTCGCCCATAGGGCTCCACTGTCATGGCCACTGCTGTTTTCTATGGCAAACCACCACAAAATGGCCACCAGAATACACAAACATGGCCACCGTGCATTGTAGCACAAAGGCTACAAGAAAATAGCGGCCATGCGCGGCACCATGAGGCACCCATGAGGGACCCCCAGGCCAGGCACAGGCAGGGCAGGGGGCCCTGGCAGGAGCTCTCACCAAGTACAACAGATCGTCTGGTCGCTGGCGGCGCACCCTCCGTCCCCATTGCAAGCATAACGCTGTCAGGGAAAAGGCCGTAGGAGAACTAGCAATGTAGCCATTAGAAGAAATGGACGTACCCTGTGCGCCATGGCGCATGAACAGCAAACGCAAATGTGCGCCGGTGCGAATTGGTGAACACAATTGCGCACGCAATGCGTGATAGATGCGGCCGCTCTTTGGCCTATAAAAGGACTGCTGTGTGTTCCACTAGATTGTTGGATTGTCGTCATCCTTCCTGTGTTCCTGAGCCTCTGTGTATCTTTCTTGGATTCCCTATTGTGACCCCCCTGCTTATCCCGGACCTGTTTGAGCTCCTTCTCCTGGCGTTGATCCTCTGGCTTGCTTACCTACCTTGCTCCTGTTTGATCATCCGTGTATGACCCCAGCTTTCCTCATGTACTCCTCTAATACTTGCCTGCCTGCCTGCGTATGATCCCGGCTCACATTACGGACTATTACTATTACTCACTATTACTACCTGTCTGCTCTCCTGCTGTGACCTCGGTCAAGTTCCTGTTCCCGCTACCTGCCTTGTCCCCGGACTGGCTACTCATGTTTGATCCTCAGCCTGGCTTCTACTATGGCTTCCTGTGTGCCCAAGTTTGCCAAGTACATCTGGAGTTCCTGAGAGATGACATCTGTCTTGCTGTGTATCCTGTCATCTCCAGCATCCACCAGGTGTTCACCGGCCCAGCTCTTCAGCACCCTGTTGGTAACCAGTGCTTGTTTGGGCGCTACACCTCCTGTATCACCTTCAGGGGAGTGCCACACTTAGTTGCAAGGGGAGACCTCTTAGCACCTTGGTCTCGGAACAGGTACGTGACAAGCACCCTACCCCCACCCTGGGAGGTGTACCATACCACCCACTCAGCCCCAGCATTAGTGGAGGGGGTAGGATGGGGGGGGGGGGGACAGGTGAGGGGGGTCCTAACGGGAAGGAAGGGAACCTGGGGGTCTGACTGTCCCATAGAGGGGCCCACATCCACCCCAAAACCCTCCATGGGGAGAATAGGGGACAGCTACTTACCATACCAGGAACCAGACTGGCACCGCTCTAGACAGAACCCCTCGCTATTGAAATGGGGGCTGTTGGCCAGGAGGAACGCTGCGAATTGTATGCGACCTCGCGAGGCGTTTAACTGGTGGGGCTATGTCGCAGCCAACCTAGCGGGAACCGAGGTCTGCCAGATTGGGGTGACCACTGGATCTAGATTATATAACCCGTCGCCCAGTCCAGCAGTTGATTGTAGATCTCACAGGAGGAGCCAAGAGAAAAAAATCTATCTAACAGAAAATTTTTTGCCAGGACCAGAGATCCCAGCAAGGAACTACAGTGCTTTGCGAAAGTATTCGGCCCCCTTGAACTTTGACCTTCTGCCACATTTCAGGCTTCAAACAAAGATATAAAACTAATTGTTTGTGAAAAATCAACAAGTGGGACACAATCATGAAGTGGAACGAAATTTATTGGATATTTCAAACTTTTTTTAACAAATAAAAAACTGAAAAATTGGGCGTGCAAAATTATTCAGCCCCCTTAAGTTAATACTTTGTAGCGCCACCTTTTGCTGCGATTACAGCTGTAAGTCGCTTGGGGTATGTCTCTATCAGTTTTGCACATCTAGAGACTGAACTTTTTGCCCATTCCTCCTTGCAAAACAGCTCGAGCTCAGTGAGGTTGGATGGAGAGCGTTTGTGAACAGCAGTTTTCAGTTCTTTCCACAGATTCTCGATTGGATTCAGGTCTGGACTTTGACTTGGCCATTCGAACACCTGGATATGTTTATTTGTGAACCATTCCATTGTAGATTTTGCTTTATGTTTTGGATCATTGTCTTGTTGGAAGACAAATCTCCATCCCAGTCTCAGGTCTTTTGCAGACTCCATCAGGTTTTCTTCCAGAATGGTCCTGTATTTGGCTCCATCCATCTTCCCATCAATTTTAACCACTTTAATACAGGGCACTTCCCTCCCTTCCCGCCCAGGCCAATTTTCCCCTTTTAGCGCTGTTGCATTTTGAATGACAATTGCGCGGTCATGCAACACTGTACCTACACCAAATTTATGTCATTTTCACCCCACAAATAGAGCTTTCTTTCGGTGGTATTTGATCATCTGTGCGATTTTTACTTTTTGCTAAACAAATAAAAAAAGACCGAAAAGTTTAAAAAAAAAAAAAAAAATTTTGTTTATGTTATACAATTTTGTAAATAAATAATTTTTTTCCTGCACTGATGAGCACTGATGAGACTGCACTGACAGGCACTGATGAGGAGGCACTGATGGGGTGGCACTGATGGGGTGGCACTGATGGGGTGGCACTGATAGGCGGCACTGATAGGCGGCACTGATATGCGGCACTGATAGGCGGCACTGATATGCGGCACTGATAGGTAGCACTGATATGCAGCATTGGTGGGCACTGATAGGCGGCACTGCTGGGCACTGATAGGCGGCATTGATGGGCACTGATAGGTGGCACTGATGGGCACTGATAGGTGGCACTGACGGGCACTAATGGGCACTGATAGGCGGCACTGGTGGGCACTGATGGGCACTGATGGGCGGCACTGATGGGCACTAATGGGCACTGATAGGCGGCACCGGTGGGCAATAATGGGCACTGGTGGGCGACACTTAAGGATGGCAATGATGGGCACTTGTGGGCAGCACTGATAGGGAGGGCACTGGTGGGCAGCACTGATGGGGTGGGCAATGGGGGGCTCCCTGAGCCCTGATTGCCATCCCTGGTGGCCATAGTGGGCATCCCTGGGGTCATAGTGGGCATCCCTGGGGTCATAGTGGGCATCCCTGGTGGATCTAGTGGCATCCCCCCCCCGAGGGTCTGCACTGGTAATCAATGATCTGATTACCAGTGCCGACCCCCCCCCTGTCCGGGGAGCCGCCGATCGGCGCTCCTTTACTCGTGCCTGTCAGGCACGAACTAAGGAAAGCCGATCAACGGCTGTTCCTATTTACTATGTGACCAGCCGTGATTGGACACGGCTGATCACATGGTAAAGAGCCTCCGTCAGAGGCTCTTTACCGAGATCGGAGATGCAGGGTGTCAGACTGACACCTCGCATCACCGATCGCCGCTCTGCGCGCCCTCGGGGGGCGCCCAGAGCGGAGTTATCCTGCCGCCGTCATATGACGTCCGGTCAGGATAACTCAACCACATTCCCGCCGTCATTTGCCTATAGGGCGGGCGGGAAGTGGTTAACTATCTCCCCTGTCCCTGCTTAAGAAAAGTAGGCCCAAACCATGATGCTGCCACCACCATGTTTGACAGTGGGGATGGTGTGTTCAGGGTGATGAGCTGTGTTGCTTTTACGCCAAACATAATGTTTTGTATTGTTGCCAAAAAGTTCGATTTTGGTTTCATCTGACCAGAGCACCTTCTTCCACATGTTTGGTGTGTCTCCCAGGTGGCTTGTGGCAAACTTTAAACAACACTTTTTATGGATATCTTTAAGAAATGGCTTTCTTCTTGCCACTCTTCCATAAAAGGCCAGATTTGTGCAGTATACGACTGATTGTTGTCCTTTGGACAGAGTCTCCCACCTCAGCTGTAGATCTCTGCAGTTCATCCAGAGTGATCATGGGCCTCTTGGCTGCATCTCTGATCAGTCTTCTCCTTGTATGAGCTGAAAGTTTAGAGGGACGGCCAGGTCTTCATACATTTGCAGTGGTCTGATACTCCTTCCATTTCAATATTATCGCTTGCACAGTGCTCCTTGGGATGGTTAAAGCTTGGGAAATGTTTTGTATCCAAATCCGGCTTTAAACTTCTCCACAACAGTATCTCGGACCTGCCTGGTGTGTTCCTTGTTCTTCATGATGCTCTCTGCGCTTTAAAACGGACCTCTGAGACTATCAGAGTGCAGGCGCATTTATACAGAGACTTGATTACACACAGGTGGATTCTATTTATCATCATTAGTCATTTAGGTCAACATTGGATCATTCAGAGATCCTCACTGAACTTCTGGAGAGAGTTTGCTGCACTGAAAGTAAAGGGGCTGAATAATTTTGCACGCCCAAATTTTCCGTTTTTTATTTGTTAAAAAAGTTTGAAATATCCAATAAATTTCGTTCCACTTCATGATTGTGTCCCACTTGTTGATTCTTCACAAAAAATTAGTTTTATATCTTTAGGGTTGGAGCCTGAAATGTGGCAAAAGGTCGCAAAGTTCAAGGGGGCCGAATACTTTCGCAAGGCACTGTAGGTCCTCACTCCTGACTAGGCAGAAAAAAACTGAGTATCTATAGGGGAGAGAGAGGGAGTATACCCCCTGGAACTGCCCTATGGTGTAGCCAGACTTTTTCTGCCCAGTGTCCTAATCCTGTAGGGGGCAGTATAAGCCAATGGTTAAGAATATCAGGAGCTGTGTCCGTCAATGAACAAAAGAGAAATAATGTTTAATACCAATTACATGTCTTTTACAACCAAGTGCATGTTTAAGAACATGGCAGTTCCACTATTTTAGCCTTTGGGATTCATTATTTAAAAGATTAATTTTGAAAGTATGAAAATTAGTAAAATTATATAAATGGTTATTACCTGTCCAAAAAACCACAAAATTAGTAGGAATGTTCCATGTTGTAATGACATCTGAAGTCCAGGCATAATGAGTGGCAGGAGACAGAGATACCAGAGAAAATACTAGAAGATAAAACCAGAATATTAATGCGGTTTTAACTTTATCACAAACTTAACAAAAGATAAGGTGTGTGGCTTTCCAATTTTAATGTTACCTAAAAAGTATATTTCTACTAAGGCTCGGTTCACATATATGCGATGCGGGAAGGCTGCGAATTCGCAGCCTTTTCCCGCATCGCACACGCACCCCCGGCAGTTCACACTGCCATATGCGATACGCTGGGGGTGTCAATGTAATCTTAACGACACCCCCAGTTTGATCGCATATCGCAGTGCGATCGTGCAGTTCGCACAGGATCGGATCGCACAAGTGTGAACCGCTGTGCGATCCGATCCTGATGCGGCAGCAAAAATGCCTCCTGTGCGTGTTTGCTGCGGGTGCGATGCGAATTTAGCCATACAAACTGTATGGCTAAACTCGCACCGCACAGCTGATCGCATGTAATGTCGGAGCAGTGCGCTCCGACATTACATGCGAACCCCGCACACGCAGAAGTGTGAACCGGGGCTTAATGTTTTATAATGTATCAACATTGGTGGAGTGCATCCCACTGTAACATGACTGGAAGGTAGTAAATTTATAAGTATATGGTCTGTGTTAGAGATTTAGAGTTTAATTTTTTTTTTCTAATTCTTTTTTTATTGGTATGCCACATGTAATAACAGCAAACAACAAAAAAAGTATGACTTGGCATTACAGTCCAATCTGTGTCCAGAATAAAAAGTAAAAGAAGCATTAAAATAGACAGATGGCATATAAAACATGACAAAGATCTACTGTTGATTCAATATCTAAGCCAAACCATGGTTTGAAGTAATCAATGAAATCTATAGAGAACCCCGCCAAGTGGGAGTTCGGGTTAGAGCAAGCCCATCTCACGAGATCATGACAGTGGGGCCGTAACCTCCACCGACATCTATCTTTTGGCCGGAGTACAGAGGCCGCTAAACCCCATTTCAAAAAGTAACAATGTGTAGATAAGCAAAAATCCAACCCACAAACACGTGCACACCAAGAGGCATGTTTTATGTTTAACCACATAACGACCTCCCACCGCAGTTTTACTGCGGCAGGCAGACGCTCCTGGGCAAAGCGATGTTATACTATGTCACTCGCTCAGGAGACTCTAGGGGGTGAACGCGTGCCGCCGCTTGTTAGCTGGTGAGCCAGTGCGTGTGACAGGCGGCTTCGAAGGCCATCGGCCACTCGCGATCTCCTGCAGCTGAGAGAGAAGAACAGACGGCTGATGTAAACACAGCTGTCTGTCATTCTCCCTGAAGTGATCACAGATGCTATGTGATCCTGCTATATAGGATCACATGTCTTGGTGATTACTTCACAAGCCACGCCCCTCCACAGTTAGAATCACGCCCCTATCGACACATTTAACCCATTGATCACATATACTGTTAACCCCTTCCCTGCCAGTGTCATTTTTAGTAGTCATTTTTGTAGTAATGGCACTGGTACCCCCAAAAGTGTCGAAAATGTCAGTTAGGGGTCCGATCTGTCCGCCGCAATGTCGCAGTTCTGCAAATAAAAAAAATAGCTGATCGCCAATACTAGTAAAAAAAACAAAAAAACAAAACAATAAAAATGAAATAAATCTTTCCCGTAGTTAGTAAACACAATAACTTTTGCGTAAACCAATCAAAATACACTTAAAAGCGATTTTTTTTTTTTTTACCAAAAATATGTAGCAGAAAAGAAATTGGCCTAAAATGTTAAAAAATTCTGATTTTTAAATTTTTTTTTTGAAAATTTCATATAAAAGAATGTGAAAAATATTGTAATTTTTTCAAAATTGTCGCTTTTTTTGTTTATAAAAAAAAAAAATTGCACAGGTGATCAAATACCACCAAAAGAAAGCTATATTTGTGGGAAAAACTTACCGTTAGTGTACTGGTAACGGCCTTTCTCTTAACCCTTCCAGGACGGCCTACATATGAGAGATTGTGGCTCCGCCTCACAGGAAACACAACTAATTTGCAGCTGTTAAAAAGGTCCCACCCATCCCTGAGCTTCAGTAATAGAAAAGTACCTTTCCAACCGAACCTTCAAGGGACACAGTTATTCAATAACATACAGTTACACATATATACATATTTAACTCACCACCACCTTTGGGCGGGAAGTAGGCCGGCGGTCCTGGAAGGGTTAAGAGAAAGGCCGTTACCAGTACACTAAACGGTAAGTTTTCTCCTTTCACCCTTCCAGGACGGCCTACATATGAGAGGATAATAAAGGAATCCATACTGGCCTACCTTAGGGCGGGACCACTGCCTGTAAAACCTTTCTGCCAAAGGCAAGGTCTTGTTGAGACAGTACTTCCACACGATAGTGCTTTAGGAAGGTATCTTGACTGGACCAGATGGCTGCATGGCGGATCTGTTCCCAGGATGCTCCGGCTTTTTCGGCCCAGGAAGTTGCCATGCCCCTTGTGGAATGTGCCTTTAGATTTGCTGGTGTGGGGGTACCTGACACCTTATAGGACATGCTAATGGCTTGCTTAATCCACCTAGAGATCGAGGGTTTTGATGCTTGTAATCCCTTTCTTGGTCCAGAATGTAGAACCAACAGGTGGCTAGACCTCCTAAACCCTTTGGTTCTTTCCAGATATGCAAGAAGACACCTTCTTACATCCAGGCAATGGAATTTTTGTTCCTTTGCACATCTAGGTTTTTCACAGAAAGATGGCAGGACCATCTCTTGATTCCTGTGAAAAGAAGAAACTACCTTGGGTTGGTACAGTGGGTCTGGTCTAAGAATCACTCTGTCTTGGAGAATTTGCATAAAGGGTTCCTTTATGGACAAACTTTGTAAATCTCCCACTCTTCTGGCTGTGGTGATTGCCATCAGAAACGTTAACTTAATTGACAAAATGTTCAAACTAACTTTGTTCAATGGTTCAAAGGTTTCACTAGATAATGTCTCTAGTAGCGTTAAGTTCCAAACTGGAACATTAGTTCTGTTAATCGGAGACGCTCTTCTCCGAGCCAACAAAAATCTTTTAATTAAAAGGCTCTTTGGCCAGACTTTTGTCTACAAAAACAGAAAGTGCCGCTACCTGTACTCTAAGGGTGTTAACCACCACCCCCTTATCTACCCCATCCTGTAAAAATTCCAGGATAAATCGGGATTGAGGCAGAGGAATTTTTCTTCTGACTCTGCCAAGCACAGAATGTTTTCCAGATTTTGGAATAAATTTTCCTAGTCACTGGCTTTCTACTTAAAAGGAGGGTATCAATGACCCTATCTGAACAACCTTTCTCTTTCTTGATTTGGCGCTCACTACCAGCTGAAAAAAACTGTGGTCTGGGATGAATCAGAGGCCCTTGTAGTAACAGATCTCTAACCTCTGGTAGTTTCCAAGGGGCTGTCACTGATAGGGATACCAAGGTCGCGAACCACGTTCTCTTTGGCCACCCAGGTGTGATCAGGATGAGGCGTAGTTACGGCCATCCGTTGAGTCTCTGTAGAACTCTCGAAATTAGATTTTGTGGAGGAAAGGCATAGGCTAGCCTGAAGGGCCAAGGCTGTGTTAGAGCATCCAGGCCCAACATACCCCTTTGCCGTGTCAGAGAAAAGAAACGTCTTCCTTTTCTGTTCTGCCAAGTGGCAAACATGTCCACTTCCGGCTGACCAAACTTTTGGACTAGTAGCTGAAAAATTCTGGGGTTCAGTTCCCATTCTGTCTGTTTGATGGAATGACGACTGAGGAAATCCGCTTCCCAGTTATCCTTCCCTTTTATGTACATGGCTGAAAGAAATCACTCCCTTTTCTGCCCAGCCCACTGTCTTCTGAGCAAATTTTAACAGGGTGCCTGATCTGGTCCCCCCCTGATGATTCAAGTAAGCTACTGCTGTAGCATTGTCTGAATGGATTTGGACTTCTTTCCCTAGAATGTCCTTCTCGAAGGCTCTTAAGGCCTTCCCCACTGCTTTCAGTTCTCTGTAGTTGGATGAGGCTTGACTCAGCTGTATATCCCAGGTGCCCTGGGCCTGAGCTCCCTCTAGGTGAGCTCCCCACCCTTCTGAACTTGCGTCCGTGGTGATCCTTACGGGTTGCTCTTGACCCCAAAGTTGCCCCTCCTTCAGGTTTTGGGGATCTGTCCACCATTTTAGTGAGGATATTACTTGAGGGGAAAGCGTAATTTTTTCGTCTAGGGACTCCTGTCTCTTG
Source organism: Pelophylax lessonae (assembly GCF_965119305.1). Classification (NCBI taxonomy): domain Eukaryota; kingdom Metazoa; phylum Chordata; class Amphibia; order Anura; family Ranidae; genus Pelophylax; species Pelophylax lessonae. Next base: position 236,306,735 of record NC_138772.1, read on the forward strand.
TTCCAAGAGAGCAGGTGGAAAAATTGGAGGTCTCGTGAGTGCAGTTGGGCCCACTCTACAGCTGGAAACTCATGATCTGTCTCCTGGAACACCGAGGATGAGAACAGATATCTTTTACTGCTGAGACCACCTTTTCTTCTGGGAGAAAAAGTTTCTTTATTCTGGAATCTATCTTGTACCCAGATAGACTTGAACCTGTGCTGGCTGTATTGAGGATTTCTCCATATTTAGCAGCCATCCTACCATTTGTAGGACTGACATCACCTTTTGGGTGTCTGCCATGGCCTGTTTTGCTGATCTTGCAAAGATCAACATGTCGTCCAGATAAGGGATCAAACTTAAGCCTTGCAGATGAAGATGGCCTACTACCTCTGCCAAGATCTTTGTAAAGATCCTTGGACTTGCTGCTAAGCCAAAGGGAAGAGCTCTGAACTGCCAATGTGCAGTCCCTTCTTCCGTCACAATTGCGAATCTGAGAAATGCTTGATGTTCCGGATAGATTGGGACATGTAGGTAAGCATCCCTTAAATCCAACGTGGTCATAAAGATGTTCTGGAACAGATTTTTTCTGACCGCATAAATGTTCTCCATGGAGAACTTCTTGTATATCAGAAATTTGTTTAATTTTTTGATATTTATGACTAGCCGGAATTTTCCTGAGGGTTTTGGCACCACAAATATGTGGGAGTAAAAGCCTTGGAATACCTGACTTCGAGGTACAGGTGAAATCACCCTCTGTTCTGCTAGTTCCAGAATACCTTCTACACAGCCTTCCTCTTTTGTTCTACTTTTGAGGGATAAGTCATTGTTATTTCTGTCACCGGCTGAGAGGAAAACTCCAGTTGGCAACCTTCCCGAATGATCTGGAGAATATAGGGGCTGGCTGAGATGTTTTCCCATTGGGAAGTAAAATGGGCCAACCTGCCCCCTACCCTGACGCTGGTGTCAATTGGTCTCTTTAGGCTTGGGTCCAGGTTTAAGGAACAGTAAATTGGTTCCTTGTTTTCCCTTTGTGGGACCACCTCTCCTGGCCTGTCCCCTGAAAGGCCTTTTTTGATTTCTGTCTTGGAAGTTCCGAAAGGAATACCTTCCCATTTTGTCCTTCTTAATGGGGAATTTTTTCCCCTTCTCTGCGGATCTGGATAAAACATCATTCAGTCCTGAACCGAACAAAAATGATCCCTCAAAGGGTAATGCGCAAAGCCTTACTTTGGAAGCTATATCACCTTCCCATGCTTTTACCCAAACTGCCCTTCTAGCAGAGTTTACTAGCGCATCTGTTTTTGCAGAGGCTACTATTTACTCTACTGCTGAGTCTGCTAAGTAGGACACAGATAAGGAATCTAGTAGGTCTTGTGATCCCTCCATTGTAGAGACATGTTTAGACAATTCCTTGATCCAGAAATCTGCATTTCTGGCCATACAGGTATCTGCTAGAGCCGTAGTCATATTATACGAGTTAGAGGCCCAAGCCTTTTTTAGTAGGGATTCGATCCTGCGATCCATGACATCCCTAATGTGTCCATCAAACACATATGTTTGAACGGGGACTTCGCTCCTTAAAGGAGCGTAAGGACATAATTGTGAGGCCAGCAGATAAAGGGGGAGGAATAGTCATTCTGGATACTGTGGCCTATAATGTGGAAATTAATAGGTTATTGTCAGACCGGGACACTTATATTCCCCTGAGGGGTAACCCTACGACATCATACAAAAAAGAACTTGTCGACTTGGTGGAGGATGGCTTTCAGCGCAAACTCCTTACCAAGAAGGAGAAATCCTTTTTGGTACCATCCGCCCCAAGGGTGCCAATAATGTACTATCTACCCAAGGTGCATAAAGATGCGGTGAACCCACCCGGGAGGCCAATCATTAGTGGCACTGATTCGGTTACCTCCCGGGTGGGTAAATACATAGACTTCTTTCTCCAGCCCCTTGTGACCAAGACCCCCTCATTTTTGAGGGACTCTATGCAAGTCATTAATATACTTAAGGATATAGAGTGGAAGCATACCTACATCTTGGCCACTGCTGATGTTTCATCCCTTTACACGGTTATATCACACCAGCATGGAAGGGAGGCTGTTGAGTATTTCTTGGGTCAGAGCACTTTGTTAGGTCTTCAGAGTCAATTCATCTTATCCCTGTTGGATTATGCTATGGCCCATAATTTCTTCTGGTTCAATGGCACTTATTACAGACAAAATAAGGGGGTGGCCATGGGCGCGAAGTTTGCGCCAAGTATGGCCAATCTGTTCATGGCCAAATGGGAGGAGAATGTCATCTGTGACGTTCCGAGACCAGAGATAGTTCTCTGGCGGAGGTACATCGATGACATCCTCCTCCTATGGGATGGTGACTGAGTCCCTTGAATCATTCATCTCTGCACTGAATGACAATGACAGAGGAATTAGATTGGTGCACGAATGCAGTAGATCTGAAATTCATTTTCTAGATCTTAAAATTAAAGTGGTTGGTAGTTCCCTTGAAACCTCTACTTTCTTCAAGGAGACTGACAGGAACGGATTTATTGACACATCTAGTTGCCACCATGTGTCGTGGCTTAGATCTGTTCCTGTCAGTCAGTTCCTCAGACTCAAGAGGAACTGTTCCAATAGAGCGGACTTCCTGCGGGAGGCTAGCTCCTTGAAGTCCAAGTTTTTGGAGAAGGGGTATAAAGAACAGGATCTTGAAACAGCCCTTATGCAGGCAGATTCCCGTAATAGGGCTGACCTGTTGGTACCACGAGAACGTGAGAGTAATGATGATTTTCAGTTTGCCTTTTTTTCATCATACTCCGTTCAGCATTGCTCTGTTAAAAAATTGATTAGGAAGCATTGGCACATCCTAAAGAACGACAGTCTCCTGGGCCCTGTACTACCTGAAGCTCCTAAAGTCATTTTTAGGGGTGTGCCTCCGCTGAGGGTTCAAGTGGCCCCCAACATTGTGGATCCACCTAAGACCATCTCTTTTTTTCAGGAGAGGGGTGGTTTTTATCCATGTAGAGGTTGTGCCATCTGCAAGGTTAATGCTTGTAGGTCTCGGAGGGTTGAGACGTTCTTTTCCAATGCCACACAACGTAATGTTAAAAAGCCGTTCATCACATGTTCCACACGGCACGTCGTCTACCTACTACGTTTCCCTTGTGGCCGTGAATATGTGGGTAGGACGATACGAAAGTTACACGTGCGGTTGCAGGAACATGTGGCGAATATACTGAAGGCATTCCCAAAACATAGTGTCTCTAGACACTATGATGAATGTCATGGGAATGACCCCAAAGGCACTGTCTTTTTAGGCATTGATAAATTTTCAGGCAGTTGGAGGGGTAGTAACCGTACCAGAGGTGTCTCACAACTAGAGACCAGCTGGATTTATCGGTTGAAGACCTACGCCCCCTCACGGGTTAAATATCGATTGGGATATTAATTCCTTTATCAATAATGCCTGATGAAGGGGTTTTCAGTATGTTCTGCACTGTTGGTTATCATAATTTTATTTTGTTTTTATTTGTGGGATAGTTTTAAATGTTTTTATTCTATATTTTTTGTGATGCTATTAAACTGTCATATTGTGTATCATATTTAGTTCACATTTTTAGTTACATTTATAATTTTCCCTTCATGTCAATGTAAGTTATGTAATGGAGCACTCTCGGGAATTTTTGTTTCTGGCCGCTAGATGGCGGTGTTTCCCTGCAAAGTCTAGCACGGCTAGAGTAGAGCACTGTTCCCCTGGTTACCTATAGGTTTCCCCCGTTTTGAAGCTCTTTTAAATAAGGTTTCTTTAAGATCAAATATGCACTAGAAGTCGTTTGAAATATAAGGCACATATATCTCTTGTGCAATCATGTTAATATTTGATCGGTTTATCGCTGTTTGCGGTCTCCAATTCCGGGTTTAGCTCCGGATGTTGACATTCAAAGGTCACACATCCGGTTCCGGGTCGTTGGTCTCCTTCCTGTTGATGGTTTGGGATGACCTCTTCCTGCTGGAGATGTTCACTTGTTCCGGTCGGAGCTGCTGAGGGAACACTGGGAATCGATACATGTCGATCTGGGCACTGATTTGATCACACAGGCTGTCTTTGATCCTTGTAATGGGGGTCATTGCAATTTGGTAAGAGGCCATTTATTATCTTGGTGGCGGTTCCTGCACTCGGGGCTTTTTCCAAGTTTGAAGTGGTGGACAGTTTCCCTTCTTTATTGGAGCACTCTCTGATGAACTTTTGTTTACTGCACTTTTGTATTTGATCCATTTGAACATTTGTATGGACTGTGGATTCAATTGTGTTAGCGCTGCACCAATCCCATTCTATATCCCTAATGTGACCAGCATTTTCAAAGGACAAATCTGCCCCCCTTGATAGCTGGGCCAGAGGAGCGTCCAGTTTAGGACTTTGTAAATACCTCCAATTCCTGTTCCTCAAAGGGATACCTTTTTTTCAAGCTATTTGGTCTGGATAAGGCATTCATAGGGAATTTCCATTCCTGGTGAATCAGGTCTTTTAAAGATTGGTGAATGGAAATTGCCCTGTACTGGGCTCTTTCCAAGCCTTTGTACACTTTGTCTTTATGGAAGACTCCCTCACTGGGGTTGGGATTCCTTCAGTGGCATGCACCACCTTAAGGAGACTCTCCATACATTCCAAAGGAAAGAGGCTTTTGTTTCTTTTGAAATTATCCCTTTCCTCCTCACTGTCACTGTCTGAGTCCTTATCCGAACTGGATGGAGATCTCATGTAACTAGTGCCTTCCCCTGGATCCTCCTTTTCCCTGACCTGTGATGAGGGAATGGTTTGTGATCCTGACCAGATAGAAGAGGGTCCCCTTGACCACCCAGTATCCTGGGAGGACAAGCTATCCTTGGACACTTCCTCAGTCTGTGTTGGGGTCTGAGGGATAGCTGCTGTAGTCCTGAATGACTGAATAGAAGCTAACATTTCCTCTTGCATTGATTTGAGAAAATCCTTCATTAGAATTGATGCTTCTTACCCTGCCAATTTATTCATACAAGTATGGCATAGGGGCTTCAAGTAAGACTTAGACAATCTATCCCCACAGTTCCCACACTTTCTAGCCATGCTAGTGTTGGTGTTAGAAGGGGGTTTGGCAGGGGCCTCCTGTGCCGGTGGAAGACCTGTGTATAAACACAAGAAGAAAGAAACACACTAGTGTGAAAACAGACATTTTCTAGTCTACCACTGTGGCTATTCAGTTCAGGAAAGGACAAGGCATGCCTGTCTCCCATAGACAGCAGTCGGCCCGCCACTGGTGTAGTCACTTACCCGGTCCTGTCATGGACCCGGCGTCTCCTCCAAGCTGCGCTCTCTTCCGGGTATCGCTCACTCCTCCTCTTCCGACCAGAACTTCTGGTCTTCACAGCGAGGCTTGAGGTGCGCTCCTTGGCGGGAAATTCGAAATCCTTACCCCAGAGGAGCAATGGAGGAGACAACAGGACTTCAGGTATAGAGGGACCTTCTCTTTAAAGGTAAACCGACTACCTGGCATGTTTGGCGACCTGCAAGTTCCTGTTTCTAGGAAGCAGATAGGGAGGAACCTGCCATTAGGCCGTCCGTACCTGCCTTCCAGGGTTACCCATCAGACAACCATTTGCCTTCAGGTCAGCAAAAAAAACAAACGTTCTGATGTGAGGTTGGAAACACAACTGAACTGAAGCTCAGGGATGGGTGGGACCTTTTTAACAGCTGCAAATTAGTTGTGTTTCCTGTGAGGCGGAGCCACAATCTCTCATATGTAGGCCGTCCTGGAAGGGTGAAAGGAGAAAAAAGGACATCAATTTTGTTTGGGTACAGCATTGCACGACCGCGTAATTATCAGTTAAATTAACGCAGTGTAGAATCACAAAATAGGGCCTGGCCATTGAGCAGCCAAATCCTCCGGGGCTAAAGTGGTTAATATAGAAAAGGGCACCAAAAGGTGTCGAAAAGAAATTAAAAAGGGTGGAAAGAAGAAGCGGAGAGGAGGGGGAAAGAGAGGGAAAAAAAAAAAAAGTTAATTGGGTGGGGGTGTGGGGAAAAGGGGGGGGGGGGTTTGAGGCGGAGGGGGGTAGGTTGGTCGCATAACTAAGAGATACCCTTTAACGGGTTTTTACAAATTCATGAGTAGGAGAGATAAATTATTGGAAAAGTGAAAATTGTCCCAATATAGCCAATGAGTTTAATTTTTGATACAGATTTTAAATGATAAAAGGCTCTGAAATACATGTGAATGTTATAATGTAATATGTTGGTTTTGCAGGTTACTTCAATTAGACTCTGTGAAGGGCAGAAAAGCCATTTTGTTATGTATGTATTTCTATTTTGAGTTCCTATGTCAGTATATTAGGAGGAGTTGTGTGTCTTACTATAGATGCAAACCATATATGCAAGAGTGGGTGTTATTTTTATATTTAATAATACAACCCTATTTGGGAGTTTAAAATGCAAAGGTCATCTTTACATACAGTATAAATGTACTATGTTAAAAGGCTCTTCAGAGAGAGGGAGAGAAAGAAACCCTACACTCTGAAGGCATGTAACATCTGTCATATTTCTCCCTACTGTGAAGCTTGAAACATTTCTGCTTTGTTCTGTTTTGTTATATTTTACTTTAACCACCTCCCACCCGGGCCATAGTACATATACGGCCGGGTGGGAGTCTCGTCCTTCTGAATGGACGTTCCGGAACGTCCTTCAGAAGGAGAGAGATTGCGCCGCTGCCCTTGATGTGCCTGTGTCCCTAGGACACAGAGCAACAAGACTCGGCAGGAGGGCCCTGTGATTGGCCCTCCTGATCACATGACGGCTGTGACCAATCACAGCCGTCATGTAATGTCAATACAGCCGTTGTAACGGCTTCGATCTCTTCTCCTCCTGACAGATCCTGTCAGTGAGGAGAAGATCAGAGGATCGATTCGGCAGCCGGGGTGATCAGTGAGTATTTCTAATTACTCACTGATCACAGGGGGGGTCTGTGCTGGTAATCAGATGATTGATTACCAGTGCAGCCCTGGGGGGAGGGGATGCCACTAGAGCCACCAGGGATGCCCACCCATGACCACCAGGGATGCCCACCATGACCACCAGGGATGGCAAACAGGGCTCAGAGAGCCTGCCAGTGGTGCCCCCTTATCAGTGCTGCCCACCAATGCCATCAGTGCTGCCCACCAGTGCCCGATATTGCCATCTATCAGTGCCGCCCACCAGTGCCCATTATTGCCCACCAGTGCTGCCTATCAGTGCCCATCAGTGCCCCCCGATCAGTGCCGCCCATCAGTGCCACCCATCAGTGCCCATTAGCGCTGCCTATCAGTGCCCACCAATGCTGCATGTCAGTGCTATCTATCAGTGCCACATATCAGTGCCCATCAGTGCTGCATATCAGTGCTACCTATCAGTGCTGCATATCAGTGCCACCCCATCAGTGTCTCCTCATCAGTGCCTGTCAGTGCGGCGTCATCATTGCTCATCAGTGCAGGAAAAAACATATCTATTTACAAAATTTTATAACCTAAACAAAAAAACTTTTTTTTTTTTTCAAACTTTTCGGTCTTTTTTTATTTGTGCACCAAAAGAAAAAACCTGGCGGTGATCAAATACCACCAAAAGAAAGCTCTATTTGTGGGGAAAAAATTACATCAATTTGGTTTAGGTACAGTGTTGCATGACCGCGCAATTGTCATTCAAAATGCAACAGCGCTAAAAGCTAAAAATTGGTCTGGGAAGGAAGGGGGTTTAAGTGCCCTGTATTGAGGTAGTTAAAGAAGGTAAACTGTTGTATCGTATGAGCTGAGGAGTCTCCAATTTCTAATATAAAAAGGATTTCAAACATTTTGGTGAAGAATGCGGACCTGGATGAAGTTTAATGTTTGACTGCAGTTAACGATCCTGTTACTGGGGGTTTAGTTTTTTGTCTGTTTTCTCACCTCTTGACAGCTTGGGGTACAGCAAGGAGGAGAAGTATCTCCAAGTATTTTGGAATCCAGGACAGACTTTTCCAGTTAGTGAAAGCGTGATGTTATGTACATGAAGATTTCTGCCAAGGTCATATTCCAGAGGAAGCTGATAGCCGTGAGATGTTCTCACAGGATATCAGGTTGGAGGCTCGAGGATAGTGCTGTAAAAAGGGACTAAGGCTTCATATTTTTTTTAAAAGCCCACCATTGCAGGTAACCAGGCAGATGTTCCCTTTTGATGAGGCAAGTTTGTAGGTCGGATTCTAAGGATTGAAGACAGAAGTCCAACAACAAAATGCAAAGATAAAAAAGACACTATTCACTACTTTTTTTTTTTTTTTTAAGTGCACACAGAACTATTATTCTTAACAAGGGGTGAGTGTGTTTGTTTATGTAAAGCAGATAACATGGAATGGTTACCATCTCAGGCTCAGGAGTAAAAACATGTCCATGTATTATCGGGAATTGATGCATTCCATATATGGAATACAGACATGCAGTGGTTTATGGAACACTAGAGTGTAAATTAATAAAAATAGTTTTCTTTACTTACTGTAATTTTACTTTCCTGGATCCATCCCATGTCAGCCTACCATGGGTCAGCTCCGCCCCCTCTGACCCCTCCAGGACAACCTCTTTACTAGCCTATAAAGAGCGGCTGTCTGCCTTAGCCAGTTTTCAAAAATACCAGACCTTACGATGGAAATCAGGTGGCAGTCCCTGGCTGAAATGGGGAGGATCCAGGAAAGGAAAACTATGGTAATAAGTAATGAAAACACATTTCCTTATTCCTGGACCTTCCATGTCAGACTACCATGGGACAGAACAAGCAATATCCTATATAAAAGGGGAGGCAAGAAATCTATTAGAAACCACCAGACCGAGAACTTAATGCTACAAAATATGTTAATAGCCAACAGCCGCTGTTATAACAGGAGACCTGAAAACCTCAGACAATGGAAGAGCCACATTCGCACTGTAGTGTCGGATAAAGGTATTAGGTGCACTCCAACTTGCTGCTTCGCACACTACTTCTGCCGAAACCTTTGCATATGCTGCCTAGGAAGCTGCCATGCCTCTGGTAGAATACGCTTTGACCTCCAAGGGCGGAGGAAATCCCAGAATTTTGTACGCAATCTGAAAAGTCTTGACAATCCAAGAAGAGACAACTCTAGGTGGTACAGCCATGCCCTTTTTTGGGCCGCTGGGGAAGACAAAAAGCTGATCTTGTTTTTGGAAATCTTTAGTTCGGTTCAGATAGGTTGATAAAGAGACTACCAGATCCAGCCATGACCATTCATCCTCTGACCCATGCTCTGGAAATGCCGGGAGGACTGACTCACAATTCATGTGAAATTAAATTGTCACCTTTGGCAGAAAACTCATAACAGGCCTGAGCACCACTAAAGCCCTGTACACACGTACCGATTGTCGGCCGCAAATATTCGGCCGCCGATCGATCGGCCGATTGTAGGCTTGTTAGTATGATTCTTCTGACAGCGCATTTTTGGCCGAACAGAATCTGTCGTGCAGGCATTAAAATTTTTGTAGGCTGACAACAGAATGGCCGACAGGCCGACTGCGTCAGTCAGTACAGATTTCGGCCGACAATCAGCAGATTTGCAAGACTGGGCATGCTCAGAGAAGAAAAAAAGACACGGAAAGTTAACCATCACATGACATCACTTCTGCAGTCGGCTGTTGGCCGACAAAATTCGTGTGCAGTCTTTTGCACTTTTCAGCGGACAGGACAGCCCTGGACAAAAGACGGCCGATCGTTCGGCCGCCGATCAGTACGTGTGTACGGGGCTTTAGTCTCAAAGAATTAAGCAATACGGCTTCTTGGCTGAGAAAGCACACAATTCGGATACTCTTCTACCTGAAGCGATTGCAGTCAAAAACAGTCCTTAATGTTAAATGAAACAGAGCATGAGTCAACTGGATCAAAACGAGGGGTTAACAGGGCTCTCAAAACCAGAGGCAAATCCCATTTGGGAAAAAAACATTTTACTGGAGGTCTGATCTTGATTGCTGCCCGCACAAAAACACACACCAGAGGATCCAAACGTCCACCTCCTGTTTGAGATAGCAGAAAGGGTAGAAACCTGGACGTTCAAGGAATTGTAGGCTAAGCCTTTATCCAAACAATCTTGGAGGAACTTTAATATAGCAGAAACCAAAGGGGACACAGACTCCCAATTTCTTTCTGTACAGAAGCGTAAAAAGGCTTTCCAAATCCTGTGATAGGTAGTATTAGTCTTCTTTTGAGCCTGCAACAAGGTACCCATTACCCAATCCGGCACATCCAAGTGCTTTAAAGATCTACTTTCAATCTCCACGCCATTAGTTTTAGTCTCCCTGGGTTTGGGTGACAGCACGTTCTGCAGCAGAAGATCTTGACAAGGGGTAGAGGAATTGGCTGCCACAGTTTCATCTTCCACACCAAAGAAAACCAAGGCCTCCTGGGCCAAAATGGTAGCACCACTATTGCTGCTACTTTCTCCCAAAAAATTTTCAACAGGACTTTGAGAATCAACGGGAGTGGTGGAGACACAGACTAGAGGAAAATTCCATGGCTTGGAGAGCACATCCTGGCCCAGAGCTTGTGGATGCCAAACTCGGGAGAAGTAGTGCAGAAGCTGGAAATTCTTCCATCAGATCTATGTCTGGCTTCCCCCAGGCTTTGAAGATCTTCTGAAAAATTTTGGGATTAAGGCCCCGTTTTGCTCTATGAACTCTCGACTTAGGGGATCTGCCAGAAAATTCTCGGACCCCGACAGATAGGCCGCAGTCAGAGAACAGACATTCTTTTGCGTGCAAAGGAAGGTCTGGCAAGCCACCCTGAGGGCCGGCAGACTCCTGGTGCCACCTTGCTGGGTCACATATTCTAGTGTGGTTCTGTGGTCTGAAAGAACCTTGACTGCTTGTTGCTGTAACATCGGCTGGAACGCTAGCGCCAAACGACCTCCAATTCCAGAAGGTTTGAACTTGGCACTGGAGGTGCCTTCCACTGGCCCTGAACATGCTGGCCTAAACAATGAGCCCCCCAGCCTAAAAGGCTGGCATCTGTCGTCACGACTACTGGCTCTGGAGATTCGAGCAGTACTCCAGACAGATTCTGAGAAATCCTCCACCAGGCCATTGGATGCCTTATTGGAACTGGAATGCAGAATTTCTGAATCAAGGAGTGACATTCCCACTGGTGGGGGAAATTGTACTGAAACATCCTTCTCCATCATCTGGCCCAAAGTACCACCAGGCTCTTGGAATACAGAAGGCCCAGGACCTGCATGCACTCCTTTGCAATCAGAAATGACTTGGACTTTACCTCCTTCGTCCTGCTCTGAATTTCCCGAATCTTTCTGTGGTGAAGACAGACATGGCCCTGAATCGTATTAAATTGCACACCTAGATGTTCCAAAATCTGTGTTGGCTGCATCTGACTCTTCCGACAATTGATAAACCACCCAAAGCAACTGAGTGTGTTGCAGGGTATCGCTACATGTTGTTGAAGAAGATATTTTAATGGGGCTAGTAGGAGAATGTTGTCCAGGTAGTGGAATATCTGTATGCCTTCGATTCTCAAAACCGTGAGGACAGCCGACACTTTTGAAAATGTTCTGGGAGCCATACAGAGCCTGAATGGCAGACATCAAAACTGGCTCCAGGGGAGAGTCCAGAGGGTCATGATTAATGGGGAGTACTCGGATTAGGCGGGTGTGGAAAGTGGGGTCCCCCAAGGTTCTGTCCTGGGGCCAATGCTGTTTAATTTATTCATAAATGATCTAGAGGAGGGGATATCTAGTACAATCTCAGTATTTGCGGATGATACTAAACTAAGCTTGCCAATATCTTCTATGCAGGATGTGGAAACCTTACAAGCGGACCTGAACAAAATAACGGGGTGGGCAACTACATGGCAGATGAGGTTTAATGTTGAAAAATGTAAAGTAATGCACTTGGGGGCCAGAAACCAGAAAGCAAGCTACTCACTAGGGGGGGAACCTCTGGGTGAGTCTAGGATGGAAAAAGACTTAGGGGTACTGGTAGACAACAGGCTTGGCAGTGGCATGCAATGCCAAGCTGCTGCAAAGCCAATAGAATACTGGGATGTATAAAAAAGGGGATTCACTCCAGAAATAAAGAGATTATTCTCCCGCTCTACAAGACTCTGGTCCGGCCACATCTGGAGTATGCTGTCCAGTTCTGGGCACCGGTCCTCAGGAAGGATGTGCTGGAACTGGAAAGAGTCCAGAGAAGGGCAACAAAAATAATTAGGGGAATGAAGGACATCAGCTATGAGGAAAGACTACAAGCACTGAACCTATTCTCTCTGGAGAAGAGACGATTGAGGGGGGATATGATATCAATGTACAAATACTGTACTGGCGACCCTAGCATAAGGAACAAACTATTCAGAGAAGGGAGATACAATAAGACACGTGGCCACTCACTAAAACTAGAGGAAAGGCGGTTTAACCTTAAAGTGCGTAAGGGGTTCTTCACTGTAAGAGCGGTAAGGATGTGGAATTCTCTTCCACAAGCAGTCGTATCAGCAGGGAGCATTGATAGTTTCAAAAAACTATTAGATGGGCACCTTAGAGACCACAACATGCAGGGGTATACAATGTGCGGTTAAAAGCAAACACACACACGCATCATGGGTTGAACTGGATGGACTGATGTCTTTTTTCAACCTCACTAACTATGTAAATATGTAAAATTGAAAATGCAAGCCTATTGCAAAGTGAAGGAAGCGATGGTGAGCTTCATCTATGGGCATGTGTAGATAGGAATCTGCCAGATCAACCAAAGCCATCCAATCCCCTTTCTTGACCCCCGAAATGATGGTTTCCAAAAACTACATTCTAAACGGCGGGACCTTCATTAAGCAATGTCCCCCTGAGGACTTTGCGACCAAAAACAAAAAATGGGGAATACACTCCCTTTCCCCATTCGTGTCTGGGAACTGGCAGAATTGCCTGTGCCATTAATAATTCCTTGATGTATGTTAGTAAACATAGCCTCTTTGGACAGCTTGGTACCCAGGTATCCACAAAAACCACCTGAGGTGGCCTCTTTTCGAATTTTAAATCGATACCCCCTGTGGACAATGTCCAGGATCCAGACATCTTGTACTTCTTCCACCCATATCCTCCTGAAACAAGATCGCCTCGCTCCTACTGGAGAGGCCTTGGCGGAACCACCTTCAGGAGAGTTTGTCTGAAGCCTTCAGTGTCTGGTTGGCCTTGTCAGCCTTTCGGGAAAGATGGACCAGCTCCTTTCCACGGTCTGAAAAATGGTCTACCTGGTCGATAAGCTGTAGCTCCTCCGAACCCCTCTTTGGCACTTTTGGAAGAGCGAAAGGACTAACGCGGCCTTCTGCTCTCTTGCAGAATTAGACCCGTCTTGCCGCCAGAAACCCGCTGAATTCCCGAACAAGAGCTTTCCATCGAAGGGGACTGAGCAAAGGATTTATTTGGACAAACTGTCAGCCGACCAATGCTTCAACCACAAAGCCCTAAGAGCCATTACAGAATGGGCCATAAGCTCAGCTGTCATCCTGACCTGGTCCACAGCTGCTTCTGCCAGAAAATCCATTGCGGTTTTAATGGAATGCAAAGGAGGAGAACTTTCACTTCCCACCACCTCTCTTGAAGATCCGGCCTCTAACTCCGCTATCCAGACTCTTAGAGCAGCTGCCACAGAAGTAAGCGCTATAGCCGGCCTGCAGGCCACTCCCGCCACTGTATAACTTATTTTGATATCTGTGTCCATTCTACGATCCATGGGATCTTTACAGGAAACCAAATCTTCCAGAGGTAGTGTGATATGTCGAGCCAGTCTTTTCAGCAAGGCGTCCACCTTAGGAATAGAATCCCATAATTCAGCATCTTAAGCGCATAAAGGATACATCTTTGAGACTCTATTGTGGATGTTTAACCTCTTATTTGGTCTTTCCCATTCATCTTCCACAATCTCTTAAATTTAAAAAATGAGAGGGAAGGAAGGAACTGACTTTTTCAAGTCTGGATTATATTTGTGCAGCTTTCTAGGAGGCGAGGCCTCCTCTGGCCATCTTTACCGCTTCCACCAAGTAGGGAATTAAAGAGAAAACAAAGGCATGAGTATCTAGGACGACAGACTCATCTTCGTCATTTGAATTGCAGCAGAACGATACTCCAGGCTCTGAATCTTCTGAAGCCGAAGAGAGCGCGGGACAAGCGGACTTCCTAGACACGCTTTTCATCCCCTCTTTGACCGCTGCTTTTATGCAAGACTTTACTTGACGTGCATGAAGCAAGATACGCACACTAACTTCCCTGAACGTGCTTCAGCTGAACAAGCCCAGAAGGCCTTTTCTTCTGGTGAGGAGGCCCTAGAAGGGGACCTTCGTCTGTGCCTATGCCCTGACCTGCGTTTAATGACTTGATGTTGAGACAACTGGCTCAGATCCTAGCGACTACAATGAGGTACAGGTGAGGGTGACCTGGATAGTCGTTCTGACGGAAGTTTATTCCGTTGCAGGCCACTCATCTCATCCGAACTGTCACACCTTGAACCCTTCCTTTTTTGGAGGTGGGGTGACGACCCTCTCGCGGGTGTTTATCCCACACCAGGCTCTTCTCTCTGTTAAGAAAAAGGATGTTCACTTTAAAAACAAAAAGATACAAAATTAAATTAAAAAAAAAAGTAAAACCTTTCTATGTGTTTCTTCAGTGCTAGAGGCTAGTCTCAGCTGCTAGTGAGTCAAACTAGGTCAGATAGAGCTGCACAGAGGACTCACCTAGCAGAGCAGGAAGAAGCCAGACTGGGGGCAGAACAAAGCTTTCAGGAGAATCCATTGATTCAGATTGTGGAAAAAAATACATGAAAAATTGGATAAATGGAAAAGAACCTGGTGCTTAGTGTTTAGCAAAAATCCTACAGATGAGGTTGCAGGAAACAAGTTGATTGAACAATTTTTACAAAAGATTCCAAACTTGGTTTTGGCTATTAAATTAAAGGTAGCAGATTGTCCTAATTTACTTGAGGCTACCCAGAAAATGTTAAAACAAAGGTTTTGCTCAACCTGAAGCTTCCAAAAAAGTTTTTGTAATAAGGATTTCTGGTAAGAGTTGTGGGAGGAGTTTTACTCAGGGAATTAGCGATTCCCAGCTCTTTGAGTTTCACGAGATTGTCCTCTAAACCATCTTTGTTTTTACTATAATCAGGAAAGTCAGATTAAAAAGCAGTGTAGACGTTTTTTTGTTGATGTACAATCAAAATCTGTCAAACTATAAACTCGATAAATTAGATTGTTTCCAAAAGTATAATGGGATACAAAGTGTGGCAGCTACAGCTGACAGGAATAGGTTATCTTCAGCGCTCTGAAAATATACTATCAGTCCTTACAGAGCAGCACAGATCCAGTTATAGAAACTAGCTAGCTATCCCATGAACATTTTCATTTCTTCTGTGAAAGACAGATTTTTCTGTTAAAGAGGTTGACTTTTTTTTTGGCTACCTGTAAGAGAAACACATAATGAGCTAGTATGCATCGCATACTAGCTCATTATGCAATACTTACCTCAGAACGAGCCCCCGCCGTGCCGCCCGCTTACCTGTATGACGGGCGACATGTCCAGTCGCCCGTCTTCTGGGATCGCGGCATCCGGCCATCCGATTGGCCGGAGCCGCGGTGACGTCACTCCCGCGCACACGCGCGCGGGAGCCGACAGTCACGGCACGGGGCTCTGAAGGAACGGCACCAGTGGCCGTTCCTTCAGAGCGCATGCGCCAGTGATGTCACTGGCTGCATGTAAGGTAAATATATCTCCTAAACGGTACATGGTTAGGAGATATTTACAGTACCTATAGGTAAGCCTTATTATAGGCTTACCTATAGGTACAAGTGTCAGAGGAGGGTTTACTTCCTCTTTAAGCCTTCCAAGATACATGGAAGAGAGTCCATTGAAGAAAAGAAGAAAAAAACTATTTAAAAAAAAAAAAGGTACTATTACCTAATAATGTAAATGTTTTAAGAAGATTTTTGGGCCTTATCAACTTTTATCGAGAATTCATTCCGATTTTTGCAGACAAAGCATCTGTCTGAGCAAATCGTAATGAATTTTTGAGGCTTACTGAGGATATAGGGCAAATATTTGTAATAGCAGGAGAAGTCTTGTATACAATCATTTGAATATCTAAAGAAAGCCCTTATAAATTCAATATTTCTGATTAATGTAGATCTCTCTCAATCATTTTACATTCAACTGTATGTGGGTGATGAGACCATTTTATCAGTACTTTTACAAAAATGTGTTAGGAGTGTATTGGACAATGCTACGGGTCAGACACATTGTGGGTTTTGCACCACTTGTTTTGCTAACACCTCATGTTACAATAAAAGGTGTTATTACAAAGAAAGGCAAGGAGTGTTAGTTCACAAAGATTTGCCTAGTGACAATTGGATTTTGGAGGAGAAAGCCTTGTCAGTTGAAATGGGAGATAAATATTTCTTGACTCAAATGACGAATGTGAGAGACAGAGCCACAGTTGTGTAATTGAACAAGAAATAGTCACTCCTTCACCTTTTAGTGGACATTTGTCAGGAATTAATTTCCTATGCCTATATAGATGGATCCAGTTATTGACACAATGAAGCGAATGTGACAGGATTTTCGGTTTGTACTCCCAATCAGCAACTTTTGTTACAATATAAGCTTCTTGGATATATGTCTGCACAAAGAGCTGAACTTGAGGCTGCCTTGTGTGTTTTGTAGTCAGAGTGACAGTGTAAATGTGGTTCATTCAGTCACACTTTGTTTTTATTTGGTCCATGGGAGGCATGGTTGATTCTCAAAAATAATCCACTTCAACATGACCAAGTTTTTTTCAGATAGAACATATAGGAAAGCCCAAACCAAATCAGTAGTCCTTTTGCAAAATTAAAAAAAAAAAAAAAATTGTAAATGTAGTAGTCAGCCCGCAAGAATCTGATAAGGCTACTCTTTTACAAGATTGAATTTGGTCACAGGATAAACAGGGGGACTCTAAATCTGGCCTCAGAATCAGTGCAGACTGATCGTGGAGATAAAATGTATTGTAAAAACATTGAAGGTCAATTGGTTTCTTATATTTCAACAATAATGGCTAGAACTCTTAAAATTTATATATTCTCTTTTTGCATTTTTGCACATCCAAATTTTTTTGTATGACCTCAAATTTTTTAAATACTAATTTTTAGAGCCCTTTGTTTTAGTGGTTTACAGAACAATCCAAAAGGAAAAGGTAAACAAACTACAAAGAGTACCTAAATAATATTTTCCACCTGCTAAATACAGCTTTAACAGCTAAGTTGTTGTGGACTTATGTCATATTGCATTGGGGCTGGTTTTGAACCATGGCATCAGATAATTGTTCTCAGTTTTGTAGGACAGTAAATAAAGAACATGTGTGCAATTTTAGGCATTCAGCAAAGTTTTCATGTTTCTTATCTTTAGTCCTCAGGTATTGTAGAACGTATGAATCCTACCATTAGATTTAAATAGGTTAAGATGATTAAAGAAAAAAAAAGGTAACAATTGGGTGAGAACTTTTTGAGTTGATAACAGGACAAAAAAGGTCTATTCTTCTACCTTTTCAGATTAGCATACTTAGATATTTACAACCTGTTGTATAGAAAGAAGTGTGGTTGCAAACATTGCAACAACAGGCACAGAAACCTCAGAAGGTTGCTGCACAAATAGGGCTAGACAGACCCTTGCTAGATTTAAAAAGAAATGATGTCTTGAATAAGACTTCTACTTCTGAGTATGTCAAGAAAGGTATTTCAGGAGCTCAAGTTATGGTTAAGAATTATAGATCTTAAGGTACCTGGGATGCCAACTGGGAAAGTTTCTTTGTTATTCTTAAGTTAATTGGGACTCTAGTTTTTTTGTTCAAAAAATGGGTTAAAGCAGAAAGGACTATGAGCCTAGAATGGTCCATTTTGAATTACTAAAGAACTTTAAATAACATTTTTTTTTTTTTACAAGAATTTGATACTTGTTTTCATTTTCTCTCCTAGATATGGCTTTCGTTTCTAGTTTAAAGAAAATAATTTTATTATTTTCTGGATTTTTGAATTCTATGACCATGAGACAAGCTATTTGTCACTACATTTTGTTTTTGCCTCAATCATTAATCCCTTCTAATTGTGTTCTCCAGGACTATCATTATTTGGATGGACTTCTCATTTTGGGATGCGATTCTCATAAATGAATTTTTTTATGAATTGTCTGATATAGAACAATATGAATGTTTAGAGCTTGAAAAAATAGTTTACACATTGTGTCGCTATTTTAAAATAGAATGGATTATACAGTTAGTGAAAAATGTGTAAAATCTGCTGTACTAATCTTAATAGTAGTGACGCAATAGAAGGAAAAACAAGTGACACCATGTGGACATTGAAATCTGATACTTTCTCCTACACAGCCTTTGTTTCTTTAGTAGATCCTTGGAAATTGATACCACAGCAACAGCTAATAATAATGATACTAGTTTAGTTTACATTATAGTTGTTACATCTAGGTTTCTTAGTAATTTTACAGAAAGGGTCCTTTCACACGGCCGCTCCGTGTGTCCGCAAATCATCCTATTTTTTTGCGGATGATTTGCAGACATAATGTAAGTGAATGGCACTGCGGATGTCAGCGGAATACCATCCGCTGACATCCGATTTTCCTCCTTTCAGTTCTGTTCCGTTTTTTCGAATGGAACAGAACCCTATTTTTTCTTCCGTGTAAAAAACGGAAAGGAAGGAAAATCGGATGTCAGCGGTGTCATCCGCTGACATCCGCAGTGCCATATATATACATTATGTCCGCATATCATCCGCAAACGCATGGGATGATATGCGGGCACACGGAGCGGATGACAGAAATGTCATCCGCTCCGTGGAAAAAAAAAAAAAAAAAAAGTCCTGCAGCGGACCTTTCACAACGGAGCGGCCGTGTGAAAGAAGCCAAACACATATTAATACAAACTTGTAAACATAACATTTATTTTATTTTACAAATTTTGCTAGAACTTACACAACTTGGGACAGTTGGATGGATGGGTTGTTATAGCAAGGATGTACAGATCTATACTTCTAGTAAAGAAGATGCTAATTATATCTAGATGGGGGAAAAAAGGTTTAGTTAAAGTACATACAGGCTTGTGGAAGAGAAGGATCTGATTTAATGTGTCCAAACAGTTACTGTTGAACTATACGGAATGTTGAAAGAAAAAAAAAAAAAAAAAAACAGAAAAGAGTTGCTTGCTAGTCATAGATCGCTAGAATATATATAAAAATAATATGGCAACTGAAAAATGGAAAGTTATGTTTTTATGTATATACAGATGAGTGGATTACTTATAATTGTTTGTTGTGAAAGATAATCTATAAAGGCTTATATTGTATAAATGCTTTGCTGGGGTTTTTCGCCTTCCTCTCGATCAACTGCAGGTACTGTATTGTATTGTGTATATGGGATTGTGTGGTTGGGTTTATTTTATGTTTTTTTTGTTTTTTATTGGTTGAGCCCGATGGACTGGTGTTTTTTTTTTTTTTCAACCTAACTATGTATAAATCATTTAGATATTGAATTTTCTGGGATGGAAGAGATTATTTATGAATTCATATTATAGAACAAAATATGTTTGATATGTCAATTTATAATTTATTTCTTCTTTACATTGAAATAGGTAAATAGTTATACGATTTGGTCATCTGGTTGTCTGCCAATGCCGGGTCGAGAGCCAGGAGAGTCTTCAGCCAAGCCAGGTCATACATGGAGGAACACAGAGATCAGAAGACTGCTAGCAGAGACTAACCTTGGAACTTAAACACAAGGGCAAGGGCTGCAACACATCAGGTGATCGATATAGTCAGCTGTGCAGCATCCTCACTGTGCAACGCTCAGGCAGCAGGCAAGTGATGATGCAATCAGTCTATAAGAGGCAGCAGTCTGCACATGTCTAAGATGGCTGCCTACAGGAGGGCAAGGTAAGACTTTGACAGTACCCTCCAACAGCCCCTCCTTCGCAGAGCAAAAAACGGTTTCTAAGGAAAGAGAGCATGGAAAGCGCAGCGAAGGGCGGGAGCATGAACATCAGTGGAGGGAACCCGGGATCGCTCCTCAGGACCATAACCCTTCCAGTGCACCAGGTATTGAACCTGACCTCGGAACAGATGAGAATCTAAGATGCTGCTAACCTCGTACTCCTCATGATTGCCAATAGGAATGGGACGGGGGGAGGAAGTGAAGATGTATAGCGATTGCAAACCAGTGGCTTCAAAAGTAAAATGCAAAAGACATTGGAGATACGCATGCCAGGGGGGCAAAGGCCACCGGGTTCACCTTACCAAAACGGGGTGCCAGTTTTGAAAAAGGCACCCTGAGGTTGAGATTACGGGTTAACAACCACACCCTCTCCCCGACCTGGTACGAAGGAGCAGAAAAAAGTCTCCGGTCTGCCTTGAGCTTCCAACGCAGTGCAGAGACCCGTAAAGACTCTTGAATCAGCACCCAAGAGGAACGAAGGGCACAAAGATGATCCTACACAGCCTGGATGTCCTGTGCAGAGAACACAGCGGGTTGGAACCCATAATTGGCCATAAATGGAGACATTCCAGAAGACGAGTTAATGGCAGAGTTCCTGGCAAACTCCACCCAGGTTAGCAGATCAACCCAATTCTCCTGATGGTCAGAGATATAGCAGCTGAGAAATTGCTCCAGAGCTTGGTTGGAACGCTCAGCGGCACCACTGGACTGCGGATGGTAGGAGAAAGAGAAGGAGAGTGGAGTATCCAACTGGGAGCAAAATGCGTGCCAAAACCTAGAGACAAACTGGCTCCCACAACCTAAGACAATCTCCTTAGGCAACTCATGTAAATGGAAGACCTCCCTGGCAAACACCGAGGTAAGCTCCTGAGCAGTATCCAGCGGTTTAAACAGAATACAGTGGCACATTTTGGAGAACCAGTCGACAACCATGAGGATAACTGTGTAACCTCGAGACGCGGGAAGTTCCAAGATGAAATCCATGGCCAGGTGAGACCAAGGACGCTCCCCACTGGGAATGGGATGTAGTCGGCCCAAGGGAAGGTGCAGAGGAGATTTGTTCTGGGCACAGCCCGAACAAGCAGGCACATACACAGCAACATTAGTGCAACATGGCCACAAGGACTGAAGAGAAATAGCCCAGGACATCTGGTTCTTACCAGGATGACCGGCAGTCCTGAAATTGTGGTACGTGCGCAACAGTCTGATGCGCAACCCCTCCAGGTACAAAATATTTGCCAGCAGGTCTCTCAGTGGGAGCATCAGGTTGGGCAGCCAAGATATGAGAAGAGGTTAAGTTGGTGCGGATGGTAGCCAAGATATAATCAGAAGGTATGAACGATGTCGGCACAGAGTCCTCCCTGGACAACTCGGAATACTGGCGAGACAAGGCATTAGCTTTCACATCCTTGGAGCTGGCAAATATGAGACCACATAGTTAGAATGAGACAAGAATAAGGCCCATCTGGCCTGATGGGGTATGAGCCTCTTGGCCTCAGATACGTCAGATTCTTATGATCAGCGAGTATGAGAACTGGAACTACAGAACCCTCAAGGAAGTGCCTCCATAATGGCCAAGAGCTCTCTGTCTCCAATCTTGTAATTGCATTCAGCTGGAGACAGCTTCTTGAAATAGAACCCACAAGGAAGTAAGGATCCATCAGGCGTCACTGACACAGGAGGGTGGCTACTCCAGTCTCAGAGGCATCCACTTCTAGGACAAAAGGCAAACCAGGATTGGGATGAGACAGAATGGGAGCGGAAGCAAAAGCAGACTTTAGGGCCTCGACAGCTTGGATTGCAGCAGGTGTCCCAATTGTGGAAATCGCTGCCCTTCTTGGTCAGATCTGAGATAGGAACTTTTGCTCTTTGGCCAAACCTGATACATTTCCGATAGTAGTTGGCAAACTCAAGAATACGCTGACTGGAATGGAGACCACTGGGGCGAGGGCATTTAGAATGGCCAAAACCTTCTGTGGGTCCATAGAGAACCCTTCAGCAGAAGGCAACCTGAGACAGGTGGAATTCACGTTTCTCAAGCTTACAGAAAACCCCACCAGACTCACCACTCAGCAGAAACAGGCACCTGCAGCCACCAGGATAATCTGCACTCCACGCGTGGCGATCAGGAAGTGAAAGGATCCAGGAGTCAGCACCAGGAAATGAGGAGGGGCTCCCACCACTGAAATGGCCGCCCACAGGACTCCACTGTCATGGCCGCCGCTTTATTTAAAAGCAACCAGCACAAAATGGCGGCCGGACTACACAAACATGGCAGCCGTGTATAGAAACACACATGCTACACCAAATTGCAGCATCAGGAGGCTTACAGGGATCCAGGAACCTTGGCCTCAAGGACAGACCCAGGCAGGATGGGGGGCCCTGGCAGAAGCCCCCACCAGGGTACAACCCCCCCCACACAGTCAAACGTCTGGTTGCCAGCGGCACACCCCACCCCCCCAGCCCCCATCTCCAGCATAGCGCCCTGCCCCCACCCCAGGAGGTGGATTAGACCATCCAAACCGCCCCAACATATGTGGAGGGTGATGGATCACAGGGGGGGGTGCCTGACGGGAAGGAAAGGAACCCAGGGGTCTGACCGTCCCAAGGATGGGCCCACGTCCAATTTAAAACCCTCCAGGGGGAGGGGGGCAGCTACTCACCATACCAGGAACCAGAGGGGCACTGCTCCAGACAGAACCTCTCCCCATCGAAATAGGGGGGCTGTTGGCCAGGAAGAACGCTGTGCCTCAGGCCGATACCCTGTCATATGCGACCTGGCGAGGCCTTTAACTCGCAGGCCAAACCCCCCCGTCCAGTGGGGCTATGTCGCAGCTGAACTAGCGCGGAGCTGAGGGACCACTGGATCTAGATTATCCAGCCCATCACCCAGTTTAGTAGTTGATTGTAGATCTCACAGGGAAACAGGGAAAAACCAAAAAAAAAATTTCTATCTAAAAAGGAACTATAGCGTAGAGAGGAAGTATACCCCCTGAGACTGCCCATAGGCGTGGCCAGATTTTTTCTTCCTAGTGTCCTACGCCTGTAGGGGGCAGTATAACCCAACAGTTATGAAGATCCAAAGCTGGGTCTGTCAATGAACGAAAGAAAAAGCTGGTTTTCAAATTTTTTTTACAAATCAAGATCTGAAAAGTGTGGCATGCAGTTGTATTTAGCCCCCCTTACTCAATATTTTTGTAGAACCACCTTCACTGTCCCAGCGCCGGCGGGGATCCTCGCAGCCAGAGAACTAGCCACTTACAATGGGGATTGCTGGAATCCTTTTCCTGAGAGCCAAAAGGACTCTGAGGGGGAAATCCAAGATGGCACCAGAGTGAGTGGCCCCAACACCACAAGGCTCCGCCATCCCAGCCTTCAGCATCTCCCATTCCATCTTCTCAGTCGTTGAGTGACTCGGCTCCCCCAGCCTCTCCCAGCTCCATTGCTTCAGAGGTTTAGGGTTCAGATCTTGCTGAACTTTTTGGGGATAGAGACATTGGAAAACATCTTTGGTCTCTCCTCACTAAAGAGGATTTGGAGCGCTTCACTAGTAGAGTGGAGCAGGCTTTCAAACAGGACATTTAGCAGCTTCAAATGGATACTACTCAACTGGGGAACAGACTTGAGTCCCTTGACCAGAAATTTGATGACGCTCTGCCTGTTATCTCCATGTTGAAGGACCAGTGTTCAGCACAGGGCCAAATAATTGAGGCCCTCCTCTGTCAGCTAGATGTCTTTGGGAAACGCTGCAGGTTGGCAAATATTCGGATTCACGGCTTACCAGAAAACACAGCTCTTAAAGACATTATTCCCACATTACGTGGTATATGCTGCGAAATACTGGAGCTCCTTCACCACTTTTTGAAATTGACAGGGCTCAGAGCGCTTTGGCCCCCATCAGAGGATCCTGGGAGCCCCAGAGATATTATCTGTAAGCTCCACAAATACACACTTAAAGACTGCATCATGCAAAAAACGAGTAAACGGCCATTCTTTGACTTTGATGGGGCCCATCTTTTTCTTTTTTAAATCAAGATCTCTCCAGGTGCACCCTTTTGCAAAGCAAGGCCCTTCACCCCCTTCTGGTCATGTTCAGGCCGCAGGCTATAGGTGGGGCTTTCTGTTCAGCCTGTAAGTAACCAACAATGGCCGGCTGGCCATACTGCAAACCAAGGAGGCTCTCCCACGCTTCTTACAAGCCTAAAGTGGGGTACACACTAGTAGAAAATCTGCCGAAAATTCCCGTCCGAGGTAAAATCGTATGATTTTCGCCTAGTGTATACACAACTTTCAGCAGCCGATGCCGATATTTTCAACGAAAAAAAAAACGGAGGGACAAACA
Source organism: Pelophylax lessonae (assembly GCF_965119305.1). Lineage (NCBI taxonomy): Eukaryota > Metazoa > Chordata > Amphibia > Anura > Ranidae > Pelophylax > Pelophylax lessonae. The sequence continues at coordinate 236,331,106 of NC_138772.1, forward strand.
CCAAAATTTTTATCGTCCGTCCCCAGACGATCAATTTTCGTTTAATATGTATGCAGTACGTCCGTGAAAAATCGGATAGGAAAGACCGCGCATGATCTGAAGCTGCTGACAACCCGGAAGTCTAGGAACAAATGTGCCAAAAAAATAAAAAAATAAAATCGGACGAGAAATTTCATGAACATTTTTGCACTGTCAACTAAAAACAGTAATGAACACTGAGCAAGAGAGAAAAATGGGAGGATATTTAGTCCGATTTTCGTTAAGTGTGTACGGGCCTTTAGAGTTGGAGCCTGTCAATTTTCCCGACTGGCGTTGTTCCCAGTAGGTTCCTATTCCACAGCTGCCACAGCCATGGCTTCCTGCAAGTGGGAAAGGGCTAATCCCACAGCCAAAAACAAACAACCATCATCTGGCTCTTCCCCTGGACTCTCAACGACCTGTGGGTTGAGATGTACAGACGTATCATTACTATCTTCAGACTCCTGCATTCTTTACGATGGAGGACCCTTCTTAAAACCCATTGAACAATACGGATGGGCTGCTTTGAGATGGGCAATAGAACCTTCAGCCCTGATTGGAACTTTAAATTTAAGGGGTTGCCCCCTACTCCTTGGAATCCATCACCCTCCCTAAATTAAAGCCATAAGGCCTTTGGCTGATGCTTATAAGCGTCCCCCTATCCTTCTGCTTTAAATTTACAGTTTGAGTGGGGTGCAGCCTTCCATATCTCCCTTATGTTTGCCCACGTTCCCCCCCGTAGTCTCTACCTATTTAGGTAAAAGCCCCTTGAGGGGCACCAGCCTGTGCTTGGGGGGGGGGGGTCTCTTCTTTTGTGAAGTTACACCTGTAGTTACCTAACTGTACCTGTATGGTTAACAGAAAACACACACACACACACACACACACACACACATCATAGGTTGAACTGGATGGACTGATGTCTTTTTTCAACCTCACTAACTATGTAACTAGGAGTTGATAAAGCATTTCCATTTGTGTTTCATTGTTCCCTTATTTTAGCATTAAACTTTTGTTAGAATGTAGAGTTTTGTTTTTAACCTCCCTGGCGGTATGATTCTGTCAGGAATTCTGTACCAAAAGCGGTACAATTTTTTTCATGGAAATTTGGCGTTATGTATTATAGGCCTACAATTCTTAGTAATTACTGACTTAAACCTGACCAAAAACAAGACTCTAGTAGACATCCCAGATGTGATAAATTTGAAACACAAATGCATGAATTATAATCGAATCAATAATATAATTTTTTTATATATATATATATATATATATATATATATATATATATATATATATATATATATATATATATATATATATATATATATATATATATATATATATATATATAAAATATAAAATGTGTTTGTGTTTTGTGCAACTTTTTTTTTTTTTTTTTAATTTCCCTCCCTAGTTCCGCTCCCATGCAGCATTGCTGCTGCAGGGAACGGAACTAGGAAGTCCTCCTACCGACAGACGAGCGGCAGAGATCTCGGCTGGCGGTCACAGCAATGAGAGCTCATCGCTGGATCGCCAGGATAAGGTAAGACACTCCGCTACGCTGTCTGCACATCCACCCCGAGCGTGACTCGGGGATACCGATAATAGCAGGAAATTCCTACCCCGAGTCACGCTCAGGTTTACCGCTAGCCTGGTTAAGCCGCTACAAGAGATAAATCTGAAAACCAACCAGATTTTTTAAATACTAAAAATTATATACAGGATACAGGATTGCCATATGAAAAGATATTACCATGGAAGAAAAAAATAAATAAACTTAAAGAATTATTTGCTAAACAGATGGCCCCTTCTAGAACCAACCTTTAATAGGGATCAGGCTATGACTGAAAAGTGGGAATCTGGATTTGAATTTAGAACAGATTTAGGTACTCCAATACCTATTGATGTGTACCACATGAATAAGGCAAGTTAAATTACCTGAGATGTACATACTTTGTTGAAGCTCACAAAAATTGAGATATTGAGAAAGCAGCAGAATGGCAGGTCTTTATAATAGGTTCCAGATACCACACAGAGCAATAGTATCTGAGGAAGAAAGGCCATTAGACCCAGGCCGACGCTCCATTTACTTTCAGCTTTGACGTATAACATGTAGAAGTATGGGGAGAAATTGTGCCGTATATCTCTTCGTGTCAAATGGTACAGATATGTGTGCTCAAGGAAATCCCAACCATACCTGACAAAAAGGGAAAAAAAAAATAAACACAAAAACAATTAGTTCTTGGGTTTTGACTAAAAAAAAAAAAAAAAAATAAGACTTAAGCGTTATTAAAATGTTTATAGCAAATATAATAAAGTTGGAACAATGCATTAAACAAATATTAAAATCATGAATTTGACTTCACCCTACAGATAAGAGTACAATTCTTATGTGTAGGTGATGGAGAAAGCCTAGTTTTCCTTTCTTATGGCTCACTAATGTTAAGGGAAGCCTCCTAAGACACGGTCAAGGAGCTATATAAGGTCATGTGTATAGTTTTACCTTGCTGAGGTAAGGCTTGAGGAATGCAGGCTGACCAAGCAAACTATCCCCCTCAAAAGGTGAAATCACTGTCCAAACAAACTTGATTGGTCATTTACCCACATAAACGAACAAAGTTACTCGGCACATCGCGGATCGGGTGGACAGATTATTGGGTGGGGCTGGGGAAGACCCAGCTGTCATAGTACACATGGGTACCAATGACATAAGCAGAGGAAGATGGAGAGTCCAAAATGATTTCAGGAACTTAAATGCTAAGTTGAGGAGTAGGACCTCCAAGGTAGTATTTTCAGAAATACTACCTGTACCTTGAGCCACACCAGAGAGGCAGCGGGAGATTAGGGAAGTTAACAAGTGGCTGTGGAGCTGGTGTAGTAAGGAGGGTTTTGGGTTCCTGGAGAACTGGGCCGACTTCTCAGTCGGCCACCAGCTCTATGGTAGGGACGGATTGCACCTTAATGGGGAGGGTGCAGCCGCACTGGGTGAGAAGATGGCCGAAAAGTTAGAGGGGCTTTTAAACTAGGTGATGGGGGGAGGGTACAGCTGTAGAATTAGCCAGTGGAAAGCAAGATTCAGAGGGCACAAATGGGGACATTAGCGGTAGGGTGTTCAGAGCTCCTAAAGCCAGGGTGGGTATGGGGAAAAAAATGGATTTTTGTAAAATCTTACCGTAAAATCCTTTTCTCTTAGCTCATTGACAGACGTAGTCCTCGGTGATACACCACCTTCGGGTTATGTTGCCTCCACAGGAGCAGGACTAGACAGGAAATTAAAAAGCTCTGGCCACACCCTAGGGGCAGTCCCAGAGGGTATATCCTCTCTCTCTCTGCCTCAGCAAATCAGTTATGTGAAAAAGCAGTCTTTAGAGATTTTAACCCAACCCAACTCAAAAACAGAGGGGCGGGGACTACGTCTGTCAATGAGCTAAGAGAAAAGGATTTTACGGTAAGATTTTACAAAAATCCATTTTTCTCTAGCGCTCATTGACAGACGTAGTCCTCGGTGATACACCACCTTCGGGACGTCCCAGAGCAGTATCACAAATGAGGGGTGGGAAAATGGAAATCAAATCCCAATCTAGAAGGCCCAACCGGTGCCAACTAGAAGTTTACAATGCTCATCCTTAATGATGAGACTCAACAAAAAAGAGAAAATTTTTTTTTTTCAAACAGAAAAAAACCCTCGAGGTAGACCACCGGTCTCCTCAAATTGCGGCCTGCAAAACCTTGCGGCCAAATGAGGCATCCGCCGATGCCGTCACATCAATTTTATAGAATTTTGTAAAGGTATGTACCGACGACCAGGTGGCCGCCTTACATACCTGGACCACTGACGCCTGATGGCGAAAGGCCCAGGAAGTACTGAGCGCTCGAATGGAGTGCGCCCTAACAGGGAACGGAGGACTCTGACCCTTAATAGAATAAGCCTGTACCACCGTTTGTCTAATCCATTTGGCAATGGTCGCGGCAGATGCAGGCAAACCCTTTCTGGGGCCATCCGTGATCACAAAAAGTGAATCCGTCTTACGGAATGATTCCGTAGCTTTCAGGTATACCCTGATTGCCCGAACCACATCTAAGGAATGCAACGCATGTTCCCGATGATGCTTGGGCTGAGGACACAAGGAAGGTAGTACAATATCTTCATTCAGATGAAAATCTGAAACCACCTTAGGAAGAAAAGATGGCTTAGGATGAAGTACTACCTTATCCCTATGAATCACTAGGTATGGGGACTGGCATGATAATGCAGCCAGTTCTGACACCCTGCGAGCAGAAGTAATAGCCACCAAGAAGGCCACCTTCTGGGATAAAGTAAGCAAGGGAATCTCCCTGATGTTTTCAAAGGGAGGTTTCTGTAGAACCGACAAAACCAAATTAAGATCCCAGGGCGGTAAGGGCGCGCGGACTGGAGGAGCCAGGTGCCGCACCCCCTGGATGAAATTCCGCACCAAGGACTTGGTAGCTAAAGGTTTCTGAAAGAAGATTGCTAATGCTGAAACTTGACCCTTGATGGTGCTCAAGGCTAGCTTCTGCTCAACCCCTTGTTGCAAAAAGGCCAATATTCGAGTCACCGAATAGGTACATGGAGGAAATCCTAAAGATTCGCACCACGCAATATAAGTCTTCCATGTGTGATAATAGACCTTGCTGGAAGTCGCTTTCCTTGCTTTAATAAGGGTAGGAATGACTGAAGTAGACAAACCTCTGTCCTTCAGTACTTGGGTCTCAATGGCCAGGCCATTAAACCCAGCGACTGTAAAGCATGATGGTAAATTGGTCCTTGAGACCACAGACACTCCCTGAGACGAAGTTCCAACGGAACGTCTGCGACTAGCATGTCCAAGTCGGCCAGGCCGGCTTGAGGAGGCCAGCCTAGAATTTCTAGGACCACTGGCGCTGATAGAATCTGAACCAGGCGTCCCTAGAGGTATCTGGCCCCGACCATCCGAGAAAGTCTGGTCGTTTTCTGTTCCCACACATTTATCAGATACCTGATTGTTATCAGGAAGGGTGATCTTTTCTGGTTGAACCTCAGGGACCGAAGTCACCCGACTAGAGGCTACTTGGCCTATCTGGTCAACCAGATCCGATTCCTGTGAGGTATAGGGACTAATCTTAGGAAAAGGTAAAGATCTATTCAGGGAACGGTAACTACCGCTTCCTGTAGTACTTAAATGTTGGAAGGGAAGAATCGCACCGGTAGTAGTGGTTGAAGCTCGATCTAATGTCCTGAATACCGGTGAAAACGTCCCCCCACCCTGAAACCGGGTGGGGGCGCACCTTCAGGCTGTGTACTCCTTTGCTTCGGGTTTGGCTGGGTTGGTCCTCTGCTTGTCCGACCAGCCCTTCTTGAACCCTCCTGGAGGAGTCTTGCCTTTCCCGCTAGTACCAGCCGGGCGCCCTTTATGGGCGGTAAAGAAAGGTCCTCGCTTGTTGCGAGGTCCCTTAGCTTTAGCAGCCTGTGGCAAAAAAGTGCTCTTGCCCCCAGTGGCATCCTTGATGATTTCATCTAGGTTGGCCCCAAATAGACGATTCCCCTGAAAAGGGAGATTTGTCAAGGTCTTTTTGGAACCTAGGTCAGCTGACCAGCATTTTAACCACAGCACACGTCTGAGGATCACCGCTGACATAGATGCATGCCCTAATAAGGGAGTAGTGTCCAAGGCTGCGTCACAGATAAACTGTAGCCCTTGTATAATCTGTTCCATCAAATCAGATGTCTCCTGGGGAATATCTTTTCCCCTAAGGTCTTGGCGTACCATTTTCGCCCATTCCGTAAGTGTCTGGGAAACTAGACCAATAACAATTACTGGTCTAAATGCTGACCCTATCAGAGAGAAGATGGTGCGGGACTCTGCTTCCATCTTTCGATCCACCGGATCCTTAAAGGACGAAGTGTCCTCCACTGGGATAACCGTGGCTTTATTCAGCCTGGAAATAGGTGGATCCACCACTGGTGGTACCGTCCATTTCTTAATGATGGATTCCTCAAACGGATAGCGTCTAGCAATACGCTTGGAAATAGTAAAGGTACGTTTAGAATGCTCCCATTCTCCTTTAATCTGATTACCGAAACATTTGGGTACAGGAAAAACCTTCACCGTTTTGATGGGCTTATTAGTACCAAAAGGAATCTGTTTCAGTTGCCTCTGCCGGTAAAGCCTCAAGTTTTAAGGTTTCCTGCACTGCCACAACTAGTGCGTCCACCAATGCTTCTTCCTGAATTATAGCAGGAGAAGAAGCGTCCTCCTCACTGTCTGAGGGGGCTTTACCTGGGATAACAGCCTTTGCAGAGGAACCTGCAACTGCAGTGACCATCTCTGAATCAGAGTCAGAGGTGTCAGATAGTATAGGGGTAGGCGGGGGTCGCTTCCTTGACCCCCGTCCCTGACAGGCCGCCTCCACCCGAGCCACCATAGACTCCAAAATTGCTGTAAATGACTCTACACTCTGTGCACCGGCGGGTCCCGTGGCCCCCTCGAGGGAAACAGGTGGGGGAATATGTGTGGCAGGGTCCATGATAATTCCAGTCACTTCCTGGATAATATAATTCAAAAATAAAAAACAACTTTTTTTTTTTTTTTTTTCAGACCCCCAGCGCCACAAAAAACCCCTTAGTGTTACCTGCTAGGGATCCCTATCGATCGAGAGAGAGAGAGAGATAGACCCCCAGGCTCACCACTTGATGCTCTTTTGGCTGGCTGCCCAGGAAGAAAGGAGGCAGCTCCGCCCCTCTGCCCCTCTGCACGCCTTCCGGCGCCTCCCCTAGCTCCACGAGGTGTTTGGATCACCTCAAACATGGCCGCCCCCATGCTGGAGACACGAGGCTACGCCAAAATGGCGGCTCGTGCGATCCAGCAAAAAAAATGGCGGCGGCCTGTACTGAATAGCGGTGTGCTGCAGGGCACACAACACTTTCTCTGCATGGGGATTTGGCGTGGTTGGCGGTACCGGCCCTGGCGGACCGCATGGCCATTCGGGAGGCCTGCTAATAGCTGGAGATCTGATTAGGAAGGCAGTCTACATGTCCGTGGCTTCTGACTGGTAGGTAGCTTATTCTTATCACCGTAAGATTCCCAGAATGCCACAGATTATAATCTTTTTAACATGTATACAATTAGATTGTTAGCTCCCAAACCAAGCCTCCTGGCTTTTTGCACATAAAATCACACTCAAAGTAGGAGGATCTGTGTCATTTATAGGATAGAGAGGGACTCTATCTTACCATACAGAGAGGGGCCCGCGTTCACCACAAGACCCGTCAGGGGAAAAGGGGGAACATACTACTCACCATACCGGAACCAGGCGGGCACCAACTCCTGACAGTACCCCTCTCCACCGGGGCGGGAGGGCTGTCGACCGATATGGACGCCGTGACTCATGGTCTTTGGCGTTTCAGCGAGACGTTTAACTCGCGGGGTCAGTCCTTTAATGGGACTTTGTCGCGGCCGACCCAGTGCGGAGCTATGGCCTGCACGCGCTCGTAGGCTGAACTGGGGTGACCACCGGATCTCAACATCCAGCCCGTCGCCCAGTTCAGCTTTCTTGCTTGAAGATCTCACAGGAACACTGGAGAAAAAAAGCTGTCTAAAAAAGCCTTTAAGAAAAAAATCTTGCCAGGACCTAAGATCCCAGCAAGGTATCTAGGTCCTTACTCCTAACTAGACAGAAAATAACTGATTTGCTGAGGCAGAGAGAGAGAGGATATACCCTCTGGGACTGCCCCTAGGGTGTGGCCAGAGCTTTTTAATTTCCTGTCTAGTCCTGCTCCTGTGGAGGCAACATAACCCGAAGGTGGTGTATCACCGAGGACTACGTCTGTCAATGAGCGCTAGAGAAAAACGGAATTTTTGTAAAATCTTACCTGTAAAATTCCTTTCTCTGAGTCCTCCGACAGTCGCCGCCTCTTCATATTCGTCACATATGGGGTATTAGACTTTGCTCCGAAGGAGTAGCTAGGCAACAGAATATGTTAACATTAAAGCTTTTAACATATCCCACCCTCAAGGGGTGGTCCCCTCAGTCAATACCCTCCTACTTCCTGCAACCATATCTCAGTTTTAGTGGAATAGCAGTAGAGTATACAACCAAACCCCAAAAGAGGGGCGGGGGCGGCGACTGTCGGAGGACTCAGAGAAAGGAATTTTACAGGTAAGATTTTACAAAAATTCCGTTTTCTCTTACGTCCTCCGACAGTCGCCGCCTCTTCATATTCGTCACATATGGGGACCTCCCAAAGCAGTGCAAACATGAGGGGTGGGAAACGCATCCGCGCCGAAAGGCAACGCAGTCTCCGCATCAAAGAAAGGAACCTTACCAAAAGAAGGAACCCAGCTGGGCAACAGGAAAAACAGGTGCTCAACAGGAGCAACAACCCAGGAAAAGACAAATAACCAGGGGATAAAAAACTTATCCCAACAGCCAGTGGTCCCCATAAGGGACCCTAGGGAATCGCCGCACTAAGAACCTTGCGGCCAAAGGAAGCATCCGCCGATGCCTGAACATCTACTTTGTAGAATTTTGTGAAAGTGTGCACGGTCGACCAAGTCGCCGCCTTACACACCTGGGCTACAGAAGCCCCATGACGACAGGCCCAAGACGTACTCAGAGATCTAGTAGAGTGCGCCTTCACAGGTATAGGGGGAACCTTCCCCTGCAAAGCATAGGCCTGTTCAATGGTCTGCCTGATCCATTTTGACAAGCTAGACATTAAAACTGAGATATGGTTGCAGGAAGTAGGAGGGTATTGACTGAGGGGACCACCCCTTGAGGGTGGGATATGTTAAAAGCTTTAATGTTAACATATTCTGTTGCCTAGCTACTCCTTCGGAGCAAAGTCTAATACCCCATATGTGACGAATATGAAGAGGCGGCGACTGTCGGAGGACGTAAGAGAAAAAAAAAAATTACAAGAGCAGCCTATAAACATCAAATGAGGATATATGTACACGGCTAAAATTACGAGGTTTGTATACCAATGCCAGAAGCCTGGCCAACAAGATGGGAGAGCTGGAGCTGCTGATGTTTGACGACAGATTTTGTGGGTATAACAGAGACTTGGTTCGACAACTCTCATGATTGGATGGCGACCATTCAGGGGTATTACCTTTATCGCAGAGATAGAGAAGGTAAAAAAGGGGGAGGGGTATGTCTGTATAAAGAACAGTGTACAGGTAAATATGAGGGATGATATTAATGGAGCTATGAACGAGGCAGAATCCCTATGGGTAGAACTTCAAAGGGAAGGCACTGTGGGGAAGGTAATATTGGGCATATGCTATAGGCCCCCCAACCTGAGGGAGGAGGGGGAGGCGGACCTTTTTACAGATAGGATTGGCAGCAAGGATGGGAAATGTCATTATAATAGGGGACTTTAATTATCCAGATATAGACTGGGCAGAAGGAACCGCACACTCAGCCAAGGCTCAGCAGTTCCTAAATGTTTTGCAGGACAATTTCATGGGTCAGATGGTGAATGCACCGACAAGAAACAGATCGGTACTTGACCTACTGATTACCAACAATACAGACCTGCTCACGGATATAGAAATACAGGGCAACGTAGGAAACAGTGACCATAGGTCAATTAGTTTCAGTATTAATCATAGTAATAGGAAACATAAGGGTAATAGAAGGACACTGAATTTCAAAAGAGCCAATTTCCCAAAACTGCGCTCTCTGCTAGAAAATATCAAATGGGATAGAACCCTGGGAACAAAGAACACGGAGGAAAAATGGGAGTGCTTCAAGAGCATACTAAACAAAGGGATTGACCAGTGCATTCCAAAGGGAAATACATTTAAAAGAGCAAAACTAAACCCTGGGTGGCTAAACTCCAACATAAAAATGCATATTAATGCTAAAGAAAAGGCCTTCAAAAATACAAGACTGAGGTGTCATTGGCAGCATTCAGGCATTACAAAGAGTGTAATAAGAAATGTAAAGACGAAATCAGGGTGGCTAAAATAGAACACGAGACATATAGCGGAAGAGAATAGCCTAGCTAATAAAATGGAGGAGTTGGAAATGTTAGTACATGAGGATGACATAGACCTTGTGGGAATAACGGAGACTTGGTTCGACCCCTCACATGACTGGCTGGCCAATATCCAAGGGTATTCGGTGTACCGGAAGGACAGGGTAGGAAAAAGAGGGGGAGGGGTATGTCTCTATGTCAAGAACAATGTAAGGGTGATAGAGAGGAGTGATATTCTGGAAGGGATGAGTATGGAGTTAGAATCTGTGTGGGTAGAACTCAACAGGGAAGAAGAAAAGAGAAAAGTAATTGTGGGGGTTTGCTATAGGCCACCCAACCAAAGGGAGGAGGTAGAGCTGGAATTTTTATCACTATTGGGTAAAGTGGCAAAACTGGGATCAGTCATCATATTGGGGGACTTCAATTATTCCGACACTGACTGGGAAGAGGGGGCTGCACACTCACAGAAGGACCATCTATTCACAGAAACCTTACAGGATAACTACATGTCACAGTTGGTGGATTCTCCTACTAGAGAAAATGCAGTCCTGGATCGATTGATCACTAATGACCCAGACCTCGGATGTAGGAGTCCAGGACAACCTGGGCTCTAGTGATCACAGGATGATCACATTTAGTGTATATAACAAGGCAAGTGGGGAACATAAGAACCAGTGGCGGCCCGTGCATAGGGGGCGCCAGGCGCCGCCCCCTACCCCTAAAAAAAACAAAAAAAAAAAAAAAACGAACAAATAAAGTTGTACAAAAAAAAAAAATTGGGTTCGCCGGCCTCGCCTGAAGGAACTGGTAGCTGGGGGGGGGGGGGGGGGGTGGGGTTACGTCCCAGAAGAGGCGCCGATTGGCTGCCTTCTGGGGGGTATCCTGGGCGCAATTCTTTGCGATTGGACACCCCCACTTTCTGATATCCTGGCTGTGATTGGTCCAGTCTACAGCCTGGACCAATCATCATCCAGGATATCGCTGACGTCGCAATTGGGGCGGTGCCGGTGCGTGCGTCAGTCACCCACCGTCACCGCCGCTCAGAGAAAAGGAGAGGCCGCCCGCCGGTTCCTGCCGCCGAGACGAGGGAGAAAGGACCCGCCGCAGAAGAGGAGGAAGAAGCTGAGCCGCACCGCCGCCAGGTAAGTTTGAAGGGAGCAGGCCGCCCGCCGGTTCCCGCCGCCGAGGCGAGGGAGAAGGACCCGCCGCAGAAGAGGAAGAAGCTAAGCCGCCCCGCCGCCAGGTAAGTTTGAAGGGAGCACGCACGCTGGTCTCTGCATCGATTGGGGTACAATGCTGGCGCTCTGCAATCATTGGGGGACAATGCTGGCGCTCTGCAATCATTGGGGGACAATGCTGGCGCTCTGCAATCATTGGGGGACAATGCTGGCGCTCTGCAATCATTGGGGAGCAAAGCTGGCACTCTGCAATCATTGGGGGACAATGCTGTGGCCACTCTGCAATCATTGGGGGACAATGCTGTGGCCACTCTGCAATCATTGGGGGACAATGCTGTGGCCACTCTGCAATCATTGGGGGACAATGCTGTGGCGCTCTGCAATCATTGGGGGACAATGCTGTGGCCACTCTGCAATCATTGGGGGACAATGCTGTGGCGCTCTGCAATCATTGGGGGACAATGCTGTGGCGCTCTGCAATCATTGGGGGACAATGCTGTGGCGCTCTGCAATCATTGGGGGACAATGCTGTGGCGCTCTGCAATCATTGGGGGACAATGCTGTGGCGCTCTGCAATCTTGGGGGGACAATGCTGTGGCGCTCTGCAATCATTGGGGGACAATGCTGTGGCCGCTCTGCAATCATTGGGGTACAATGCTGTGGCGCTCTGCAATCATTGGGGGACAATGCTGTGGCGCTCTGCAATCATTGGGGGACAATGCTGTGGCGCTCTGCAATCATTGGGGGACAATGCTGTGGCGCACTGCAGTGATTGGGGACAATGCTGTGGCGCTCTGCAGTGATTGGGGACAATGCTGTGGCGCTCTGCAGTGATTGGGGACAATGCTGTGGCGCTATGCAGTGATTGGGGACAATGCTGTGGCGCTCTGCATTGAAAGGGGCTCGCACGCTGAACTCTGCATTGATGGGGGCACGGAACAGTTGCATTGAAGGAGGCACGCACGCTGAACTCTGCACAGTGTTTATTGCATTGAAGGGGGCACAGCACAGTTGCATTGAAGGGGGCATGCACGCTGAACTCTGCATTGTGGGGGCACAGCACAGTGTTCATTGCATTGAAGGGGGCACAGCACGGTTGCATTGAAGGGGGCATGCACGCTGAACTCTGCATTGTTGGGGCACAGCACAGAGTTCATTGCATTGAAGGGGGCACAGTGTTTATTGCATTGAAGGGGGCACAGCACAGTGTTTATTGCATTGAAGGGGGCACAGCACAGTGTTCATTGCATTGAAGGGGGCACAGCACAGTGTTTATTGCATTGAAGGGGGCACAGCACAGTGTTCATTGCATTGAAGGGGGCATAGCACAGTGTTCATTGCATTGAAGGGGGCATAGCACAGCGTTCATTGCATTGAAGGGGGCACAGAACAGTGTTTATTGCATTGAAGGGGGCACAGCACATTCTTCATTGCATTGAAGGAGGCACAGCACAGTTGCATTGAAGGGGGCATGCACGCTGAACTCTGCATTGTGGGGGCACAGCACAGTGTTTATTGCATTGAAGGGGGCATAGCACAGTGTTCATTGCATTGAAGGGGGCACGCACGCTGAACTCTGCATTGAAGGGGGCATGTACGCTGGTCACTGCATTGAAAGGGGGCATATACCATCTCCTGTACCATGACCTGTGACATGCCTATACCATATCTGTGCCATGCCTGTACCATCACCTGTGCCATGCCTGTACCATCACCTATGCCATGCCTGTACCATCACCTATGCCATGCCTATACCATCACCTGTGCCATGCCTGTACCATGACTTCAAAGTCACGCAATTTTTTACTGCGTTTTTTGACGCGAAGCAATACCTATTACATTTTTCTTTTTGCGCCCCCCCAAAAATTTTGAGCACCAGCCGCCACTGATAAGAACCCTAAACTTCAGAAGGGCAAACTTTCCAAAACTGTGCTCATTGATGGAAAGGGTAAATGGGACCAAACCCTGGGATCACTGACCACGGAGGAAAAATGGGAATGCTTTAGGAACATATTAAAAAAATGCATCTTGCAGTGCATTTCTATGGGAAATAAATTTAGAAGCGACAAAGCCAAACCTGGCTGGCTAAACCGTAACGTTAAAAAACTTATTAGGGAAAAAAAATGGCCTTCAAGAAATATAAATCAGAGGGCACAGTATCGGCTTTCGAGCAATACAAGGAGGCAAATAAGAAAAGTAAACACAAAATCAAAATGGCTAAAATCAACTTTGAGAGACAAATAGCGGAGAATAGTAAAGAAAAAACCCTAAAAATGTTTTAAATATATCAACAGCAAAAAAACTAGGGCAGAGCATATTGCACACATAATTAACGATGATGGGAGGATGGTTACAGAGGACACTGAAAAAGCAACCGTGCTGAATGCTTTTTTCTCGTCAATCTTTACACAGGAAAAGGAAGGGTACACTGATCATGACTGTATGGTTAGTAATAATACACAGGTCATGCCGCTATGGCTAACAGAGGGTGAAATTAGGGAAAGGCTGGATAAATTTAACACAAACAAACAAATCACCAGGCCCGGATGGCGTACATCCGAGAGTACTCAAAGAACTCAGTAAGGTTATATCTAGACCACTGTTCCTGATCTTTGCTGACAGTATTAGGACAGGAAATGTGCCAGGGGATTGGAGGAAAGCTAACGTGATACCGATATTCAAAAAGGGGTAGAGGCATATCCCGGGAAATTATAGGCCTGTCAGTTTGACATCGATAGTATGTAAACTTCTGGAGGGGATGATAAGGGACTATATCGTAGAGTTTGCTAAAGACAACAACATCATCAGCAGTAATCAGCACGGGTTTACAAATGGGCGTTCTTGTCAAACCAATCTCCTAACATTCTACGAGGAGGTGAGCTGTGAGCTAGATAGGGGGAGACCAGTGGATGTGGTGTACCTGGATTTTTCTAAGGCGTTTGATACAGTTCCCCACAAGCGCTTAATTTATAAAATAAGGTCTGCAGGTATCGACAGCAGGGTTTGCTCTTGGATACGGAACTGGCTAAAAGGGTGTGTCCAAAGGGTGGTAATAAACAGCGCATACTCATACTGGTCTGATGTGGTAAGCGGGGTCCCCCAAGGCTCAGTCATGGAACCAACCTTAAAGGGGCAGAGGTTTGTGTTCCAAAAAAGGCCTAAACCAGGGACCCAATAAGAAGGTTTTGGGAGAAAAAATAACCCTGTACTAATGCAATATGTTATAGCATGTCATGGATGGTGACCGTTGGTCAGACAATGTCATATGAAAAAAGGGGGTTGTTGAGTTGACAGGCTGGGGTCTGACAATCTCAAACAAAGAGACCAACTAAGGGCACTCCAGACAATGTAGTATGAAATTTGATCAGTAAATTTTATTAGGCACGTATGCCTTGAAAACCCATAAATACAGATAGAGAAATCGGGGTGGCAAATCAGACACTACATAACATATTAAAACCATAAAATTACATGAATGCACATGATCGTAGCGAATTGACCACCTATATGGATATCACAGGACCAGACAGGCATCAGCATACCAAGTAGGCTGTTTGCCCTGAATGGTGCTGTGAGAGGACCTCATCAGTGTAAGGCTGAGAGCTCATAAACCCTTGGACTTGTGGGCCGGCATCAAGATGAAGTCACAGTGTATTGCACATGAGATGTATACCCAATGCAGAGAAAAATGGGCAGTATATATGCTGGACCATGCCACGGGTATGGATGCTGGGGGAATGGTCAGTGTGCGACACTGTGTTGGTCCGTAGTCGGGGAGTCCCCTCAGTGTCCGAATATGTTGTCAGGGCGATTAGGGTTTACCTGTCGTCTACGGAGTCCTTTCGGAAGACGCAAGGCTGCGACTTGGTCGTCGGTGCACACCTTTTCCAAATTCTATAAGGTGGATGTTCTGGCATCAGCTGATGCCTCCTTTGGCTGCAAAGTTCTCAGTGCGGCGGTGCCATGAAGGACCCTTGTGTTTTTTTGTGGGTCCCTGGCTGTTGGGGTGTTATCCCTGGGTTGTTTGCTTTCCTGGGCTGTTGCTCCTGTTGAGCCATGTTTTCTGTTGCCCAGAAGGTTCTCTTACTGTGCGTGTAAGGTTCCTTTCTCTGATGTGGGTACTGCATTGCCTTTTTCTACGGTTGCGTCTCCCACCCCTCATGTCTACACTGCTTTGGGACATCCCAATAGTGATGACTTAGTGGAGGCGGTGACTGTCGGAGGACGTAAGAGAAAACGGAATTTTTGTAAAATCTTACCTGTAAAATTCCTTTCTCTGAGTCCTCCGACAGTCACTGCCCCGCCCCTCTTTTGGGGTTTTCTTGTACACTTACTGCTATGCTACCAAACTGAGTTGGGAGTGATCACTGCAGGGGGGTATTGACCAGTGGGACAGCCCCCATGGGTGTGTCTATGCAAATGCTTTTGTTCTTTTGACTTATGCCTAGCTACTATTGCGGAGCGGAAGTCAATACCCAATAGTGATGACTTAGAGGAGGCGGACGTAAGAGAAATCAAGAATGGCTCTTTAGGCTCCATGTACACGGGGCATTGTTAAAAGTCCCTTTGAATGCTGGAATTTTTAGGACGTTTAAAAACGTCCGTTAGGTCGCGTTTGCACCCGCGTTTTGCGGTCGTTTGCGTTTAGAACCGTTCCTAGAGGTCAAAAAAATAATTCCCCTTCAAAATGGAAAAACGCGAGCGCTAAACGTGGGTCGTCGCGGTTTTTGCGTGTGAAACGACGGGAAACACGCGTTCGAACGCAAATAATTGCTTTCCAAAAAACGTCCCTGAACTCAACTGCCTGCAAATGACTGTAAACGACCCTGTGTAA
Source organism: Pelophylax lessonae (assembly GCF_965119305.1). Taxonomy (NCBI): domain Eukaryota; kingdom Metazoa; phylum Chordata; class Amphibia; order Anura; family Ranidae; genus Pelophylax; species Pelophylax lessonae. The sequence goes on from NC_138772.1 coordinate 236,347,121, forward strand.
ATGGACAGATAAGATAACATGTAGGTGGGTTCATGGGCTTCTGAAAAAAATGCCCAACTGCTCCTAAACGGCCATTTACAACGTCCCATGTACATGGAGTTTTACAAGAAAGAGCTGCTAGTTCAGATACCCTTCTAGCTGAAGTTATCACAATCAAAAAGACCAGTTTCCTGGTCAGAAGAACCAGGGGAATCTGCCCCAGAGGTTCAAAAGGCTGTTTTTGTAAAACTGCCAGCACCAAATTTGAAGTGCCAAGGAAATAATGGTGTCTTCATAGGTGGAAGCAAACGTAACATTCACCGGTATCACAACGAATCATCCCACTTCCGCGTACGCTGCCGGCGTGCGTTCCACGGTGGTTTCAGGAAGTGACGTCGTGTGATGTTCCTCTGCCCGGAAGTGGGATGATTCGTTGTGATACCGTTATTTTCCAAATGCTGATTACCACTGTACTTTTGTGAGTAGTTTTACTATATCTTATGGAATAAAACACCTACGGGCTTCACTATGTTTGGCTCCTTCCCCTTCTTTTAATACAGGATTGAGGAGAGAGCGGAGAGGAGCTGAAACAGAGGTACTTGGAGGCTGTGCAGGATCCATCCATCCAGGGAATATTGTCACAGTTTAAGGCTCGTTTTATCGCCAGGTCTGGTGAGTGCATCCCCATAGGGGTTTCTTCCTTGAAAGCACTTTGGCACCTATGTGGAATACTTTAATACTCCGCTCCAGCTCCGCCCACTGTCTCTCCGTGGAATCCATTTACAAAACACTACAGCACTTTATTCACCCTGATCCCGCCCCCGGTCAGTATGCGCTTGTGTGCCCACAGAGAAGGCACGCGTGCCATGGGTTCGCCATCACTGACCTAGGAGGTGGTACTGGAGATGGACAAAGAGGCAGGAACTACAAATTCAGCCTCAGAAATTTTACATCTTGCTACACCAATATTTAAATATTGTAACAGGTAATGTAGTTGCAAGTCGACTGTCAATCTGGGGGAGGGTAGTGTTAGATTAGCAGCAAATTAGCAGATTTCAATTGAATTAACAAACAAAAAACCAAACTCTAGCCAACACTTTTTAAACATTTACAGCAATAGTTTGTTTTTCTTTTGGAATGAAGGTCTTAAATAAATGAATAAAAACTGACCATTGTAAGTACCCCTATTTGTGTTAAATGGTTTGTCTGAAACTACCACTTTTGCTGGACAGCTTGATCGGTTAAAAGAACTTGAAAAATATTAGACTTACTGGCCAAAACAGCAGGTGAAAATAAAGGAAAAAAAGCTCTAAAAAAGGAAAATGAATGCCGTCGTCAGAGAGGATTTAATTGGGAAGCTGCAATAGTAAATATTTTTGGGTTTAAAACTGCTTTGACTAGTTTTGGAATATATGGGTATCTTGTACAAACTATCTAGCTGCAAAAGTTGTCTATGAGACCCTTCGTTCTACATACATCTCCACCCCTGAAAGTCATTAATATTAACCACTATTACCTGTTTATGAGACTACTGATATGAAATGTAAAATATCAAACTTTGTAATATCTGTTGTACTTTACATAGGATTATTAAAAAAAACTTAAAGAGAAAAAAAAAACTTACATATAATAGAAAGCACAGTTCAGCCCCAACAGTGTCAAACTCATGACAGCTCCAAAGACAAAAATATCCCAAGTTAGCATCCTCTCAAGCATATCCCATAACATTCCAAACCATTTGAATATGAAACATTTTCCTTTGTGTTTCTTTTTCTTAGTCCTCTCTACTTGCAGAAATAGTAGAGTTTGTAGGAGGAGAGCCACTGGGTAAATCTTCACGTGCACAGAAAAGCCATAGAGAAGTGCAGCTTTGAAAAGATTATGCTTCAACACATAATACAAGGATGCCAGGACAAGCACAGCCAAAATAGATTCTGCATTTCCTCTGCTAGATACAGCCATCGGTAAAGGGTTAAAAAGCCAGAAAGCACTATACTTTTTCGCCGAGTAGTTATCTAATCCTTGCAGTCTCAAGATGCTGTGGATTAGGTAGGCAGCAACTACATCACACCACACAAATAACACCTTCCCAAACAGTTCTGAGATGTAGATGTTTGGAGTTAGGATCCAGGCAAGCAATGGAGTATAACGATATGTTGCTCTCCGGTAAGGTGAAAATCCCTGAAACAAAGGAAGTCAAAATAGTTTTAATTTTCTTTCGATATACTAAATCATACAGATCTCTATATAGAAACACAAACACTGCTCAGCATAAATTAGTACACCCCAACAGATTTGTCAAAAAAACCTTTCCTTAACATTTTGTATGGGACACTATACTACAAAATACTCCCACAAATGTGGGCCATTAATTGCAACCAAGATTTGTTAATTTGCACACACCAAAAAACGGAATTTTTGTAAAATCTTACCTGTAAAATTCCTTTCTCTGAGTCCTCCGACAGTTGCCGCCTCTTCATATTCGTCACATATGGGGTATTAGACTTTGCTCCGAAGGAGTAGCTAGGCAACAGAATATGTTAACAATAAAGCTTTAACATATCCCACCCTCAAGGGGTGGTCCCCTCAGTCAATACCCTCCTACTTCCTGCAACCATATCTCAGTTTTAGTGGAATAGCAGTAGAGTATACATTCAAACCCCAAAAGAGGGGCGGGGGCGGCGACTGTCGGAGGACTCAGAGAAAGGAATTTTACAGGTAAGATTTTACAAAAATTCCGTTTTCTCTTACGTCCTCCGACAGTCGCCGCCTCTTCATATTCGTCACATGTGGGGACGTCCCAAAGCAGTGCAAACATGAGGGGTGGGAAACGCATCCGCGCCGAAAGGCAACGCAGTCTCCACATCAAAGAAAGGAACCTTACCAAAGGAAGGAAACCAGCTGGGCAACAGCAAAAATAAGTGCTCAACAGGAGCAACAACCCAGGAAAAGACAAAAAACCCAGGGGATACAAAAAACAGTCCCAACAGCCAGGAGTCCCCAACAAGGGACCCTAGGGAACAGCCGCACTAAGAACCTTGCGGCCAAAGGAAGCATCCGCCGATGCCTGAACATCTACTTTGTAGAATTTTGTGAAAGTGTGCACGGTCGACCAAGTCGCCGCCTTACACACCTGGGCTACAGAAGCCCCATGACGGCAGGCCCAAGACGTACTCAGAGATCTAGTAGAGTGCGCCTTCACAGGCACAGGGGGAACCTTCCCCTGCAAGGCATAGGCCTGTTCAATGGTCTGCCTGATCCATTTGGCGATGGTAGAGGCCGAAGCCGCCATGCCCTTCCGAGGACCCTCTGGAGTCCGTCTTACGAAAAGACTCAGTCGATTTAAGGTAAACCCTTATCGCCCGAACAACATCCAGAGAGTGCAATCTCATCTCCTTTGGATGTTTAGGCTTCGTGCACAACGAAGGCAAAACAATATCCTCGTTAAGATGGAATTCCGAAACTCGTTTCGGCAGAAAAGAAGGATTAGGTCGCAAGACCACCTTATCCAAATGAACAACCAGGTACGGAGACTTGCAGGACAAAGCCGCCAGTTCCGACACTCTGCGAGCCGAAGTGATCGCCACCAAAAAGGCGACCTTTTTGGACAACATAGACAACGAGATCTCCCTGATCTGTTCAAAAGGATCACGTTGTAACACAGATAGAACGAGATTCAAGTCCCAAGGGGGCAAAGGATCCCTCCTAGGAGGAACCAGATGCCGCACACCCTGAATAAAGGTGCCAACCAAGGAGTTGGAAGCCACGGGACGTTGAAACAGAACGGCCAGCGCAGACACCTGACCCTTTATCGTAGCCAGCGCCAAACGCTGATCGAAACCCGTCTGAAGGAAAGACAGCACACGGGAAACCGAGTACGTGCGGGGTGAAAACCCCCTGGACTCACACCAGGCAAAATAGGCCTTCCAAGTACGGTAATAAACCTTCCCCGAGGAAGACTTCCTCGCGTTGATCAAAGTATGAACGACCTCTGGAGAGAGACCCTTCTCCTTCAGGACCTCGGTCTCAACAGCCAGGCCGTCAAAGCCAGCGACTGTAAAGCAGGATGGTAAATCGGTCCTTGAGACAGTAGATCGTCTCGAAGAGGCAGACGCCAAGGGGCGTCGACCGCCAGATTCACGAGGTCTGCGTACCAGGACCGGCGAGGCCAGTCCGGTGCCACAAGAATCACCGTGCTGCGTTACGAGTGTAACCTGCGAAGGAACCTGGACAGCAATTGAATCGGTGGAAACGCGTACATCAGCCTGTACTGATGCCACGGGGCCACTAACGCGTCCGACGCGTCTGCCCGAGGGTCGCGCGTCCTTGCCACGAACCTCTTCACCTTGTAGTTGAGGCGAGACGCGAAAAGGTCCACATCTGGAAGACCCCACTTCGCGCACAACATCTGGAAGACAGCCGGGTGGAGAGACCATTCCCCCTGATCCAGGGTCTGGTGACTCAGATAGTCCGCCTGCCAGTTCTCCACTCCCGGAATGTGAACCGCCGTTATCGCCGGGACATGAGTCTCGGCCCAAGATAGAATGTCGGCCACTTCTCGAGCCGCTCGGGCACTCCTGGTGCCCCCTTGGTGGTTGATGTAGGCCACCGCCGTGGCATTGTCCGTCTGCACCCGAACCGGGCAGCCCTGCAGCCGGTCCGTCCAGCGATGAAGGCAGAGCCTTATCGCACGCAATTCCAGAATGTTGATCGGGAGGGAAGACTCCCCCTCCGACCAGGTCCCCTGGGCGGACAGAACGCCCAGAACACCACCCCAGCCCGACAGGCTGGCATCCGTGGTGATTACCGTCCACGAGATCGGACGAAACGACTTGCCCCCGGACACCAACGGGGACTGGAGCCACCACAGAAGGTTTTCCCTGGTGCGATGACGCAACGAGATCTGAAGATCCAGAGATTGAGGTCGCCCGTCCCACCTGGACAGGATCTCCGCTTGGAGACCCCGCGTGTGAAACTGCGCGAAAGGAATCGCCTCGAAGGCCGAGACCATCAATCCCAGACATCTCATACACGTCCGCAGAGACGAGTGCGGAACGTCCCTGAGGGACCTGACTTCCTCCTGAAGAGTCCTGAGTTTGTCTTCCGGCAGGAAGACCTTCGCCTGCACCGAGTCCAGTATCATTCCCAGATAGGGGAGACGAACCGACGGACTCAGTGTCTACTTTGGAACATTTATCGTCCAACCAAACTCCTGCAGAGTTTGCATTGTGACAGACAGGTCCTCCTCCAGACCCTGACTGGTCGCAGACCGAACCAGAATGTCGTCCAGATACCCCAGGACAGAAATGCCCTGGGCCCTCAATAATGCCAGAACCGGCGCAAGCACCTTGGTGAAGACCCGCGGAGCCGAGGCGAGACCAAAGGGCAACGCCACGAACTGGTAGTGATCCTCCGCAATGGCAAATCGAAGGTATCTCTGATGACCCTCGAATATGGGGATGTGAAGGTACGCATCCTTCAAATCGATGGAGGCCATGAATTCCCCCGGAACGAGGGCAGCCACCACCGAGCGCAGGGATTCCATGCGGAACTTGCGAACCCGCACAGAGCGGTTCAGAGCCTTCAAGTCCAGAATCGGACGAACCTTGCCCTCCTTCCTGGGCACGGTGAACAGATTGGAATAAAACCCCCGAAATCTGTCCCGATGAGGCACCGGAACCACCACTCCCTGAGCCCTTAGGTCCCGCACCGCCAGGTGCAGATCCCGCAGGCGCTCTGGAGACAGTTGAAGATTTGAGGGAAAAAATCTGCTCTCCGGCCGAGAGAGAAACTCGATCTTGTAACCAGATCGAACGATTTCCAGAACCCATCTGTCCCGCACACGGGCCAACCAGGGCTGAAGAAAACCGAGCAAGCGTCCCCCCACCCCAAAACTGGGTGAGGGCGCCCCTTCAGGCCGAACTGTTATGGGCTGCAGGTCCGGATTGGCCGGACTTCTGTTTCCCAGACCAGGGCTTCTTCTGAGAGCCTTGGCCTTTGAACGGTTTGCCCTTGTAGTGCGGCCGAAAGGCACGAAAGGACCCCTGAGGGGGCCGAAAATTAGCATGCTTCTTCCCAGAAGCCCCCTTAGCCTTGGGGAAATGGGGCAAGAGAGTGCTCTTACCCCCGGTGATCCCCTTAATCAACACATCCAGGGACTCCCCAAAAAGGCGAGACCCATCATAAGGCAGATTGGCTAAGGTCTTACGGGAAGATTGGTCCACCGACCAACATTTCAACCAAACCAGGCGGCGAGACAACACCGCCACGCTGTGCACACGTGCAGCCAACGGAATCAGGTCCAGGTCCGCATCACACAGATACATGACACCCTGGTGGATCTGATCCACCATATCCAGGGTCGCCGCCGAGGCCGAATCGGCCACTAGGACGCGCCTAAGCATCTGCGTCCAACTTGCGATCGCCTGGGCCGCCATGAGAGAAGCAAACAGAGCCTTAAGCATAGAACCCGTAACAGAATAAGTATGACGGGCAAGAGACTCCAGTCTCCTATCCGTGGCATCACGGAAAACAGGGGAACCCTCTGCAGGAATCGCAGTGGCTTTGTTCAAAACCGCAATTGCATGATCCACTGGTGGAGGCACACACCACCGTTCATCAGTGGCAGGCGAGAAAGGATAACGCAGCTTGAATTTACTTGGTACCGTAAAAGGCTTGCGCAGATCGCGCCATTGATCCTTAACAGCGCGCTGAAAATCAGCATTGCAGGGAAAAACCTGCGGCGTCCTGCGTTTCCTCTGCGTCCCATAAGCCGCCAAGGCAGCGGGGGGACACACTTCGTCCTGCAAACGTAGCGTCTGCTTAATGGAAGCAATCAACTCATCCATGATTGCAAGCTCTTCAGGCGAGCCAGGGGGAGAATTATCAACCCCCTCAACTTCAGCCTCTACCTCAGACCCCACTAGATCAAGAGAGGAGCGGGACCCCGATAAGGAGGTCCCTGCCAGAACAGCCCCATCACCTTCACCCTCAGAATCAGAGGACAGAGCAACTCTGGGCCGTTTAGTAGATTGAGCAGCCACCAGCATTTGCACCTGGGCAGCAAGGCCAGCCACAATAGTGGCTAAATCCCCCCCTGGGGGGGAAACAGCGGTCCCCTGGTTTTCCACCAATACTGTAGGAAACTTGCCCTCCTGAGAATCCATTGCCCCTGTAATGCCAGACAACCAAGGGTTAACTGCCCCCTTTTAGCAAGCGCGGCAAGCGCAGCCCACCGCACCACACTCAGGCACAATGAGACCCCCACAGGGAATATACAAACTGAATACAGGCAATGGATAGCAAGAACAGAAGGATAAAACCTGAGGAGACCCCGCTGCTGCTGCTGCCTCGATCGGTGTTCCTGGAAAGAGGAAGTGATGCTGCCAGGGCGCTCTATGTAAGCCTATGGAGGCTACAAGAAAATGGCCGCCGTGCATGTAAACCATGCGGCCGGAGCGGGCGCCGGTAAAATGGCGTCGTTTGGCGCCGAAAACGCCGCTCCACAGTGCATAAAAAACACACACATTACATCCCAATATAAGGATACATGTTAGATCGCCGCAGCGATCGCTGTATATGCCCAAACATGCCAAGAAAAAACATGCCCCACAGCACACAGCTTCTCACACTGCCCAGCCTGACACACACAGTGTCATACAGCTCCGCCCCCCTTGCAGCCCACAGCATGTAGCCGAGAGATAGGGAGACAAGCAGTGTGATTAAAGGCAGGTTACACAGTCCCAGACTGAGACCCCCCAGACAGACAGGTCCCCACATAAATACACTTACCTCACATGGCGTGGGGAACCCGCACAGGCGAACAAACCGCTGCACATGAGGCAGGGAGAGTCGCAATTCAAGACGCACACAATGGAGGTTAAGAAACCGCACAGCGTCCGGTGAGGTAGCCACCTCACCAATCATCCCTGCACCGAACAGGGATGGGTCGTTCACTGTGCCAGGAGCGTTACCTGGCTGAACGCTCGATGGCAGACTGGGAAGCCACTGACCCACGACCTGCGACCAGGGGGATCAGCCCGAGACCCAGTCCGCATGATCCTCTTCGTCCGAAGAACTAACTAATGCTGACAAAAATAACAGCTAAGTAAAGATAGAGAGAAAACTCAAACAAAATATTAAAAAGAAGAAAGAGTCTGGGACAGAAAGTCCCAGCACAGAGAGAGCCAGCCACTCCTGACAAGCTAGACATTAAAACTGAGATATGGTTGCAGGAAGTAGGAGGGTATTGACTGAGGGGACCACCCCTTGAGGGTGGGATATGTTAAAGCTTTATTGTTAACATATTCTGTTGCCTAGCTACTCCTTCGGAGCAAAGTCTAATACCCCATATGTGACGAATATGAAGAGGCGGCGACTGTCGGAGGACGTAAGAGAAAGTATTTTTCCCAAACATATTCATTCAAAAACATGTTGCAAAAATGAATACACCCCAATGAAAGTCTTATGAGCGAAGCTAAATTTAGACAGCAAAGTACTAATTAACAAGAATTCAGCTACAGGTGAGTCTAATTATTCATTAACCACTTCCATACAGGGCAGTTGCACCCCCTTCCTGCCCAGACCAATTTTCAGCTTTCAGAGCTCTCACACTTTGAATGATAATTACTCAGTCATGCATGCTGTACCCAATCAAATTTTTTAGAGCTTTCTTTTGGTAGTATCTAATCACCACTGTTTTTTTATTTTTTTGTGATAGAAGTGAAAAATAGTGAAATTTAAAAAAAAAAAAAAAAAAAACACACATTTTGTTTTAGTTTCCATTATAAAATTTTGCAAATAAGTAATTTTTTTTTCATAAATTTAGGCCAAAATGTATACTGCTACATATCTTTGGTAAAAACCCAAATTGGTGGATATTATTTAGTCTGTGTGAAAGTAAAGCCCCGTACACAGGTACCGATCGTCGGCCGAACGATCGGCCGTCTTTTGTCCAGGGCTGTCGTGTCTGTTGAAAACTGCAAAAGACTGCTCACGAATTTTGTCGGCCAACAGCCGACTGCAGAAGTGATGTCATGTGATGGTTAACTTTCCTTGTCTTTTCTTTTCGGAGCATGCCCAGTCTTGCAAATCTGCTGTCTGTCGGCCGAAATCTGTACTGACTGGCGAACAATCGCCCGTTCTGGTGTTGGCCAACAAAAATTTTAATGCCTGCACGACAGATTCTGTTCGGCCGAAAATGCGCTGTCGGAAGCATCATACTAACAAGCCTACAATCGGCCGTCGGCCGAATATTTACGGCCGACAATCGGTACGTGTGTACGGGGCTTTAGAGTCTACAAGCTAAGGTGCCAATCATTGAAAATTGATCACACCTGTTGTACCAACAGCCCATCTCAGACATTCCGGGGTATTTAGTAAGAGGTATGGTGAGTTTTTTGAAGTTGTAATTTTTTTCCCACAAGGCTTGGGAAAATGAATATTTTTTTTTTTTTTTTTTTTTACACAATATTGTTATAACAAGTTATTTCTCACGCACAGTATATGCATACTTGCAATTACACCCCAAAATACATTCTGCTACTCCTCCTGAGTATGGCAATACCACACGTGTGAGACTTTTACACAGCCTGGCCACATACAGAGGCCCAACATTCAAGGAGCACTGTCAGGTGTTCTACGAGCATAAATTACACATATAATTTCCTAACGACCTTTCACACTTTTGAAGGCCCTGGAGCACCAGGACAATGGAATTACCCACAAAATTACCCCATTTTGGAAAGCAAACACCCAAACGTATATTCTATGAGGCATTATGAGTTTTTTGAACATGTCATTTTTTCCACACGTTTTTGGAAAATGTGGAAAGAAAATTAAAACGTATTCTTTTTTTATACACACAGCATGTACGTACCAAAAATGACACCCCAAAATACATTCTGCTACTCCTCCTGAGTATGGCGATACCACATGGAAGACTTTTACATAGCCTGGCCACATACAGAGGCCCAACATCCAAGTAGCACCGTCAGGCATTCTAGGAGTATAAACTACACATCTAATTTTATTACAACCTATCACACTTTAAGGCCCTGGAGCACCAGGACAATGGAATTACCCACAAAATTACCCCATTTTGGAAAGCAAACACCCAAACGTATATTCTATGAGGCATTAGGAGTTTTTTGAACATGTCATTTTTTCCACACGTTTTTGGAAAATGTGGAAAGAAAATTAAAACGTATTCTTTTTTTATACACACAGCATGTACGTACCAAAAATGACACCCCAAAATACATTCTGCTACTCCTCCTGAGTATGGCGATACCACATGGAAGACTTTTACATAGCCTGGCCACATACAGAGGCCCAACATCCAAGTAGCACCGTCAGGCATTCTAGGAGTATAAACTACACATCTAATTTTATTACAACCTATCACACTTTTGAAGGCCCTGGAGCACCAGGACATTGGAAACGTCCACAAAATGACCCCATTTTGGAAAGCAAACACCCCAACACAATCTATGAGGCATGGGCTACAGATAGGTACTTAGTACCTATCTGCACTCATCAGAGTACCTAAGATACACTGATCAGCTTCAGAAAGGTACCCGGGTACTCTGATGGGCTTCAGAGAGGTATTCGGGTACTCTATTGGGCTGCAGATAGGTCACTCAGATACCCTGATGGGCTGGAGACAGGTACTCTGATGGGCTACAGATAGGTACTCAGAAGGGCTGGAGACAGGTACTCTGTACTCTGATGGGCTGGTGACAGGTACTGGGATGGGCTAGACACAGGTACTTTGATGGGCTAGTGACAGGTCCTCTTTATTGGGGGGCAATCAGTGTGTTTTAGTGTGGACTGTAATCGGTAAATAGCGGTTACCACAATCTCCTCCTCACACAGGATCAGTGTGTGGGGAGGGGAACATGGTAACAGCTAGTTGCCATGGTTTTGTTGACATTCTGTGACCGGCTGTGATTGGACAGAGCCGATTACATGGTAAAGAGCCAATTTCATTAGCTCTTTACCCTGATCAGGGATGGACTGTAGTTCAATTCTCCTGCGCTCTAGTGCAATAATAAGAAGGAAGAGGTGAGTTTCCAACAAATATGAATGGGTAGGACAGAAGGTCTTGCTGCCACCTCAGGACCAAGGGTATACGCTACAAACTGAAGAAAAAGAACAAAAAGAGGGGCGCACCGACCTAGTGCATTACCACTAAAAACATTTATCAAAATGGTAAAAAGCATAAAATATACTCACAAACAAAGTGTGATAATACACACATCAACAATTCAATGTATAAATAAAAGACGTCTCCAAGGAGGCCAGGCACTGCGTGGTGCTGAACGGCGTGCAGCAGAACCGAACAGAGCTGCTGTAGCTTAGTCTGTCTGACACGTTTCGAGGGGTAACCTACTTCCTCAGAGCAAAGAAATGCTGCTGCCGCACACTGTGCAGGTGGGGGGCTAAATGGAGACTGGCTCCACCCACTCCGGACCCACCCTGTTGGGGGCACGGGTCAACAGGCGGGGGATGGTGGAACCATCCACCCACACCAGTAGGATCCACCCAACCCCCCAACTGCAATAGGTAGAGGCAGCTGCACTAATAATGAGCAGCATCTAAAACACTCATCAGAAGAAAACAAACATGAGAAGGTAATGTTCGTAAGGTGACGTACATGAGTACAGTAGAATAAACGACTATACAGATAATGTGTAATGTGACACATATACACATTTAAAACAATGCTTACACCTTGTGGTAACCTTGCAGATCAGTTTTTAAATCGGGCAGTAAATAAATCCAAGTTAATTGCATACAGAGTATTTGCCTTTAATGTGGATAGCAACTCATCTAAATGCTGTGCTGCAATTGAGTGAAAAAAACACTTCACTTCAGAGCCTGCAGACTGGGACTAGGGAGGGTGAGAGCGGAAAAAAGATTGTTCGATGCATCTCGGTGACACTGCCGGTCGTGCTGTCTGTAGCCACGCACGCCGACAGTGTTCTGGATGCCGGTTTCTGGATGCCGAAAACCGTAAGTGTGAGTGAATGCGTTCCACCACACACTCCATCTCTTCCCGAGGAGGCTCTCCTCCCTCGGTCGGCGCCCAATGACAGAGCAACTGGGAACTGCTAGAACCCACCCACCTGCACGGAAGGCATCAGAAGAGCCTGTGCAAGTGGCGGGGGGGGGGTGGGAGGACATGGAGCCTGGGCAATGAGCGTGTAAAAGATCACAGAAGGTGACTTGCAGCACACATATGGGATGTCAAGGTGGTATGACAACCCTGTGTGGTAGACAATATTGGAAATGAATAAATAAGTTGAAAATAATGTTTTTTTTAAATTATAGCAGCATTTCTTGGCTCTGAGGAAGGGGGTTCGCCCTCGAAACACGTCAGCCAGCCTAAGCTACAGCAGCTCTGTGCGGTTCTGCTGCACTCCGTACAGCACCACGCAGTGCCTGGCCTCCTTGGAGACTTCTTTATACATTGAATTGATGTGTGTATTATCACACTGGAGTATATTTTATGCTTTACACAATTTTATTAAATGTTTTTAGCAGGGATGGACTGTCTCAGAGTGACACTCTTCCTCCCCGATCGCTGCTCTGCGCGCCCCTGGGGGTGTGCACGAGCGGCGTGTGATTGGACACAGCCGGTCACATGGTAAAGAGCCATTTTTTTTTATCATGGATGGGCTGTGTCCTGAGAGACACGAGCGGCGTGTGATTGGACACAGCCGGTCACATGGTAAAGAGCCATTTTTTTTTATCATGGATGGGCTGTGTCCTGAGAGACACGCCGCTTCGCTGATAGCCGCAATGTGCACCACCGGGGACCCGGGAAAGCGGCAAAGAACCCGGTGGGAGGAAGCATTTTACAATGCACCGGCAGGGAAGTGGTTAAACAGGTGTCTAGCAGACAGTTGATTATAAAAGGGTGTACATAAAATAAAACCCTTTCCTTTTTCATGCTTTCAGCAATGGCACCACATGGAAAAGAAATGATACAAGGCCTGAGAAAATAAAAATAAACATCTTCACACAAGAAAAATGCACGACGATCAAGGGCACGGAGTGGTGGTAGCATCTTCTCTTTCAATATAAAGCAACAAATCTGTGAATTTAGGATACCATCAAGAGATGATGCTACCACCACTCTGTGCCCTTGGTCATCGTGCATTTTTCCCCAACATGACATTTTCATGCACTGTCGGCAACTAGGGTGCCCATAAAATAGAAATGGCAACGTTCATATGTATGCGCAGAAAAGCCTCTGCATGTGTGCAGATGTACCGCCAGAACAGGGATGGGGGAGGGAACAAATGCAACAATGAAATTCTGTTTTAAGCTTGCTTAAAGAGAGACTCTGAGTTTTCCCACCAAACACTCACCTTCCACCCATTTCCCTAACAATATAATGGAGCCCTACACAACATAGCCAGGAATAAGGTAACAGGACCTCCTCCCATGATGCAATGTTTAGGTTTAAAAGACAATTGCCAGGCTTGAACACATTTATCCCTTGAACCCAGCGCTGTATAAATCATAAGTACCACTACAATTCCAGGAGTCTCATATCATCCAACAAGAGCGTATTTCCTTATGTGCATAATGCACCAGACCTTACCAGATTTACTGACTCACAGAACATAAATGGGTCCAATAAAGCTTTTCTCTTTCTACAACATTTCTTCACTAGCAGGTAAAAGGTCTCTTACTTCTCCTTACATGTATCCCCAGAAGAAAAAAACAAAACAAAACCATGGTATTAGGATCGTCCTTCTCCATAAAACCTAATAGCCACTATTGTGCAAGTAACAACATGCCATACAATACACCACCATATGTGCCGTCTTTATCCCCCCCATTTTTCATATCCTTACCAAATCTCCGATCTTATATCCTATATCACATAAAATCTCCTCATCTGATTCTTCTATCAATTGCTAAATGCTCCTCACGTGCATTACCCAAGCAAAAAAAAAAAAAGAAGAAAAAATCTCAATAGTGTAATATGTACATTTAGAATATCTAAATCACACTTGGAAATTGCGTTCATTCTCATGTGCTTCAATTGTGCAAAACAAATCACCCCCCCGTAATCACATTCTCACCATGTGTACCTTCCCCCATGCTCTAAATATACCAATACTTTCCCCAATGACACAGGGTTTAGTGGATCCGCTTTAGTTTAGTCTCTCAAGTCTCCTCCTGGTACTCCATATACGCCGTTTCCCAATAAAAGGTAAATATTTAATATCAAAAATAGTGCAGAAAATTCCACTGAAATCACATTTATTTTATGAAAAATACTTGCATAGGCAGATGAATTTGCAATATCCAAGATTGTAGAAAGGGCACTTGCAGTTCCGCTGTATGCAATTGACCTCACCTTCTGGCCCATTTTGTCAAAGGATGTGGCGTCAGGCAGTAAGAGCCCTTTTATGCTGCACTAATAAAGTTTGACCGCCATCTTAGCTACTGGTATATTACATACAAATGGAAATCAAGTACTGTACATTACAAAAAATACTTCTATAAGTTATTATAAAAATGTCATACTCTGCTGGGTCCGCCAGATTAAACTTGAAATCTGATAGCTCTTCCGAGTCACATTTGATTTAAGTTTCATAATCTTCCTTATTTTCATCCCCAAAATCCTACAAAATTATATTTCCTACATGTGAAGAAACCTTTCAGATTGACGACTGATAGAAGAATCAGAGGAGAAGATTTTATGTGATAGAAGACAAAAGATTGGGGATATGGTAGAAGAACAATAGGGGAATAAAGATGGCACAAGTCACAGGTGGTGTATGGGATGGTATTACTTGCACATGTGGGCACAATAGTAGCTTTTCAATTTTAGGAATTAAGAGGATAATACACTATATGAGTTTTCTTTTTTATGGGTATACATGTGAGGAGTGAGAACTGTCAAGGTCTTACCTTGCCCTCATGTTGGCAGCCATCTTAGACTGAAATCGCAGACTGCTGCCTCTTATAGACTGATTGCATCATTGCTTCCTGCTGCCTGGGTGTCGCACATTGATGATGTCACACACCTGAGTCTGACTATATCTATCACCTGCTGGGTTGCTCTCATTGCCCTTGTGTTTGTGCTCCAAGGTGCATCTCTGCTAGCAGTCTTTTGTTCTCCGTGTTCCTCCGTGCATGACCTGGCTTGGCTGACGACTCTCCTGGATCTCGACCCAGCATCGGCTGACGACCCGGCTTTGGCAGACTACCCACTTCTGGATCCGACCTTGGCTTGGACTACTACCCGCTCCTGGACTTTATTCCAGCTTGTTTCTGCTCTCATTTCCTCACGGTTGCTGTGCAATTATTATTGTTGTTTCCCGTGTGGTCTAGTTTCCTGAAACTCTGAAAGGAACGTTTCACCTATAAGTGAAGAGTTTGTGGAAATAAAGGTTTATTGGACCCATTTTTGTTCTGTGGGTCAGAACATCTCCATGGATCTCCATAACGAAGCCCTGTGGGCAGGGTGAAACACGTCACAACATGGCCTGAGTGGAGCCGGGTTTTACTGACTTTGTATCTGGCTGGTTCTGGTGTGTGGCGGTTTGAAAATTTAACTTCATGGTATGTTTCTATAGAGCTGGGATGAGCTTGTTTCTTTCTCCAACTGGAACCTGACAGTGAGAATCATCCGACTTGAGGCTGTTTATCTGGAGCGATGCCTTTAGTCTATACATGGTAACAGAAATGGGAATGTTTTTAACTGAGCTTTTCGGCAATAACTCGACTCACCGTATTTGGAGGAAGAAAAATCCTAACTATGACCCTAAAAACACCATCCCCAAATCAAGCACGGAGGTGGAGACATGTTTTGGGGCCGTGTCTCCCGTAAAGGTAGAGGCCAACTTTGTCGCATTGAGGGACCAATGGACAGGGTCATGTATAGTAAAATCTTAAATGAGAATACTGTAGATGGGTCGTGGATGGTCTTCCAAGTGATTGTAAAGTCTCATATATTTTTCAATAAAAATAACAAACATGTTATACGTACCTGCTCTGTTGCAGTGGATTTTCAAAGAGCAGCCTGGATCCTCCTCTTCTGGGGTCCCTCTTCTGTGGGAGGCTGCTGTGGGAGAACCCGAGCAAGGTCACAGCTCCCTGTGTTTATTCAGACACAGGGCTGTGGCCTGGCCCCGCCCCCTCTCTCTCCTGATTTGGCTCCTGCTGCTTTCAGCCAATGGCGCCACTGCTTTGTCTCAGCCAATCAGATGAGAGAGAGTCTCAAACCGCCGAGACACACATGGACATTGCTGGACAGAGATGGGGCTCAGGTAAGTATTAGGGGGTGCTGGGGAGGCTGTGGCAGACAAAAGGCTTTCATCTTAATGCACAGAATGCATTAAGAAAAAAAAAACCTTCTGACTTTACAACTCCTTCCAGCAAGAAAACGAGCCAAAACATACCAAAAAGGCAACAAAGGAGTGGCTCAAGAAGCACATAGCCAGTCTCCAGACCTTAATCCTATTAAAATTTATGGAGGGAGCGTAAAAATTTGAGTTGCCAAGCAACAGCCAAGAAACCTTAAAGAGAAAGTATACTTACATCACTAAACTGTACCTATAGGTAAGTCTATAATAAGGCTTACCTATGCATAGTGCAAATATCTCCTAAACGTGCACCCTTTAAGAGATGTTTACTATACTTGCAGCCAATGACATTACTGACACACGCGCTCTAAAGGAATGACCGCTCGTACCATTCCTTCAGAGCCCTGTACCGTGAACGGCAGCTCCCAGGCGCATGCGCGGGAGAGACGTCATTGTGGCTCCAGTCACAGAGCCAGAGTCCGCAAAACCAGAAGCAAGACGGGTGAAGATGGAAGCGGCACTTGAATGACATTGAATTGCTGGTATGCTTCATTTCCAGGCAAGTTTCACATAATGTGCTAGTATGCAATGCACATTACCTTGCAGTAGAGCTGCACAATTGTTAGAAAAATCACAATTTTGATTCAACCCCCCTCACGATCTAAGTCGGTCATTTCCACAATTCAGTGCAGAGGAAAAGTTTCACAACATTTATCTAAAATAACTTAATACAATGTTGCCTTATCTCTCAGCGTTTAGCAAAGGGAAGAACTTCAGTCTGTAAACGGTCAGTTTAACCCCTTAATGACTAAACCTGACACTTGTTGCTTACAAGTTAAAATCAGTTTCCCAAACTATATGTATGTATGTATGTATGTATGTATGTATGTATGTATGTATGTATGTATGTATGTATTAGGGCTGCAACTAACGATTAATTTGTCTGTCGACTAATCTATCGATTATTTTTACGATTAGTCGACTAATCTAACGATTATTTTTATTTTATTTTTTTTTGCTTGAGTGTTTTTTTGATTAGCTAATTAATCCTGTAATTAATACAGACCCCTCAGTAAGCTCCCTCCAAGTACAGACCCCACAGTAAGCCCTCCCACCTAGTACAGACCACTTAGTAAGCCTCCCTCCCAGTGCAGACCCCTCAATAAGCCCTTCCACCTAGTACAGACCACTTAGTAAGCCCCCCTCCCAGTACAGATCCCTCAGTAAGCCCTCACACAGTCTGTACTAGTCAGCGCTCACCTCTGGTCTCCGACATCGGTGTGGACGGAGCCGGGGGGGGGGGGAATTTCACCCGGCCGGCAACGCTTCAAGCGGCGCTGCGGCCGGCCAGGGGGCGTGTGACGTCACGCGTTGACGATTTTTTGTAGTCGACGCATCGTGGCAGCCCTAGTATGTATGTATGTATGTATGTATGTAATTATTTTTTTTTACCAGAGACCCCGGAGACTAAAATGGCGGCCGTTGCAATATTTTATGTCACACTGTATTTGCGCAGCTGTCTTTCAAACGCATTTTTTTTATAAAAAAAAAAAAAAAACTTAAATGATCAAAAAAAGTCCAGTGGTTTACAACCGCTTTAAGGATTTAGAGAAGAGTGGTCCAAAATCCCTCCTGAGATGTGTGCTGTGACGGAATCCGGACACCACCGACTGGGTATCTCCGCCAGTAACCTGCTTCCTAAGCTCTGGAACACGGGAACCGTGATTCTGGCTATAGTTACCCCAAGAACTCGACAGTACAAGCTTTGTAGTCACCCAGAATGAACTGTTTATTCAAACAAAGCACATGGAGATGAACACTTCAGGGACAACCCCTTCCCTTTAGTCAATCCACTCAACATACCCATCCCATAATAACAATATAACAATGGAATGCAGGTATTCAACAACAAAAAACCCCCACTAGCATAAGTGTGATTACTGCAGAGCTGGCCTGACTGGGGTTTTTGGTCACCCTGTGCCCCTTATAGACACAGGGTGATTTACACAAGAGGCACCAGGGATGCTGGACAAGGAGTCTCCCAACCTCCCTAAAGCAATTGGGGTTCCACAAGCCCCCCAACCAAAGTGACTCACGTCACATATCTCCCCTTTCGGCAGGAGACTAACACAGAAGGAGACCCCAAACGGGTTGACTTTAAAATTAGGCCGTAGTTCCAGTCCCCCAATGTCTGCACCCACACAGTACCCCAAACAAATTGTCCAGAACAGATCACTACTCACCCAGCCAACCTCTGCCTCTCTCGTAGAACATAACCCCTGCTGGGGAGAAGTGTGGACTTTTCCTTCTCCCTGGAGTCCATTTAGCCACTGGAGAGAAGACAGGGTGACTGGGATCACTCCATCATGCTGTTGGGGATCTGGGCCGAATACCGAGCATCCCTGGGGTATGCAGGTGGAGACTGTAATCTCATACTTTCTGTATGAAAATCCCCCAGTGATTGCACAACAAGGCTCACATCCTCCTGTCCCAATGCCAGACTGTTTTCTGGGGTTGTGTAAGTGGGAAGCAAAGTCCCATCCACTACCACAGGGAATCCATTTTCTATTAGTTGAGGGCAGAGGCCAGCAGCACTCTGCCCTGTTGCCAGCTCTTCTGCTGGATTGCTGTCAGTGAATACCGCAGTCCCATCCACTGATATCAGCTCAAGCTGCAGTTGTGAGATGCCGATCGCATTTTCACACTGGAGCTCCTGCGGAGTTGATTGTTGTGGGCACAGGCCAGTAGTATTCTGCCCAGCTGCCAGCTGTTCCACTGGGAAGTAAAGTGAAACATTGGTGACCTTGCACAAATCCTCCAGGGCCACCGATTCTTGTATGCAAGGGTCCACAGCACCATGCCCTGAAGTCAGCTCTTCTGCAGGAGGCTCACTGGGATGTTCCTCCTCAATAGAAAAGTCTATTAAATCCCTGGTTTCTGGTGGTGTCTGGGGATCGAGATCCACCATCTCCTGTCTGTGGAATCCAGAAGATGTTAGTGGTGCTGGGCAGAGGCTAGAAGAGCTCTGTCCTGTTGTCAGCACTTCAGCTTTGGGAACAGCAATCTCCGGAGTTTCCACTGCCGACTCATAGGCATGCTGCTGAACGGGTTCTAGCAGTTTCCTGTATGCCCTTTCCAGATGCTGTTCTTTCCTTAGCAAGTGTTCTAGATCAGGTTCAAGCTCTGAGACCCCTGTGAGACAGAGCATAGCCTCTCTGTAATCTTGCAGGTCCTCAAGGGTAGGTTCCCCTTCGTCACCAAACAAACACATCTGCAAGGCTCTCCCACAGCAATCCAGGGCCACCAAAGTCATATCCCTCCGGAGAGCATTCTGAAGTCTCTCCTAAATATTTCTGCTCTGCGTGCCATTGCAGAGCCCGATATTGATTGTCCAGCTCTATCTCCTGCTGGACCAGCCTGTCCAAATCGGATATCCATTGCTCCTGGGGCCGCTCTCCCAGGAATGCCATCCGCAACTTCCGTTGAACACTGGCCCGTTCCCCTGTGGTTGGAAAGCACTTTCCCTGGTATATACCAGCAAGCTGGAGGGCTCCAATCCAGAGCCCCACCCGAATCTGCTGCCTGAGCTCCAGGTATTGATCCGCAGACACCGTCCTGGGGTATACTGAAAGGGCGATCCGCAGCACCTCCTCGAACTCTGATGCCAGGTCCATATCTACGTTGGGTCGACCAAAGTCTGCTATCCCGATCTTGGATCCCGGTGGAGGTTTGGATGTCCCAGACTGCAGGAAGTATCCCACTGCTTGCCACCAATGTGACGGAATCCGGACACCACCGAATGGGTATCTCCACCAGTAACCTGCTTCCTAAGCTCTGGAACACGGGATCCGTGATTCTGGCTATAGTTACACCAAGAACTCGACAGTACAAGTTTGTGTCAAACCAGAATGAACTGTTTATTCAAACACAAAGCACATGGAGATGAACACTTCAGGGACAACCCCTCCACCTTAGTCAATCCACTCAACATACCCATCCCATAACAACAATATAACAATGGAATGCAGGTATTCAACAACAACAAACCCCCACTACCAAGAGTGTGATTAGTGCAGAACTGGCCTGACTGGGGTTTTTGGTCACCCTGGTTACATTCGTTTAGGACATTCCATTCCCAAACACAAAGGCAGCTACCGAACACTCCAGGCAGCCAACAAGAAACCCATACGAATAACCCCCCCCCCCCGAAATAGGAGACGAGGCTCTGTATTGAGGGTCAAGCAGGAATCAGACACTCTAGAGAAAAGGAATACATGCTTTATATACACGTTAGAAGTAATGCAGTCACTACATGTACAATGACCCAAATCCAGCCCCCAATATCACACAGTGGTTACATTACGAGCCCCCAATACACATTACTCTGAGTGTCAATACATCCCTTAGCAGACAACAGGTGAGTTCATTAGCACACTTAATAGGTGAATGGAAAGCCATCTCAGACAAGATTATCACAATTTACTTATTCAGACAAAAGCAACATCGTTAAGCAATAGACAGTCGGTCTCCACATTAAACTTCCTGGATTGCCCATGCCTAAACTTCTGGCTATGCCTATGGGCAGTCCCGGAGGGTAAACCCTCTCTCTTCCTGCATAGGATGTCAGTTTAGTATCAAAGCAGTGTCAAAGGAACACCAACCAAACTCAAAATAGAGGGGCGGGTACTGCGTCCGTCAATGAACTTACGGTAAGTAAAAAAACCTGTTTTCTCTATCATTCATTGACGGACGCAGTTCTCTCTGATTCATATCAGTAGGGACGTCCCAAAGCAGTGCCACAAAATGATGGGTGGGAACAGCAGAAAAGAACAAGTCCCCAAGGCTAAACATAGCTGACCAGGCAACATAGGACTCAGCAGAACAAAAGTGGAGGCCCACCTGAAACAGTATACACCTTCAAGGAAGGCCAAAAGCCCTCCAAACAGAAGCCAGCAAAAAAACCTTGCGGCCAAAAGCAGCATCTGCAGATACCAGCACATCCACCTTATAAAATGTAGTAAAGGTGTGAACAAACGACCAGGTAGTCGTCTTGCAACCTGAAGCACAGATGCCTGTATGGCGAAAAGCCCAGGAAGCACTAGGCGCCCGAGTAGAAAGCGCTGAAACAGGGAAAGGCAGGACCTGACCCTTAAGTAAAGAAGACCCTTAAGTAAAGAAGCCCCTTAAGTAAAGAAGCCTGCACCACTGACTGTCCGCTCCACCTGGAAATAGTCGCAGTAGACACAGGCAGCCCAGTTCTTGGGCCATTTGGGAGCACAGTAGTGCTGCATCAACGTAATCGATTACGTCAACTCCGTAAACATGCCGACGTGCGTGAAAAGCGTTGACGCGTCACGCGGCCCCTGCTCGTGCCGGCCGTTCTCCTCCTCCCCCTCCTTCACAAGACATGAAGACCGGGAAAGACATGAAACACTGAAAATACAGACATGAAAAGACCGGGAGATAAGGTAATCACTCAGCTATGTCGGACAGAAAAGGAAAAACAGGCGGCGCTGAATGTAGCAATAAACTTTATTGGCGTGACATTAATGAAGACTCACATGGAGGTGGATGCTTTTCCTCATGTGATTCTGCATTAATCTCATGCCAATAAAGTTTATTGCTACACCCGGCGCCGCCTGTTTTTCCTTTTCTGTTCCCCAGCGGGACCCTTGCTTCTTCCTGTCAGAGCTGCCCTTTGTGATAGCACAGCAACATCGCATACTCTAGAAGTCCTGGCCACCCATGTAGACTGCCCTCTTCCATCAAATTGGGGACCCATCCCTCGGCACAAGCGCCCAACACATTCTTTTTGTTCTTGGACTCATCTATAATCGGTGTCAGTGTTTGCTGCAACCCCTGCTGTGAGAAGGCATGGACAGGCTGGAGGATAGCTGCAGCACCTCTCTGTACTGGCCAAGATTGATGGCAAGGGTCCTCAGAGGGCAATAAAACTGAGAAAAGCTGCTTCAGGGGGGATTAGTTTGTTTGGTTACTTTTTCATTGTTTCTTAAAAAGGGACAATAAATGATATTCCCTATTCTCCCCAAAAAAATGAATCCACACGCATCCACCACTTAACCACTTGGCACTTCACCCCCTTCCTGCCTAGGCCAATTTTCAGCACTGCCACATGTTGAACAACAACAATTGCACATTCAACACTGTACCCATACACATTTTTATAATTTTTTTTTTTAGACCAACAGCTTTGTTTTGGAGGTATTTAGTCGCCGCCTGTGTTTAATTTTTTGCTAAACAAAAAAAGACCAAAAAGTTTGAAAAAAAGGTTTCTTAGTTTCTGTTATAACATTTTGTAAATAACAAATTCATTTTTCTCCTTCACTGATGGGCACTGATAGGCTACACTGTTGGGGCTGCACTGATCATCAGGTAGATGTCCCCTGTGTGGATTGTCGCTTACCAGCTCTCCTCACATGCAGTCAGCGTGAGGAGAGGACTTATCTTTAGCGCAGAAAATTTTTCCTTTTTTACATTTTATTTTTGCCACTTCATTTTTATATACTGTAAAAACTTCAACCACATTGAAGTATTTTTTGGAAAAAATGTAACAAAAGTTGAAATATTATATTAGAAGTTGTATGTATCATTTTTTGTAAAGTTATTCTAAGGATTAATTAGCTAATCAAAAAAAAAAAACCACTCAATTAAGCAAAAAAACTAAAATAAAAATATCGCTAGATTAGTCGACAGACAAAATAATCGTTAGTTGCAGCCCTAGAGCACAGAGAGCGAACCTGACTTACGGGAAGACTCAGTAGTCGCCAAGTACACCGCGAGTGGCCGAACTTCATCCAGAGTATGCAGCGCACATTCAGTAGGATGAGGGGGCTTAGGACACAAGATGGCAACACAATGCCCTCGTGCAAGAGAACACTAGAAACCACCTTCGGAGGGAAGGACGGATCCGGACGAAGTACCACCTGGCCCCATGAACCAACATATGGGGAGAACTACAGGACAATGTTGCCAGTGTAGACACCCTGCTTGCAGGGTGACAGCAACCAAGAAGGCCACCCTCTGTAATAAGGTAGGCAGGGGATACCCTCGATCCTCACAAAAGAAGGGTCTTGAAGAACTGACTGCACCAAATCAAGGTGCCCAGTTGGTGACGGAGGTCGCACCGGAAGAACCAAGTGTCGCACCCCCTAGAAGATGTTACACACCAGGGAACGGGCGGCCAACGGCCTGTGGAAGAAAGTTGCCAATACCGAAACCTGACCCTTGACAGTACTCAAGGCCAACTCTTGATCAACTCCCCATTGAAGGAGGTCAAGATCCGGCCACTGAGTAAGAGCAAGGGGGGACCCAAGGAGACTCACACCACGCAATACATGACTCTCATATGATGAAAAATATCATCCTAGACGACGCTTCCCACACTTTAAGTAGGGTGGGAATCACTGAAGCAGACAATCCTTTGTCCTTCAGCACCTGGCTTCCAATAGACAAGCTGGCAAAGCCAGCGACTGTAAAGTCAGATAGGAGATTGGCCCTGGAGACAATAACTCCTCCTAGAGGAATTCTCCATGGCGCGTCCACGGCTAGCCTGACCAGGTCAGCGTACCAAGCTCGGCGAGGCCAGTTCGGAGCCACGAGAAAGACCAGAATCTCTTCCACCTCGATCCTGCGACCACAACCGATACAGACCTTGGCCCATCCTCGAGCACTCTCACACAACCATGCCGGCGTCAGCAGTGCGCAGATGACCATGCTCAACTCCTCAGCATAGTTCAAGTCGAAACTTAGCGAATGTTCTTGCCCAAGGCCGAACCCATGGGGCCACCATCGCACTCGCCAGAGGGTCCCAGGAATGGGCCACAAATCTGCCTGCCAAAGTTTCCACACCTAGAAAGGGAACAGTGGAAAGAGCTGCCCAACGAATCGGCACTTCCAAGGCCACAAGGACACCCTTGGTACCCCCTTGGTGAATGACAGAAGCCATGGTCGTGGCGTAGACGATCGAACGTGCCCTGGACAGCTGCAGGCGCCCGATCCAGTGAACTAGGCAAGCTGGATCGCTCCCAGCCCATGACCATGTGCGGGACAGTAACAGTTGAACCGCAGTCTGAAGTTCCAAGACCAAATTTTTCCCGGAGTGAGAAAACACCCTGACTGAGGACGAGTCCAAAGTCAGGCCCAGATAGTTCAGTCTCATGGAAGGGACCAGGGATGATTTCTGAAGGTTCAGAATCCACCTGAACTCCCCCAGAGTTCTCATGGTGACTTCCAAATTCATTTGTCAGCACCATAGGGGACTCCACACGGAGAAGCAGATCGGCCAGGACCAGAGCCAACACCTTTGTGAAGACCCGAGTAGCAGGAGCGAGACCATGGGGTAACGCCACAACCCGACAGATCCTTCCCCACAACAAAAACGGAGAACCCGTAGGTGTCTTGCACATAATGGGATGTGAAGGTAGGCATCTCTGATGTCTATGGAGGCCAGGAATCCAACTGAGGTAGGGAAGCCACCATAGTGCAAACCAATACCGCCTTGAATTTTTTGATCCGCAAGGAACCATCAAAGGGCCAGAAGGTCCAGCTTGCTGAACCAGAGCCTGAACTGCCCCACGGAGCGCTGCAAGCGATCCGGGGACAGCCGTACAATTGAAGATCACAACTCCCAGGAAAAAACGGTTCGAAACCCGATCCTACAACTGGACCGCATGACCTCCTGAACCCAGCTGCTGGGACCTGGGCCAGCCGTAGGACCGAGAAGCGGCAAGGACGACCCCCCCCCCAGCCCATAGACGGGCAAGGACGCACCTTCAGTCCGAGTAGGCCTTGTCCACAGGCCTGGAAAAAAAAGAAGATCTCTTGTTCGCCAGACCAGGGTCAATTGGTGACTGTCCCCGAGGGACAAAGAAACTGTTGTGAGCCGAAAGAGGGACCCCATCCGCGGTGAAGGCCCTCACCCTTGTTAGCCTGTGGAAGACCCTTGTATAATGTCATCCAGGACTGCGTCAAACAGGTGATCCCCCTGAAAGGAGAGATTCATTAAGGCTTTCATAGAAGTGTGATCCGCAGACCAACACTTCAGCCAAGCATATGCCGGATAACCACCGCCGAAACCTACAGGTGACCCAAGAAAAAGGAACCGAGCCTAGCGTGGCATGACAAACAAATTGCAGCCCCTGCACCAGTTGGTCCAACAGCTCCCCCAGGGCAGGAGGGACTTGCTCTTCACCAGGTCACGGCATTGGAACTCCGCCCATAAGGCAGAGGCAGCGTAGCAAGGGCAATCATGAACACTGTTCCCAGTGCAGAATCCGCAAGGGAGTACAGATCATAAGCCACAGCCCGCGCTATCCTATCCCCCAAGTCCTTAAAGTACGGGAATTCCTCCACCAGAACAACGGTAGTCCTATTCAGCCTAGAGACCGCACGTTCATCATAGGCAGAGCAGTCCACAGTACCAGAGACTCCACAAAAAGGGTAACATCTAGTAGCCGAATAGACACCCCAGGGGAAAGTCTCAAAGGCACTGTAAAACAAACACAAAGAAAGGGCGAACCAGCCTAGCGCATTATCCTCAGCAAGTGTTTTAATAAAATAGTTAAAATCAGCTACTCACAAACATGCAAACGGAAGACTGACGCATTTCGAGGCCTTGCCTCTTCCTCAGGCTCTGAGGAAGAGGCAAGGCCTCGAAACGCGTCAGATTCCGTTTATATGTTAAATCGGACTTTTCTATTTTGATGCTGTTCGTTGGAATCTATATGCTGACCTACCATGCATGTTTGTGAGTAGCTGATTTTAACTATTTTATTAAAAAGCTTGCTGAGGATAATGCGCTAGGCTGGTGCGCCCTTTCTTTGTGTTTGTTTTACAGTGTCTTTGACCACCCGGGTTGTAGAGGACAGCAAGGCCTAGCCATACGGGATGCCAAGTGTAGGTTCCTAGATTGAAACAGCCTGAGGACCTGGCTTTGAGCGCAGGAGCAAGGTGCTTAGCATCACTCTTTTCTTTTTTGAAAGTCGTAGAGGGTCCCATCCTACATGAGCCTGCTGGCAAAATAAGCTGCTCCGGATGGCATGTGAATGCCAGATGCTACCTGCGCCCCAGGTGCAGGCGCCGCTGCGTCCTCCAAATCGCAGGGTGTCACGCACCAAAACAACCAGTGCATCCACCAGCACCTGAATCATGCGCAGCAGGGGAGGCGAAATGTTATCATCCGAGGAGACAGGGAGCGAGGCACCAGACCCGGTAGGGAGGCCCACATCTGCAGCAGCTGATTCAGACTCAGAATCCGAGACATCAAATGAGGCAGAGGTAGTTGGAGAAATGCTTCAGCGCACCTCCCACTTCAACCCGGACCCAAAAGCTTCCCAAACCGAGAAATGCATCAATGGACAGTGGAGATCCGGAAGGCCACCGTGAGGGGGGTCAGATGGGGATACATGACCTGCAGGGTCTATAGGGAACCCGCAGGCAAAAGTTTCAAAAAATTACTTTTTTGTATAAAGAAGCGGCCCCACAGCACTACAGCGCCCCCCGGAGGTCAGGCACACCCTAATTAACCAGTGTGTGCCTGGGGGGGACACAACAGGACAGAGGGAAACCCTGGAGTGTGAGGGTCCGAGGCTGTCAGCCCAATAGGAACGCTGCAACATAAGCCTAGGCCCTGTAGTGTGTGTCCTGGCGAGACGTTTAACTCGCGGGGCCAGGATCTCTGATGTTCACAGCTCCATATTTTGACTCTTGGGACCTCCCAAAGCAGTGTCAATATGAGGGATGGGAAGAACACAGCCAGGATCAAACTTTCCAAAGGCTAAAACGTAGCCAACCAGGTAAAAACAGGAGCTCAACCAGGAAACAACTGAAGCTCACAAAAAAAAAAAAAAATACACTCTCAAAGAGGACTAATCCTCTCCAACAGCGGCCTGCAAAGCCTCGTGGTCAAAAGAAGCATCCGCAGATGCCAACACAACCGTACCTTATAGAATTTTGTGACAGTATGCACGGACGACCAAGTCATCCACCTTGCAAACCTGCTCAACCGACGCCTGATTACGGAAGGCTCAGGAGGCACCAAACGCTCTCGTAGAATGCGCCTTAACAGGGAAAGGAGGATCCTGACCCCTAATGAAGTAGGCCTGCACCAAAGTCTGTCTGATCCACCTGGAAAATGGTGTCAGCAGACACAGCCAGCCCCTTACACGGACCATCCATAAGGACGTAGAGAGAATTAAATTTTGGGAACAAATCATTCACCGCCAGGTACACCCCGAGTGCCCAAACCATATCCAAAGAATGTAAGGCAATCTCTTTAGGATGCTTAGGCCATAAGGAAGGCACTACAATGTCTTTATTTAAATGGAAACCAGGGACAACCTTAGGCAGAAACGACTGGCAGGGACGAAGCACCACTTTGTCTCTGAACCACCAGGTAAGGTGAATTACAAAACAGCGCAGCCAACGCAGACACCATGCGTGCGGAATAGCCACCAAAAAGGCTACCTTCTGTAAGAGTAAGCAGAGGAACCTCACTAATATTTTCAAAAGGCGGTTTCTGAAGAACCGACAGCACAAAATTGAGGTCCCAGGGAAAGAGATTATTCTCCCACTATACAAGACTCTGGTCTGGCCACATCTGGAGTATGCTGTCCAGTTCTGGGCACCGGTCCTCAGGAAGGATGTGCTGGAATTGGAAAGATTCCAGAGAAGGGCAACAAAAATAATTAGGGGAATGGAGGACATCAGCTATGAGGAAAGACTACAAGCACTGAACTTATTCTCTCTGGAGAAGAGACGATTGAGGGGGGATATGATATCAATGTACAAATACTGTACTGGCAACCCTAGCATATGGAAAAACCTATTCAGAGAAAGGGAATACAATAAGACACGTGGCCACTCACTGAAACTGGAGGAAAGGCGGTTTAACCTTAAAATACACAGGGGGTTCTTCACTGTAAGAGCAGTAAGGATGTGGAATTCTCTTCCGCAAGCAGTCGTATCAGCAGGGAGCATTGATAGTTTCAAAAAACTATTAGATGGGCACCTTAAAGACCACAACATACAGACCACAACTACTTATAGACTGAGAAGAAAGGGCCACGTTTGCGACAATGTACGGTTAACAGCAAACACACACATCATAGGTTGAACTGGATGGACTGATGTCTTTTTTCAACCTCGCTAACTATGCAACCATGGAAACCTTACAAGGGAACGGAGACTTCACAGGAGGAGCCAGGTGGCGAATCCCCTGAACAAAAAAGGTGTGAACCAAGGAATTTGTGGGCAACGGGCACTAAAAGAAAATTGCAAAGGCTGAAATCAGGCTTTGAATGGTACCCAAGGCCAAACGCTGATCTACGCCTCTTTGGAGAAACTCCCAGGACATGAGACACCGAAAAAGAATGGGGGGGTTGCCCCCCCCCGGGGGTTGCCCCCCCCCGAGACTCACCCCAAGTGATGCATGCCCTCCATACTCGATCGATCTTCCTAGAAGTAGATTTCCTAGCTTTTACCAGGAATCACCCATTTTGACACCCCTCTATCTTTCAGCACCTGGCTTTCAATAGCCACGCTGTTAAAGCCAGGGACTGTAAAGCAGGATGGAGGATCGGTCCTTGAGCCAACAGATCTTCTGAGAGGGAGTCTCCAGGGGACATCAGCGACCAACCGTACTAGGTCTGCATACCAGGACCTTCGGGGGCCAGTCCAGAGCCACTAGGATGACCAGAATCCCTTCTGCCTCAAATCTTTGCAGGAGTCTTGGCAGAAGAGTCAACAGAGGAAAAGCGTACATCAGATACTGATCCCAAGGAGCCACCAGAGTGTCTGTAGCTTCGGCCAGAGGATCCAGAGACCTTGCTACAAACCTCTGCACCTTCCTGTTGAGACGAGAGGCCAACAGATCCACACGGGAGTCCCCCCACCGGAGACATAGTTGATGAAACACCTCCTGGTGGAGAGACCATTTTCTCTGATCCAATGTCTGCCGACTGAGGTAGAGTACAGGGGGAGAAAAGATTTTCCCCGAAGCGCCGGAGAGGGGAGCCACCATATCAGGGATCCCCTCGTACCCTGGGTCAACAGGATCAGATTGTCTAGAGACTGCGGGTCCTTGTTCCATTTTGCCAGAATCCTTTTGTAAGGATCTGGTATGGAACTGAGCAAACAGAACCGCCTCGAAGGTGGAAACCATCAGACCCAGCACTTGCAAGTCCTGAGGGACGACCACCAGTTGGACAACAGAAGCCGTAGCGCTTTCTGCAGCTTCTGGAGTTTCAGCTCCGGAAGAAACACCCAGGCTGTGGCCATGCCCAGGGTCAGCCCCAGATAGTCCAGTTTGGTGAAAGGGAACAGAACAGATTTTTGGAAATTCAGTTTCCATCCAAACTGCTGCAAATTTTGCACCAAAATGTCCAGACTCTTTAAAGGCAGTCGGAGACTCTGGAGGTCATCCAAGTCCCCCAGTACCGCAATCCTCTTCTGCCTTAACAATGTTGTTAACACCGGGGCCAAAACTTTTGTGAACACCCAAGGAGCCGAGACCAAAAGGTAATGCCACGAATTGATAGTGCTCCTCGTCCACGGCAAAGCGAAGGAAACGGTAATGCTTGACATATCTTGCGATATGAAGGCAAGCATCCTTGATATTGCTAGAAGCCAGGAAATCCCCTTAATGAAGGGATGCCACCACCGTGCGAATGGATTCCATTCGAAATTTCTGAACTCACACAAAGCGGTTCAAGGCCTTGAGGTTCAGGATTGTACGGACCTTGCCTTCCTACCTGGGAACAGCAAATAGGCTTGAATAAAACCCCTGAAAGTGTTCTGCTTCCAGGAACCGGTTCAATGACCCCCCCAGTGAAAGCAGGTCCTGTACCGCCCCCAGAAGGCCTCGCAGGCGATCTGGGGACAAACGGAGGTTGGAAGGGAAGAACATTGCCAGAGGCAAGGATCGAAACTCGATCTTTTAAATCAGACTATACCAACTCGTGGACCCATTTGTCTTGAATAAATAGGGTCCATGGATCTGAAAAGAAGCGAAGACGTCCCCCCACCCCAGAAATGGATGAGGGAGCCCCTTCAGGCAGAAGTGGGCTTGTCTGAGGTCCAGGAGGAACCCGCTCTCGACTTACCAGGCCAGGGCCTCTTGGAACACACTGCAGGGTTTCGGGCAGATTTTGATCCCTGGTCCTTAGACCCTGACGAATGAAAGGACCGCTTATAGACTGAGAAGAAAGGGCCACGTTTGCGACGACTCTTTGCTCCAGGTAGTCTGTGGAAGGAGAGTACTCTTACCTTCAAGTAAGAGCTTTAATGATCTCTTCCATAGAAGCTCTGAACATGTCGTCTCCCACAAAGGAGAGATCTGTCAATACCTTCATGGAAGCCTGGTCTGCAGACCAATATTTCAGCCATATCATAATGCGGCGGAGAGTCACCACTGTCTTGGACACCCTGCAGGTAAAAGAGGCCGCATTCAGAGAGGCATCACAGATATACTGCAACCCCTGGACAGACTGGCCCGCCAGCTCCGCCAAATCAGGAGAGGACTGTCCCACTTCCAAATCCTGGCGCAGGAGCTTAGCCCATTCCGTTAAGGTTTAGGAAACCAAAGTTATGGCAAAAAACAGTCACAGCATAGAACTGGGCATGGTATAAAAGTTATCGGACCAGAGATTCAGCTCTTGTCAAAAGGGTCCTTAAAGGACGGAAAGTCCTCCACCGGGAGAAACGTGGCTTTATTCAACCTGGAAACCTGAGAGTCCAGTACAGGTGGCACTGTAATAGGATACCTTCTTGCAAAGCATTAAGGGACCCAGACAGTGCGTTTTTGGGAACCCCACTGACTTGCGTAAAGGTTGTCGAAATAGGCGGGAAAGGGGGAAGATCTTTGCCGATTTGGAAGTTCTGCGGGTACCAAATTGTACCTGCGCAGCTGACGCAGCAGTAGCGGTGTCCTCCAATTTTAACGTTTCCTGCACCAATACAATCAGTGCATCCACAAGTACCTTTTCATGCATGGCTGTAGTGGAAGAGGAATCACCCTCACAATCGGAGCACTCCCGGGTGCGTGGACGCAGACCCAGTACACAAACATGGTCGCCAAGCTATACAGCAGCCATCCACAACAAAATGACGGCTACACATGGGGCCCACGTGGCTCCCGGGGCCCTCATTGGACCACCAGGTACCTGTGGATAGCAAGGGGACCCTGCTAGGGACCCCCACCCTTACCATCCCCCCCAGCCCCTGCTTGACACCCCCACATATAAAAACCGGTATGGCAACCCCAGGGAGGAAGGGGGGGTGTCATGGTCTTACCTTCTTGCTGTTCTCCTTCGTTTGACATGTGCTGGCGGCCATCTTGGTTTCTGGGTTTCTTGTAGCCTCCCACCCTGCGGCTCCTCCTTCCCACTGGGAGGAGCTGGATGCCTAGCTCATATATATAGGAGGTCTGTGGCTTCAGTTCCTTGCTTGGTCCTCCTGTGTTCACATGCTTCTAAGACTGCTGCTGCTTCTGGTTCCTGATCCTGGCTTCGTCTGACTACCCTGCTGGTTCCTGATCCTGGCTTCGTCTGACTACCCTGCTGGTTCCTGATCCTGGCTTCGTCTGACTACCCTCCTGGTTCCTGACCTCTGGCTTCGCAAGGACTCTGCTTCGGTTTCGCCATCTGTTTGGACTTTTGCTTTACAGCTTGATTTTCAATAAAGCCTTCTTATTTTCACTTATCTGTTGTTGTACGTTTGGTTCATGGTTCCGTGACATTAGGACCAAGCCATGAATTCTGACGGTACAGGGCCATCCTCGCTACCCACGCTGGTTGCCAGACTTGATCAGCAGGATTACCTGTTGGGTCAGTTCGCCGTGGCGTTGCAAACCCTGCTTGAACGCACGGCTCATTTCGCTCCCGTTGCCGATGGGTCGGTTGTCGCTCCTGGGCCCGCTCCTACTGCCGCTCCGGTTGTTGCGCCAGAGTCTACCCCGACACCTGTTGTTGCGCCTGCGGTGTTTCGGGGTATGACCGGTTCTGCCCCCCTTCCACAGCGCTTTGGGGGAGAGCCAACTCAGTGCCGAGGTTTCCTTAACCAGGTGGGCATTTATTTCGAGTTGCTGCCACATGCCTTTCCTACTGAGAGATCAAAGGTGGGCTTCTTAATTTCGCTGCTCTCGGACAAGGCCTTGGCCTGGGCCAGCCCTTTATGGGAGAACAACAATCCGGTGGTTGCCGAGTTTTCCGGTTTTGTTGCTTCTCTTCGGAGGGTATTCGATGTGCCGGCTCGTGCTGCCTCTGCTGCGAAGCTCCTTATGTCCATCAGGCAGGGTTCACAATCCGTAGCTGAATACGCCATTGAGTTTCGTACCCTGGCAGCAGAGGTGGGCTGGAATAATGAGGCTCTGGTCGCTGCTTTCTCTCATGGTCTCTCGGATGCCTTGAAGGATGAGGTTGCAGCTAAGGACCTACCAGTGGAGCTCGAGTCTCTTATTTCTTTCCTGATTTTGATTGACACCAGACTCAGGGAGAGACCTTCCTTTAAGGAGAGTCTGCGGAGGCCTCCTAACAGATTGGCGCCTACCTTTGCTGTCCCACCCGTGCCTCCCTCTCCTCCCACGCCTCCTGGGGATGACTTGGCTGGGGGTGAACCCATGCAGCTGGGGTTTGCTCGCCTGTCCGAGGGGGAGAGGGTACTCCGGAGACGCGAGGGCCGATGCATGTACTGTGGTCTCGGTGGGCATTTTCGGTTGGCATGTCCGAACCGTCCGGGAAACGCTCGCACCTGAGATCCTGTCGGGGGCAGATCTTGGGTGGAGTCTCCTCGTCCCCGGTTTCCCGTGTTGACAAACCACTGATCACTGTTGTCCTCTCCTGGGTCGGGGGCTCGGTGACGACCCAGGCGTTGGTGGACTCTGGTGCTGGTGGTTTGTTCATTGATAGTGTGTTCGCTGCCGCCAATTCCATTCCTCTGCAGGCTCGAGGTTCTCCACTGGCTCTTGAGGCGATAGACGGCAGACCCCTTCTGCCGCCACACGTGACTCATGAGACCCTTCCAGTGGGGTTAGCCATTGGTGCCGTTCACAGAGAGTCGGTCTGCTTCCAGGTTATTTCGTCTCCACACTACTCGGTGGTCTTGGGGTACCCCTGGCTCCAGAAGCATAATCCGACTTTCGATTGGAGATCGGCCGAGATCCTCTTGTGGTCACCGCAGTGTGGGGCTAGTTGCATCCATGGGCCTGTCAAGTTGCTGTGTACTTCCTCGGACTCTCTGTTGCCTCCTGAATACGAGGAGTACCGGGATGTATTCGATAAGGTGCGCGCGGTTGCCCTACCTCCGCACCGCCCATACGATTGTGCCATCGAGTTACAACCTGGTGCCGTTCCTCCTCGTGGCAAAGTCTATCCACTGTCGGTAGCGGAGAATGAGGCCATGGAGGAGTACGTGAAGGAGGCGCTTTCACGTGGACACATTCGCAAATCCTCGTCCCCGGCAGGGGCTGGATTTTTCTTTGTGAAAAAGAAGGGCGGTGAGTTGAGGCCTTGCATCGATTACAGGGGTCTCAATCGCATCACGATCAAGAACGCTTACCCGATACCCTTGATTTCCGAGCTGTTCGATCGCCTTAAAGGGGCCACGGTCTTTACCAAACTCGACCTGAGGGCGGCATATAACCTCGTAAGGATCAAGGCGGGCGATGAGTGGAAGACCGCGTTTAACACCAGGACCGGTCATTATGAATCCTTGGTTATGCCCTTTGGGTTGTGCAATGCGCCCGCAGTCTTTCAGGAATTCATCAACGATGTTTTCCGTGACCTGTTGCAGCAGTGTGTGGTGGTCTATTTGGAGGACATCTTGGTATATTCTGAATCCATGGAGACCCACATTCTGGATGTCAGACGAGTGTTGCAACGGTTACGAGAGAACAAGCTGTTCGGCAAGCTTGAGAAATGCGAATTTCACCGATCCCAGGTAACCTTCTTAGGTTACATCATTTCCGCTGAGGGGTTCTCCATGGATCCTGAGAAGGTTTCGGCTGTCTTACAGTGGCCCCAGCCCAGTGGTCTTCGCTCCCTGCAGCGCTTTTTGGGCTTCGCCAATTATTATCGGAAGTTCATCAGGGACTTTTCCATGCTAGCCAAGCCTCTCACGGATCTGACCAGGAAGGGCAGTAATTCCCAGGTCTGGCCACTCGAGGCCATCCGAGCTTTTGAGGCTCTAAAGTCCGCCTTTGTGTCGGCTCCGATTCTGTCGCATCCCAACCCTGGGTTGCCCTTTGTCCTCGAGGTGGACGCGTCTGAGACGGGAGTAGGCGCCCTTCTGTCTCAGCGTAGAACACCAGAGGGTCCTCTGCTTCCTTGTGGGTTTTACTCCCGGAAACTGTCTTCCGCGGAATGCAACTATCAGATTGGTGACAGGGAGTTATTGGCCATCGTGCAGGCCCTTAAAGAATGGAGGCACTTGCTCGAGGGTTCGGTGGTTCCGGTCCTCATCCTGACGGACCACAAGAATCTGACCTACCTTTCTGAGGCCAAGAGATTGACACCACGTCAGGCCAGATGGGCTCTGTTCTTGTCACGTTTTAATTACGTGGTCTCCTACCTACCCGGTTCCAAGAACATCAGGGCGGATGCCTTATCACGGCAGTACTCCGACCTGTCCAGGGAGGAGTCAATTCCGACTTCGGTCATACCTCCGAGTCAGATCCTGGCCGCCATTCGCACCAGCCTGACCTCTCCCCTGGGTGAGCAGATTTTGGCGGCTCAATCTGGTGCTCCCTCTGGGAGACCCAACGGCAGATGTTTTGTGCCTGAGTTGCGCACTCGGTTGCTGCGAACCTACCATAACTCCAAGACCGCGGGGCATCCTGGAAAGAATCAGCTGTCCTGGGCTGTTTCACGTCTGTTCTGGTGGCCTTCCCTACGTTCCGACATCGCCGCATATGTAGCGGCATGCTCCGTTTGTGCCCAGAGTAAGTCCCCTCGGCACCTTCCGTTGGGCCTTCTGCAATCCATAGCCACCGGGGAGCGCCCATGGTCTCACCTGGGGATGGATTTCATTGTGGACCTCCCTGCATCCCGAGGCCATACGGTCATTCTCATGATTGTGGATCGGTTTTCCAAAATGTGCCACTGTGTTCCTCTCGAGAAGTTACCCTCTGCACAGGAGTTGGCCACGATTTTTGCCAGGGAGGTCTTCCGGTTGCACGGTTTGCCCAAGGAGATTGTGTCGGATCGGGGGAGTCAGTTTGTGTCCAGGTTCTGGCGCGCCTTTTGCTCCCAGTTGGGGATTCATCTCTCCTTCTCCTCGGCCTACCACCCTCAGTCTAATGGGGCCGCAGAACGATCCAATCAGGCCTTGGAGCAATTCCTTCGTTGCTATGTCTCCGATCACCAAGACAATTGGGTTGACCTCCTGCCTTGGGCTGAGTTTGCCAGGAACACGGCGGTGAACTCTTCCTCTGGGACGTCTCCCTTCATGGCCAATTATGGGTTCCAACCTGCCGTGTTACCGGAGGTATTCTCTCCCCAGGATATTCCGGCTGTGGAGGATCACCTTTCCGTCCTACGTGCTTCTTGGGTTCAGATCCAGAAGTCCCTTGAGGTCTCTGCGCAGCGCCAGAGACTCCAGGCTGATCGCAGACGAGCGCCTGCTCCTTCCTACCAGGCCGGAGACCGTGTATGGTTGTCCACCCGCAACCTCAACCTTCGAGTGCCCACTCCCAAGCTGGCGCCTCGCTTTGTTGGTCCCTTCCGAGTGCTTCGCAGGGTAAACCCGGTAGCCTATGCCCTTGCGCTTCCTCCTGGCATGCGGATCTCCAACGTGTTTCATGTCTCCCTGTTGAAGCCACTGGTGTGTAATCGTTTCACTTCCTCGGTTCCTCGGCCTCGTCCGGTCCAAGTGGGCAATCGTGAGGAGTATGAGGTGAGCAATATCCTGGACTCACGCCTGGTCCGCGGTCGGGTGCAGTTTTTGGTTCATTGGCGTGGTTATGGTCCAGAGGAGCGTTCCTGGGTTCCCTCCGCAGATGTCCATGCTCCTGCCTTGCTCCGAGCCTTCCACGCACGCTTCCCTCAGAAACCGTTCTTTACTCCGCGGAGGAGGGGCCCTTGAGGGGGAGGTACTGTCATGGTCTTACCTTCTTGCTGTTCTCCTTCGTTTGACATGTGCTGGCGGCCATCTTGGTTTCTGGGTTTCTTGTAGCCTCCCACCCTGCGGCTCCTCCTTCCCACTGGGAGGAGCTGGATGCCTAGCTCATATATATATAGGAGGTCTGTGGCTTCAGTTCCTTGCTTGGTCCTCCTGTGTTCACATGCTTCTAAGACTGCTGCTGCTTCTGGTTCCTGATCCTGGCTTCGTCTGACTACCCTGCTGGTTCCTGATCCTGGCTTCGTCTGACTACCCTGCTGGTTCCTGATCCTGGCTTCGTCTGACTACCCTGCTGGTTCCTGATCCCGGCTTCGTCTGACTACCCTCCTGGTTCCTGACCTCTGGCTTCGCAAGGACTCTGCTTCGGTTTCGCCATCTGTTTGGACTTTTGCTTTACAGCTTGATTTTCAATAAAGCCTTCTTATTTTCACTTATCTGTTGTTGTACGTTTGGTTCATGGTTCCGTGACAGGGGGCTAGGCATGGGTGAATGTGTGGTCCACAGAGGGACCCCAACAGTGAAGGGGAGCATAAAATAGGAAGAAAGAACACTAACCCAGGGAGGGGCCCACATCCATACCGAGAACCCACCCAAGGGGAAGGAGGGACACTACTCTTCAAACCTTAGGACTGGGAAGGCACCGCTCTAAGGAGACTACCGCACCATCTTGGAATGGGGGTGCTGTGGGCCAGAGGCGCTCCAACTCAGGCCTGACCAGGGCTATCCGTCCTCGTGAGGCGTTGGCCAGCCACCATCCAGAGGGGCTATGTCGCGGCCAACCCAGCACTGAGCTAAGGTCAGGTCGCGCTCGCTGGCTGGACTGGGAAGACCGGAAGGATATCCAGTCCGTCACCCAGTCTGGCAGTTAATCGTAGTTCTCACAGGAACAGAAAAAAAAAAAGAAAAAAAATTTCAGTTTTAAAAAAGGAAAAAATGCTAGGACCAGAGATCCCAGCAAGGAACTAGGTCCTTACTCCTGACTAGGCAGAAAAAAATCTTTGAGAATAAATATACTACAAAGAAATGTATGTATATCCCTCGTGCCTATGGATGTTCCAACAAGTGGGATGTAATAATTTATAGAAATAAATATAAAAGTGCAGCTGCTACAGGAAATGGGATGTAGTGAAAGTAAGGCCACAATAAATTGAGGCCAGCTATAGCGCTTGCTTTAAATAAACCAGGGCTGGACAATAGCTTGTCAGTACCAAGGGTTAAAAAAAATGGGTAGGCTTCAAATACCAAATTAAACCCCAATAAAGTGCTGGATGCTAATCAAGAAATGTGTGGGGATGAATCAATATACATAGAACACAATATGTGATAAATAGCAAAGAATCTAAAATGTTTGAGGTATATAACACAATAATAAAATAGAAAATGGGTACGATATATGCAGGAATAATAATGGTGAGGAAGGTGCTATATTTGGGTGATTAAAGCAATCAGGTAAATATTAATATTATCAAAGCAAATAAATAAATCACTTATTAATAAATTTTATTGAATATAAGTGCAAAATGTGCAGGTAAAAAAAGTCCATAAATAAAGTTCATAAGTGACTCCAGTGAAAATGCAGGTATGTAAATCTTGAGTGCCAATAAAAGGAAAAAGTGCAGGTGCTCGGTGTTGAATCCTCCAATGTTCCAATGCTGGTACTTGTGGTGTCACCGTGGGGGATAATAGGAGAACACACTGACCAGGTGATGTGGGTCTTATATACCATATGGTATTAAGACCTGTAATCGCTTTATGGCCACCAGGGCCAGAGTAGACACTGCTGGCCTTTGTAGTACTGCATTACTCAGGATCCCCTCTTAGGTGGAACGCACGCTGCATACGTCACGGGTGCCTGAGTGGAACGCAAGCAGGTATTCACTGCTCTCCACTACCAACCTTATTAAAGTAGTTTTTATGGTAATACACTATGTGGAGCTTTTTTAACCCTGCATACCCTGATCGGACCCTGAGGATCGAGGCTATCCAGGAGAGGGGATCCTGAGTACTGCGGTACTACAAAGCCCAGCAGTGTCTACTCTGGCCCTGGTGGCCATAAAGCGATTACAGGTCTTAATACCATATGGTATACAAGACCCACATCATCTGGTGAGTGTGTTCTATTATCCCCCACGGTGACACAAGTACCAGCATTGGAACATTGGAGGATTAAACACAGAGCACCTGCACTTTCCTTTTATTGGCACTCAAGATTTACATACCTGCATTTTCACTTGAGTCACTTATGAACTTTATTTATGGACTTTACCTGCACATTTTGCACCTGAAATCACTATTAAATTTTATTGAATATAGTTATTTGCTTTGAGAATATTAAAATTTACCTGATTGCTTTAATCACCCATATATAGCACCTTCCTCGCCATTATTATTACTGCATATATCGTACCCATTTTCTATTTTATTATTGTGTTATCTACCTCAATCATTTTAGATTCTTTGCTATTTATCACATAATGTTCTATACAGGCATACCCCACTTTTAAGTACACAATGGGACCAGAGCATGTATGTAAAACGAAAATGTGCTTAAAGTGAAGCAATACCTTTTTTCATTTCTCAATGCATGTAAATACACAAGCTCTATAGAAAATCTTGGTCAGCTTGACATGGCATTGCTCCCAAACCATGTGATAAGGACACCAAGCTTGGGGAGCATGTTAAGGGGATCCAGGACTATGACATGGTAGATTACCTAGGCAAGCTGGCCGGCCACAAAAAGGATATGTTGTAGTCCTGGGTCCCCTCTCGGTGCTCCTAAGTTTGGTATCCCTGTCACTTATGGTTTGGGAGCAGTGCCATGTCAAGCTGACCAAGATTTCCTATAGACGCCAATGTTAAAAACCGGGAGTAGTGTCATGCCAAGCTGAACAAGCTGTGTCCTTACTCGCGAGTGTATGTAAAGTGAGTGTACTTAAAGCGGGGTATGCCTGTATTGATTTATCCCACACATTTCTTGATTAGCATCCAGCACTTTATAGAGGTTTAATTTGGTATTTGAAGCCTACCCATTTTTTAACCCTTGGTACTGACAAGCTATTGTCCAGCCCTGGTTTATTTAAAGCAAGTGCTATAGCTGGCCTCAATTTATTGTGGCCTTCCTTTCAGAAAAAAATCTTTGGGATCTTTGATATCTTCAATGTTCATTGAGATAGCCTTAAGATTATCCATGTTCAAGAAATCATTGACTCAAATGTATGCAGCTGTGTTATGGATATCACTTTTGCTCACTGGCATAAGATTCCTTTACAAGTCAAGACCCAACAAATAACTGTGCTTTTCGTCATTCGGGCATTGTTGCATACAATTTTGCACACTCGGCTATGGGGCATGCTTAACTTTTTGCAAACTCTGGATTTATTCCATCCTTTCGGCCCCATATGGTCCCTGACGCTCTAGTCCCTGCAGTACTAGAGATACTAAATTTCCAATGGTCTAATAGCTAAAAACATTAAGAAGCGATTAATAAAGTTTAACCTAGCAGCAAAATGTTTCCTGACACATGACAGCATACACATATGGGTATAGGCTCCCCCCCTAGCCCAATCAGGACTGGTTTTACTGCATAAATGAGCCGCCTCCCCTAAGGCGCCATTCTCTTTGTTCCTCAAATGTTCAACCAGTTACAACTATGGAAAGAATATTTTCATTTTTGCCTTCACCTTGCCAGATTTATCTGGCCAGCCGCACAGGTTCAACCTCTACACCTGAATGGAGGGAGCTTCGTCAAAGGACAAACGGCCTATATGAGGGAGGCCTCCCCCAAGTCCAGGTGTGCAGGATACTGATCTCTGGATGCAGGCAAAACAGTTCTGCCTTGTTGTTTGTTGGGACTGATCCAGTCTCTCCTCCCTGGCAAGTTATGGACCCACAAACTATTGGTTAGTCTGGCGCTCTGTGTATATTCCCTTGCAAAACGCTGCCATGTTAGGGCTTCCAAAATGGCTCCTTGTCTACTTCCTGTGGCTGTACTGCAGGCTGCCCTTTCCTGATGGAAGTGTGGATGGTGATGGCGCCCAGCAGACTTGGTCGACATGGAGCAGCAAAATGGTGTTGGGATAACTTCCGGCTCACGATAGTAGCGACCGGGAGCCCCAGTCGGCTGCCTAGGGGTGTGTTTGTGGCCACCTGTTCAGGAATCTAGTCTCTCCCATCATTCTAGAGCCAGTCAGGGATGTGTGCTGCACAGGTAGGCAAGCTAAACCATAGGCTGTTATGGTTTGTCATGATTATTATGCGGTTACTATGTCAGGCTGCCAAAGTAAGGTAATTTGCTGTTATAGTTCTGTTTATTTCAAAGAGGTTGTAAACTCACCTTAAAGACTTTAACCTATAGGTAAGCGTATATTAAGGCTTACCTATAGGTGCTATAAATATCTCCTAAACTTGCACAGTTTAGGAGATATTTACATTGCATGCAACCGATGACGTCATCGGGGCATGTGCTCTGAAGGAACGGCCACCCGTGCCATTCCTTCAGAGCCCTATGCCGTGAACGGCGGCTCCCGCACGCATGCGCAGGAGTGATGTAATCGCGCCCCCGGCCAATCAGATGGCCGGAGGACGCGAACGAGTTAACAGGACGGCCAGACATGTCGGCCACCCTGTCGTTGAGCGGGCGGCACTGCGGGGGCTTCGTTTTAAGGCAAGTATTTCATAATGAGCTAGTATGCGATGCATACTAGCTCATTATGCCTTTGTCTTTACAGGTTTTTTTTTCCTCATTTTTTTTTTATGAGGGTTTACTTCCTCTTTAATGCCTCACAGGTTTGGATTTGTCTGCAGTACTGCTAATGCATGGCCTGATATGCAGGTGTTGCTGTGCAAAGTTGAGTCTTTCCAATTAACTCAACAATGCCTAGCTCTGCAGGTTGGATTACTGTTTACTGCTCTAATACCTGGGTTTCTGTTTTTAAATTTTGCAGACCAGTGGCCTAGTGTAGGTTATCCTGCCAGAGCTATTGGTCTGACGTATATTAACCGGTTGCCGACTGCGCACAGTATATTTACTGCGGCAGTCGGCCCCGGCCAGGCAGAGTGACGTAGGTCTACGTCGCTCGCCTGTCACTCCTTCTAGAGCCAATAGCCTCGGCTCGTTCACGGAGGAGTGCGGGAGTGTGACTGGCGGACCCAATGTCCGCCGGTCACACTACGATCGCCGGTACAGCGGGAGAAAGACAGAGCGGCTTATGTAAACAAGCCGCCTGTCAGTTCTCCCTGTGTAAAAGTGAAGATCAGACAGTTCTACTATGTAGAACTGTTGATCTTTGTTTTTACACTAGTAGACCTGTCCCTGCACAGTTAGAATCACACCCCTAGGACACACTTAACCCCTCCCTGTCCAATACTGTTAACCCCTTCCCTGCCAGTGTCATTTTTGCAGTAACAGTGCATATATATAGCACTGATAACTGCAGTAATGTCACTGGTACCCCCAAAAGTGTCAAAAATGTCAGTCAAGGGTCCGATCTGTCCTCCGCAATGTCGCAAAAAAAAAAAAAAAAAAAAAAAAAAAAAAAAAAAAAAGGCAGATCGCCGCCATTACTCGTTAAAAAAAAAAAAACAAACACCAAAAATGACAAAAATCTTTCCCTTTGTTATTAAACGCGATAACTTTTGCGCAAACCAATCAAAATACGCTTTTTGCGATTTTTTTTACCAAACATAGGTAGCGTAAAACAAATTGGCCGAAAATGTTAAAAAATTTTGATTTTTACATTTTTTTTGGGGGGAATTTCATATAAAAAAAAAGTGAAAAATATTGTTCTTTTTGCAAAAATTACGCTCTTTTTTTGTTTATAGCGCGTGATCAAAAAAAAAAAAAAAAAAAAAAAAAAAAAAAAAAAAAAAAAAAAATTGCACAGGTGATCAAATACCACCAAAAGAAAGCTCTGTTTGTGGGAAAAAAAGGACGTGAAATTCGTTTAGGTACAGCGTCGCACGACCGCGCAATTGTCCGTTAAGGTCACGCAGTAAAAAAAAAAAAAATCGCAAAAAAACCCCTGGTCTTTTAGCAGGAAAATCCTCCGGTGGTAAAGTGGTTAACCCTTCATTGTGCTGCTTATAATATAGTAATGCTTCAGTAATTATGACTGCTATGTGTTGTATGGCTGCTATGTGTTTAATGCCTGCTTTTGGCTGCTAAACATTAGGGGCTACTATGTGTTTGAATGTGATGCATTAACCGGTTATGTCTAAATGCTGGAGTGAAGTTCAGTGCTCTGCTTAAGTTTACAGTGCCTTACGTAATTTGTCTATTACACATCTATTGGTACTTACTTTTTCTGAGGGATTAATCCTAGCTCACAATAGCATATAGGTCCATTTGGTGCTTCAATGTCTGCAAATGGATGTAAGGTCTCCCATACCCGCCGGTGAGACTTTGTGGGGATCCTGCCGCCCCCATTGGCCAAACCCGCCCTACGGTGACCGCAGGTAATTTAGTTATTCTCCCTACTTCATTATGGGCCTCCATAGCTCGAATGTTTAAGTGAATATTTGTATTGTGCTGTGACTCATTCAATTCTGCTCTATTCCATAGAATCGTTTTTTAATTCATTACTGTTTCTCCTGAAGAAGCGGCTCAGTCCGCGAAACATGTAGAGAACCAATCGTGGAGATATTCCAA
This sequence comes from Pelophylax lessonae, assembly GCF_965119305.1. Taxonomy (NCBI): domain Eukaryota; kingdom Metazoa; phylum Chordata; class Amphibia; order Anura; family Ranidae; genus Pelophylax; species Pelophylax lessonae. Next base: position 236,390,207 of record NC_138772.1, read on the forward strand.
CCATACTCCACAAGTTCAAAATTGTGATAATGAACTTTAGTTAATTTTGATTGTATATTGATTCTGTTTTTGTGTCCTTTTTCACTTTGTATGTCTGTGTAATTTTTTATGAAATAAAGACCAATTTTATTTATATGTGATGTTGATTTACAATCAATAGATACCGGTACCCAAAAATCCAGTCAACCATCCCCATTCCCTCTCCCCTCACCCCATTGAGTACCTCTCCAACTGGGGAGTTTGAGGTCTCTCTTATCCTTTCACCCCATTTTAGATATATGCTAATGGAGGACGAAGTGGCTAACATCAGGGTGTGCAGTGATTCCAGAGCTTTGAAGTAGTTTGGAGCATAACTGATGCCTCTTAGGCTGTGTTGCCCAAACAGACGATAATCGGAATCTCCTATCTTCATGGCAAGAAGGAATACAATATTATTTAACTTTTGTCAAAGTATCTCCCATTCAGGTTTGCCAACAGTAGAACTGGTCTCATCATCGTTCTTTGTGTTCTGGCTTCCTAAAAACTTCCTGTCAGACGCTGTAAGATACAAAGTCTTGGATGTCAAGAGTGTGTCCCTAGACCAACAAGCAGTTCAATGAATCTCAACCTGACAGTAACCTCTATGGTTATTAATGGAGGTTATTCCTGCAAGAAGGAGCTTCCCAGAAGTTGAAGCAGTGGATCTCCCAACATCCAGTTGGGTCAGCAGGTTAACTTATATAGGCACCAGACCCAGTGGTCTCCAAGCTCCTCATGAAGATCCATAGTCGTCCAGCTGGTATGAGGGCAATAAAAAAAAATGTCCTGGTGGCCTTGCAGGTTGTGGTGTCCTCAAGTACAGTCTTTGGGCCAAGAAGCTTCTATTCTCCTTCCTGAGATTTGAAACCTTACACGGCGGGGCCAGGTGTATCCAAATTCATCCAAGTTAGATCTAGAAGCTGTGGGACCTAGTATGGAGGGCACATATAGGGGTCTCACCTTTCAGTATTTGAAACCCTGTGGAAGCCAGGGCACCTGCTACCAACTTCAGGTATGGAATGGAATCCTCTGCTCCCGATTGTAAAGATTAAGATGTCTGCAAGTAAGCCGAAATAAAGGATTAAATTGTAATCAAGCCTTTGTCAGGTCCTTGCTTTTTGAGATCCAAGGACCACCACACATCTTGATAAACCAATCCCGAAAGGCCTGTATAGATCGTTCTTTCTCCTTTGAGCTTGCAGTGCAACCAGTGTTGAGAAGGTTGTCCCACTCCTCCCATTCTTCTGAGCAAGACTTCTCAATATTTTCCATGACACTAAAGCAGTATTTCCTAAGGCTATCACGTCTGGGGAAAGGATTTCAGATATCCAAGCGTCAAATCCATAAACCCCCTTATTGCCACAATTATCCAACAAAATAGCTCTAGTTTCATCTTCTCCAGCACCACACAAAGGTCTGCATCCTTGCATCTGGAACAGGAAATCACCATTCCAGCATGTCCAAACTGAAATGTCTAAGTCACCACAAGCTTGGGTAATGGACTTAATGTGGAAGAAATACATAGAAGTGGTCCTTCTCTAGAAGAATAGACAGTGGCCTCTTGAGGCCTGGCGGTATCAGAAGACTTTCACTGTCCACTAGGACAATGGCATCATCTTGGGTTAAAGTAGCCTAGGAGGGCAAAGATGAATCCATCAATCTAGTGCAGAGATCACGTTATCAGACAGGTGGCTTGCTCATGGGCAGAATTCATAGGTCGAGAATTATTTTTACAGGATACCAACTAGGTTCATATATTAAAAAACATTTTTAGCCTATTACAAAGTTAATCAAGCAACATTGGAAACAGGGGAATTTACTTCAGTTCTAAATGAGTCTAAGGATAGGTTGACTAAAACACTTCAGCATTGCCCTCCCTTATGGGTTTTGTTGACGCGCTACATCCCATACGTGTATGCTGTCATGCTTGTGTCAGGAAAACTGATCATTTTTTACTTGGCGGTAATTTTCCTTTTCTGATGCATAAGCATGACAGCATAGGTCCCTCCCTTGGGGGCTTCGCATTTGAGCCTAGTTACGAGAATGCCGCCTTAGGGGAGGAGACTCGTTTATATAGTATAACCAGTCCTGATTGGGCGAGGGGTGGAGCCTTTACCCATAGGTGTATGCTGTTATGCTTATGCATCAGGAAAGGAAAATTGCCGTCAGGCAAGTATAACATTTTCTATTTTTTTGTCGAGAAAAGCAGAGGAGGAGACCATTCAGTCTCTCATGGATCCCTAAAACTTGCCATGTTGGATCTGCTTTCAGGATGCAATCCCAGAACTAAAGCACCTGCAATGATCTTCAGCTGTGAGGAATATATGGTCTATAAATTCTAGACTACATGACGGGAGTTCACATCCAGTATGTGATTAAATGGAAAGGCTTCAGTCCAAAAGAAAACTCCCTTGAGTAAGTTTGTATCCCATCTTGGGCATTACTGTTGGTTTGTGTTTTCAAAATCGCAGGCTCACTAAAAAAAAAAAAAAAAAAAGAAGGTCTGATGGGATGGTCCATCTGGTGGTTGGGGAAGGGAGAGAAGAAGAGGAGATGGGAAGGGGGAAGGGGAAAGGGAAGCAATGTCAGTAAGAGGGTCAACTTCCAAGCATGGAGATCAGTATAGGTAGAAGCACATATCATGGCATGTGGCCCTTATCACAGTGGCTGCTGGGTAAGCAAAGCATAGTTGCATCTTAGCATTGGTGACTTAAAGAAGAAGTAAAGTCACTTAAAAAAAACAAGAAAAAAAAGCCCTGTAAAGAGAAAGGCATAATGAGCTAGTATGCAACGCATACTAGCTCATTATGAAGTACTTACCTTAAAAACGAAGCCCCCGCCGTACCACTCCCTCAGCGACAGGACGGCCGACCCTCAGCGACAGGACAGCTGACATGTCCGGGTTCGCGTCCTCCGGCCATCTGATTGGCCGGAGGCGCGATTACATCACTCCTGCTCGTGCGCGCGGGAGCCGCCGTTCACGGCACTGGGCTCTGAAGGAACGGCATGGGTGGCCGTTCCTTCAGCGTGCATGCGCCGATGACGTCATCGGCAGTATGCACACTAAATATCTCCGAAATGGTGCATGTTTAGGAGATATTTATAGTACCTATAGGTAAACCTTAATATAGGCTTACCTATAGGTAAAAGTTTGTGAAGTGGGTTTACAACCTCTTTAACCACTTTAAGACCGGAAGGATTTGCCCCGTTAATGAGCAGGCCCTACTTTGTGTTTACAAAGAAATTATTTATTTTTTTTTTGTGAAAAATCGCAATAAGAGTCTTGATTGGTTATCGCTTCTACTAACTACGGGAAAGATGTGTTTTTGGTAATGGCGGCAATCTGCGAGTTTTTTTTTTGCGCTACTGCGACATTGCGGCAGACAGATCAGACCCCTGACATTTGACACTTTTGGGGGTACCAGTAGTGACATTACTACCAGTAGTGACATTACTACATCAATCAGTGCTAAAAATATGCACTGTTACTGTAATAATGACACTGGCAGGAAGGGGTTAACCCTATGGGTAATCAATGGGTTAAATGTGAGCCTAGGGGAGTTATTCTAACTGTGGGGGGGCGTGGCTTGTGAAATGACCATAGAGACATTTGATCTCTATCAAATGGTCGGCTGTGTTTACAACAGCCAACCGTCGTTCTCTCTCTCAGCGGGGAGCGATCGCGGGTGTCAGGCAGCAATCGGAGCCACCTGACCCGTGCATCGGTTTCCCTGCTACCGAATGGGTGCAGAAGCGGGCCGGCGGCAGCGCACGCTTGCCCCCTAGCTTCCCGCACGCAACCGATGTAGGTCTACGTCGGTTAGCTCAGAAGAGCCACCCTGGCGCAATAAAAAGGTGGCGGGTGGTCGGGACGTGGTTAATGTTGGCACAAGATGACCCAAATAAAATCTGGTGCTGCCTGGAGAAATTACTAACTCATTTTCAGCTAGTTCCTGTCAGAATACAATAATAAAAGCTGCAAGCTGGGTAGATCGCTGCATTCAATTTGTTTTTGTGTATGCAGAACCCTGTGAGGGTTTTTGTTCAGCCCATTGGTTGAATGAAAAAACTCTGTAATTAAGCTTAATTCGGTTACCAAAAAGACAGCGTTTTTCTCAGGCTCCTAAGACCCATGCTAGGTTTAGTAAAACGAATGTAAAATAAAATGCTTGAGGAGATGGTTACCATTATAGTACAGCAATAAAAGGAATCCATCAATTACCTGAGTGACATATTGAGCAGCATCTGTGAAGACGTGGTAATCAATATCTGTGTATTTCACAATCATTGTATGGTCTTGGTAAACTCCATATAACACAAGTACTAATCTGACAATGAAGGCAATTGAATACATCCACAGCGGTTTCCTTAAACTTTGAGCAAACTTTACCAACTTCTCCATCTTCAAAGATTAGAGCAAAATAGTCTGCAAGATCTATAGATTAGGGTGCTCTTCCAAAGCTCTGGCTTCAGGACATGAAAAAGAAAAAAAAGTTTTATTAATGTACAAAGTACTAGCACAATTGTGCTGGATTCAAGCATAAACTTAAAAGTACACATTTGCATGTTAAGTGAAACTCTGCACTAGATGTCAACTGTGTATTAGTATGTAAATAAAGAAAATCAATTAAAACATCCACTATAAATAATGTGCATAAAAATGTGAAAATCACACACAAAAAATACATAAACTAACTAAAAAGTATTTTACATAGTTAGTCAGGTTGAAAAAAAAGGACACAAGTCCCATCTGGCTCAACCAACAAAAAAAAAAAAAAAAAAAACCAACAGTAAAAGAAAACCAAATCATACAATCCCATATACACAATCCTATACCCGCAGTTGATCCAGAGGAAGGTGAAAAAACCCCAGCAAAGCATGATCCAATTTGCTAAAGCAGGAGATAAAAATTCCTTCCTGATCCCCCCCCCCCCCCCGAGAGGCAATAAAATATTCCCTGGATCAACTTTACCTATAAATATTAGTACCCATTTATATTATCTACACCCAGAAAAGAATCCAGACCTTTTTTAAAGCAATCTAGTGAACTAGCCAGAACCACATCTTCCACATTTTCACAGCTTTTACGGTGAAGAAACCTTTCCGTATTTGGAGACTAAATCGGTTTTCCTCTAGACGTAAAGAGTGCCCCCTTGTCCTCTATGTTGACCTTAAAGTGAATAACTCAACACCAAGTTCACTATATGGACCCCTTATGTATTTATACATGTTGATCATATCCCCCCTTAATCTCCTCTTCTCAAGAGAGAATAAATTCAGTTCCTCTAATCTTTTCTCATAGCTGAACTCCTCCCTGCCTATCAGTTTGGTTGCCCTTCTCGGCACTTTCTCCAGTTGCCCGATATCCTTTTTAAGAACTGGTGCCCAAAACTGAACTGCATATTTCAGATGAGGACTTTACTAATGATTTTTACAGGGGCAAAATGATATCTCTCACTTTCTCTCTGGAGTCCATGCCTCTGTTAATACAAGAAAGGGCTTTGCATGTAATGCCAAGCTACGATTTCCAGAGCAAGCAATTATTAGGTTAGGATCTACCAGAACACCCAGATCCTTCTCCGCTATGGATTCCCCCAGTTCTACTCCCCCTCCCAACTCCAGAAATGTCTGTGTATTGCTTCCACCATCCTTTTTAGCGTCCCCTGAAGATGTGCTTTGGCACGAAACGTGCCGGTGCAGAGCTATATGCGGACGTCATGATACTACTTCCAGTTTCGCAACTGGCAGACATCTGAGTAATCGCACTGCTTTATATGTGTTTTTTCCACTTGGCATCTAGAAGTTTATGTGATTCTTATGCACCTGTAATAAATCATTACCCTATATCTGGCCCATTTTAGTATTTGGCTTCTTGTGTGAGTGTTTCTAATCCATCTAGTGGCATTGTGGGCTTTTCCAAATCTCCCCCAGTGGTGGGCTGCTATTACAGTCAGAGGACCTCAGGTGGACGGATGGAGCTGGATGTCCATCGTGTGGAAGCTGAAATTGTTAGTTCCCAAAAGCGTGACTTGCTGCATTGGCAGCTAGTGAGCCGGTCAGTGTGGTCTTACTCTCAGTTGCATGTGGTGTCATGGACATTTCTGGAGTTAAAGGACGTTAATTTATGCTTTTTTTTTGTGTGGTATTTTTACTTTTACGTTTTTATGCACATGATTTATAGTGGATGTCTGAATTTATTATATACTTTTCTTTCGTCTTTGGAAAGAGTCAAGAGGGATTAGTACACCAAGATTTTATCGCTGTCTGTGCCCCCATTAGGGAGATTCGCCCATGTAAAAGTTTGTTAAATTAGTGACACTTCCCACTGAAACCACCGATTGTGGATTGAAGGTTCCATATCCTTACTGCTCTAACAGTAAAAAAAACCCTCTACGCCATTTAAGGTTGAACCACTTCTTATCCAACTTCATTGAATTAGTCTTCTTGAGTGACTTGAGACGGACTGGTTTGCTCCCAATACTGGAATCACCATTAAGATACACTAGATTACCAAAGTATTGGGACGCCTGCCTTTAAAAACGCACATGAACTTTAATGGCATCCCAGTCTTAGTCCGTAGAGTTCAATACGGAGTTGGCCTACCTGCAGCTATAACAGTTTCAACTCTTCTGGGAAGGCTGTCCACAAGTTTTAGGAGTGTGTCTCTGGGAATGTTTGATCATTTTTGCAAAAGCGCATTTGTGAGGTCAGGTAATATTGGACGAGAAGGCCTGTCTTGCAGTCTGCGCTCAAATTCATCCCAAAGGTGTTCTATCGGGTTGAGTGCAGGCAAGTCAAGTTCCTCCACCCCAAACTCGCTCAGTCATGCCTTTCTTCCAGAAGCAAATTCGTGAGGTCATGGATAATGGTCAAAACCCTACCAAAGACACTTCTAAACCTTGTTGACAGCCTTCCCAGAAGAGTTGAAGCTGTTTTAGCTGAAAAGGGTGGGCCAACTTAACTAGTTTTGACAGGTACCTAGTAAGATCTCTGCACAGGGATCTAGGTTATGTCCAGCCCCTCCTTCCCTCTGCTGCCTTCTGGGACCTGGGTGTCCCAAAAGACGGCGGGACCATTCCGAAAGTGCAGCGGAATGTGTGCATGCACAGTAGAAAGGCTTCACTGCCGGTTTCCCTTACTTGCAATGCCGAAGCCTGCACCGGAGACCGAAGGACAAATTGGCTTGGGGTGTCCACATCGCGGGATCCCTGGACAGGTAAAGGTCCTTATATAAAAAAAGTTAGCAGCTACAGTATTTGTAGCTGCTGACTTAATTACCCCCCCCCCCCCAGACTCTAACTCCCCCTTTAAGCGTCTCTTTTCCAAGGACAATAAATGTAATGTTTGGAATTGTAAAATAACTGAGGTCCTCCAGCCCCCTTATTAGTTTTGCTGCAAAAATAAAACCGAAAAATGTTATACCCTCAATTACACTTACTTATCGTCCTCAGGTTGCAGTGGTTATCCCGAGATCATCCTAGTATCAAAATTTGCAGCTGGCTTTTCCTTTTCAGGCAGAATCGATTTGAGTGGCTGGACAGCCACACAATCACTTCTGCGGGTGGCAGAAGGGGGTCCCAGCGGCGACAGTAGCACTACAGAGAAACTGACATAGTTCTTCCTTCTGTTACCCAGGGAATGGGGATGATTACATCACTTCCGGTTTCAGCTCCTTGTTTACCTGGCAGTTACTGGCCAGGGAAGCAGACTGGTCTGTGTCTGATCGGCTGCACTGGAGGCCAGAGGAGAGATTTAGGGTCTAATAGACCCCAGATCTCTCCATATAAAAAGGACCTGTCACGGCCCATGCTGTCACAAGGAATGTTATTCATCCTTTTGATAGCAATAAAGTGAATACAAAAAAATAAAAAATATGAGATACAAGCAAATGTGAATGCATACGCAAGTCCCACACACATATGTTAACATTGATTAAACATCATTTCACATTTTTATATTGGGATGTTTGCATTTATTATTCACTTGAAAACTTTTTTTTTTTTAAATTTTTTGTTTTAGAGTGCAGAGGGATTAGAACACCCGTTTTTATCGATGTCTGTGCTCCCATTAGTCAGATTCACATATGTGAGGTATTGTCGCAAACGTGAGAGCAAGGATTCTAGCACCAGTGTCAGGAGACTAGCCAGAGGAGAGTTGCCCGTAGGCCTGGCATGGTGGCCAATTTCCAATATGGCCGCACTCGCACAAATGCACGCACACGTATTGGGAACGCACGTTCACTACGGCAAAGACGTGTGTGTGCTGGCTCACACAATGCTTGTCAGATCTTGGCTCCCTCTGGCCTTTAAAAGAGGGACTGCAGCACATGGACATTGCTGACTGATCTTCAGCTTCCCGTTTCCTGTTCTTGTGTGTTTGCTTATGCTTCTGATCATCTGTTACCGACCTGGCCTGCCTTTGGATACCTCTTGTTATTCCCCCAGCTCTGACCTTGGATAGCCCACGGATCTGCTCGTCTCTTGTCCTGTGTATGACTTCGGCTTGCCTGACTACGTCCCTGCTCTTCTGTCTGCTGACCACTGGCTTACTGACTTTGGCATCCATCTCTGACTAGGTTTCCTGCTTCACCCTGTCTGCTGTGATCCACCTTGGTGCCTACCTGCAGTACCCAGCCTGCTGTACCCACCTGCAGTACTTACCTGTTGCTCCAGCCTGCAATACCCATTTGCCATATCCAGCTTACTGGAGCCACTACAACCTGTTTCCTGCTGTGTGCAGTCTGCACCATCATCAGCTCCACTGGGTCCTACTGCTCACCTCATCTGGTATCCACCTGCGGAGAGATCTCCACACCTGCATCTCTCATCCGTGGCACAGCCGGCAATCCCTGCTTCTTTGGGCTTCGTGTTCCCTGTTTCCACCTTCAGGGACACCGAGCACCTAGCCGCAAGGAGAGCCCTCTCAGCATTTCGGCTTCAGGACCAGGTACGTGACAACCAGACCTCCTGTGTATGTCTAAACTGGTAACCTGTAAAGACGTTTAAAGCATCCCCTATGGGGATATTTTAAGTACCATAGTTTGGCGCCATTCCATGGGTGACCGCAATTTTAAAGCGTGACATGTTGGGTATCTGTTTACTCGGCATAACATCTTTTTGGCAAAAAAATTGGGTATTATATTGGGTTTGTGTGCAATAACTGTATTAAAGGTGTATTTTTTCGTTAAAATCGGCGAAAAACCGCTATGTAAAAAAAATAAAAATAAAATAAACATCACCCATTTTATTCTGTAGGGCCTATGCCTAAATAGGGGTTCAATATTAAGTTGGCCCACCATTTGCAGCTATAACAGGTTCAACTCTTCTGGGAAGGCTGTCCACAAGGTTTAGGAGTGTGTCTATGGGAATGTTTGACCATTTTTCCAGAAGCGCATTTGTGAGGTCAGGCATTGAAGTTAAAGAAGAGTCCTGGTTCGCAGTCTGCGCTCTAATTTATCCCAAAGATGTTCTATTGGGTTGAGGTCAAGACTCTGTGCAGTCTAGTCAAGTTCTTCCACCCCAAACTTTGTGCACTGGTCCAAATCATTTGGTGAAGGGGGATGGTTGTTTATTTAGGGGTTGGGCTTGGTCCCTTAGTTCCAGTGAAGGCAACTCTTAAAGAGGAAGTAAAAACTTTCCCCAATGTTTGTACCTATAGGTACTGTATTTGGAAAAGGAATTGGTGCCTCAAGCCAAATGGGTTTGGGACTTTAAGGGCTAATACAACGATGTTTGGTTTTGTACAATTTATTCAAAAAGTTTGACAACATACATATATGTATAATAAGTGAAATATAATAGGTGTATGGGTTATAGACCCATAGGTGATAGTGAGTCAAGTAAGAAGTTCTGTGACAGTGATATGGTGACAGTGGTATATCTTTCTATCTGTCCACACATCTTGTTTTAGCGTGAGCTCTGTAGGGAGGATATCCTGGGTTTTCTACGCGTTTCGGCGTGCTGCCTTTATTAAGGAGGTTTTGTCCACCATATCTGTAGATATAGTAGGTAGATAATTGATTTAGTATATATTATGTTTCCAATTGAAAGGTTTTTTCATATTGGTCGCATAAGGTACATACTTGCTAATAAGAGGTCTGCTCTTGAGCCTTGCTTCTGGTCCTTTATTTCCACACAGGAATTAAGGGTTGAACACTGCTGCTGGAGTATATAATGTGCGATAATGGTAAGTATTTGGACATGGTTTTGGTATTACAGATATGTGTAACCTAGAGGTACTTACTGTCTATGTAGTACTTTATAACCGCCAGTGGGGGGACACAGTCCCAGTCTTGATCCAATCTATTCTGATATTAACAAGAACATAGTTTAGTACTTGTTGGGGTCTGATGACCCCGTTACATATTTATATGGTTTGTGGCTGGCTTGGTTTTGTATGTGTCCTCAATGGTTACTTACTTGGGGTGTTTTGCTGTAGTACCAAAGTAACCCACTAGGGGTGCTGTCAGAGTCTTGTCCCGTTTGTTCTATCAGTGAACAAAGAGAAGGGAAGCTCATTTATAATTCCATTGAAGAAAGAGGTAGACCCACAATGCATGTAGTAGCATTGTGGTTACTCACTGTTTTACTGGTAAAGGGTATCCACGAGGTGTTATCCAGAACAGCGGGTCCGGGCGTCCTCTCCGTCTGCTTGAGGGAAGTTGCGCCCTGTTGCGATTCCCGGCCTTGTATACCCCCCGCGCATGCGCAGATGTGCGCATTGACGTGGCTTGTTCCGACTTCCGGGTATGCGAATGACGTAGCACGCGCGCGCGAGCATCCTGTCAGTATTGAGGAGGTATAGAGGTAGCGGCTGCCGACACAGGGATGGAGAAGAGATCCCACAGGGGGATCAATTATAGAAGACATTGTCTGCCACCTTCTCCTGTAGCCCCCGGTTTTTACTTTACCAGGGGTCACCCGTCCTGGGTGTGTATTTAAAGGGGAAACAAGTTAGGAGTCTTGTGTTCAGACCACATAAATAATAGAGCGTTCCTTTTTAGGGCTGAAAAGAGGACGCCTCAAACATTTAAAGAGTAATAAAGATACATACAATGTATACCATATAATAGCGTTTGTGCAGCAATATATACATATGTACAGATAAGGTTGTGATAACAACAGGGGGTATTGGTATGGCATGTGCGGGGTATCTACATCCCTGGTGGGGGTTTTTAACAGTAGTTCCACGGGGTATCTATGGGATGCCCAATTTTATTTTCATGGGTCCCTGGGTCTCAGGTCAGGGATTCAGTTTGTGGTTATGTGGGATTTATCCCCAAGTCAGGTACCACTTCATTCTGTTAGGGCTTAATTGGTGGTTGCCCAATTGTGTGATGAATCATATCACATGGGGGAATTTGAGGAATTTTTATAGGATCTGGGGTGCTGTGATGTCTCATAAAGTGTATGTCTCAGTCCGTTTTGCCCGAGGAGAAGCCTTCCAGGAATGGGCGATAACTCATTTTCGTTTAAACCTGGCGGCTTAACCGCGTTTAGTTTTTTAATCCAGCGCATCTCCATCTGGAGGAGGGATTTGTTCCAGTATCCTGTCTAGTATTGAAAATCTCACTTTTGGCATCCTGTATTTGTGGTAGTTGGTGACATGACGGCCTAGTGGGAGATAAAAGTTGCCTATGGACATGCTGTGAAGGTGTTTGTTTACTCTGAGTCCGAATTCTTGGCGGGTCTTTCCGACATAAAATGCGCCACACTCTCATTCCATTAGGTAGACCACGCCTTTAGTCTTAAAATTAGCGAAATGTTTTGGGGTGAAGAGGTCTCCATTCGGTAGTATTTAATAGGTAGATTTCCGAATTACTGCGCATTGTGCACAGGACCCACAAGGGAAGGTACCCTTGGTCCTACATGGGTCCTTCCTTGATTTTAGTTCACTGTGGACAAGCGTTTGTTGTATGGAATTAGTTTTCCTGTATGTGATCATGGGGTTCTCCGGGACCAGGTCCTTAATAATAGGGTCTTCTGTAAGTATAGACCAATTCTTTTGCAAAATATTTTTGATTTTTTGGTTGTTCATTCGAGAACCTCATTATAATCCTTGTAAGTTGATATAAGCATATAAGTTGAATAGCATTTACTGTCTATCCCTCTTTTGGACTTTGTTGAAGGCTTTCCTGAGGCAAGTTTTTGTGTATCCTCTTTCTTGTAATCTGATGTTCAAGTCGTCAGCCTCTTTTTGGAATTCAGACTCATTTGTGCAATTCCTTTTTAATCTGAGGAACTGACTATATGGTATGGATCTTTTGATGGGTTCGGGGTGGAAACTGGTGGCGTGGAGTATTGTGTTACCCGCCGTCTCCTTTCTGTATAATGTCATTAAGTTTCCTTCTGCATCCTTGTATATGTATGTGTCCAGGAAGGGGACTCTAGTTCGGCTGTATGTCATGGTAAAAAACATATTGTGGTTATTTTGGTTAATTTTTTCCAGACATTCCTCAATCAATTTTTCCGGTCCATTCCATATCAATAATATGTCATCCAGATATCTCTGCCATAACATGATGTTCTTAGTATATTTCGCGTTTCCTTCTGATGTCAAGAATTCCTGCTCCCATTCCCCCAAATATATATTGGCATACGAGGGTGCACAGCTAGTGCCCATAACAACCCCGCAAACTTGCAAAAAATAGGTGCCACAGAATGAGAAAGCGTTATGATTCAATATGAAGTCAAGCATGCTTAGGATGAAATCATAAAATTTATCGTGCTTACTCTGTTGATTCAAAGTTTTTTCTACTGCTCTTAATCCTTTGGAGTGGGGGATGTTTTTATATAGAGCCTCTACATCGATTGTAACCAAGATAGCATCCTTTGGTATGGTTAGGCCCTCCAATATCTTTAGTAAGTGGACCGTATCTTTGGTATAAGATACTAATTGTGTGACGTGCGGTCTAAGGTAGGCGTGCGGTCTAAGGTAGGCGTCTATAACTTGGCTGACTTTTTCCGTAATATTCCCGTTGCCCGAAATTATCGGTCGTCCGGGGGGGGTCAGTTGGATTTTTGTGTACCTTCGGCAAGGAGTAGAAGGTAGGGATTCTGTGATGCTTGGTTCTAATAAATTCCCAAAGGGTTTGTGATATGGTTTTATCTAGGGATGCACCGAAATGAAATTCTTGGCCGAAGCCGAATAATAATAAAATGTTTGGCCGAAGGCCGAATACGGAACGCGGTGTTTCACATTTTTTCCATTTATTTTGCCAATTTTTTGTCCTCTCTCTTGTCCTCTCGTGTCTCTCTCTCTTGTCCTCTCATGTCTCTCTCTCTTGTCCTCTCTCTCTCTCTTGTCCTCTCATGTCTCTCTCTCCCTAAAGGTTACTGTAGGGAATGGGATTCAGTGCACACTGCAGCCTTGTACCATAGGGTTAATGTTAGTGACACTGTAGGGATTGGGAAGGATGCTGGGAATGGAAATCAGGAAGCATGCAGGCAGCCTTGTAAATTTTAATTGCAGATACAGGGCACTGGGCAGGTCAGGGTTAATGTGGTAACATCAATTACTCAGTGACAGTCAGTCAGTGTGGACTCGATCAGATTATACAGTCTCTCATAGTGGTGGTAGTAGGAGGCTGGAGTAAAATGGGGAATTAACCGCGCTAAAGGAATAAAACAAACAAGCAGCAACTTCAAGTGTGACCACACCCTAAAGAATATATGTAAATCAAGTTGCGCTAATGTGATCTATGGAGGTATAAAGTCCACAAAGTCCCAATATTGATGACAGATAGAATATATCTTGGGTAAGATCCTGAACCCGACTCCCTTAGGAGTGTACGCTTACCAGATTGAGGTAAGAATGAAGCGGATATGCTTAATCTTGTCACTTTGATAGATGATCCAGGCCCGTGTGAGCAGTGAACTCGGAGGTCATTGGATCATGTAAAAAATACAAACAAACGCAATAGCGTAAAACCCAACAACTAATATAGTATCACCTTGAGTGTGACTTTAAAGTGGAGATTGGGAAACGTGTAAAAAGCTGCCACCAAGATAGCAGAGTAAAACAAAAAATTGAGGGGTAAATACCCCTACCAAAACAGATGCAGGATAAGGTGCAAAAAATAATCCAGTTGGAGTTGCCTCTTACCAGACAAAATTAACTTATAAGCCCAAGTGAAAGATAAAGCATTGAAGATATGTGTTTGGACCATAACCAGCTAGATAAGCCTCTTACCAAAAACAAGTTAAAGCAAGTGTGTAGAAATCAATCCAACTGACACAGGATGCAATACCAGATAAGCACCAGTAGGGGTCGCCTCTTACCAGATGTTAAACTCAGTCAAGCTTGTATGGAAATCAATAGTCAGGGTCCAACCATGAATTCTGGGATAAATCCTCGCTTTCAACCATAGATTTGCCCAATAAGTCGGTTCTCTCAGCAGGAGTCCCTGTTCTCAACATGTGCTCCCCTTGTGTCCAGAATCCTGCTCCTGGCCTCTCCCTGCAGAATCGATTCTGGACACAAGGGGAGCACATGTTGAGAACGGGGACTCCTGCTGAGAGAACCGACTTATTGGGCAAATCTATGGTTGAAAGCAAGGATTTATCCCAGAATTCATGGTTGGACCCTGACTATTGATTTCCATACAAGCTTGACTGAGTTTAACATCTGGTAAGAGGCGACCCCTACTGGTGCTTATCTGGTATTGCATCCTGTGTCACTTGGATTGATTTCTACACACTTGCTTTAACTTGTTTTTGGTAAGAGGCTGATCTAGCTGGTGATGGTCCAAACACATATCTTCAATACTTTATCTTTCACTTGGGCTTATAAGTTAATTTTGTCTGGTAAGAGGCAACTCCAACTGGATTATTTTTTGCACCTTATCCTGCATCTGTTTTGGTAGGGGTATTTACCCCTCAATTTTTTGTTTTACTCTGCTATCTTGGTGGCAGCTTTTTACACGTTTCCCAATCTCCACTTTAAGTCACACTCAAGGTGATACTATATTAGTTGTTGGGTTTTACGCTATTGCGTTTGTTTGTATTTTTTACATGATCCAATGACCTCCGAGTTCACTGCTCACACGGGCCTGGATCATCTATCAAAGTGACAAGATTAAGCATATCCGCTTCATTCTTACCTCAATCTGGTAAGCGTACACTCCTAAGGGAGTAGGAGGCTGGAGGTGGACTAGTAGTAGCCTGGAAAGGAGCACAGCCGCATACATACATTACTCACTCGTGCACTGCAGCCCGCCCCACACATTCAGTGAGTCTTACTCTCCTCCCTAGTTTTTTCAATGGCACATTCAGGAAGCCAATCACCCCGTGAGTAGCGGCACAGAGGAACCAATCAGGTGTGCAGGCATGCGTGATTGGTTCGCTGTGCAGCTAATCATGGCGTGATTGGCTTCCTGAATGTGCCATTGAAAAAACTAGGGAGGAGAGTAAGACTCACTGAATGTGTGGGGCGGGCTGCAGTGCACGAGTGAGTAATGTATGTATGCTCACCGCTGAAGTGTCCCGGCTTCACGGAAGTCTGTGAGTCCTCCTCCGAGTCCCTTCCCCCTGTAAATATCGTGACCTCGGCGATATGAATATCGCCTACGGCCACAGAACGATAGTCGATATCATATCGACTATCGTTCAGCCCTATTATTCAGCACAAAATTATTCGGCCTTTTGACTTATTCGGCCGAACACCGAAAGTGCTATTTTTTCTATTTTCGGCCGAATAATGTTCGGCCGCCGAACATTCGGTGCATCCCTAGTTTTATCGTATGCACGGTCCACCAATTTGTAGAATTCCTGGTTGAAGGTACCAATAATGAGGGGCGAGATGGGTTTATAACATTTTCTGTTTTCCAGTATCCTTAAACATATTTGTTTATAATGTTCGTTGTCCATGACAACTACGTTCCCCCCCTTTGTCCGAGGGTTTTATTGTGATCTGATCATTCTCCTTTAGTTCCCTCAGAGCCTTCTTTTGTTGTTTGTTCAAATTGGTAGATTTAGTCATTTTACGTAGATTTTCAATGTCTTTGGTAGTTTGCAAACAGGGCAATTGTTGGGTTGGTGTTAAGGGGTGGGAATTTATGCGATTTTTTTCGGAAAGTTGTTGTTTCTTCAGCATTTTCCTCCTATCTGTGGATGAGTCAGACTCCTCCATCTCATCAAGTCCTCCTTCAAGTAATAGGTTGAGATCCCTAATAGCCCGGAATTCTGCAGTGGTAAGTGCCATAGGTGGTTCTGTAGTTGTAGGTTTATTGTGAATCACTTTGACCAAACCAAACATCGTTTTATTAGCCCTTAAAGTCCCAAACCCATTTGGCTTGTGGCACCAATTCCTTTCCAAATACTTTCTCGGGATGATGGCTAAACCCAATTAAAAGTTTTTTTGGGAATCGCACCCCTACAACCTATAGGTACTGTAAATATCTCAAACCTGAACCGTTTAGGAGATATTTACTGCACCGATGAAGTTATCGGCGCATGCGATCTGAAGGAAAGGCTGCATGTACCATTTCTTCAGAGCCCTGGACCGTGACCGGCAGCTCCCGTGCGCATGCGGGAGAGTGACATCATGCGGCTTCGGGCCAGTCACAGAGCAAGAGTTCGTGGACCCAGAAGGAAGACTGGCAAAGATGGATGCGGCCTCCAGTGGAGACTCCGTTTGCAGAAAAGGTGTCACATAATGTACTAGCACATTATTCCTTTACTTTGCAGGTAAGAAAAAAAAAAAAAAAATGGAATTTTTGTAAAATCTTACCTGTAAAATTCCTTTCTCTGAGTCCTCCAACAGTCGCCGCCCCTCCATATTCATCACAATGGGGTTATGACCTTTGCTCCGTAGGAGTAGCTAGGCAACAGAATAGGTTAGTACAAAGACTTTTAACATATCCCACCCCCAGGGGGTGGTCCCCTCAGCTCATAACCCTCCACTTCCTGTATCCAACTCAGTTTCAGTGGAATAGCAGTAGAGTATATAACCAACAACCCCAAAAGAGGGGCGGGGGCGGCGACTGTCGGAGGACTCAGAGAAAGGAATTTTACAGGTAAGATTTTACAAAAATTCAGTTTTCTCTTACGTCCTCCGACAGTCGCCGCCCCTCCATATTCATCATAATGGGGATGTCCCAAAGCAGTGCAAACATGAGGGGTGGGAAAAAAGCAGCCGCGCCTAAGGCAACGCCGTCTCCCATCAGAGAAAGGAACCTTACCAAAGGAAGGAAACCAGTCGGGCATGAGAAAAAAACACTTGCTCAACAGGAGCAAGAACCCAGGGAAAAACAAAGAATCCCAAACAGCCAAGGAGCCCGCAACAAGGGCTCTAGGGAACTGCCGCACTAAGAACCTTGCGGCCAAAGGAAGCATCCGCCGATGCCTGAACATCTACTTTGTAGAATTTCGTGAAAGTGTGCACGGTCGACCAAGTCGCCGCCTTACACACCTGGGCCACAGAGGCCCCATGACGACAGGCCCAAGACGTACTCAGAGATCTGGTAGAGTGCGCCTTCACAGGCACAGGGGGAACTTTCCCCTTCAAAGCATAGGCCTGTTCAATGGTCTGTCTGATCCATTTGGCGATGGTAGAAGCCGACGCCGCCATGCCCTTCCGAGGACCCTCCGGAAGAACAAACAAGGAATCCGATTTGCGAAAGATTTAGTCGATTTCAGGTAAACCCTGATCGCCCGGACAACATCCAAGGCGTTGCAGCTGCACCTCATTCGGATGTTTAGGCTTCGCGCAAAGCGATGGCAAGACAATGTCCTCATTGAGGTGAAAGTCCGAAACCCTCTTCGGAAGAAAAGAAGGATTAGGTCGCAAGACCACCTTGTCCAAGTGCACGATCAGATACGGAGACTTGCAGGACAAGGCCGCCAGCTCCGACACTCTACGAGCCGAGGTAATAGCCACCAAAAAGGCGAACTTCTTGGACAACAAAGACAGCGAGATTTCCCTGATCCTTTCAAAAGGATCACGCTGCAACACGGACAGAACTAGATTCAAGTCCCAAGGGGGTAGAGGGTCCCTCCTAGGAGGGATCAGATGTCGTACCCCCTGCACAAAAGTTCCAACCAAAGAGTTAGATGCCACAGGACGTTTGAAGAGAACGGCCAACGCAGACACCTGACCCTTGATCGTAGCCAGCACCAAACGCTGGTCAACACCCGTTTGGAGGAAGGACAACACCCTAGACACCGAGTAAGTGCGAGGTGAGAACCCCCTGGACTCGCACCAGGCAAAATACGCCTTCCAAGTACGGTAATAGACCTTCCCCGAGGAAGACTTCCTCGCATTGATCAAAGTGTGAATGACCTCAGGGGAAAGACCCCTGCACTTCAGGACCTCGGTTTCAACAGCCAGGCCGTCAAAGCCAGCGACTGTAAAGCATGATGGAAGATTGGCCCCTGCGACAGGAGATCTTCTCGAAGAGGCAGACGCCACGGGGCGTCGATCGCCAGATTTACGAGGTCTGCATACCAGGACCGACGAGGCCAGTCCGGTGCCACCAGAATCACCGTGGTTGGTTCCAAGTGCCACCTGCGAAGGAACCTGGGCAGCAATTGAATCGGTGGAAACGCATACATCAGTTGGTACTGATGCCACGGGGCAACCAACGCGTCCAACGCAGTTGCCCGAGGATCGCGCGTCCTTGCCACGAACCGTGGTACCTTGTTGTTCAGACGAGACGCGAACAGGTCCACCTCCGGGAGACCCCACTTCGCGCACAACATCCGGATGGAGGGACCATTCCCCCTGGTCCAGGGACTGACGGCTCAGATAATCCGCCTGCCAATTCTCCACCCCTGGAATGTGAACTGCCGATATCGCCGAGACAGAATGTCGGCCACTTCTCGAGCCGCCCTGGCACTCCTGGTGCCCCCTTGGTGATTGATGTAAGCCACCGCCGTGGCATTGTCCGTCTGCACTCGAACCGGACAGCCCTGTAGTCTGTCCGTCCAACGTCGAAGGCAGAGACGTATCGCTCGCAGTTCCAGAATGTTGATCGGAAGGGAGGACTCTTCCTCCGACCAAGTACCCTGGGCAGACAGAACGCCCAGAACACCACCCCAGCCCAACAGGCTGGCGTCCGTGGTGATCACCGTCCACGAGAAGGGACGAAAAGATTTGCCCCCGACACAGACGGGGACTGAAGCCACCACAGAAGATCCCTTCTGGTCCGATGGCTCAACGAGATCCGAAGATCCAGAGATTGCGGTCACCCGTCCCACCTGGACAGAATCTCCGCCTGGAGACCCTGCGTGTGAAACTGGGCGAAGGGAATCGCCTCGAAGGCCGAGACCATCAATCCCAGACACCGCATGCACGTCCGAATGGACGAGGACGGATCGTCCCTGAGGGACCTGACTTCCTCCTGAAGAGTCCTGAGTTTGTCATCCGGAAGGAAGACCTTCGCCTGGACAGAGTCCAGAATCATTCCCAGGTAAGGGAGACGAACCGATGGGTACAGCGTTGACTTTGGAAAATTGATCGTCCACCCAAACTCCTGCAGAGTCTGCAACGTAACGAACAGATCCTTCTCCAGACCCTGGCTGGTCGCAGACCGAACCAGAATGTCGTCCAGATACCCCAGGACCGAGATGCCCTGGGCTCTCAACAAAGCCAGAACCGGGGCCAACACTTTGGTGAACACCCGTGGAGCCGAGGCGAGACCAAAAGGTAACGCCACAAATTGGTAATGATCCTCCGCTATGGCGAATCGAAGGTACCGCTGGTGACCCTCGAAAATCGGGATGTGAAGATACACATCCTTCAAGTCGATGGAAGCCATGAACTCCCCCGGAATCAGGGCAGCCACCACCGACCGCAGGGATTCCATGCGGAACTTGCGCACCCGCACGAAGCGGTTCAGCGCCTTCAAGTCCAGAATCGGACGCACCTTGCCCTCCTTCCTGGGTACGGTGAACAGATTGGAATAGAACCCCCCGAAATCTGTCCCGATGAGGCACTCCCTGAGCCCTCAGGTCCTGCACCGCTAGATGCAGATCCCGCAAACGCTCCGGGGACAGTAGAAGATTTGAGGGAAAAAATCTGCTCTCCGGCAGAGAGAGAAACTCGATCTTGTAACCAGATCGAACGATTTCCTGAACCCACCTGTCCCGAACACGGGACAGCCATGGCCGAAGGAAACCGAGCAAGCGTCCCCCCACCCCTGAGCCGGGTGAGGGCGCCCCTTCAGGCCGCACTGTTGTGGGCCGCGGAACCGGACTGGCCAGACTTTTGCTTACCAGCCCACGGCTTCTTGTGGGAGCCTTGACCCTTGGACGGCTTGCCCCTATAGTGTGACCGAAAGGCACGAAAGGACCCCTGAGGGGGGTCGAAAGGAAGCATTCCTCTTACAAGGAGCCGTCTTAGCCTTGTGGGATTGGGGCAGGAGCGTGCTCTTACCACCCGTGACCCCCTTAATTAAGGTATCTAGGGATTCACCAAAAAGGCGAGAACCATCATAAGGCAAGTTAGCCAAGGTCTTACATGAAGATTGGTCCACCGACCAACACTTCAACCAAACCAGACGGCGGGACAACACCGCCACACTATGTACACGTGCAGCCAATGGAACCATATCCAGGTCCGCATCACACAAATACATGACACCCTGGTGGATTTGATCCACCATATCCAAAGTCGCCTGGGGGGCAGAATCAGCCACCAGGACGCGTCTAAGCACCTGCGTCCAGCTAGCGACAGCCTGGGCCGCCATAAGTGAAGCAAATAAGGCTTTCAACATGGAACCCATAATAGAGTAGGTATGACGGGCAAGGGACTCCATCCACTTGTCCGTGGCATCCCGGAACACCGGAGTGTCCTCAGCAGGAATCGCAGTGGACTTATTCAAAACCGCTATCGCATGATCCACCGGAGGCGGGATACACCAACGCTCATCAGTAGCGGGCGTAAAAGGATAGCGTAGCTTAAACCTACTCGGTACAGCAAAAGGCTTGCGTATATTACGCCATTGTTCTTTTACAGCGCATTGAAAATCATCAGTGCAAGGAAACACCTGCGATGCTTTGCGCCTTTTCTGCGTCCCATAAGTCGCCAAGGCAGCAGGAGGACATTGTTCATCCTGTAAACGCAGTGTTTGCTTGATAGAAGCAACCAGATCATCCATGAGTGCAAGCTCTTCAGACGAGCCAGGGGGAGAATTATCAACCCCTTCAACCTCAGCCTCCATTTCTGACCCTATAAGGTCCAGGGAGGAACGGGACCCCGACAAGGAGACCCCAGCCACAGCAGCCCCATCACCATCACCCTCTGAATCAGAGGAGATGGAAACTCTGGGCCTTTTTGAGGATTGAGCAGCCACCAGCATTTGCACCTGAGTCGCAAGGCTAGCCACAATCGCAGCCAAATCCCCCCCTGGGGGGGAAGCAGCAGTCCCCTGGCTTCCCACCAATGTGGCAGGAAATTTGCTTTCCTGAGAATCCATGCCCCAAATTGAGTACAAGTAAATGGGTGACCGCCCCTTTAAATAAGGCGCTGCGGACGTAGCCCACCGCCACACAAGTACACTCACACCAGGGACCCCCACAGGGAGAAGGTATACTCAGGCAAGGATACAGGGAATAGAGGGAAAAAAACCTGGAGAGACCGCTGCTGCTGCCGCCTAGATCGGTGCTCCTGGATGAAAGGAAATGCTGATATGCAGGGCGCTCTATGAAAGCCTATGGAGGCTACAAGAAAATGGCCGCCATGCATGTGTACCATGCGGCCGGAGCGAGCACAGCCAAAATGGCGCCGTTTGGCGCCGAAACCGCCGCTCCCTCACCTCATGAAGGTGAAATGAAAATACACCATAAGTCATGAATAACATGGTGGACCGCCGCAGCGGCGCTGTAATGTGCCCCAAGCATGATAGCATCAAGCCCCACAGCACACAGCCGTTCACACAGTCAGACTGACACAGAGTGCAGCACAGCCCCCCCTCCTTGCAGCCCACAGCATGCAGTGTGAGAGACAGGGAAACATCAATAGTGTGAACACAGGGCAAGGTAACACAGTCCCAGACTGACACCCCCCAGACAGACAGGTCCCCACATAGATACACTTACCTCTTACATGGAGTGGGGGACCCGCACAGGCGAACAAGCCGCTGTACATGAGACAGAGAGAGTCGCATCCAGGACGCAGCAGAAGGTGGGTTGAGAAACCGCACAGCGTCCAGTGAGGTAGCCACCTCACCCTAGCATCCCTGCACGGAACAGGGATGGGTCGTTCAGAAAACTCAGGAGCGGTACCTGACTGAGCGCTCGATGGCGGGCTGAGAAGCCACTGACCCACAACCTGCGACCAGGGGAGTCAGCCCGAGACGCAGCCCGCAGTATCCTCTTCATCAGAAGATCTAACTAATGCTGGTAAAAATAACAGCTAAGTAAAGAAAGAGAGAAAAAAACTCAAAATCAAAAAAAAGAGAGAAGGCTGAGACAAGTGTCCCAGCATAGAAACATCCAGCTACTCCTGACAAGCTAGACATTGAAACTGAGTTGGATACAGGAAGTGGAGGGTTATGAGCTGAGGGGACCACCCCCTGGGGGTGGGATATGTTAAAAGTCTTTGTACTAACATATTCTGTTGCCTAGCTACTCCTACGGAGCAAAGGTCATAACCCCATTGTGATGAATATGGAGGGGCGGCGACTGTCGGAGGACGTAAGAGAAAAGCAGTTTGCTTGCCCTTTAAAGGGATTGTAAATTCTTGTTCCTTTTCTTTTTAAACAACATGTTCTACTTACCTCCTCTGTGCAGTTGGTTTTGAACAGAGCAGCCCGGATCCTCCTCTTCTCGGGTCCCTCATTCCTGCTCCTGGCCTCTCCATCCTATTGAGTACCCCCACACCAAGCAGCTTGCTATGGGGGCACCTGAGCTGCAGCTCCGTGTGTCAATTAAGACATGGAGCTGCCATTGGCCCCGCCCCCTCTCTCTGATTGGCTCACTGACTGACAGCTGCGGGTGTCAAAAAGGTGTCGCAGCTGTATCTCAGACAATCAGGAAGGAGAGTCCCAGGACGGCTGAGGGACCGTGGACATCGCTGGACAGAGAGGGTGCACAGGTAAGTATTAGGGGTGCTGGTGGGGCTTCTACCCACAGAAGGCTTTTTATCCTAATGCATTTATGAGATAAAAAACCTTCCTGACTTAACTCCTTTAAGGCGCCAGCATACCAAGACATTTCGGACAATTTCATGCTCCTAACTTTGTGGGAAGCAAGGTCCATATAGACATGGATGGGACAGTTTGAGGTGAAGGAACTTGACTGCCTGCACAGAGCTCTGACCTCAGCCCAATAGAACAGGGCTCGACAAACCCCGGGCGCCAGGTCGCATTGGCGACTAGAATTAGTGACCTTGCGCCTGGGGCGCACTGCAGGAGGTGTCCTGTCCCTTTTGCGCCCCCCCCCAAACCACTCACAGAGTGCATGGACTTCCGCGCCGTCCGAAAATTGAGGCCGCGGCTTTTTGGCCTTCTTCAGTGAGCGAATGGGGAACTGGCGCCCTCTTGTGGTGGCCGGGAGTTTGACAAGCAGTAAACTAATGGCTGTTTCCCCTGCCTGTCCATCTCCTTCCCCAAGAGAGGGTAGTTTTTGCAGGCTTCATCTCCCTGTCCACTTACCTTTGCTTAAAAAGGTAAGTGGACAGGGAGTGTGGTTATTAATTTATTTTTTGAAATTATAAAAAAAAAAAAAAAAAAAAAAAAAAAAAAAAAAAAAAAAACATTCTTTTTTTTTTTTTTTAATTATTAAAAAAATTATTTTTCTTCAATTATAAAAAAAAATTCTATTTTTTTTTTTCAATTATAATAAAAAAAAAAAAAAAATTACATAAAATATAAGTTTTTTTTTCCCCTCATCGCCATGCCCACAGCCGAAGGCCCCTTTCACACGGGCTGTCTGATCAGGTCCGCCTGTCAGTTTTTCAGGCAGACCTGATCGGACCCTTCAGTCTCCTCTTTGGAGCTGTAATATGCCGCCATCTGATCCTGTCCGCCAAAACAGACGGATAGTGGTTCTATTTTCTATCCATCCCGTGGATCGGATCAGATGGCATCGGATGGAAACAGACAGACAGTCTGTTTCCATCCGATTGCGCTATAGAGGAGAGTGGGGTTTTAGTCGTCTTTAGGTGTAAATTTAGTATGTTATTTTTTTGGAAATAAAGCTTGGTTGTTTGTTAAAAAAAAAAAAAAAAAAATACTGGCTCCTAGATTTCAGGAAAATTTGTCAAGCCTTGCAATAGAACACCTTTGGGATGAATTAGAGCGGAGCCAGGCCTTCTCAATTGTGCCTAAACCCAC
The DNA here is from genome assembly GCF_965119305.1 of Pelophylax lessonae. Taxonomy (NCBI): domain Eukaryota; kingdom Metazoa; phylum Chordata; class Amphibia; order Anura; family Ranidae; genus Pelophylax; species Pelophylax lessonae. The sequence goes on from NC_138772.1 coordinate 236,414,499, forward strand.
AAAATGTGCTTCTGGAAGAATGGTCAAACATTCCCCTAGACACACTCCCATCAGCCTTTCCAGAAGAGGTGAAGTGGTTATAGCTGCAAAGGGTGGGCCAACTCAATATTGAACCATACGGACCAAGATTGGGATGCCATTAAAAAGGTCATGTGCGTGTAAAAGGCAGGTGTCCCAATACTTTTGGTAATTATATATATATGTATGTATAAATAAAATAAATGTTTTGGGGTTCTAAGTAACTTTCTAGCATAAAAAAGTTTACATGTATGTGAGATGTGGCAGAAATTGCCTGGTAAGCAAATGGATAAAAAAATATTACACTACCTCTTTAATGTAGAATCAACATTGATAGCACTGTGAAACGGTGAGCATGATAATACAGTGACAATCTAAATACAATAAAAGAAGTGGTAAAGGACTTCAATAGATAGGGAAAAAAAAAAAAAAAAAAAAAAAAAAAAAAAATCACAAAACGAAAAAGGCGCATCTTCCATTTAGAGCTGATTCACACCCCAATCGCAAAAGGAACGCGATCCTGTGCGACTCAGTGTGGTGCGATTTTCCGGCCTGTTATTTAAATGGTCTGAGATTGTACAAAGACTAGTGCATGCACAACTTTTCAAACACGATGCACCAAATCGCATAGTACTGCAGTACCAGATGATCCTATGCAGGCAAGCACACTGCCTTTGCGACCTGCATTTGGGGTGTCAATAGGAATATACTGAAACCCACAGCAACTCTCACAGGCAGAACCTTTTGGCATACACGGAACAAGGGTTTCCAGCACCGCGTTCTGATGTGAACGAGCCCAAAGTGCTCTGTGTAAGCAATATTCACACATGCCAGCTTCAGTGATCCACCACAAATGCAAATCCAAGCCAGGACCAATCCAAAAGCACAGGAGCTTCACATATTGAGGCAAGGTTGAAGATCTCATCCTGCTAAGCTCTGCCCAGGAGTTCAGGACAAAGCTTAGCAGGTCGACGTCATTAGGCTCTCCAGCAGATGGTATAGTTTTCTCTGTACTTTTGCCATTTCTTCATTTGTGAGTAGCGGTTACTTTTAACTAGTAAATCACACATTTATACTGGTTTATGCTATTGTCCCATCTTCCTTCTTATGGCCCATATGTGACATCTATGTGGAGGCGATCACTGGTTAAAGGGTGGTTGTCTGCTAGCTGGATTTTCAGGGATGATGCATAAGCGCTCATGACCTCAACTTGTATGGAGATCCTGTGCTTCTGATAAGAGGTTGGTGGTGGATCACTGAAGCTGGCACGTGTGAATATTGCTTACACAGAACATTTAATGGAGATCGTTGGTTTTGTTATTTTCACGATACTGTCCAATGATGTTGTCAGAATGTTTGAATGACTGAGTCAGCTATATGGATCGTTTAATTAATCAATGTATAATAGTGCCTCCAATATAAAAAATACACTAATAAAATAATTAAAGCTGACAAATTAATTATTTCTGAGATTTGTTGCCCTATGCAGATATTCTTTTTAAACAAAATAAAATTGTGTGAAAGCAGGGACTATGAAACTAGAAAAACAAATTACATTTTTCTTTATAATCAAGTCAGTAAACCATCACGAACAGCAGTCAGATTGATAGTTAAAAAGTTAAAAGACTAAAATATACTGTATGTATTTATTTATAATACATTTCCTGTGTTTCACAAACTATACTCATTAATTCCTTGCGGTTGGACTAAGAGCCGGTTCACACTAATTCGACTTGTCAGGCGACTTGGTCGCCTGACAAATAGCTCCCAATGCTGTGCAATGGAACCATTCTAATCAGAGTGACTCAAGTCTGAATTGACTTCTATTATGAGAAGTCGTTTGCAAGCCGCGATGAAGTCGCGCTGCACGGGCAACTTCAAAGTCGCCCGAAGTCGGGGCAACTTTAAGTCGGATTAGTGTGAACCAGCTCTTAGGGGCAGAGTTTGTCCGAGTTGTGCAAATATGGCAAAAAGGAAAATAAATGAAAGAAAAAAATGATTATCTAACCCTAGAGGTTATGATATCAGAATATCAAATTGACTCAACAAAAATATTGCAAACGTAATATTTAAATCAAACAGGGAAAAATCAACTAAATCATAGCACACTGTTAGTTACCCAACAAGTAGATGAAATGGATCACTTTGGATGAAATGATAGGGCCTTAAGATGGCTGCTGACCAAACCCTCAAAAATAGGTGGAGCTGAATCAAGCAAGATGGATTCTGTTTTTCTACATGGAGCAGATCCTAAGATGGGGCTTGACTTAATATGGGGACCCTCAATGGTGAAGAATGGTGGTGATCAGTAATGTCTGAAGGTGAATGAGGTGTGTCCCCAGGGTTGAATTTCCCAATAGGCAGTGTAGGCATTTTCCTAGAGAGGCCCTTCAGAGAAAGGTGCACACCGCCCATCTGTATGAGGGGAGAAAGAGTGCCCAGTACTAGGGCTGCAACGACTAGTCGACGTGCGTGAAAGGTGTCGATGCGTGACGTCACACGCCCCACCGGCCGGGCCGATGCATTGATTGGGGCCGCTGCAGGCTGCACTGCCCCGCCCGCCGCCCCCGCTGTGCTCCAGTCCAGAGTGCCCGGCTCTTCTACGTCAGCCGCAGGGAGCGGCATGACGTCCTGGGGCGGCTGCGCCTGCGCATCAACTGAGCTGATTCTCTGTGGCTGCAGACTGCTGCCAACGCCAAGGATCCCTCCCACTCCAGCAGCATCATGTGATCGCAGGTGAGCCTGAGGGGTCTACACTGGCAGGGGGGGGGCTTACTAAGTGGTCTGTACTAGGTGGGAGGGCTTACTGAGGGGTCTGTACTGGGAGGGGGGCTTACTGAGGGGTCTGTATTAATTACAGGATTAATAAGCTAATAAAAAAAACACTCAATTAAGCAAAAAAAAATAATCGTTAGATTAGTCGACAGACAACTCAATCGTTAGTTGCAGCCCTACCCAGTACATAAAGCCCAACTTTAGTAGCATGTCACGTGGGAGTGGGGTGCTAAGCACTAGGGCACTCTTAGCGATTCCGCATCCGGGACTAGAAGAACACCGGCACCATGTTGGCAGCCTCCTCACTTTCCTGTTGTAATTTCCAGGGCAGGAAGAGAGCGGCACTGCACGGGAGTTAGGGAGCATAAGGTAGGAGCAGACAGACTTAAAACAGCAGGGAAATGAGAGCACGCAGCCAGATACATTTAGCTTTGCAAAGAGAAATGTTTGACCCCCTGGGAAGCAGTGGCGGATCCAGGGGGGGGCAACGGGTCAATTGCCGCCCCCGAAAATATTACTACCCACTCCAGTCTAGTGAGTCCCCCCAGTGTCCAGCCAGCAGCCAAAATTCACATACCAGTTCTTCTATACGTCACATTGTTTTTTACGATTTTATTCTCCCTGTAAATCCTGTACTGATGCCAGGAAGCTGGGGACTCTTTTTCCTGTGGAGGGATACAGTGGCTCTGGCCGCATAAGCCGATAATCTTTAGCTAGACCCGGCCAGGCAGATTTCAGAGGCGGATTGATTTTCAGCCTCTTTGCTGCCTTCTCAGCCAATAGGAAAGGCTGAACCGCCCCCTTCTCCAGCAGCCCGCCTTCTATGAATTCCGAGATACACAGAGGAGAGAACATGTCAGCAGCAAGATTGGAGGGACAGGAGAGAGCCCAGCCCAGCTACACTACAGGGGATGGAAAGGAACAGTGAGATTCTCCAGCTCCTGGCTGCTGTGAGTAAGTTTTCCCTACACTTGTCTATAGAGAGAGGAGCAGCTTCAGTCAGTATGAAGAGCACATGCTGGTTTCTGCAGTGTGGCATAATGGTGATTAGAAGGGCAGCTGAAGACCATCCAGGCTGTACTCTGACACCAGCAAGGCTTTTGGTAAAGCTCCTCTGTGGAACAGACATCCTGGATTACTATAACACAGCACAAGGCTCTTACAGAGACCCTGACAGGGAGAGAGAAATGCTGGATCTCTGTGTTCTGTCTGTCCCTCCATCCATCCATCTGCTTCCCTTGTCTTTGACAAACATTGCTGGTGTCACAATACAAGATAAATACATTTTAAAGGGTTTTGTCTTCTGGTGTTACTCAAAGGCTGGCCATACACTATACAAATTTCTTATTCAATTTCCTTTAGATTTACCTTAAACTATGTAGTGCATGGGCCTGCCTGACTGCATACAAATTGAAAGTTTTTAGGTTTGACCCTATATTACATGGTTTTGGTAAATCTAAAGGAAAGTTGAAGAAAATTGTATAGTGTATGGCCAGCCTAACACGGTTTCCCAGGCTGTAAGATGCACCTGGGCTGCCTGGATGGGTGCAATTCAACTGCAATTACACAGAATGTGCTCAGCCAACTGTGTGCAAGAGACACGAATCTCAATAAAAATAATGTGAACTTTCCCTCTGTACTATCTCTCCCTCCTCATGTCATGCAGTCTATTCAAGAGAATCAGCCAATTCGCAACTGTGCACTCCATGTAGCACACTCCTGCACTATGCACATAGCGTCCTCCCGAGCCCTGCACTGTGCGCGTAGCGTCCTCCCGAGCCCTGCACTGTGCGCGTAGCGTCCTCCCGAGCCCTGCACTGTGCGCGTAGCGTCCTCCCGAGCCCTGCACTGTGCGCGTAGCGTCCTCCCGAGCCCTGCACTGTGCGCGTAGGGTACGAAATGTGAGAAACAATGTTTATTTCATACAATCATTCCATAAACACATATCACATACACTGCATATATCATTTGAGGAAAATATGCTTTTAAATACTAATCCAGGCCAGGCCAGCACATGAATCTGAGGGTCAACTTAAAAACGGGAGTAGGAGCAGTTCTGGGGACCCTGATGTGAGGAGGAGGGGGCTCTGTGGGGACCCTGATGTGAGGAGGAGGGGGCTCTGTGGGGACCCTGATGTGAGGAGGAGGGGGCTCTGTGGGGACCCTGATGTGAGGAGGAGGGGGCTCTGTGGGGACCCTGGAGTAAGGGGGAGGGTGACTCTGGGGACATAAGGGGAAGGACTCTGATAAAGAGGGGGGGGGGGGATTTATGATGTAAGGGGAGATATTCATGTAAACAAGGGGGCTTGTCCTGAATGTGTGGATGGGGAAATGTATTCAGTTTTTGTTCAGCTGGCTGAATGAAAAATACTGAACCATGTATGGCGAGCTTTACTCATGGCCCCTGTACTCTATACATTATGAGGTTTTGTATGTTACTCCTCCTGACCCCTGCACTCTACACAGTATGTTGTACATTGCATAGCCCTGACCAAGGTGTTTATTGTCCCAACAGTTGCAGGTTTTAATGAAGATCTTCTTTAAGGTAGGCTCAGTGATCAGTTTCTGTGTGAAGTAAGGCATATGTGATGGAAACGTTAATTTTTTTTTAAAAACGATCGTTCATTCTGAGGTTTATATGTGTCTATAAAACGGTTACTTGTGGCACAGTGATTAGGAGTATTTTGTGGTATGTGTGTGCAGTGTATACAGTGAGTAGGCACAGATTCTGTTTAAACGCCCCCTTTAAGCCCTTTCCACTTTTAGCTGGGTACACACTTAAAGCGGAGTTCCGGGCACAAAAACGATATTTTTTTTTGTGCCCCTCCGCTAGTTCGAGATCACCTGAAAAGGAATTGGATAGTTAGTTTTTTTTTTTTTTTTTTTACTCACCTTTTAATTGAAGATCGTAAATACTCACCTCAGAGTACTTCCTCCCTCGGAGCCGTGGCTCACCCCGTCACTTCCTGTCTCGCTATGATTCCTGGGAGCTGAACATCATCGCTCCCAGGAATCAATGCGACGGCACCGGCCCCGCTCGTCACTTCCGGGCGTGACGAGCGGGGCCAGTGAAGGCGCATTCTGGGACAAGAAGACGCGGAAGAAGACACAGAAGAGGACCGCGCCGGCTTTAGCTGCCCACATATATATTTTATAAGTAAGTATTTCTTCTAAAAAGGTAAGTGCGAACCGGGAAAGATCAGAGGCTAGCCATTGTGGAATGTGCTAGCCCTGACTGTCCCGGGGGTATGCTTATTAAAAAATGACTTCTGTGCCCGGAACTCCGCTTTAAATGAGAAGTACGGGGAAAGCTTGTTTGGCTGTATTCTATGGATCACAGGAGTGCAGTTCGTTTTGCAATACAGTTCTGTAAGCAACAACTTATTTTCTGGCAGTGCCCCTCCCGAGACTAGACTCTGGATCCGCCCCTGCTGGGAAGTGAGGGAGTGAATTAACATTGCTGATAACCAGTACTGCAAGGGGTTAATAAACCATTTCAGTGGAAACTAATGCAGCATGATTTAGGTTATTTAACACTGCCACTGGCCATTGCTAAAGTCTGGATCTTGATGGTACTCTAGGCAAATTTCTGTTCAACCCCCCATGGAAGGAAGGCTAAGATATGATCCATGAGAAGGAGCGAGGATGAAACCCAAGAAACTCACACCATGCAATGTGCGCCTTCACCGTACGATGATAAATCTTCCTAGAGGTAGATTTCCCAGCTTTTAACAGTGTAGGAATCACAGATTCAAACAATCCTCCATCCTTCAGCACCTGGCATTTAACAGCTGTTAAAGCCAGTGACTGTAAAGCAGGATGTAGGATTGGTCCTTGGGACAGCAGATCCTCCCTGAGAGGAAGTCCCCACGGAACATCGGCGACCAGCAATACCAAGACCGGTGAGGCCACTCTGGAGCCACTAGAATGACCGGAATCCCTTCTGCCTGAATCCTGCACAGAAGTCGTGGAAGAAGTTTGAGATTGCTGGAACGGATCAGTCAGCCCACTTTAGAATGCCGGCTACTTACAGAGCAGCCAGAACACTTATTGTGCCCCCTTGGTGGTTGACACACCATGGCCGTGGCATTGTCTGTAAGAATTTGTACCAGACACCCCTGAAGATGACTGTCCAATGAGCCAGACAGTCTGATCACTCGGAGTTCCAGAACACTAATCAGCAGTCTGGGCTCTGCCAGAGTACAGACCCCCTGAGCACGTCTGTGCTTAAGACACCTCCCCATCCAGACAGGCATCCGTGGAGACAACCATCCAGTATAGGGAGAGAAGGATTTTCCCTGTCGAAGTGCTGGAGAGTGAAGCCACCGAGAGAGAGACACTGGATCCTTGACACATTTTACCAGAATCTCTACAGCAGAGATCTTGTGTGGAACTGTGCAAACAGACTGCCTCGAGGGTTGACACCATCAGGCCCAGCAAGCGCATCCAAGCCCGGAGGGATGACCACCTGCTGAACAATGGAAGCTGAATTGCCTCCTGCAATGTCTGGAGTTTTTCCAGGAAGAAACACTCTGGCTGAGGCAGTGTCCCGAGTCATACCCAGATAGTCCACATTCTACCGGAATCATGGTTGCCTTGCTCAACCTGGAAACAGGGGGGGGGGGTCCACCACTAGTGGAACAGTCCACTTCTTGAGGATAGATTCCTCAAAGGGATACCTCACCGCAAAGCGATAGGAACCACAAAAGGAACGTTTCGGACACTCACACTTTTTAGAAACAAATTTGGCAAAATAGGAGGGATAAGGAAACACTTGTCATGCGAAACGGGTTGTGGGTGCCAAAGGGGACTAGCACCTTCGCCGCTGCATCCTCCAATTTTAAAGTTTCCTGCACAGAAGAAATCAGTGCATTAACTAGCGCAGCTACATGTATGGAGGATCATCCTCATTATCTGATAAATCAGGTATTATGGCTGCAGACCCTGCAGGGTGGGTCACGTCCACAGCAGCTGAGTCAGATTCAAGATATGATGAGGCAGGGAAAGGCAGGGTGACGCTTTATGCTAGCCCGCCCCCCAAAGGCCACCTCCACCCAGGAAACAAAGGACTCCAGAACCGCCATCAGTGCGTCAATGGAGGGTTGGGATCCCGAGGAACCTGCAGCCTCTGAGTGGGGTACAGATGGGAAAAACCAGAGTTAGACTTACCGGTAACTGTTTCTAGGAGTCGTCCAGGACAGCACAGGAGATATAGGCTCCACCTCCGGAGACAGGAAACACAAAGGATCAGGTGAATAAAGGGGCGGACAGCCACCATCTTCCCCAGTCTTTATCCGAGAACTCCCCGAACATGGCATCTGCAACAAGACAAAAAAAAAAAAAAAACTCGCCCATGGTTATAAACAGCATTATAGGGAGGGAATCCCTGCTGTCCTGGACGACTCCTAGAAACAGAGTTACCGGTAAGTCTAACTCTGGTTTTTCTCCAGTCTGTCCAGGACGGCACAGGAGAGATCAACGAGAACAGAGAGAAGGTCCAGTCTGTAGTGCTTGATGAATGTCGAGAAGCTAGACCAGGTGTCGCCCCTGCCCGCTCCGTCCAAGAAGCAGATAACGCCCTCGTGGAGTGGGCCAACACAGAAAAAGGGCACTATCTAAAGTTCTATAAGCTTCTACCATTGCCTGCTTAATCCACCTGGCTATAGTATTTTTTTGAAGCCTGCTGCCCCTTATTCCCTGAATGCACTACAAATAAAGCATTGGACTTTCTAAAGCTCTCTTAGACAACTCTAGATAGCTTAACACACAGGCCCTGACATCTAAAAGATGAAACTCTGCTTCCCTTGGATTGGAAGGGGAGGAACAGAAGGATGGCAACACCATTTCTTGGGCACTGTGGAACCTGGAAGCCACTTTAGGTAGGAATCCTGGATCTGTACGTACCACCAACCTGTCTTCAAAAATTTGAAGAAAAGGTTTTCTAACTGAAAGCGCCTGAAGCTCACTAATGCGCCTGGCTGTAGAAATCGCCACCAGAAAGGCTGTCTTAAGGGTAATATACTTGAACGACAGGTCTACGTCCTGCGAAAGTTTTATCCAACCCTGTAGTACTATTGACAAGTCCCATTTAGGAAGAACCTTAAATGGAATTGGTCTCATTCTGGATAATCCCTTGAAGAACCTCATCACTAAAGGTTCTAAAGCCAGGGATTTTTCCAGAAACACTGATAATGCCGCTACCTGCACTTTTAAAGTGCTAACGGCCAGTCCCTTGTCTGCACCTTCCTGCAGAAATTCAAGAATGGCTGGAATACCGACCTCCCGGTTATCGGTTTTTAGCCAAGAACAAAAAATTTTCCAATACTTAAAATAAATTGCCTGGGTGACCTTTCTACTAGAAAGAATTGTGCGGATCACTTTATCTGAAAATCCTTTTGACTTAAAAGACCTTCTTCATTCTCTGAATCTTTGGCAGTTGTATCGGTCCCTGGGATAGCAGGTCTTCCCTCTCTGGGAACATGAGGGGGGGGGGGGGGGGGGATCTACTGCTAGATGCCACAGGGATGAAGACCAAGGCCTGTTTGTCCAAAACGGGGCTACCAGGATTAAGGTGGTATCCTCCTGGATGAACTTCCTTAGAATGAGAGGAATCAACTTGAACAGGGGAAAGGCATAATTCAGCTGAGACGTCCACTCCTGAACTAAGGCATCCAGCCCTATGGCTCCTCCGCCTTTCTCCAAGGAAAAGTACCTTGGGACTTGGTTGTTCGTTCTGCTGGCGAACAGATCTATGTCTGGAAGGCCCCATCTCTGGGTCACCAACTGGAAGACTTTCCTGTTTAGGGACCAATCCCGCTTCCGATAATCGATGGCGACTTAGAAAATCTGCCATCTCGTTGTCCACACCCCTTAGGTGGACTGTGGAAATAGAGCTCAGGTTTGCTTCTGCCCAGGAAAAAAGGTTTGCTGTCAGCTGCATCAGGGACAGGCACCGTGTCCCTCCTTGTTTGTTGACAAAAGCGACCTCCACCACGTTGTCCGATAGGACTTGTACATGGTGTCCGTTCAGGTCTTTAGAGAACACGCTTAGGGCTTCCCAGATTGCCCGCAGTTCTCTCCAATTGGCCGATTCCCTCCTGGACCATGCTGCCTGGGCCATCCTCGTTCCCCAGTGGGCTCCCCAGCCCCAGGTACTGGCGTTCGTAGTTATCCGGACGGATATTGGGAAGGACCACTGAAGGCTTCCCCAGAGGTTCTCTTTCCTCCACCACCAGAGCGATTGCTTGGCTTTTGGAGATAAACAGATGGTCTTGTCCAGGGATTGTTGTCTCCCGTCCCAAACTCTCAGGATGTTGGCCTGGGAGACACCGAAAGTGGGCCCTTGCCCAAGGAACAGCTGGGATTGTTGCCGCCAGGAACCCTAGGCCTGACATAGCTGTCCTGATGGGACAGTGACATGATGGATTGCAGGGCGGCCGCTGTCGCCTTTACCTTTTCCCCCTTTTTTAGAGTGAGAAAAACTTTCTGCTCCATCGAATTTATCCTGTACCCCAGATAGCACAACTCTTGTATTGGGATCAGGTTGGATTTGTCCTTGTTGATTAACCAACCCAGGTCCTCCAAGAACCCGCAAGTCTTCTTGTAACTGGGGAAAGGAATGGGCAAAAAATAAAAGGGCAACCAGATACGGAATGACCGAGATTCCCCTTAGTCTTAAGGGAGCCAGTGCCTCTGCCAGAACTTTGGTGAAAATCCTGGGAGAAGAACTCAGTCCGAATGGCAGGGCTCTGAACTGCAGATGGCGAACAGCACTCCATCTTATCACTATTCTTAAAAGTTTTTGAGACTTCTTGTGAATCGGGATATGAAGATAGGCATCCCTTAGATCCAGGGAAGCCATAAAGCAATTTGGGGGGGAGCATGGCTTTCACCGTAAAGATGGTTTCCATCCAGAATTTCTTGTAGGTCACCCATCTGTTCAGAGGTTTGAGGTTCAGGATTAGCCGAAAATGTGACGGCTTTTTCACCACAAAGACGTGCGAATAGAAACCCATGTTTGTTTCTTCTTGGGGCCCTGGAACAAGAACTCTCTGGTCCACAAGGTCGCCAATTTGCGACAACAGTGGCGATGCCTTTAGGGGATCTTTGGGAGGGGAGGTCAGAACTGTTCTTGCGGGTGGAATACCCTGGAACTGAATCTGATAACCTTCCCTGATAATCCTCAGTATGAACCTGTTTTGGGTCATGCTTTCCCACTGTGGGAGGAACTGACCCAACCCCCCCCCCCCCCCCCCCCCCCACCAGGACCCGGTCATTGGGGTTTTTTTTGTTGGGAGAGGAAAAGAGAATACCCTTCTTTTGTTGTCCTCTTCCCCCACTGCTTTTTAGTGGCTGGCATTTTGGAAGTTTGCCCTTGTGGTCTTTGGGGACGAAAAAAAAACGTCGCTCTGGAGCTTTCTTGGGTTTTGTCGGAAAAGCTTTCTTCCTGTCAGCTGTTCGGTCTAGGACCTTCTCTAGGTCTGGACCAAATAAGAGGTCCCCTTCAAAGGGAATACCACAAAGCTTCGTCTTGGACACCAAGTCCCCTAACCAGGACTTCAACCACAAGGCCCTATGTGAAGAGTTCACCAGGGCTGCAGTTCTGGCGGACAACTTGACCGATTCTGCAGAAGCATCTGCCATATACCCGGCCGCTTTTGACAGCATAGGAAGGGAAGTCCCTCCTTCCAGATGGGCTTTAAGTTGATCCAGCCAAACCTCCAGATTTCTGGCAACCACTGTTGTGGCCATAGCTGGCTTTAGGTTAGCCATAACTGCCTCCCATGATCTTTTAAGGAGAACCTCTATTCTCTTATCCATAGGCTCTTTAAGGACACCCATATCCTCAAAGGCCAGGTCTGTAGATTTGGCGCATTGTGAGAAGGCCGCATCCAGCTTGGGAACCTTGTTCCAAATACAAGAGGGATCATCGTTAAAGGGAAACCTCCTCTTTAAGCTTTTTGGAAAAAACAGCTTCTTTTCAGGCTCCACCCACTCCTTAATGGAGTCCGACAAAGTGTCATGTACCGGAAATACCATAGACTGAGTTTCTTTCAGGGTTTGGTACATTTTGTCATGTAGGGACAGAGAGACCTGCTCTTCCTTAATTTCTAAGGTCTCATAAATCACTCCTAGTAAAGCATCAACTTCCTCCAGTGATAACTTATACCTAGGCGATTTAGTCCCCAACTCAAGGACCTCCCTGGAAGAAGCTGCCTCACTAAGCTCTTCAAGGGAATCTGAATCCTCTGCCTCTGTTTCTACACCTCCTCTGGGGCTGAAACTAGGGGGGCTTCTGCTGGCTGTTTTGGGTTCTCTATGTTAGCCAGCATAGATTTAATCACTTTCATCTCCTTTTGGACTCCTGCGATTAAATCCTTGCATGCCCCTGTTGACTCCTTATAGACCAATTTGTCTATACAGGGTTTACAAAGGGGTTTACTCCAGCCCTCCTTAAACTGTGTCTTTGGGCTGAGCCTGAAGACGAGAAGAGGGGAAAAAACAAGGAAATAGTGAGACCGATAACAGAAAAAAACAAGGAGGGGGATAAACTACAATAGCCACCCCCTCCCCCTGCCAGAGAAGCTAAGCCAGAGTTCCTAGGCTCATTAGCCCGGACTCAAACCTTGTGGGAGTAAAAACAAACAGGGGAATCACAGCATTCTGAGGGCCCCTGTACTCCCCCCCCCCCCTCTCCCAGCTTAGTAGGTAGTCTACCCTTGTGACACCTACCTGAGCTGGGATGGCGCCACCACTGTTGGGTCCTGCAGTCTCCATGAGAGAGGCCTCTTCCTCCTGCAGCATCCCGCCGTTGCGTTCTTGCCCAGGGAAGCCTCGCCGACCGGTAGCGGTTTCAGCAGCTTAAATAAACCGCCATGGCTCCGGCATCATCACCGCTGTGAGAGCCGGAACCGGAAGTGATGCGCCAGAAGCCCCGCCCCCCTCCGATGCACTCCAAAGGCCGGAACTCGAGGCCTGCGCAAGCACCCACTGCCTGTCGGAAGCCCTCGGTACATCGCTGCGGGCAGTGGACATAGCCCTCCCCGGGCTCCAGGAGGAGATGCGCCGGATACAGCCTCGCCGACCACCGGGGGCCCCCATCGCTGACCTCCCTCTCTGATCAGGACAGGTACAGCAGAGCTCCACACCTGCCTCCTCCGGGGAGGAAACAAAAGACTGGGGAAGATGGTGGGTGTCCGCCCCTTTATTTACCTGATCCTTTGTGTTTCATGTCTCCGGAGGTGGAGCCTATATCTCCTGTGCTACATAGTTACATAGTTAGTGAGGTTGAAAAAAGACATCAGTCCATCCAGTTCAACCTATGATGTGTGTGTGTGTGTGTTTGCTTTTAACCGTACATTGTATACCCCTGTATGTTGTGGTCTTTAAGGTGCCCATCTAATAGTTTTTTGAAACTATCAATGCTCCCTGCTGATACGACTGCTTGTGGAAGAGAATTCCACATCCTTACCGCCCTTACAGTGAAGAACCCCTTACGCATTTTACTGTGCTGTCCTGGACAGACGACTGGAGAAAACATGCTTCTGAAACTTCAGAAGTAAAGAGGGGGACCCCAGAAAAAAGGTCTAGCACCACTATGGGACACCCCCACCGCGCCGGTAGCACCACCAAGTCACCAGCAAGAAGCGCACCCCACCAGAGTAGCCCCGGTCTGCACCAGAGATAGCACTGTTCCACATGCGGCATCCAAGGGGGAAGAAAAAACCCAGGAGTCAAAACCAGGGGATAAGGAGGAGCTCCTCACAGCCGAAATTGCCACCCAGAGGCTCTCCTGTCATGGCCAACTGACCAACAAAAAATGGCCACCGGACTACTCAAACATGGCCACTGGCCATTCATACACTATGCAACGCAAACTGCCCACCGCACGCTGCTCCATGAGGCCTCCAGGGACCCAGAAGAGATGCCTGGAGCCCTGGCATTATCCAGGAAGGAGAGGGGTGACCGGGCACAGGAACCCAGTAGCAGCCAGTGCCCAACCCCCCCCCCAGCCAGAGAAGCCTAGCTGCCGGTGGTCCACCCCACCAGTACAGTGCAGGACACCAGCCCCTGTCACCCAACCTGCCATGTTACCCCAGAGGGGTTAACAGATGACCCACAGAGACCACGAACAACCAAGGGAGGATCTGAGGGGAACCCACAGGTCCAACCATCTTAGGGAGGGGCATGCGTCCACCCCAAACCCTCCGGGGGGGGGGGGGATAGCTACTCACCATACCAGGAACCAAGCGGGCACTGCTGCAGACAGAACCTCCCCACCATCGAAATGGGGGGGGGGGGGGGCGCTGTCAGGAGGAAAGCTGTGACTCAGGCCAAGACCCGGTCGTACGAGACCTTGTGAGGTGGTAAACTCGCAGGCGAGCCCCTGTCCAGTGGTACTACGTCGCGGCCGACCTAGCGCTGAGCTTTGGTCTGTGCGCACTCACTGCTCAGACTGGAGAGTCCACTGGATCTAGATATCCAGCCCCTCACCCAGTCTGGCAGTTTATTGTATGGAGTGAATCACTGGATTCTATTATGCTGATTTATGGAATAAAGGTGAATGACAGAAGGGAATGCCCAAACAGTATAATGGGAAGCAAAATATAAACTCATTTGCAGGCAAATATGAGAAGCTCAGAAATGTATTCTTTCCCACAGGTGTTCCCCCAAGTAGAGTAGCAGATTGTAAGATTAAAATTTGGGATTGTAGCGGTTTTCTATGGAATGACCGATAAATGATAGCATGGAATGCCCTTAGAGCAGTGTTCTCAACTCCGGTCCTCAGGGCACACTAACAGGCCAGATTTTAAGTATTACTTTGGGGAGATGCAGACTAGAATACTGCAATCACTGAGCAGAAAATGATATTACCTGTGATGTATTTCAGTTTTCTTGAAAACCTGGCCTGTTAGTGTGCCCTGAGGAACGGAGTTGAGAAACACTGCCTTAGAGTATAATGAGAATATATATCAAACCAATCTTTAGAAGACATACTCTCCACGTTCAGAGATTATGTTTAATTTTGAGATGAAGTGGGATTAGCATTGTTTTCTATGGAATGACAAATGTAAATGACAGAAGGGAATGCCCATAGAGTATAATGGGAAGCAAAATATAAACTCATTTGCAGGCAAATCAGAGAGCAATTTCACCTTTCCCACAGAGTAGTGGATTGTAACATTGAGATCATTTGGGATTATAGCTGTTCTCTATGAAATGACAGATAAATGATAAAAAGGAATGCCCATAGAGTATTAATGGGAAGCAATGTGTGATCTGGAGTCAGAACCATTAGCAGGGTTCATACACATTTTTACCAATAAAATTCCATGACTTCACATAAATATTCATGACCTAAAGTTTCATGAAATGTCTATGTACACACGTTAAATAAGAAGAAAATACATGTCACACCCAGCATATTTTTACTAAAATAAATGACAATCTTTGTAGTGTACAGTACCTCTGCAGTTAGGGCTTCGTTTCTGGATACAGCGCGACTCAAAATGGTCCCTTGTTTTACAGTGGATGAGATGGAAGCACCACTACCGCAGCTTGGAGCGGGTCTCACTTCAGGCGCACGGGTGAAAAAGCTGAGAACTCTGATGTAGGGGGGACTTTGGTGACCAGAGACCACTTTCCACAGAGTGAATGCACTAAGGAAGGGAGGGGGGGGTCCTGATATAAGGAGGAACCTTTATAACAGTGCCCCCTTACATCAGTGACCCCCCCCCCCTCAGACTGGCTGGGCAGCACTGTCACTGACCTCCTCTTAGGTGCACCATGCTCTGGTTTTATCCTGTAGTCTCCTCTCCCCAGTCCACACATGTCTGACCTCTCCTGTGATCCCCATCCCGACAGCACTCCCACTTTTGACTCCTCTCCAGACCCCCTCAGAGACTGCAGACATGATAAAGACAAGAGATGTTCACAGATTACGGACATGATAGAAGAGATGGTTAGAGGCTGTGGACATGGTACAGGAGGTGGTCAGAGGCTGTGGACATGGTACAGGAGGTGGTCAAAGGCTGTGGACATGGTACAGGAGGTGGTCAAAGGCTGTGGACATGATACAGGAGGTGGTCAAAGGCTGTGGACATGATACAGGAGGTGGTCAAAGGCTGTGGACATGATACAGGAGGTGGTCAAAGGCTGCGGACATGATACAGGAGGTGGTCAAAGGCTGCGGACATGGTACAGGAGGTGGTCAGAGACTGCGGACATGGTAGAAGAGATGGTCAGAGACTGCGGACATGGTAGAAGAGATGGTCAGAGACTGCGGACATGGTAGAAGAGATGGTCAGAGACTGCGGACATGGTAGAAGAGATGGTCAGAGACTGCGGACATGGTAGAAGAGATGGTCAGAGACTGCGGACATGGTAGAAGAGATGGTCAGAGACTGCGGACATGGTAGAAGAGATGGTCAGAGACTGCGGACATGGTAGAAGAGATGGTCAGAGACTGCGGACATGGTAGAAGAGATGGTCAGAGACTGCGGACATGATACAGGGGATGGTCAGAGACTGCGGACATGATAGAAGAGAACTAGGGGGGGCCGGAGAGCACAGGGGAAGCAGAGAGCACTGGAGGAGCTGAAGGGCATGGGGGGGGGGGGGGTTGGAAAGCATTGCAGGGGGGTTGGAAGGTGCAGGGGAGTGGAGAGTACTGGGGGGGGGGCAGGCAGGGAAAACTGGGATGATTGAGAGCACAAGGGGAGGGGGGAACTGGAGAGCACTGTCTGGGGGGGGGGGGGGGACAGGAAATCACTGAGGGGGAGCCAGACTAAGCACGGAGGAGGCTAAGCGCACTGGGGGGGGCTAAAAGAGCACTGGGGGGGCCAGCAAAGGAAGTTGTATAGGAGGGGGATGGGGCAGCTGCATATAGATAAAGTGAACTTTCCATATTCCTAGTGCAGCTTCTGAGAGTAGGAGTAACAACACTCAGCGACTTGAGGCATATGAAAGTCCAATTCCTCTCTATGCAGCTGTCCCATCCCATCCCCCTCCTATCCAGCACACGAGACTCCTCACTGACACTCTCACTGACCTTCCTTCTGCCGCTGCCTTCTTCACACAGATGCGGGCGGCCCAATGGACACCGGCCTGACACCCCGCAGTGCACGCGGCCCCCCCCCGCCCGATGGACACCGGCCTGACACCCCGCAGTGCACGCGCCCCCCCGCCCCGCTCCGCTGCTATGTCCCTGAGAGCGGGACAGTAAATGCACAATTTCTCTGTTTCAGTGGATCAATCCGCCGCAGAGTTCCCAGCCTGTCACGGTCTATTCATATTGAAGAGACCAGTGATCAGGCTTCAGCTGTGCAGTGCGCTGCGGCTGATTAATCCGCCTAAACCCGAAACACAGAAAATAGTCCACTTACTGTCCCCCGCTCCCACAGAATACAGGGGGCCCAGAGACAAAAACGGATTTTTGTAAAATCTTACCGTAAAATCCTTTTCTCTTAGCTCATTGACAGACGTAGTCCTCGTTGATTCAACACACTCGGGTTATGCTGCCCTCCACAGGAGTAGGACTAGACAGGAAAGAAAATACTCTGGCCACACCCTAGGGGCAGTCCCCGAGGGTATATCCTCCCTCTCTCTGCTACAGCAAATCAGTTATGTCACAAAGCAGTGTTTAGAGAATTTAACCCAACCCAACTCAAAAACAGAGGGGCGGGTACTACGTCTGTCAATGAGCTAAGAGAAAAGGATTTTACGGTAAGATTTTACAAAAATCCGTTTTTCTCTGTCGCTCATTGGCAGACGTAGTCCTCGTTGATTCAACACACTCGGGACGTCCCAAAGCAGTACCACAAATGAGGGGTGGGAAAATGGAAATCAAATCCAATCTAGAAGGCCCAACTGGTGCCAACTAGAAGTTTACAATGCTCATCCTCAATGATGAGACTCAACAGAAATTTTCCAACAGAAAAAAACCCTCGAGGTAGACCACCGGTCTCCTCAAATTGCGGCCTGCAAAACCTTGCGGCCAAATGAGGCATCCGCCGATGCCATCACATCAATCTTATAAAATTTTGTAAAGGTATGTACCGACGACCAGGTGGCCGCCTTACATACCTGGACCACTGACGCCTGATGGCGATAGGCCCAGGAAGTACTGAGCGCTCGAGTGGAGTGTGCCCTAACAGGGAACGGAGGATTCCGACCCTTAATAGAATAAGCCTGTACCACCGTCTGTCTGATCCATTTGGAGATAGTCGCGGCAGATGTAGGCAACTCCTTTCTGGGGCCATCCGGGATCACAAAAAGTGAATCCGTCTTACGGAACGATTCCGTCGCCTTTAGGTATACCCTGATTGCCCGAACCACATCCAAGGAATGCAACGCATGTTCCCGATGATGATTGGGCTGAGGACACAAGGAAGGTAGTACAATATCTTCATTCAGATGAAAATCTGAAACCACCTTTGGAAGAAAGGATGGCTTAGGATGAAGCACTACCTTATCCCTATGAATCACTAAGTATGGGGACTGGCATGATAATGCAGCCAGTTCTGACACCCTGCGTGCAGAAGTGATAGCCACCAAGAAGGCTACCTTCTGGGATAAAGTAAGCAAGGGAATCTCCCTGATGTTTTCAAAAGGAGGTTTCTGTAGAA
This sequence comes from Pelophylax lessonae, assembly GCF_965119305.1. Taxonomy (NCBI): domain Eukaryota; kingdom Metazoa; phylum Chordata; class Amphibia; order Anura; family Ranidae; genus Pelophylax; species Pelophylax lessonae. The sequence goes on from NC_138772.1 coordinate 236,432,918, forward strand.
CCGACAAAACCAAATTAAGATCCCAGGGCGGTAAGGGTGCGCGGACTGGTGGAGCCAGGTGCCGCACCCCCTGGATGAAATTCCGCACCAAGGACTTAGTAGCTAAAGGTTTCTGAAAGAAGATTGCTAATGCTGAAACTTGACCCTTGATGGTGCTCAAGGCTAGTTTCTGCTCAACCCTTTTTTGCAGAAAGGCCAATATTCGAGTCACCGAATAGGTACGTGGAGGAATCCCTAAAGATTCGCACCACGCGATATACGTCTTCCATGTGCGATAATAGACCTTGCTGGAAGTCGCTTTCCTTGCTTTAATAAGGGTAGGAATAACTGAAGCTGACAACCCTCTGTCCTTCAGTACCTGGGTCTCAATGGCCAGGCCATTAAAACCAGCGACTGTAAAGCACGATGGAAGATTGGTCCTTGAGACCGCAGACACTCCCTGAGACGAAGTTCCCAAGGAACGTCCGCGACTCGCATGTCCAAGTCGGGTAGATCGGCTTGACGAGGCCAGCCTAGAATTTCTAGGACCACTGGCGCTGACTGGATCTGAATCAGGCGGCCCTAGAGCTATCTGGCCCCGACCATCCGACAAAGTCTGATCGTTCTCCGTTCCCACACATTTATCAGACACCTGATTCCTATCAGGAACGGTGATCTCTCCTGGTTGAACCTCAGGGACCGAAGTCACCCGGCTAGAGGCTTCTTGGTCTGTCTGTTCAACCGGATCCGATTCTTGTGGGGAACTGAGACTAATCTTTGGAAAAGGTAAAGAAAAAGATCTGTTCAGGGAATGGTAACTACCGCTCCCTTTAGTACTTAAATGTTGGAAGGGAAGAATCGCACCGATCTAATGCCCTGAATACCGGTGGCTGAGTCGGTCTTTTGTCTGTCCGACCAGCCCTTCTTGAACCCTCCTGGAGGAGCCTTGCCTTTCCCGCTTGTTCCAGTCGGGCGCACAAACCCTTTATGGGTGGTAAAGAAAGGTCCCCGCTTGTTACGAGGTCCTTTAGCAGCCTGTGGCAAGAAAGTGCTCTTGCCCCCAGTGGCATCCTTAATGATCTCATCTAGGGTGGCCCCAAATAGGCGATTCCCCTGAAAGGGGAGATTCGTTAAGGTCTTTTTGGAACCTAGGTCCGCTGACCAGCATTTTAACCACAGCACACGTCTGAGGATTACCGCTGACATAGATGCATGCCCTAATAGGGGGGTAGCATCCAAGGCTGCGTCACAGACGAACTGTAGTCCTTGTATGATCTGTTCCATCAATTCAGATGTTCCCTGGGGGATATCTTTCCCCTTCAGGTCCTGGCGCACCAATCTCGCCCATTCCGTTAGTGTCTGGGAAACTAGACCAATGACAATTACTGGTCTAAAGGCTGACCCTATCAGGGAAAAGATAGTGCGGGACTCCGCTTCTACCTTCCGATCCACCGGGTCCTTAAAGGACGAAGTGTCCTCCACTGGAATAACCGTGGCTTTATTCAGTCTGGAAATAGGTGGATCCGCCACTGGTGGTACCGTCCATTTCTTAATGAGGGATTCCTCAAACGGATAGCGTCTAGCAATACGCTTGGAAATAGTAAAGGTACGCTTAGAATGCTCCCATTCTTCTTTAATTTTATTACCAAAACACTTGGGTACAGGAAAAACCTTCACCGTTTGGTGGGTTTGTTAGTACCAAAGGGAATCTCTGTTTCAGTTGCCTCTGCCGGTAAAACCTCAAGTCTTAAGGTTTCCCGAACCGCCACAACTAGTGCGTCCACCAATGCTTCTTCCCGAATTATGGCGGAAGCATGAACGTCCTCCTCACTGTCTGAAGGAACTTTACCTGAGACAACAGCCCTTGCAGAGGGACCTGCAGCTGCAATGACCATCTCAGAATCTGAGTCTGAAGTGTCAGATTATATAGGGGTAGGCGGGGGTCGCTTTCTTGACCCCCGTTCCTGACAGGCCGTCTCCACCCGAGCCACCAAAGACTCCAAAACTGCTGTAAATGCATCCATACTCTGTGCACCGGCGGGTCCCGCAGCCCCCTCGAGGGAAACAGGTGGGGTTACCTGTGTGGCAGGGTCCATGATAATTCCAGTTACTACCCGGAAAAAAATCAATCAATCCAAAACAAAATAAACTTTTTTTTTTTTTTTTTTTTCCAGACCCCCAGCGCCACAAAGCCCCTCAATGTTACCTGCTTAGGGACCCCTATCGAGCGAGAGAGATAGACCCCCAGGCTCACCACTTGATGCTCAGAGTTTACTGCAACTTGTCTCAGCACTGTCTAGAACAGACAGGAAGTCTCTTGGCTGGCTGCCCGGGAGAAAGGAGGCGGCTCCGCCCCCCTGTACGCCTTCCGGCGCCTCCCCTAGCTCCACGAGGTGTTTGAGTCACCTCAAACATGGCCGCCCCATGCTGGAGACACAAGGCTACGCCAAAATGGCGGCCTCGTGCGATCTACCAGAGAATGGCGGCGGCCTCTTACAGAATAGCGGCGTGACTGCAGAGTATTTCGGCATCAATAGACCTCTCTCTACATGGAGATCCGCGTGGGCGGCGGTACCGGACCCTGGCGGACCGCGTGGCCGTTGGGAGGCATGCTTTTGCTGGAGGAATGACCTGGAAAGCAGTATACATGTCCTGTGGCTTCTGACAGGTAGGATACCATATCTATCACAGTAAGATTCTAGTACTGCCACTGATTACAATCATTTAAACATACTTGCAATTAGATTGTCAGCTCCCAAACCAAGCCTCCTGGCTTTTTATACACAAAAATCACACTCAAATAGGAGAATCTGTGCCATGTTATAGGATAGAGGGGAACCCATCCTTACCATACAGAGAGGGGCCCGCGTTCACCACAAGACCCGTCAGGGGAAAGGGGGGAACATACTACTCACCATACCGGAACCAGGCGGGCGCCAACTCCTGACAGTACCCCTCTCCACCGAGGTGGGAGGGCTGTCGACCAATACGGACGCTGTGACTCATGGTCTTTGGCGTTTCAGTGAGACGTTTAACTCGCAGGGTCAGTCCCCGTCCAGTGGGACTATGTCGCGGCCGACCCAGCGCGGAGCTATGGCCTGCACGCGCTCGCAGGGCGAACTGGGGTGACCACTGGATCTCAACATCCAGCCCGTCGCCCAGTTCAGCTTTCTTGCTTGAAGATCTCACAGGAACACTGGAGAAAAAAGCGGTCTAAAAATCTTTCTAAGAAAAAAATCCTGCCAGGACCGAAGATCCCAGCAAGGTATCTAGGTCCTTACTCCTGACTAGACAGAAAAAACTGATTTGCTGTAGCAGAGAGAGAGAGGATATACCCTCGGGGACTGCGACTAGGGTGTGGCCAGAGTATTTTCTTTCCTGTCTAGTCCTACTCCTGTGGAGGGCAGCATAACCCGAGTGTGTTGAATCAACGAGGACTACGTCTGTCAATGAGCGACAGAGAAATAAATAGTTGCACAACACTTTTCCCATGACTTTTCCAAAACTTAGTAAGTTTGCCCATTTTCCAGGACTTTTCCAGGCCTGGAAAGTGTCATGTCAAAATCCCATGACTTTTCCAGGATTTTCATGACCGTACGAACCCTGCATTAGACATATCCGAACAATATTTAGCAGACATATTCTCCACACTCAGTGGTGATGTTCAAAAGGGGGATTAAGAGGGATTATCATTGTTTTCTATGGAATGAAAACGGTGAATGACAGAAGAGAATGCCCATAGAGTATAATGGGAAGCAAAATATGAACTCATTTGCAGGCAAATCTGGGTAGCTCAGCAATTTCACATTTCACACAGGTATTTCTCAAGTAGGGTAGCAGTTTGTAAGATTAAAATTATTTGGGATTATAGCTGTTTTCTATGGAACGACAGATAAATGATATAATGGAATGCCCATTGAGAATAATGGAAAGAAAGATGTGACCTGGACTCATAACCGTTAGACATATCAAACCAATCTTTAGCAGACGTTCACTCCACATTCAGAGATTATGAAGAATTTGGAAGTGAAGCAGGATTAGCATTGTTTACTATGGAATGGCAAGGGTGAACGACAGAAGGGAATGTCCATTGTGTATAATGGGAAGCAAAATATGAAATAATTTGCAGGCAAATCTGAGAAGCACAGCAATTTCACCTTTCCCACAGGTGTTCCCCGAGTAGCAGATCGTAAGATTGAGATTATTTGGGACTATAGCGGTTTTCTAAGGAATGACAAAAAATTATAGAAAGGAATGCCCATAGAGTATAATGGGAAACCAGGTGTGACCTGGAGTCAAAACCATTAGACATATCAAATCCAATCTTTAGCAGACATACTCTCCACAATGAGTGGTGATGTTCAAAAGGGAGATTAAGAGGGATTAATATTGTTTTCTATGGAATGACGAAGATGAATGACAGAAGGGAATGCCCATATAGTATAATGGGAAGAAAGATGTCACCTGGAGTCAGAACCATTCAACTAACCAAATAAATTCTTGGCAGACGTATTCTCTACTTTCAGTGGAGAGGTTTAACCTGCTCCCATCCGCGCTACAGCCTATATACGGCTGCAGCGCGGACTCGAATTTTCGGGAGGCAGTTTTTAAACGGCCTCCCAGTGACACGCCCCGCGCGCTCCCGCATCGGGGAGAATCTGTGTCACGGCCGATCTGTGACACGGCCGATCACAGATCGTGGTGAATGGCCAATCACAGCGGCCATTCACCACGTGATCAAGCCGTCCAATGAGAGATGATCTCATATGTAAACATATGAGATCATCTCTCATCGCCGGCGCTCCTTCCTCACACAGAGCCTGCAGTGTGAGGAAGGAGGGGGAGCCGTCAGCCGCCGGGGACACACAGCGATGTAATCAGGGTACTGATCACCAGTGCCCTGATTACTAAAGGTAAAAAAAACACACACAGTGCCCGCCATCAGTGCCCACAGTGCCCGCCATCAATGCCCACAATCAGTGCCCATAGTGCTGCTAGTCAGTGCCCATCAGTGCCTGCTTATCTAGGCACTGATGAGCACTGACTGGCAGCACTATGGGCACTGATGGTGCTGCCCATCAGTGCTCATCAGTGCCGCTCATCAGTGCCACCCGTCAGTGTCCATCAGTGCCGCCCGTCAGTGCCGCCTCAGTGCCCAGCAGTGCCACCTCTCAGTGCGGCATATTAGTACCTCCTCATCAGTGCCCATAAGTGCCACCTCATCAGTGCCGCCTCATCAGCGCACATCAGTGAAGGAGAAAAATTTATTTTCAAAATTTACCCGCAGAAAATAAGAAAAAACCTTTTTTTTTTTTTTTTTTTCTTCAAAATTTTCTGCCTTTATTCTTTTTTTTGTAAAAAATAAAAAACCCAGAGATGATTAAATACCACCAAAAGAAAGCTCTATTTGTGTGAAAAAAATGATAAAAATTTCATATGGGTACAGTGTAACATGACCGCGCAATTGTCAGTCAAAGTGTGACAGCGCTGAAAGCTGAAAATTGGCCTGGATGGGAAGGGTGTTTAAGTGCACAGTAGGCAAGTGGTTAATAATGAGATGAAGGCGGATTATTGTTTTCTATGGAATGACAGAAGGGAATGCCCATAGAGTATAATGGGAAGAAAGATGTGACCTGAGTCAAAACCATTAGACATAGCAAATCAATCCTTAGCAGACATTCACTCCACGTTCAGAGATTATGATTCATTTTGAAGTAAAGTGGAATTAGCATTGCTTTCGATGGAATGACAAGGGTGAAAGACAGAAGGGAATGCCCATAGAGTATAATGGGAAGAAAAATATGAACGCATTTGCAGGCAAATTTGAGAAGCTCAGCAATTTCACCTTTCCCACAGGTGTTCCCCAAGTAGAGGAGCAGATTGTAAAATTGAGATTATTTGGGATTATAGCGGTTTTCTATGGAATGACAGGTAAATTATATAAAGGAATGCCCATAGAGTATATTGGGAAGCAAGGTGTGACCTGGAGTTAGAACCATTAGCCAAATCAGATCAATCTTTAGCAGACATTCTCTCCATACTCAGTGGTGATGTTCAAAAGGGAGATTAAGAGGGATTATTATTGTTTTCACCACTTCACTTCAAAATTAATCATAATCTCTGAACGTGGAGAGAATGTCTGCTAAAGATTGGTTTGATATATCTGATGGTTTTGACTCCAGGTCACAACTTGCTTCCCATTATTCTCTATGGGCATTCCATAGTATCATTTATCTGTCCTGCCATAGAAAACAGCTATAATCCCAAATAATCACAATCTTACAATCTGCTACTCTACTTGGGGAACACCTGTGGGGAAAGTGAAGTTGCTGAGCTTCCCAGATTTGCCTACAAATTAGTTCATATTTTGCTTCCCTATTACTGTATGGGCATTCCCCTTTGCCATTCACCTTTGTCATTCCATAGAAAACAATAATAAACCAATATTATTTCCATTTTATAATCTACTACTGTACTTGGGGAACACCTGTGGGAAAGGTGAAATTGCAGTGCTTCTCAGATTTTCCTGAAATCTAGTTCATATTTGGCTTCCTATTATACTCTATGGGCATTCCCTTCTGTCATTCACCCTTGTCATTCCATAGAAAACAATAATAATCCCGCCTTCATCTCATTAAACATCTCCACTGAAAGTGGAGAATACGTATGCCAATAATTTGTTTGGTACATTGAATGGTTCTGACTCCAGGTCACAGCTTGGTTCCCATTATACTCTATGGGGCTGGGCATTCCCTTTTTGTCATCCACTTTTGTCATTCCATAGAAAACAATGATAATCCCTCTTAATCTCCCTTTTCAGAGTATGTCTGCCAAAGATTGGATTGGATTTGATATGATATGTGTAATGATACCGACTCCAGATCACACCTTGTTTCCTATTATATTCTATGGGGATTCCTTTCTACCATTTTTATGTCATTCCTTGAAAACTGCTATAATCCCAAATAATTTCAATCTCACAATTTGCTACTCTACTTGGGGAATACCTGTGGGAAAGGTGAAATTGCTGAGTTTCTCAGATTTGCCTGCAAATGCGTTTATATTTTGCTTCCCATTATACTCTATGGTCATTCCCTTCTTTCATTCACCCTTGCCATTCCATAGAAAACAATGCTAATCCCACTTCACATCAAAATGAATCATAATCTCTGAACGTGGAGAGAATGTCTGCTATGGATTGATTTGATATGTCTAATGGTTTTTACTGCAGGTCATATCTTGCTTACCATTATACTCAGTGGGCATTCCATTCTATCATTTATCTACCATTCCATAGAAAACAGCTATAATCCCAAATAATGTCAATTTTACAATCTGCTACTCTACTTGGGGAACACCTGTTATAAAGGAGAAATTGTTGAGCTTCTCAGATTTGCCTGCAAATGAGTTCATATTTTGCTTCCCATTATACCCTATGGGCATTCCCTTCTGTCATTCACCCTTGTCATTCCATAGAATACAATGCTAATCCCACTTCATCTCAATATTAAATATCACCACTGAGTGTGGAGAGTATTTCTGCTAAGGATTGATCTGATATGTGTAATGGTTTTGACTCCAGGTCACATCTTTCTTCCCATTATACTCTATGGGAATTCCCTTTTGTCATTTCATAGAAAACAGCTATAATCTCAAATGATCTCAATGTTACAATCTACTACTCTGAGGAACATCTGTGGGAAAATATAAATTGCTATGTTTTTCAGATTTTTCTTCCCATTATACTCTGAGTATTCTCTTCTGTCATTCACCCTGGTCATTCCATAAAAAAAGAATAATAATCCCACCTAATCTGAATTTTATACATCGCCACGGATATTGAAAAGTATGTTTGTTAAAGATGTATTTGAGAGCCGGTTCACACTAGCGCGACTTGTCAGCCTGAGAAGTCGCGCTCCCTCGCGGTCCATTGACCGCTACAGGACCCGTTCTAATAGAAGCGACACAAGTCGCTCCGACTTAGAAAAAGGGTCCTGTACTATTTCGGGGCGACTTGCATAGACTTCCATTATGTGAAGTCCCTGCAAGTCGCTCCAAAGTCGTGGTGCATGGTAATGCACAAGTCACCCCCGAAGTAGTAAGGAGTCGGGTCGCCTCAGTGTGAGCCGGTGTTCTAAAATTTAGTCGGACCCATGAAAATTCCGGACCCTCGTCACTTCTGGTGACGCTACGTCATAACCCAGCTGATGCGAGCCCAGGTGCGCATGCGCACAAGGCATTTTCAAGGTCCGATAAAATTCTAAGACTTACGAACAGCTGACTGAGAGGAGGGGCTGAGGTGGGACGCACACCGCCGCAGGAAAATTGCTGTCACGGGCGAACCAAAGCTGCTAGAGACTCCAAAATAGTATCGCAGGTAGCCAAGACGCTCCCCTAAAGCTGATAGAAATTTGTGCTCTCGGGGATGAAAGGGCGTGGAGCAGTGACCAGGAGGCCCAGTTCTCGAGGTCACTGCTCTGCGCCCTTTCATCCCCAAAACCCCAAATTTCTATCAGCTGTAGGGGAGCGTCTTGGCTACCTGCGATACAATTTTGGGGTCTCTAGCAGCTTTGGTTCGCCCGTGACAGCAATTTTCCTGTGGCGGTGTGTGCATCCCACCTAAGCCCCTCCTCCTCTGTCAGCTGTTCGTAAGGATTAGAATTTTATCAGACCTTGTGCGCATGCGCCCTGGGGCTTGCACCAGCCGGAAGTGACGAGGTCCGGAATTTTCATGGGTCCGACTAGATTTTAGAACACCAGCTAAGGTTTTGTCGCTAATTGAAATATTTTTTACCATTATTCTCTATGGGCATTCCATCTCCATATAAAGTCTATGGGCATTCCTTTCTGTCATTTCTTTTAGGATGTCCCTTTTTTTTCTGCTGTAAAAGCTAAAGTACAACCCAGGCTGCCATTTATGATAGGCACAAATCTTTCTGATTGGTTTGTTTTATAAAATACAGCGAAATAGTTATTCCCTTAGATTATCTCCCAGAGCTACGCACCGTTCATGGCACAGAAAAAGAACACATCCTCGAAGTCCGCAGGAATTATGGCAGTTTGGATTTTCCCTCCGCACACAGGGCACTCTTTGTAGGAACACGGAAATCACGTGACATAACGTAACGTAATGCAGCGGAGGAAGAATCTGCGCTTGTCGGTGTACGGAACTGCAGTCAGGTGGGTGAAGGGGCGTGGCTGTAACGTCTTCCGGGTTGACAAAGGCAGTTTAGACTGGGTGAAGGCTGACAGTGGCTGTCTTTATAGGGAGAGGTGCGGTGTGTGTTGGAGTAAACGAGGAGAATCCTAGGTACGTGTACAAGGCGATCAGAGATCATGGCTTACTACAATCACCAGACTCGTCCTCAAGGCGGTCCTGATCAGGGCTTCCTCGTTACTGTCTTCCAGAGGTAAGTATCTAAGTGTACCCTTCCTGCTCCCAGACATGGTAGACGTTGTTTCGCTGTTTTCTTTTGCCTGTATTAACCACTTAAGGACCATGCCTATAAATGACACGTTTACAAGTTTAAATCACTTTTTTTTTGCTAGAAAATTACTTAGAACCCTTTAAACATTATATATATCTTTTTTTTTTTTTTGCAAAGACTGGAGAATAAAATGGCAGTTGTTGCAGTATTTTTTTTTGTCACACGATATTTGCGCAGCACTCTTTCAAACGCAGTTTGTTTTTTGGGAAAAAGTACATTTCACTGCATTTAAAAAAAACTTAACAGTAAAGGTATCCCCTTTTTTTTTTTTTTTTTTTTTTTTTTTTTTTTTTTTGTATATTGTGAAAATTATGTCACGCCGAGTAAATAGATATCTAACATGTTACGGTTTGAAATTGCGCACTCTCGTGGAATGGCGACAACTACAGTACTTAAAAAATCTCCATTGGTGATGGTTTTAATTTTTATTTTTTTTTTAACGGTTATCAGTTTAGTTACAGAGGAGGTCTTTTTCTAGAATTATTGCTCTTGCTTTGGCGATCGTGGCGATCCCTCACATGTGTGGTTGGAACACCATTTTCATTTGCGGGCGCGACTTGTGTGTGTTTTTTTTTTTTTTTTTTTTTTTTGTGCGTGAGCTCACGGGGATGCTTCAAAAATGTTTCTTTTTTTTTTTTTTTTTTTTTTTAAAAAAATATATATCTGTTTTAGTTTTATTGCTTTCACAAGGAATGTAAACCTTTCTTGTGACAGTAAGAGTCGGTTCACACTATGGCGACACAACTTCGGGGCGACTTGAACAAGTCGCTGTGCACCGCGACTTCAGCGCGGCTTGCACTGACTTCACATAATGGAAGTCAATGCAAGTCGCTCTGACTTCGGCCAATTGTAGTGCAGGAACCTTTTTCTAAGTTGGAGCGACTTGAGTCGCTCCTATTAGAACAATTCCCATTGCACAGAATGGAGCACGACTTGTCAGGCGACCAAGTCGCCTGATAAGTCGGAGTAGTGTGAACCGGCACTTATAGGCAGCGACAGGTACTCTTTTTTTATAGAGGGATCGGGGAGACCCCGGACCCCCTCCACTGCACTTCAAAGTATTCAAAATGCCGAAATCTCCATTTTTGAATACTGACCTTTTTTTTTTCTCAAATCGGTGCCGTTAGCAGCCTAGTAAACTGAAAGTGATGTCGCTTCCGTGTTACTACATCGGAGACCCAGTCAAAGCCGAATTCGACTTTGTTCGGGACTCCAACCAGCTAGTGGATGTGCCAACTGGTTGCTCGAGTCTCCTAGTCGGATGGGAGGCCCAGGCAGAGCCGCGAGGGGGGCGGCTGGCCACCTGCTCGCTGGGATAACGGCTGAGCGGCTGCTGAGCCACTTCGGCTGTTATCTCCTGAAAGCCGGCCGCCAGCTCTAATAAACGGTACCGGGTTGATGCCTGCAACTGGAAGCCGATTTACTGGTACATTGGTTTGCGAGAGGTGCTCAAACTTTTTTCTGGCTGTAACACAAAAATATAAAGTGTAAATATTTATTATTATTAACCACTTGCCGACCGCCGCAAGTAGATATACTGCGGCGGTCAGCCCCGGCCAGGCAAAGTGACCGGTTTGTGAGCCAATAGCGGGCTCGTTCACGGAGGAGTCCACGCGTGTGACCGGCGGACCCGATGTCCGCCGGTCACACTACGATCATCGGTAGAGCGGGAGAAAGGCGGGCGGCTTATGTAAACAAGCCGCCTGTCATTCTCCCCTGTGTAAAAATGGAGATCAGACGGTTCTACTATGTAGAACCGTTGATCTCTGTTTTTACAATAGGAGACATGTCCAATCACAGTTAGAAACACGCCCCTAGGACACACTTAACCCCTCCCTCTCCAATACAGTTAACCCCTTCCCTGCCAGTGTCATTTTTACAGTAACAATGCATATTTTTAGCACTGATTACTGCAGTAATGTCACTGGTAACCCCAAAAATGTCAGTCAAGGGTCTGATCTGTCCGCCGCAGTCCAGCAAAAAAAAAATCGCAGATCGCCGCCATTACTCGTTAAAAAAAAAAACACCAAAAATGACAAAAATCTTTCCCTTTGTTAGTAAACGCGATAACTTTTTTGCGCAAACCAATCAAAATACGCTTTTTGCGATTTTTTTTTTTTTTTTTTTTTTTTTTTTTTTTTTTTTTTTTTTTTTTTTTTTTCCCTCCAAACATATGTAGCATAAAACAAATTGGCCGAAAATGTTAAATTTTGATTTTTACTTTTTTTTTTTTTTGGGGGAATTTCATATAAAAAAATAAAAAAAAATGTGAAAAATATTGTTATTTTTGCAAAATTTATGCTCTTTTTTTTGTTTATAGCGCATGATCAAAAAATTGCACAGGTGATCAAATACCACCAAAAGAAAGCTCTGTTTGTGGGAAAAAAAGGACGTGAAATTCGTTTAGGTACAGTGTCGCACGACCGCGCAATTGTCCGTTAAAGTCACGCAGTAAAAAAATCGCAAAAAACCCCCTGGTCGGAATGGGGGTAAAATCTTCCGGGGCTTAAGTGGTTAATGTTATTATACAGGAATTATATGTAACTCTATAGCGCCGACAGTTTACTCAGTGCTTAAATATAATCACTATGTACCTCACTCAGTCTTTATTTGGCTTCTATCTATTTAGCCATCTTGATTGGCTTGCCTGGAATGGCATAACTTCCACATATGTTATTTCATTCCGGTGTTCCGTTAAAAAACCCTACCCGTGAAAATTCCCTACCCTTGTCACTTCCGGTTAGGGTACATCGGGCATCAGCTGAGCCGCTTCCCAGTGCTCATGCGCACACTGTAAATGATCTCGGCTTCTGTGAAAAAACCCTACCCTCCTTCCCAGTTCTTAAAGCGGGGGCTTTCCGTCAAAATACCCTACCCTCATTTTCCTCCATTAGAAAACACTTTTTTACATTTTCCTCGACCCGCCGGGGAACGAGGGTAAGGTATTTTCACGGGAAGCCGACATCATTTGCTAACCCAACGCTTTAAGCGCTGGGAACGAGGGTAGGGTTATTTTACGGAAAGCCGTTGTAACGTTAAAAAAATTCCTACCCCGTGAAAATTCCCTACCCTCGTCACTTCCGCCGTGTGCCGATCATTTACTGCCTGAGCATGCGCACTAGGAAGCGGCTCAGCTGATGCATGACGTACGTGCACAGGAAGTGATGAGGGTAGGGAATTTTCACGGGGTAGGGTTTTTTAACGTTGCACCGGCACCAAGGTCCAAGGTGTTCTGAGAATGCACACTGATCTGCGCATGTGCGACTTGGTGTATGCGAGGAAAAGCAATGCTGGCAGGTGGGCACTTTTTGCTGGGTTCACACTGGTGTGATCTCAGACATTGTATGTGATTTGCACCACATGCCTCTGCCACATGTGATGTCTGTGCGGTGCAAATTCAGCCATATAGTCTGTATGGCCGAAATTGCTTTGCATTCCCACCAAAATAATGCAGGACCCTTTTTTTCCCCACACTGGAATCTGATTTCTTCGAAAGTCTATCGGAAGTCTTCGATACTGTTTAGGATTTCATGGTGCCTCTGCACCATAAATGTCTGTGCAGGTGACGGAGTCATATTCCTTTTGGAAATTTGTGGCAAGCATCACGTGTGGAAACCGGTGTCTATACAACTGAGCTCCCTCCTGCAGCTGTCCCACAGACTGTACCATGGCAGAGGATTTTTGTAGCTAGATGGGGGTGTAGACACTAGTTCTCCATCAGGTCTACTCTCCTTGTGATTTTCATAAGGTAATGGACAAATTCCTTAAACTGTAAGGCAAAAATGAACGCTAAACCTGCTCTTTGCCACATTCTGAACCTAATCTATAACCCTGTAAAGCAAAAAATCGCTGTGCTTACCTATTCTTCAACCGATCAGGTCTGGATTCCAGCGGCGGAAGCTATGTGCAGGAGAGGACAGACGAGGGCTGTAAAATTGTTGGGAAGGGACTTCATCCTGCAACTGCCTACACACTGGAGAAGCCGCTGATAGCTTATGCTGGGACCGGATCGGTTGCAGAATAGGTAAGTATAGAAATTTTTGCTTTACAGGGTTAGATAGATTAGGCAGAGAATGTGGTAGCGAGCAGATTTAGAAGTAGTTAGGTTTTGCCTGAACTTCCACCCTGCTTTTGACTATAGAATCTGCTGTCAATTGCAAGGAGAGCGGACCTGATACAGAACTAGTCCTTCAGCTTCCCACTCTGTGCCACTGGTTGTTAGGAGCCTATCAGCTGTGAAGTGGACAGTGTCTTGACAACCAGCAACAGGTGTGGAGAAGAGGGGACAGTGGCAGCAGAATGCCGCCTGCTACACAGCATACAGGGGCAGACCCTCTGCCTGCCTCTGTACACAAAATTTAAGTTGGCCTTGACCCTATTCACCATGATTGGCTGTCCTGTCCCCCTTCCCTCTGACAACTTTTTTTTTTTTTTTTTTTTTAAAGCTTTATTTATGCTACTTCCGCAAATCTCTATCCACCCTCTTTGCTTGCGCAGATATGCTGCAGGTTTTGGGTGCTGGAAAAAGCCCTGTGGCACATCTGCGCATGTGCAGGGCCCCCCGGCATCTGCGCATGTATGGGGATTCCTGCTCACTCCCAGGACTTTGACCATCGAGGGCTGAAAACTTGTTTGTGCCTGGTGAATCACCTGCACGTGCATAGATGTGCCGGCAGGCTCTGTCAGGACCAAAGGGCTGGGCAGAGCCAGTGACTATGTCGCAAAAGTGTTGGTGCCTGAGGCAGGGGGGGAAGAGTAACATATTAGACAGACTTTCCATTTAGCTAAGTTTTGCTTTAAAGCAGAGTTCCACCCTAAAAAAAAAAAAAAAAAAACGTTTCACTGTCACCGCTAGCTTACACAAACCTGAAAGAATTGGATAATTAAATCTGTGTGTGTGTGTGTGTGTGTGTGTGTGTGTATATATATATATATATATATATATATATATATATATATATATATATATATATATATATATATAATATATATATATATATATATATATATATATATATATATATTTTTTTTTTTTTCACTTACCTTGTTTTTAATGAAAATATACTTGCCTTCCTTCCTCTTCCTCCCTCTGCGGCCGCGGCCCGTGCCGTCACTTCCTCCTTGCATTGACTCCTGGGAGATGAGCGTCATCCCAGGAGTCAATGTGCCTGCACCGGCCTTGCTCGTCCCTTCCGGTGCAGGCGTGTCATTAGCTGCTGAACAGCTTCTGGGCATGCCCAGAAGCTGTGCAGGGACGACGCGCCTGCATCGGAAGTGGCGAGCAGGGCATTCTGGGACTCTAACGTCACCGAAGAGGATGTTCCGGCTTCAGCTGCCCACACCAGAGATGGCCACGCTGGACAAGACATTTTCAAGGTAAGTATTTCTTCTAAAAGGTAAGTGAAACAGGGGACAGTTCAGAGGCTATCGTTGCTTAAATGCACTAGCCCTGACTGTCCCGGGGGTATTTTAAGTAAAACATTTTTTTTGCCTGGAACTCCGCTTTAATTAACCTACAGTTTAGTTATGAACTGAAGGAAATTCTTTTTGAATTTGGTGCAGCAGTTGTGTGCCAATTTGTAAAAATAGCTCTGCTAAAAACTACCTGAATCCACTGCACGTGTTGGTAAAGCTAATGGAACTGGCAGCAGGGATCCTTGAATCTGGCACAAGCCATTTCAAAGGGGTCATACTGCCAGAAAAATGTAAACCATGCTTTAGTCTCCGTTTCCACTACCGCGGCTACGAAGTCGTGCTACTTCTAGCGCGACTTCCTAGTGAAAGTAAACTGTGGCTTTCAGTGCGACTTGTCCCTAATTATAGAGGGAAGTCGCACTGAAGTCGGCTCAAAAGTAGTGCACGAACTACTTTTGAAGTCGCGGCAGTGAAAACGGGCCCGATTAAAACAAATTGCTTTTGATTTTGACACATGTCAAGTCGCACAGCAAGTCGCACTAGTGGAAACCGGCCCTTACTGGTCTTTTCTGTATTAAATGCCTACCTGCCAGATTGATTGCATGGCTACACTTCCACTTTCTAGTTTACCAGTCCTTAAATAAAGTGGCTGGATTTCTTTTATTTCCCTTATTTTCACCTTTTCAAAACAGCTAAACACTTCTTGTTTTTGTGCCCTTTCCTTACATGGCACATGTTCCAACACAACACTGCTGGGATTTGTGGCTCTGGCCTCCGGCAGAGCATTGTTCACTTCTGGCTTAGCAGCAAGCCGCAGGCGTAAAAAACAGAAAACAGCTACACTCACTGATGTGACAGCCAGGTGCACATTTTCAACTTGAAAATGTGCACCTGGCTGTCACATCACATGTAACAAGCAAACTGGCATGCCGCATGGCACATGTTTTCTAGCAGTAACAGTGTGTAGCTGTTTTCTGTTTTTTACGCCTGCGGCCTGCTGCTAAGCCAGAAGTGAACAATGCTCTGCCGGAGGCCAGAACCACAAATCCCAGAGGTGTTGTGTTTGTTTTTGTGCCCTTTCCTTACATGGCACATGTTCTAGCAGTGACAGTGTGTAGCTGTTTTTGAAAACAGCTACACACGCTGTCACTGCTGCTAGAAAACATGTGACATGCGGCATGCCAGTTTGCTTGTTACATGTGATGTGACAGCCAGGTGCACATTTTCAAGTTGAAAATGTGCATCTGGCTTTTGCATTACATGTAACAGGCAAACTGGCATGGCACATGTTTTCTAACAGTGACAGTTAGTTCCAGACCAGTCAGACCAGTCTGACCAGAACACTGCTCAGCCAGTGGAGTCCAGCCCAGAACCACAAATCCCAGCGGGTGACACACGGTGTGTTATATTTATTTTTGTAAATTGTGCTGCCTGCGGCTGCCCTTTCCCTACCTTGTTGCAGCAGCCAGGCCTTGGCTCATCGTCTCGGTGTTGTTGCTCAACTTCTGTCTCTGTCTCTCACTCTGTCAGTGTCCTCTGGCTGGCTCTGTCTGCGGTGCTGCGCGGCGCCGGCGACTTCCTTCCCGAGTCAAGCAGGGGTCCCGGCCTCTAGCTTCCCCCCCCCCCCCTCGCCTTCAGTCACACTCAGTAAGTCACCTGACGCCGGTCCACCCCTCCTGAGCGCCTACGTGCCGCTGCAGAGCTGGCCGCAGTGAGCGGCGCTGGGCTCAGCTCAGTCAGCATCAGCCCGGGCAGTGCTTAGGAATCGGAGTGAGTGGCGGCCTGGCGGGGAGTCGTGGGACAGCGGTGGGCGGCCCTCAGTCTCTGCGGAATCAGCCGCGGAGAGGCCAGCAACGGCCGGCAAGTAGTGACTGACTGACTGTCACATCATGCGCCCGGAGCGGAGTCCTCGGGCCACCGGGCATAAGCCCGGTCTGCCCTATGGCCAGTCCGGGCCTGTATAGAACATAGGCCATCTCGGGAGTGAGCAAGAGAGAGCCTATGTTTACATAGCCACATAAAGTGAGACCATGGATGTAGCCAACATCTAACATCAAGTCAGATTACAGCAGGGAAAAAAAAAAGGAATTTGGAGAAGACTGAGAGCAGTAGAAGGCACTTTCGGAGTTAAGAATACACTTTAATTATTTATTTTCTTTACACCAGTTTTTATTCAGTGTAATTTTTAGATGAAATTTACCTCCTGCACCTTCGTTACATTATAAGAGCACTGTGTGGGAAAGCGGGAGGAAACAGAGCTAGTACTGTATGTCTTCAGAGTTCTGTGGATTGGGTGACTTATTCATTTGGAATGCAGCACATGTCTTTACCTGCATGTAAAGACTAAGCAGTCTTTCAGCACAGATTGGGGTTGATCAGTGTGGGGGGATGTAAATGAAATGTTACGTTATAGTAGGAGTAACAGGAGACTTCTTTTATGCTGACAGATCTCATTGAAGTACTGAAGAGGATATCACCTCTGTTTTGTTCTCTGCAGTAAAGAAACTTTCCAGGATAGTGTGAGCAGCGTGTTAAGCTAGCTATACGGTAGTAGATTCCTGAACGAACATTCGTATGGTATTTTCGTACAAACCTTTTGTACAAAGTTTCTTCGTACATTTGATGGCTGAATGCATGTCGTTCAACAGTATTTCAAAATAACTATTGTTTAAATTATTACAGTCCTGATGTTATAAAACGTTTGTTGTGACAATAGATGTCCTTAATGGCTTCATTGACACAGATGCAAAGCCCCATTGTCTATCTGTTAGACAATAGTGTGGAACTGCATGCAGACACCCTTTAGAAGTGAATTGGGGATGCAGCAGCTGTATGGATTCTGTCATGTTCAGGGCCACCTACCTGTCTCTACATACAGCTGCAAAAAAGTATGTGAACCCTTTGAAATTATATGGATTTTTGCACAAATTGGTCATAAAATGTGATCTGATCATCATCTAAGTCACAACAATAGACAATCACAGTCTGCTTAAACTAATAACGCACAAAGAATGAAATGTTGCCATGTTTTTATTGAACACACCATGTAAACATTCACAGTGCAGGTGGAAAAAGTATGTGAACCCTTGGATTTAATAACTGGTTGAACCTCCTTTGGCAGCAATAACTTCACCCAAAAGTTTCCTGTAGTTGCAGATCAGACGTGCACAACGGTCAGGAGTAATTCTTGACCATTCCTCTTTACAGAACTGTTTCAGTATATTCTTGGGATGTCTGGTGTGAATCGCTTTCTTGGTCATGCCACAGCATCTGTCGGGTTGAGGTCAGGACTCTGACTGGGCCACTTCAGAAAGCGTATTTTCTTCTGTTTAAGCCATTCTGTTGTTGATTTACTTCTAGCTTTGGGTCATTGTCCTGTTGCAACACCCATCTTCTGTTGAGCTTCAGCTGGTAGACAGATGGCCTTAAGTTCTCCTGCAAAATGTCTTGATAAACTTGGGAATTCGTTTTTCCTTCGATGATGGCAATCCGTCCAGGCCCTGACGCCGCAAAGCAGCCCCAAACCATGATGCCCCACCACCATACTTCACAGTTGGGATGAGGTTTTGATGTTGGTGTGCTGTGCCTCTTTTTCGCCATACATAGTGTTGTGTGTTTCTTCCAAACAACTCAACTTTGGTTTTATCTGTCCACAGAATATTTTGCCAGTACTGCTGTGGAACATCCAGGTGCTCTTGTGCAAACTGTAAACGTGCAGCAATGTTTTGTTTGGACAGCAGTGGCTTCCTCTGTGGTATCCTCCCATGAAATCCATTCTTGTTTAGTGTTTTACATATTGTATATTCGCTAACAGGGATGTTAGCATTTGCCAGTGACTTTTTGTAAGTCTTTAGCTGACACTCTAGGATTCTTCTTGACCTCATTGAGCAGTCTGCGCTGTGCTCTTGCAGTCATCTTTACAGGAGTAGCAGCAGTGCTGAACTTTCTCCATTTATAGACCATTTGTCTTACCATGGACTGATGAACAGCAAGGCTTTTGGAGATACTTTATGCAAGTCAACAATTCTTAATCGTAGGTCTTCTGAGAGCTCTCTTGTGAAAAGCAAACCCAGAACTGGTGTGTGTTTTTTATAGGGCAGGGCAGCTGTAACCAACACCTCCAATCTCATCTCATTGATTGGACTCCAGTTGGCTGACATCTCACTCCAATTAGCTCTTGGGGGTGTCATTAGTCTAGGGGTTCACATACTTTTTCCACCTGCACTGTGAATGTTTACATGGTGTGTTCAATAAAAATATGGCAACATTTCATTCTTTGTGTGTTATTAGATTAAGCAGACTGTAATTGTCTAATGTTGTGACTTAGATGATGATCAGATCACATTTTATGACCAATTTGTGCAGAAATCCATATCATTACAAAGGGTTCACATACTTTTTCTTGCAGCTGTACATACCTGTCAAACTCTGCCTCTGCATCTGTATTCAATTATACTGTATAAGTAAAACAGGATTTTCTCCTTCTTTATTTTGTAAATGCTGCACCCAGATTGTTTTCCTCATAGCTAGCATAGCTCAGTATTTCTGTTTCACATATAGCAAAGATTTGCATGTCTTATCCACACACATTCATTGCATTATTCAATAGTTTTAGGGCAATAGCAAAACCTCTTTCAAGGATAATATTGTTTTTGGGCCTCCCTCAACAATTTAGCAGCAATGCAGTAACTAAATTGCAATCTTTCAAGACCCATATCAAAAATAAAAAGTGTAAAAAAAAAAAAAAAAAAAAAAAAAAAGGTATGTGTGTATGTACATGATCTGTTGTGTATGTATAATTTCAATTTTAAGCTCCTTTCACACGGTCCTCCTCCGTCAGCGGGGGATCGATACACTGATCCCCGCTGAGCAGGCAGGTGACAGCTCCCTCTCCGTACTGTGTCCGGAGAGGGAGGTGTCAGAGCCCCGCTGCTCTCTATGGGGAATCGGATGGAAAATGGGGTTTCCATCCGTCCGGATTTCACGGAGAGGATCGGATGCGGGTGTCCGCGGACACGTCTCCGCTGCCCCATAGGGATGTATGGAGGATCCGATCAGATCCGCCTAAAAAACTGGCAGGCGGATCTGATCGGATCGTTCCGTGGGAGACGGGACCCCTAAATAGTTTTTGAACTGATCAAACCAGGCCTGGACAAATCTTGATCTGTGAGCCAGCATGCTAGTGCAGCTGTTCACCATTGTGATCAATATTTCCCAGTCTTATTTACCAACATATTTCAACAAATCCACTAATAAAGCTGGCCATAGCTGATACAATTTTTTTCTTTGTTTTTTTTTTTGTTTGTTTTTTTTTTTCCCTGGGATAATTTGAAGGAGCAGAATAAAAAAACTTCTTGGTCAAAGGAATAACCAGACCTTGTATGTGAGTTTCATTAATAAATTACATTAATTTTAAAAGCAAGTGAAAATTTCAAAAGACATTCTTTAATTCAGCGAATGTAACAAAGATTTTTCGTATGGGAAAATTCTCATTTGAAAATCGATACGTGTATTGCCACCATAAGGCTCAATTCACACCTATGCAGTTTGCTTTTGATCAGTTTTTTGCTGTGCATTTTGTGCATGGGATTTTGCTGTGATTTGCACTTTTTTTTTTTTTTGGCCAATTTGTTGGGCAAAATAAAAACTGCAAACTTCAGCAAAAACGCACTGCATGCTTTGCTGCAGTTTCTCCATTGAAGTCTGTTGAAGTCCATTGAAGTTGCTCCGGAGGAACCATGCCTTTAGCCCTATACACTTTATTTATTAGTTTGACAAGCCAGGATGCAAGCGTCCTGCTAGAGGCTTCCTTCCCCCTGTTTTTTCCCCATGGGATAACGAACAGCCTGTTAGACGTTCTAAATTTTTCTGTAGCCTCGAGATACTTCTTCTTGAGGACTTTCGCTATGTCCAAGCTTGGGTCTATTTCTGACTGGGAAAAAAACTGGCAAGGTCCATGGTTCCCTGAGGTGACTTGCAGTAGCGACTTTAGGGGTAAAACCTTGAATAGGTCGCAGTTCCACTCTGTCTGAAAAGAAAGGAACGTGATCCTCTCCGATTCCCAGGGCTTGCAAGTTCGAAATCCTATATAGGCCATTTTTAAGGATAAGTTCCAAATCAATATTTGTTCTGTAGAAGCAAAAGGATGTTCCGCCAAGGCTTCCAGGATTAGTTTGGTCCCATTTTGGAAAGGTGCGTCTGACCGGAGGGCGTGACTTTAACACCCCTCTAAGGAACGTAAATATGAGAGGGTTGACTGCCCATCTTGAATTTGTTGCCGCTGATAACGCGGCCACCTGGACCTTTAATGAACTGAGACCTAGGCCAAGTCCGGTCTGTAGGAACCCCAAAATATTGGAGACTAAAGGTGAGAATCGATCACATTTTTTTTTTTTCCCCAGCTGCAAAGGTTTGGAACTTTTCCCAGACTCTTGAGTAGATGGAGTTTGTGGATGGTTTCCTTGTTTGAAGGAGTGTCGAAATGACTTCCGGGGAACAGCCTCAGGCTTCAGACCTCCGCCACTAAATTTCCACACCCTAAGATCCAGTCTGTGCCAGTTTGGATGAGAGACTCTGCCCTGCTGTAGAAGTTGAGGGAACAGGGGAAGTGTCAGAGGTGTGCTCACAGACAGCCGCATGGCTAGTGGAAACCAAGGTCTCTTGGGCCAATAAGGGAAATTCGCCAGGATGTGTACTGGCTCCTTCAGGAGCCTCGGGAAGAATTTTAGAATAAGAGGGCAAGGTGGGAAGGCATACCCAGATTTATCTCCCATTTCCACACCCCCACTGCTTCCACTTGGGGGTGTGGAAATGGGAGATAAATCTGGGAAGCTTGGTGTTCGGTGGTGTAGGGAACAGATCCACCTGAGGATATTTCCAGTGATTGGCGATCTGGCGAAATACGTGCGGATGCAGGGCCATTTGTTGTTGTCCAGACAAGATCTGGAGAGAATGTCCGCTTGTTTGTCTAGCCTGCCTGGGAGATGCACTGCTCTGAGGTCTAGGAGATTCCTCTCTGCCCAGAACATGATCGGTTCGACTTCTGACAGAAGCGACCTGCTGCAAGCCCCGCCCTGTTTTTGAATATAGGAGACTTCTGCCCTGTTGTCCAGTCATAGGACTCTCTTGCCTCTGATGTGGGGAGCCAGAGAGGTTAAGGATAGGAATGCTCCTCTCAACTCCAGGATGTTCAAGACTAGGCTCTCTGTTTGAAAGGACCATCTTCCCTGGACCTCAATTTCCTCGCAATGGGCTCCCCACCCTTTTCCGCTGGCATCTGAAGTAATTGGGGTCCGGGAGAGGGAACCCAACTATTTGCGATTTGGAGAGGTTCTGAAGCTTCGTCTACCAATAAAGACTTCTGCGCATGCATGGTGTTAAGAGGATGGGCTGTGAGAGACGTTGTTTCTTCCACTGTTTTAGGAAGCCGGTCTGAAAGTACCTCAGATGCCAACGTGACCATGGCACCATCGGAATGCATGCTGACATTGAACCTATGAGGCTCAAACAGAGAGAAGCTGTCAGGTGGGGGTTGTGCAAATGTTTGAGCCTGGCTCCCACCAGTAGTGTATGGGCCTGCCCTATGTCAAATGGATTTTGTTTTATCCTGGGGGGCGGAGAACTTTGTCTTGTCCCCAGAAAGGAAGACTGGGTACCCCTCCAGGTTTTCTGGCCATCTCTATTTTGGCAAGACTGTCTGAAATTTCTTAACCTGGATTGTTTGAAATCTAGCCCTTTTGGCCATGACGGAATTGCTCTGGCTGAGCAGCGAATTGTGTCAATTGCTGCTTCTCTGACTAAATCGGCCAACATCTTCAGCTCATCCAGTGCCTTTATGATGTCTTGCTTTGGCAGATCTCGTCTGTTTTCATAAGCAGACTCTTATGTTTTCTGTCCAGGCTTTTAATGCTGTGGACACTGATTTAAGGGCCAATACATAGTTACATAGTTAGTGAGGTTGAAAAAAGACATCAGTCCATCCAGTTCAACCTATGGTGTGTGTGTGTGTGTTTGCTTTTAACCGTACATTGTATACCCCTGTATGTTGTGGTCTTTAAGGTGTCCATCTAATAGTTTTTTGAAACTATCAATGCTTCCTGCTGATACGACTGCTTGTGGAAGAGAATTCCACATCCTTACCGCTCTTACAGTGAAGAACCCCTTACGCACTTTAAGGTTAAACCGCCTTTCCTCAAGTTTTAGTGAGTGGCCACGTGTCTTATTGTATCTCCTTTCTCTGAATAGTTTGTTCCTTATGCTAGGGTCGCCAGTACAGTATTTGTACATTGATATCATATCCCCCCTCAATCGTCTCTTCTCCAGAGAGAATAGGTTCAGTGCTTGTAGTCTTTCCTCATAGCTGATGTCCTCCATTCCCCTAATTATTTTTGTTGCCCTTCTCTGGACTTTCTCCAGTTCCAGCACATCCTTCCTGAGGACCGGTGCCCAGAACTGGACAGCATACTCCAGATGTGGCCAGACCAGAGTCTTGTAGAGTGGACGAATAATCTCTTTATTTCTGGAGTGAATCCCCTTTTTGGGCTTGCATGCTACACCTGAAGCTAGATCGCTCCTTTTGCTCCTTTACGCGGGCATCGTACAACTGGTCGTCGAGCCTCCGTGACGGCTCCAGTTACGAGACGATCTGCTGTCTCAAGGGCTGATCTTCCATCCTGCTTTACGGTCGCTGGCTTTAACAGCGTGGCTGTTGAAAGCCAGGTCTTGAGAGATCGGGGTCTCTCGTCGGCGGTCATTCCTACCCTGCTCAAGGCTAGGAAGGCCTCATCCGGTAAGCTTTATTACCGTACCTGGAAGGCTTATTTTGCCTGGTGTGATTCCAGGGGCATTCATCCTCGCTCATTTTCGGTGGCGAGGGTGTTGGCCTTCCTGCAATCTGGTGTGGACCAGCGTCTTGCGTTGACCACGATTATGGGCCAGTTATCTGCACTGGCGATCCTTTTTCAGCGCCCCTTGGCGTCAAATTCTTTGATACGCACCTTTATCAAGGTGTGCGTCTTTGGCTCCTCCTCGGAGAGCACCTTTACCTCCTTGGGACTTGAACGTGGTTCTGTCCGTTTTGCGACGTCTTCCCTCCTGAAGTTGGTTTCTGATTTTCATCTTAACGAGCACATTGTCTTACCTTCACTGTGTGCGAATCCCAAGCATCCTAAGGAGTTTGCCTTGCATTCCTTGGATGTTGTCCGGCCATCAGGGTTTACCTGTCGTCCACTGAATCCTTTAGGATGTCGGATTCTCTTTTTGTCCTTCCTGAGGGACCTCGGAAGGGTACGGCTGCGTCTGCAGCAACCATTTGAAGATGGATCAGACAGACGATTGTACAGGCCTATTCGCTTAAGGAACAGTTTTCCGCCCTTCCCTGTCAAGGCGCACTCTACCAAAACGGTGTGTGCGTCATGGGCCTTCCAGCATCAGGCTTCGGTGGCCCAGGTGTGCAAGGCTGCGACTTGGTCGTCCGTGCATACCTTCTCCAAATTTTACAAACTTGATGTTTTGGCAGATGCCTCCTTTGGCCGCGAAGTTCTGTGTGCGGCAGTGCTTTGAGGGGGCCCTGGCTTTGCCGGTCCCTGTCTGTTGGGGATGTTTTCCCCTTGGTTATTTGCTTTTCTGGGTTGTTGCTCCAGTTGAGCTTTTCGTTGCCCAGAGGGTTTACCTTTCTGTTCAGATAAGGTTCCTTTCTCTGACCTGGGTGCTGCGTTGCCTTTGTGACAGTTGCGCTTCCCACCGCTCATGTCTACACTTTGGGACATCCCATTGGTGAAGACTGTGTATGAGTGGGCGGCGACTGTCAGAGGACGTAAGAAAACTGAATTTTTGTAAAATCTTACCGTAAAATTCCTTTCTCTGAGTCCTCCGACAGTCGCGCCCCTGCCCCTCTTTTGGTGTCCATGGGCTATCTACTGCTTGCTACCAAATTGAATTGGGAATGAGGCTAGCCGGGGGTATTGGACCAGAGGGACAGCCCCCTGTAGGTGTGTCTATGTAAATTGCTTTTTTTTTTTTTTTTAACAAGTCTTATGCCTAGCTTGCTCCTGTGGATAAGAGGTCAATACCCATTGGTGAAGACTGTATGAGTGGGCGGGGACTGTCAGGAATTTTACGGTACGATTTTACAAAAATTCTGTGTTTTTTTTTTTTTTTTTTTGGCCCTACATGGATGTGAATATGTCCCATAGGAAACCATGTTCAATGAACTGTAGTGCGTTTCTGCAAAAAGCACCAAAAAATACATAGATGTGAACCAGGCCTAAGACGTTAAGTAGCAGCCGCATGCTTTTTTTTTTTTTTTTTTTTTTTTTTTTTTTTTTAAATCCCCTGTCATAATTGGGTTTAAAAAACTAAAATTAGCTCTTTATAGTACAAAAAGAGCAGATAATCGCTACTATAAGGGGTTAATTTATACTGTGAAACAGTGAAAGTAATATGTATATATCTATCATATACAGTACAGTAAAACCTTGGTTTGAGAGTAACTTGGTTTAAGAGCGCTTTGCAAGACAAGCAAAATTTTCAAATAAATTTTGACTTGATATACAAGCGATGTCTTGATATACAAGTAGCCTCAAGTCACAGCTAAGTATAAAAGAGAAGAGAGGCCCCTCTAAGTATAGCAATATGGTTACATTTAATGAAGGTACAACTTTTAGCAATTCACATGGTTGATGAATGGAACAGGCACATCTAAGGATTCAGGCATCCGGGGTAAAGCTGTCCACATAGGACCATCCTCCGCACCACCATCTACGTCATCCCTTCCATGCTGCCCCTCGCTTTCAGATCTCTTTACTGCAGAGTGGTCTTCCCGGTCAGGATTACAGACTGCCAGCTGGCGGTGCAGAAAATAGTCTATGTGGACAGCTTTACCCTGGATGCCTGCATACTTAGATGTGCCTGTTTTATTCATCAACCATGTGAGTTGCTACTTGTTGTACCTTCATTAAATGGAACCATATTGCTACACTTAGAGGCGCCTCTCTTCTCTTTGATACTCTATAGCTCCTGCTGGATTTTGCTTCTAATCCCCTTATGGAAGTGGCTATTTGTGGATGGACATTTTATGCAACCTATCGCAATGCTATAATCTTTTTATATGGACTATAAACTGAAGGACTTATGAATAAATGGTTGTGGAACGAATCATTTGAGTTTCCATTATTTCTTATGGGGAAATTCGCTTTGATATAAGAGTGCTTTGGATTACAAGCATGCTTCCGGAACGAATTATGCTCGCAATCCAAGGTTTTACTGTATCTCACATAAGTACATTTTTGTAAAGCTTTTATTATATCGTTTTCATGTGACAACACTGAAGAAATGAAACTTTGCTACAATGTAAAGTAGTGAGTGTACAGCTTGCAGAATAGTGTACATGTGCTGGCCCCTCACAAATAACTCAACACATAGCCAATAATGGCTAAACTGCTGGCAACTAAAGTGAGTACACCCCCCCCCCCCCCCCCACCCCTTTAACTCTTGCAGCAAACTGGCAGTATTCGCACTCCTATTTTCCAAAGACAACCTCTGGATATAACACTAAGCACATGCACTTAACTTCTTTGGTCGACCATGGCGAGGCCTGTTCTGAGTGGAACCTGTCATGTTAAACCGCTGTATGGTCTTGGCCACCGTGCTGCAGCTCAGTTTCAGAGTCTTGGCAATTTTCTTATAGCCTAGACCATCTTTATGTAGGGTAACAATTCTTTTTATCTGATCCTCAGAGTTCTTTGCCATGAGGCGCCATGTTGAACCTCCAGTGACCAGAATGAGCGAGTGAGAGCGATAACATCAAATTTAACACACCTGCTCCCCATTCACACCTGAGACCAACTGATAATGAAAAGTGCAGCGCTAAAACAATAAGACAATAAAAACATCAATGGATAAATGAAGAGTCTATGAATGGCACACAGTAGTCTTGTAAAAAAGAGGAGAAAACAGTCCAATAAGAAATCCCAATGAAAGTGCTCAGTGCTGATCAGTAAACAGGACACAAGTGCTTGTTCAGTGCAATCCTTCACCAGAGGTGCTAGCCTCTCACCTGTAGGCTGTGAAAAGACAGCCTTAAAAGTACACTCCCAGCAATGTGAAAATCCTGACCAGGACAGCAATCACAGAGGGCATCTCTCCTTTTTGTTAAGGTGTTCACAACGATCCCCATGTAATAGAAAGGGGGCAGACCATAGTGCAATATGTTTCAAACACCACAATTTATTGATAAAACAAATGGACAGCCTCTTACTTCAAGGTAATGCAAAAACGAGCAGTACAGCAATCCAGCTGGTCTCCAGACAGAGCGGAACGCTCTGCTGACAGGGGCTACGAGTGACGTCACGATCTTCTCTCCCTTGCGCACGCGTATCGTCCGTGGGCGGGACTTCCTCAGCGTATGGGCGGAGGGGCGGACGTCACTCTTTTTATATGCATCACTCCGCTCAATTCAGCGTCGCTGCTGGCATAGCAACGTCGGAGGAAAACCGGAAGTGCCCCAGGGCCCGCCCCACACAGGAAGCAGTACATTGACCCAGGAACATAAACAGAGTCCTCCATATACACCAAGACAGCAACAAGGGCTAAAGGGCTAGTAACGAGAGAGAGAGAGAGCCAAGCGCCGATCTGAGTGTAGCACAGCAGTAATTTTAATGACACACAATAAAATCGTTACTCACAAGAGGTCCATAAAAGCAGGCATTGGTAAAATCCGTGAGGGGAAGGTCTCTGGGGTCACATCCGAGGTGGAAGATCCAGTCAGGCGGTAGCGCTGTGATGCGGATGTGACCCCAGAGACCTTCCCCTCACGGATTTTACCAATGCCTGCTTTTATGGACCTCTTGTGAGTAACGATTTTATTGTGTGTCATTAAAATTACTGCTGTGCTACACTCAGATCGGCGCTTGGATCTCTCTCTCTCGCTCTCCTGAAACCATACAGGGTCGCTTCACCCTCTACAAGCCTGCAGCCATCCAAGTGTCCAGCTATTGGATTACATTCCACCATCTGCCCACAGTATACTTTTGCAGTCACTCAACTGTCTGTTTGCGCCACTTCTCTCCCCCCTCTGCCTAAAGGGCTAGTAACGCCCATTACTGTTCAAGAGCGGGGGGATATAGAATATCAGAACTAACATAAATATGGCAAAACATATATTAATAAAAATTACAGAAAAAACATATATTTGGGAACTAATGCCCCTAAATATATAAATACATGAGGGGATCATGATAAATCACTCGCAGCCCCTGTATACAAAAGAAAGCAGTACAGAAAAAAAAAAAGAAAATATATAATAAAAAACGTATGATAAAAACATCAAATGTATATCCATAAATACAATAGCGTTCAAAGGTCAAAAAAACATACATAAAATGGGTATATAATAGAGTCCATATCATAAAAGCCCATATGTATAAGGGACCTAAAATTCATATGTTGATAAAAAGTATTGATAAAAAAAAACTTGAGGGTAAAAACGAAGTAAAAACTACCGATCTGAGATAAAACAGTTGAGGTCGAAGTCCACATTTAGACCTCTGGGGACCCCAACTTTTGTCTCAAAGATCCAGTAAGATTCACGCTTACTTA
The DNA here is from genome assembly GCF_965119305.1 of Pelophylax lessonae. NCBI lineage: Eukaryota > Metazoa > Chordata > Amphibia > Anura > Ranidae > Pelophylax > Pelophylax lessonae. Next base: position 236,461,396 of record NC_138772.1, read on the forward strand.
TTTGCCTAATAAAATTACCCCCCCTCCAATGTTTCTTGACCTTTTCGATCCCCCAAAATTTCAAGTCCTTGGGATCTTTGTTGTGAAATTGTTTGAAGTGTTGGACAACATGATGGGCTTTCTTGCCCTTTCTTATACTACTCATCTATGTTCTCCAACACGGACTTGTAGCGCCCTAGTGGTCCTGCCCACATACTGGAGCCCACACTTGCACTCCAGCATGTAGACCACCCCTGTGGACGCACATGTGATCAGGTCCTTGATTTTATAGGATTCACCCGTGGTGTGGGCTACAAATTCCTTTTTCTTCTTAGTATTAAACTTAGAAGTTTTACAGGCCACACACCTTCCACATGCATGAAAACCCGAAAGAAATGAAAAAAGCTTATTTTCACCCGGGTTGGGGGGATCAATTACCCCTGGTGCCAGGAAATTTCTCATTGTGGGGGCTTTTTTATAAATAAACGCTGGTTTATTGGGTAAGGTAGGGCCTAGGATCTTGTCCTGCTGGAGTATTGACCAATGTTTGGTGATGATTTTCTCCACTTTCTTAAATTGTGCATTCTATTCCATGACAATCTTATATCCACCGTTGTCATATGGTGCTACCTGTGTCTTATCTGCCAATAAACTGGACCTCTTTTTATTTTTTACTTCAAGGATGTCACTCTCAAGTTTTGTAGTGTCATAACCCTTTTCGACAAACCGATCTTTTAATATATGTGCCTGTGTTTCATACTCTTCAACTAGTGTGCAGTTCCTTCTTAAACGCATAAACTGCCCTTTAGGTATGTTACATAACCAGTTCCTGTGATGGCAGCTGTCTAATGGAATGTACGAGTTACGGTCAGTTACCTTAAAGTGCGTGTGCGTTTTGAAGTGATCATTGTCCTTAGAAATGACAAGGTCAAGAAAGACAATATCACTGTCACTCACGGTCCATGTGAGGACTATATTTTTATCATTGTTGTTCATTTTATCCATGAATCTATCTAAAGAATCTCTTGTACCATCCCAAATGAGCAGCACGTCATCTATATAGCGTTTGTAGCAAAGTAACTCGGGAGGGCGCTCTTTAAAGATGACTTCTTCCTCCCAGTGGGCCATAAAAAGATTGCCCACACTGGGAGCAAAACGAGCGCCCATCGCTACGCCTCTTGTTTGTAAGTAGTATTGTCTGTCGAACCAAAAGTAGTTCTTAGACAAACAAAAAAACAAATTACTCAAAATGAAGCCGCGTTTCTTTCTTGAGAGATCCGATTGTTTAAAGGCCCATTTAACTGCATCCTGGGCCTCTTCATGATTGATGATGGTATAAAGAGAACCCACGTCTGCTGTCACCAGCAGTACCGTGGGATTACATGGTAAGTCCTGTAGAATTTGTATCACATGCTTAGTATCTCTAAGGTAAGCTTGTGTGGAAATGACGAGAGGTTGAAGATGTAAGTCAATGTATTGACCCAGTCGCGATGAGACCGAGTCAATACCATTGACAATTGGTCTACCCGGAGGGACCTCACTGTTCTTGTGTATTTTTGGTAGGAAATACACAACTGGTGTACGGCAGAACAGTGGGTCCAGATAGTGTGATTCCTTCTTACTTAATATACCTCTCTCTTTTCCTGTCTTGACCAGCTTTTTAACTCTCCCTTATATTTAATAAGGGGTCTCCTGGTAATATAGTGTATGTTTCTTTATCAGACAGAAGCCGGTTCATTTCGTCCTGATAATAACTTTTGCTAAGGACTACCAGACCGCCTCCCTTATCGGCCGGTCGGATGACAATGGAATATAATGCACAATTTAAGAAAGTGGAGAAAATCATCACCAAACATTGGTCAATACTCCAGCAGGACAAGATCCTAGGCCCTACCTTACCCAATAAACCAGCGTTTATTTATAAAAAAGCCCCCACAATGAGAAATTTCCTGGCACCAGGGGTAATTGATCCCCCCAACCCGGGTGAAAATAAGCTTTTTTCATTTCTTTCGGGTTTTCATGCATGTGGAAGGTGTGTGGCCTGTAAAACTTCTAAGTTTAATACTAAGAAGAAAAAGGAATTTGTAGCCCACACCACGGGTGAATCCTATAAAATCAAGGACCTGATCACATGTGCGTCCACAGGGGTGGTCTACATGCTGGAGTGCAAGTGTGGGCTCCAGTATGTGGGCAGGACCACTAGGGCGCTACAAGTCCGTGTTGGAGAACATATGAGTAGTATAAGAAAGGGCAAGAAAGCCCATCATGTTGTCCAACACTTCAAACAATTTCACAACAAAGATCCCAAGGACTTGAAATTTTGGGGGATCGAAAAGGTCAAGAAACATTGGAGGGGGGGTAATTTTATTAGGCAAATAAGTAAGCGTGAATCTTACTGGATCTTTGAGACAAAAGTTGGGGTCCCCAGAGGTCTAAATGTGGACTTCGACCTCAACTGTTTTATCTCAGATCGGTAGTTTTTACTTCGTTTTTACCCTCAAGTTTTTTTTTATCAATACTTTTTATCAACATATGAATTTTAGGTCCCTTATACATATGGGCTTTTATGATATGGACTCTATTATATACCCATTTATGTATGTTTTTTTGACCTTTGAACGCTATTGTATTTATGGATATACATTTGATGTTTTTATCATACGTTTTTTATTATATATTGTGTTTTTTTTTTTTTTTTTTTTTTTTTTCTGTACTGCTTTCTTTTGTATACAGGGGCTGCGAGTGATTTATCATGATCCCCTCATGTATTTATATATTTAGGGGCATTAGTTCCCAAATATATGTTTTTTCTGTAATTTTTATTAATATATGTTTTGCCATATTTATGTTAGTTCTGATATTCTATATCCCCCCGCTCTTGAACAGTAATGGGCGTTACTAGCCCTTTAGCCCTTGTTGCTGTCTCGGTGTATATGGAGGACTCTGTTTATGTTCCTGGGTCAATGTACTGCTTCCTGTGTGGGGCGGGCCCTGGGGCACTTCCGGTTTTCCTCCGTTGCTATGCCAGCAGCGACGCTGAATTGAGCGGAGTGATGCATATAAAAAGAGTGACGTCCGCCCCTCCGCCCATACGCTGAGGAAGTCCCGCCCACGGACGATACGCGTGCGCAAGGGAGAGGAGATCGTGACGTCACTCGTAGCCCCTGTCAGCAGAGGGTTTCTGCTCTGTCTGGAGACCAGCTGGATTGCTGTACTGCTCGTTTTTGCATTACCTTGAAGTAAGAGGCTGTCCATTTGTTTTATCAATAAATTGTGGTGTTTGAAACATATTGCACTATGGTCTGCCCCCTTTCTATTACATGGGGATCGTTGTGAACACCTTAACAAAAAGGAGAGATGCCCTCTGTGATTGCTGTCCTGGTCAGGATTTTCACATTGCTGGGAGTGTACTTTTAAGGCTGTCTTTTCACAGCCTACAGGTGAGAGGCTAGCACCTCTGGTGAAGGATTGCACTGAACAAGCACTTGTGTCCTTTTTACTGATCAGCACTGAGCACTTTCATTGGGATTTCTTATTGGACTGTTTTCTCCTCTTTTTTTACAAGACTACTGTGTGCCATTCATAGACTCTTCATTTATCCATTGATGTTTTTATTGTCTTATTGTTTTAGCGCTGCACTTTTCATTATCAGTTTTACATTGGGTTTTACATATTTTTTACCTTGGTGTCAGCTGCTTTTATCTATTTCCATCCATTTATTTATTCATTCTTGCGCTGATATTCTTGTTTTTTTCATACACCTGAGACCAAGTCACATGACACCAGGGAGGGAAAATGGCTATTTGGGCCCAATTTGGACTTTGGGTTGTACCCACTTTTGTTACCAGAGGATTAGACATTAATGGCTGTGTGTTGCGTTTTGAGGGGACAGCAAATATACACTGTTATATAAATGTCCACTCACTACTCTACATTGTATGAAAGTGTAATTTCTTCAGTGTTGTCACATGAAAAGATATAATAAAATATTTTGAAAAATGTGAGGGGTGTACTCACTTTTGTCAGAGTGTATGTGTGTGTGTGTGTGTGTATGTATGTATATATATATATATATATATATATATATATATATATATATATATATATATATATATATATATATATATATATATATATAATGAAGGGAGATATAATAAATCTTTTATATTGAAGTAGTACTTAAAGCTGAGACTTTAGTTTTTTGTTATGGATAGGATTATTTTAAATATTGCACAATAGTTTTTATTACATAAAAGTTTACTTTAAATGTAATTGTAATGCCTTAGATTTCCTCCAGTCTATCAGCCTCCACCTTCTCTAGGTTCATATGCTGATCTTCCCTGCACAGTCTTTAAGGTGGTGTTGTGTTTTTGTTGTAAAAAAAAAAAAAAAATGTTATACCTGTTCTCTGCAATAGGTTTGCACAGAGCAGCCCTGATTCTCCTCTTCTGGGGTTCTCCATAGCTTCTGACTCCTCCTGACTTTAGAATTGCCCCCATAGCAAGCTGAAAGCATAGTATAGAGTGCCCCTACAGCAAGGTAAAAAAAACTTCTGCCTTTAGAACCACTCGCTTCCTGCCCAGGACTACATATCCCATGAGGCATTGCTCCTCACACATTCAAAGTCACTGACATGTATGGATGGTGTGCTGAACTGTATTTCTTGATCTGTAAACAAATAATGCATTCTGTATGTAGGCCAACTAATCGACTATGAAAATAGTTGACAACTTCTTTCATAATCTATTAGTTGTCGATTAATCAATCAGTTTTTTCCGGCCCTAGTTGACAATAATCGCATGAAAAGTCTGACATGCGGGTTGTATTCAAGTCGATCGATGGTTTGGCTTGGGTACAATTAGCCTGCCCATACATGGTTCGATTCTCGACCCATCCTTGCTGAACCGGGTGAGATTCGATGCATTATTTAAAAAAAACTCTTCTATACCCCTCCACAGGTAATCTATGCTGCTTTCAAAATCCACCTTTAACCACTTTAACACTAGCCACTGTGCTGCTACTGCGGCACAGTGGCTCGTTATAGTCTAGCGACGTAGACCTACGTCGCTAGACTCCTCCCCTGTAGGCGGCGCTCGAGCGCCGCCAAAGGCGCGCTCCCGCTGTTTTCATTCACAGCAGGAGTCGGGCCAGGGGAGGAGCGGCGGCGATCGCCGCTGCTCTGCCCCGATCGTCGGGGAATCCAGTTTGGAGATCCGCCCGCCTGTGTAAACAGCGGGCGGATCTCCTCAGTGACAGGGAGTGACAGATCGGAGTGTTCAGCATAGCTGGACATCCGATCTGTCCCTGTCTCACACAGTCACCTCCCCCCCCCCCCCACACGTCAGTAAGCACCAGGCATACATTAACCCCTCCCTCTCCAATAAAATTAACCCCTTCCCTGCCAGTGTCATTTTTACAGTAACAGTGCATATTTATAGCACTGATTACTGCAGTAATGTCACTGGTACCCCCAAAAATGTCAGTCAAGGGTCCGATCTGTCCGCCGCAATGTCGCAGTCCCGCAAAAAAAATCGCAGATCGCCGCCATTACTCGTTAAAAAAAAAAAAACACCAAAAATGACAGAAATCTTTCCCTTAGTTAGTAAACGCAATAACTTTTGCGCAAACCAATCAAAATACGCTTATTGCGATTTTTTTTTTTTTTTTTTTTTTTTTTTTTTTTTTTTTTTTAACCAAACATATGTAGCAGAAAACAAATTGGCCAAAAATTAAAAAAAAAAAATTGGTTTCCTGACAGACTCCATGGCAGCACACGTATGGGTAGGCTCCGCCTCCTCTCCTACCCTATAGGACCCCACTCCCATAAATCTTTGCTCCATACCAGGAGCCGTGTTCCTTTTTCGTCCTCCTCCTACGAGAAGGAAGTCTTACCTTATAGGACGTCTATCGGTTTCAGGCGAGCTGGTGGCGTGTGGACCTTACTGATGTCGGATGCCTCCTGTTTTATGTCCAGCAATCTCGATATTTATCGGGTGGACCCGGGCAATATTATTTTAAATGCTGAAGATGCCGTAAATCCTGAATGAGAGGTGGGCTGCATTGATGGCCAATACGTCCTTGCTATTGAGTGGATAGGCCCTGATGCCCTGTCACACACGCATGAATTCATCCAGGCCTGAGACTGTTCGGTTATCGTCATGGTGGTAAAGTATAAAACTTTCTTTTGGTTTCATTGCATTTCCTGTTTGTGCGGTGGAGCGCTTCTGCGTTCCAGATCGTCGCTTAGGCTCCTCCCCCTGCCTCGCTGGACCTTCAATTGGTTGTCCAGGATGAGGCTTGGCCCTGGTGTCGTCTGCGCATGCGCACGCATCGCTCCCGATCTCCTATGACGCTATTGCGTCGTTTGGGGCGTGGCTTTGTGGAGCCCGGGAGATTTAAGCAGCTGTCATTCCTGTTTACAATGGGATGTCTGCGGGCGTTGCGGTGGCTTCCCCGTGCTGTTTCTCTGCTCTTCAGCGGTGAGTCATGCTTTGAAGCAGGTGTCATTTGGGGTAAAAGGGATGGTGTGGAAACGAAAGTCAGTACATGTATGCTTACTTTCTTCCTGTGCAGGCTTTTGCTTCTATCTGCAAATGGATGCTTCACCACCCCCCCGGTGGCCAGTCCCTGCGCAACAGGTGAGCTAGTTTTTCTTAACCCTTACCTGCTTGTGTTGGCTGGTGGAATGGAGCCTAAGTGTGTTTTTCTTTCCCTATTCAGCCCTTTTAGGTCTGACCAACGCCCTATTTCTGGATCAAAGGATCGTTCTCCTTCAGCCCATCGGCATTCTTCATCAAAGTCTGGTCATAGGTCTAGCTCCAGGTCTAAACGACATGAGCACACTTCCAGTTCAGTCGCACCGCGGCAATCCCGACATTCTGACCGCAGTTCAGGGAAATCATGCTGGGGCTGACGAGCCCATATCTCTGAGGATAGATCCCTATGTGATACCTGTTATTCCAGGGTTTTGAGGGAAAAGCAAGACACTGCACAACCAGTGGAGGCTATGGTCAGGCGGATTGTAAAAGAATCCCTTAGAGATTGGGATTCCAGCAGGCTTTCCGGTCACTCTTCAGAGGCTCCTGGTTTCCTCCCAAGGGATGAAGTGGAGCCAGGTACTTCACAACCAAGTTGTCTTGTCAGAAGATTCTACAGACAGTGAAGATGATTTGGCAGACCAGAATGTAGGTTTTGAACTTGCTATGGTCCCACCGCTAGTTAAGGCGGTTAAGGAGGCATTAAAATGGGAAGATCCAGCTGAGTCCCCAGCCAAACAGAAGAAATACTTCAAACCTCTCAAAAAAGAGCGTTCCCATTTTCCCCTCCTAGGAGAATTGGGAGAAATTATTACAGACGAGTGGCAGGGAGTTGAAAAGAGAAACTCTTTGTCATCTAAGGTCTCCAGAATGTATCCCTTTTAAGGACAAGGTGAAACATCTATATTCCGCTCCCACGGTGGATGCGGCCTTGATGAGGTTGGTGAAACACGTGACCTTGCCATTGGAAGACTCAGTCTCATTCAAAGACGCTCTTGACAGGCGGATTCTTAAGAAGATCTTAAGACACAGATCTTAAGAAGATTTATCTCTCTGCAGGTATGGCGTGTAAGCCGGCTCTGGCTTTGGCAGCCACATCCAAGGCAATGGAAGCCTGGGTAGACAGCGTGGAGGCTACACTTCAGAGTGTCTCCGAAGAGGTGGCCAGGAGTTCAGCCATTCAGGAGTTGAGACTGGCAACGGCTTTCTTGGGTGAGGCATCCATTGATATAATCCGCTTGGCGGCGCGGGTCATGCTGTCCTCTGTCACGGCCAAACGCGCCTTGTGGTTGCGCCCCTGGTTGGCCGACCCTGCCTCTAAGCAGGCCTGGTGCAAAATTCCCTTTGAGGGTTCCTCCCTCTTTGGTAATAAACTGGACAGTGCTATTACCCGTGCCACTGGTGGTAAATCGGGTTTCCTTCCCCAGGATCGCCGGTTGATAGATCAGAGAAGACCTCAAAACAGACAAAATCCAGATCGTGCCAGAGAGGCCCGTTTTTACAGGCCCATTCGTGAGTTCAGGAAGAACTGGAAGCGCCCTCAGTCTACAGGGCAGAAGTTCTCCAAAGGAAAATCTTCAGCAAGCCGAGAGGCGACGAAGTCTTTGATATCGAGCCTGTCCAGACGGTGCGGGTAGGCGCACGCTTGCTTCAGTTTGCGCACGTCTGGGCAGCCTCGATCGAAGATCAATGGGCCGTCAGAACCGTATCACGCGGACATGTGTGGATTTTCGACAGAAGCCCCATTCTTCGCTTCATTCCTACGGCCTTACCCCGTTCAGAAGAGAAGAAGTCAACTCTTCTTACATATGTAGAATCCCTGGTTGCCCAGGGTGCGGCAGTGCCTGTCCCAACCGAGGAACGGTTCCAAGGCATCTACTCTCCGCTCTTCATGGTCTTGAAGAAAAGTGGCTCTTGGAGGCCGGTTATAGACCTAACACACCTAAACACCTTCATCAAGAAAGAGAGGTTCAGGATGGAAACACTTTTTACAATTCGGCAAGTGGTACAGCCAGAGGATTGGATGATATCCATAGACTTGAAAGATGCCTACTTTCACGTCCCAGTCGCAGCAGAAATGCAAAAATGTCTCCGATTCGCAGTGGGTCAGGTGCATCTTCAATTTACCTGTCTCCCTTTCGGGCTTACCACATCACCTCGAATCTTTTCCAAGATCTTACTGGCTGTAGTAGCCCTGATCAGAGCAAAAGGGATTCGTCTTTACCATTACTTGGACGACTTGCTCCTTCTGTCAGAACATCAGGATCAAATTCTGCTTCACAGATCTCAAGTAATTTCCACCCTTCAAGAGTTCGGGTGGCTCCTGAATTTGGAAAAAAGCCATCTGGAACCCACGAAGTCGTTGGTCTTCCTAGGGGCCCTCTTCAACACTTCCAGAGGCACTATCTCCCTTCCATTAGAGAAGATTCCGACAATTCGCAACAGGATTCGTCCGGCATTATCAGCCTCTCATCTCCGGGCGTCCCAGTGCATGAAGATAATTGGGACCATGGTTTCCACGGCTCCCATGGTGAAGTGGGCACAGTGGAAGATGAGGCCCTTTCAGATGGGATTCCTCCAACAATGGAATTTCGAGAATCCAGAAGTCCTCATTCGGATAACTACGTCCATGAGGGACAGCTTAACCTGGTGGCTTCAGCGAAAGAATCTTTTAAACTGCCATTCAATCGTTCCAGCGTCCTGGTTGGTCATGACCTCGGATGCCAGCAGGACAGGATGGGGAGCGCACTGCCTGTCGGAGGTGGCCCAGGGCAGATGGGACTTGCCTACATGCGGGGTGGTCTCGAATGTGCTGGAGCTTCGGGCAGCGTTCTGTGCTCTCCAGGCCTTTCAGCATCTGGCGACTGATGCCTCGGTCCTCCTAAGACTGGACAATACGACAGCCGTCACCTACATCAAGAGACAAGGGGGCACCCGCAGTCCTTCTCTTCTGAAAGAAATGAAACCAATTATGGATTGGGCTCAAAGACATCTGTCCAACTTGTCAGCCGCCTATCTTCCAGGTGCCCAGAACGTCCAGACAGATTTCCTCTCGAGGTCTGCTCTGGAGAACGAGTGGTCACTCCATCCAGAGACCTTCATATGGGTCATGTCTCTAGGTTACCGTCCAGAGGTAGATCTGTTCGCATCTCCAAGCAATGCCAAACTGGAGAGATTCTACACGAGGTGGCGTTATCCCCAGGCCTACGGGGTAGATGCCCTGACGGATCATTGGAATTTTCAAACGGCTTATGCGTTTCCTGCAGTGCCAGTCATCTTCAAGTTTCTTCACAGACTCAGGACAGAGAGAGTGCAGATCATAGCGATTCTTCCCTTCTGGCCAAAGAGACCGTGGTTTCCTCTGTTGCTCCAGCTGAGCTGTCGGGACCCGATACCTCTGCCAGTCAGGCCGGACCTTCTGTCCCAAGGGCCTATTCTTCACCCCTGCCCAGCACAGCTTCATCTCATGGCATGGCTGTTGAGAGGGAAAGATTGAAAGCGCTCGGTTGTCCAAACGAGGCAATCGCTACAATGATGAGTGCCAGAAGACCCGGCACGAACAAGGTCTACGAAAAAATCTGGTCCAAGTTCAAGGATTATGTGGATAGCAGATCTAGCTCTGTCTCTGACCCAGGAATCCAGGATATTTTGGGCTTCCTCCAGTCCGGTCTGGACCTGTCATTGGCAGTAAGCTCCCTTCGGGTCCAAATTTCAGCCATTTCGGCCTTCACTGGGACTGCATGGGCGAAATACTCCCTGGTTCCCCAGTTCTTCAGAGGCGCTACTAGGTGAAGACCTCCTAGAAAGCCCAGGTTCCCTAAGTGGAGTTTCTTTCCTCACTCACCTTGAATCGGAAGGATCCATTCTTCCTTAAAAACATCTCCATGAAAACAGCCTTTCTGGTGGCTATTACTTCGGCCAAACGGGTTTCTGAACTCGGTGCCTTGGGTTACAAGGAACCATTCCTTACGTTTTTCCCTGATCGGGTAGTATTGGTTCCGATGCTTAGCTCAAATCCGAAAGTAATGTCGGTATTCCATGTCAACCAGGAAATTGTCCTACCCACGTTCAAATCTCAAGATGAAAATTCTATCCATCCTTTGGACGTGGGGGAAACTTTTTGGCTATATCTGGAGACTACAGCTCCTTTCCGCCAGTCAGAACATCTTTTTGTCCTCATCTGTGGAAAAAACAAGGGCAAACAAGCTGCCTCAAGATCTATAGCAAGTTGGATAATTCAGACCATCCAGTGGGCATGTAAAGCCAAGGGACTGGCTCCTCCAGAGGTGGTGACAGCTCATTCCACTAGAGGGATCTCTACGTCGTGGGCAGCTTCTCTTCATGTAGCTCCTGACGTGATTTGCAGAGCGGCTTCTTGGTCATCAATTCATACCTTTATGTCGCATTACTGTGTTGAACCGGCTTCTTTATCTTCGGTCAACGTTGGTTTAAAAGTCTTGTCTGTTGACGGTGCAAATTAAACCTTTTTTCTGTTAAACCAGCAGTTACCCGCCCGGGTGTGTATGGCTAGTTATTTCCCATACGTGTGCTGCCATGGAGTCTGTCAGGAAAACGGAAAATTTATATCAATACTTACCGTAATTTTCCTTTCCTGATGGACTCCATGGCAGCAGGAGTCCCCTCCCATCTGCTGGAGTAGTTCTAGTTATGGAACACGGCTCCTGGTATGGAGCAAAGATTTTTGGGAGTGGGGTCCTATAGGGTAGGAGAGGAGGCGGAGCCTACCCATACGTGTGCTGCCATGGAGTCCATCAGGAAAGGAAAATTACGGTAAGTATTGATATAAATTTTCTGTTTTTTTACATCTTTTTTGGGGGGCATTTCGTATAAAAAAAAAGTTAAAAATATTATTTTTTCAAAATAAACGCTCTTTTTTTGTTTATAGCACAAAAAGTAAAATCGCACAGGTGATCAAACACCACCAAAAGAAAGCTCTGTTTGTGGGAAAAAAGGACGTAAATTTCGTTTGGGTACGGCGTCGCATGACCGCGCATTTGTTAGTTAAAATCGCACTGCGCCGAATCGCAAAAAGTGGCCCAGACGTAAGACGGCAAAATGCTCTAGTGGTAAAGTGGTTAACTGCAACTGGTTCATTGTTTCTAATGAGTTTAATGGTAATCTATGCTGCTTTCAAATTCTTTACCTCTGTCCATGTAACAGTGATGTTTATTTTGCTTTTCTATTGTCTATACCGAAGTTCTGAGCGGTGTAGGTTTGTATGTGTGTGTGTGTATATATAATTTTTTTTTTTTTTTACCCTGCTATTTTGCTCTTTTGCTGTTTCTTTTAAGCCCCGTACACACGTACCGATGGTCGGCTTACAAATGTTCCTCTTTTCTCCCCGGGATGTCGGTGTCTGCTGAAAAGTGCAAAGACAGCACAAGGACAGCACAAGAATTTTGTCCGCCGACTGCAGAAGTGATGTCATGTAATGGTTAACTTTCCCTGTGTTTTCTATTTTCTGAGCATGCCCAGTCTTGCAAATCTGCGGTCTGTCGGCCGAATTGTGTACTGACAGGCGAACAATCGTCCGTTCTGGTGTCGGCATACAAATATTTTCATGTTTGCACGAAAGACTTTTGTCCGCGGATTGTGCGCAGACATCTGTCGGAGGCACCATACTAACACGCGTACAATCGGCAGATCCTTCGTCCACCGACGTTTGTATGCCGACGATCGGTACGTGTGTACGGGCCTTGAGTCTCTTTGGTGTGAGACGTTTGTTCTGTTAGCCATCCGTCCCTCCTATGCAATCCCAATTCATTAATTGGCAATACCCCCACCCAACTCAGTATAAATTTAGGCCCTTTCTAGGGGATGCACAGGCAGGGATTGCATTGGCAACTATCTTCTTGGAAAGTATTAATATTGGAATAATTATACCACTTTGGCTCAGCATTTGAGCGAATGCACAAAGCGAACATCCACAGCAGACAACTGCAAAACACTAAACTGACTACAGGTGACCTGATTCTCTATACAACTTATTCATCTCTTGTTGAGTCTACTTCTAAATCTCACCTCCCTGTATTATGCACTCCCTAATTCTCCTCATATTTCCATCCTCTGACCTTTTTTAAACTCTCTCTCTCCTTCACCCCCACAGCTGATTTATTTATATATATATATATATATATATATATATATATATATATATATATATATATATATATATATATATATATATATATATATTCCTCTCCCTCTGGCCGACATACCCAGCAGCCCCATTTCTCTTCTGCCTAGAGCCAGCCTCTCCTGCGCCTCTGGAATGCCCGCTCTGTAACAAACTCACCTCTGTCCATGACCTCTGTCCATGACCTCTTTATCACAAACTCCTTCAACCTACTTGCAATTACTGAGACCTAGCTTCAAGAATCTGACTTGCCTTCTCCTGCCACCCTCTTCCCATGGTAGCCTAGTGGACAGACAGGAGGTGGGGCTGGAGTTCTCTTTTCCCCTCAAAGCACTTTTCTTCATCCACACCCATCTCTGTCCCTCTCCTCATTTAAAGCTCACTGGATTTGTCTATTTTCTCCAGTTTCATTGAGAATTGCTGTGATCTATTGGTCTCCTGGACTGGTATCAGGCTTCCTTGATGACTTCTCTGCCTGGCTACCCTACTTTCTGTCTTCTGAAATTCCCGTGGCGTAAGACGAAGTCACAGCAAGATTTCAGCCAATATAAATACACCCTCCAAAAATACAATTCCTGCCTCCACACTGCCAAACAGACCTATTTTATCACCCTCTTGTCAACTGTTTTCTATCTTCAACGTCCTCCATTACCTCCACTCACTAACTTACTCACTGCCCAAGAGATTTCCAATCACTTCAAAAATAAGATTGATACAATTTGTGACGAGATCTCTACTTTTACAGATCTCTCCCTCACCTTACACTCCTTGTCCTCCTGCACAATCAATACTTTCCTTGTTTAACCCAACTACTATAGAGGAAATTACTAAATGTTTTTTTTTTTTTTTTCCGAACGCCGGCCTAACTTTCTGCCCCCTGTTCCTTCTCAAATACTACGGTCACCCTCTGGCTCTATCCTACACAAATTAATATCTTCACCCTCTCCCTCTCCACTGGCATCTTCCCCCAACCCTCTAAAACATGCACTAGTCACTCCCATACCAAAGAAAGCCTCACTACACCCCACCAGTCTTAACAACCCAAGACCAATGTTCCCTCAAATTTTTTATTGTGCTGAGCAAATAAAATAATTTCTGAGTGCAAACCTTTTAGACTAAGCAATGAGGGGGGGGGGGGGGGACGTCAATGCAGAGCGACCAGCGTGCCACCGATCAATTGCAGAGTGCCCACAGCATTGCCCCCGATCAATTGCAGAGATGCCAGCGTCCCCCCCCCCCCGTGAGACCCGTGCACTTACCTCATGGCAGCTTCTCTTCAGTCCCCGAATCTCCTCAGTCCTCCCGCCGCCTCCTCGGACCTCGGCCAATGGCATGGGGTGGTTTGCCTTTCAGGCAATCAGGAAGCGGGAGGACCCGCTCCCTGATTGGCCAGGAGGAGGATCCGGGAGGATCCGTGTGACAATAGCGAATTTTCATTCGCTATTGTCACACAATGGGCGTGCTCTCGGGGCGCACTGCTCACTACCTTCACCGTCTTCACGCGGCTACGCGGTGTGAATTTGTGCTGCGCCGGACCGTCAATTAGACTGCGCGACTGCGCATGCGCGCAGCTTAAAGGGAACATTGCCCAGGACCCATCTCCTTGTTCCCTTTTGCCTCCAAACTCCTTGAAGGTCTAGTCTACAACTGACTGAGCAAGCATCTCATTGGGAATACCCTTCTTGATCCCCCTTCAGTCTGGATTTCGTTGGCAGCACTCCACAGAAACTTCTCTCCTAAAACTCGCAAATGACTTCCTAACAGCTAAAACCAACAGTCCCTACTCTGTACTCTTACTCTTGGACCTCTCGGCTGCCTTTTGATACAGTTGACCGATTCCCTCCTCTTCAAAAACTCCATTTGCTTTGTCTCCGTGACTTTGCTCACCGTTTGTTCGAATCTTGCCTCACCTCACCTTCAGTGTCACTTACAACTCCACTTACTCCTCTGACCATTGGGGTCCCCCAAGATACTCAAGATTCTGTCCTTGGACCTTTAATATTCTCGATCTACACCTCCTCCCTGGGTCAGTTGATATGGCTTCCACTACCATTTCTATGCTAATGACACCCAAATCTATCTCTCTACCTCTCAGCTTACCCCATCATGAGTACTAAAATTTTATTTAGGTAATGTTGTTCCAGGGAATATCCGATTACCTCTCGGGGGATCAGGAAGGAATTTTTTCCCCCCGGCCATAGCAATTTGGATCATGCTTTCCTCTGGATCAACATATAGGATTGTATGGTTGGGTTTTCAATACTTTTTTTTTTGGTTAAACAGGATGGACTTGTGTCTTATTTTAACCTGACTAACTATGTAACTATCAGTCTCCTCCCGCATCACTGATTTTACTATCGACATATCAGCCTGGATGTCACACTTCTTCAAACTAAATCTATTTAAAACCGGGCTCATATCCCCCCCCCCCCCCACGTGCCCCTTCCCCCTGAATTCTCCATCAAGATCAATAGCACAAATATCAGTCATTCCACACTGTGGAATAACACTGTGGGTAACACTCGACTCTGCACTGTCCTTTCAGGCCCACATCCAATCCCTGTCCAAATAATGCCGTCTTAACCTCTGTAACATCTCTAGAATACGCCCCTTCTTAACCAGCGACACCACCAAGCTTCCAATTCACTCCCTGGTTATCTCTCGCCTTGACTACTGCAACTCCCTCCTTATTGTATTCCCTTTACACAGGCTATCCCCCCCCCCTTCAGTCCCTAATGAATGCTGCTGCAAAACTCATCCGCCTTACTAACTATTCAGTGTCCTCCACCCCTCTCTGCCAATCCCTCCAATGGCTTCCACTCACCTAACTAATAAAATTCAAAGTACTAACATTAGTTTACAACTCACTCCACAACTCTGCCCCCAGCTACATCACTAACCTGATCTCAAAATATCAACCAAGCCGTTCTCCGGTCCTCCCAAGACCCCCTGCTCTCTAGCTTCCTTGTCACCTCCTCCCATGCTCGCCTCTCAGAATTCTACTTGTGTGTAAATATGTTATGAAAACAGACCCAGACAAATCCTGGTAGACATTGCCCTGTAGGTGTCTGTCCTTCCAATTTTTTTTTTTTTTTTGGCAATCCTACATGGGCCAGTGGTGTATTTAGATTTTGTGGTGCCCTAGGCCTGACTAAACTCATGCACCCCCTAATTTAAATATGACCCACCCCTTCCTGTCAAGGCAACACCCCTTCCTATCTACAACCCACCCTGAAATTTTCCAGTGGGGATACTATTTCTGAGGGCCTGGGGGGGGGGGGGGGTGGCAATGGATCCCCTTAAATTGCAGAGATTTCCTCTTCCCGTTTGGCTATGGGGCTGGAATTATTAATAAGGATTTATATAGTGCCAGCAATTTATGCAGGGTTTTACAATATTAGATTTGAAGGGAAATCTCCACAATGGGACAGGGATGGCAAAAAAATAAATTGACGGGACCCATAACCCTCTCCTTACTCTATCCAAGAAAAAAAGGTGTTGCCTATAATTCTAATTCACAAATTTCTGCTTAATTTATGAAGAGAACTAAGAGGATATAACCATGCCAGTGGTGCAGCAGAAATCATATAGCACAGTGATGAGGGTAAGTGGTCCATGCATTGAGCAAAGGAAGGATTGGGGGCAAGAACAAATAAATCCATCTGTTTGTTTTACTCATTGGCAATCAACAGAAATAAAATAAGATTTCCAAATATGTACAACTGACATAAGCAAAGGATTGCAGGAGAGTCCTACTACCTACCTGCCAGGTATAGGTGACCATGTCAGTGTCCCTTGTGTCTGCACTATCCCTAGATTAAAAGCTCTTTGGCAGCTAAGTAAGTGCAATGCAAGTTTCATCCAAATAGCGTAGCTTTCCTTTTACCCTGGGTACTTCATGCTATATAATCAAGTTAGGTACTGTATAAACATTAACACCTACCTCCTTTATTGATTACCAGTAGCTGGTATCTATGGGAAGTCACTTTTTAATATATAGCAGTTCCTCTGCCAAAGACCAACAAATAAGCTTTCTTAATATTAACTGCTGCATGCATCATTGCAAGCTTGAAAGCCCTCAGGGGTTTCTAGTATATACAGTGTGTATATATTAGATTGAGATCACCCAAAAGTTTGCAGGAAAGTCTTACTACCTACCTCCTAATTGTAGCTTACCATCTCAGTCTCCCTTGCATCTGCACCGTCCCTACTACACAGATTAGAAGCCCGTAGCAGCTAGGTAGGTTCCCTGCAATTTCCACTCAACTGGTGTGGTTTTCCTTTCAGCCTAGGTATTTACAGCCTTTCTGGCTCCCTTCAAATGTCTCCACTGCACCTCTCCCGACATGGGGTCTCCTAACACAGTGGAGAGATCCTCCCCCTTCACTCTACTGGCCTGCTCCCATCAGGTGACTTTCTATTCCAGACCGTTTCATCCTCCCTACATGGCATCTGTCTCTGTAGCTAAGAACTCAGATGAGAGGTCCGCTGTAATGATAGGACAGTCAAAACTAGAATCAGCGCCCCCACAGTTGCAGAATGCTGGCCTCCCACATATGGGGGCACTAGACTGATTTGTCTCCTGGCCCAGTCTGCCCCATAAGACTGGTGCTTCACTAAAAGTATAGTGCAAGCCGGAGGGGACTCTTTCCGTGCTGCCCCCCTGCAATATGCTGCCCTAGGCCTGGGCCTTGTTGGCCTAGGCCAAGATACAGCGTTGACATGGGCAGTGATGATTCATGCTCGCATGTATACACAGTACTGACCCCTAGCACAGTGCTAAAAACCCTTGTGTTCTCTCACTCTCCTTGTTGATTCATATTTTCACAGCACTGATCCATATGCTCTCATTCCCACAGACAACAAAATCCCACAAAGAAGAAACTGGCTTTGAACGCTATCCCCCTTGGCGATGTAGACGAGTGTGATATCTAAACATTGTGTTATTTTTGAATACGGTATTGGTGCTGAAAGACTATTATAATTCACTCTGTGTTTTTAAGATTTTTAACCACTTCAATACAGGGCACTTTCACCCCCTTCCTGCCCAGGCCAATTTTCAGCTTTTAGCGCTGTTGTATTTTGAATGACAATTGCGCGGTCATGCAACACTGTACCTAAACCATTATGTCATTTTTTTCCCCCACAAATAGAGCTTTCTTTTGGTGGTATTTGATCACCGCAAGGTTTTTTCTTTTTTGCTAAACACCTAAAAAAAGACCAAAAAGTTTATTTGGTTGTTATACAATTTTGTAAATGGATATGTTTTTTTTTCCTGCACTGATGAGGCTGCACTGACAGGTACTGATGGGGTGGCACGAATATGCGGCACTGCTGGGCACTGATAGGCGGCACTGCTGGGCAGCAACTAATGGGCACTGATAGGCGGCACTGGTGGGGGCCACTGATGGCAATGATGGGCACTGGTGGGCAGCACTGATGGGGAGGGCACTGGTGGGCAGCACTGATGTGGAGGGCACTGGCAGGCTCCCTGAGCCCTGATTGCCATCCCTGGTGGCCATGGTGGGCATCCCTGGGGTCATGGTTGGGCATCCCTGGGGGTTCTAGTGGCACCCCCCTAATGATCTGCACTGGTAATCAATGCTCTGATTACCAGTGCAGACCCCCCCTGTCAGGAGAGCCGCAGATCGGCTCTCCTTTACTCGTGCCTATCAGGCACGAACTAAGGAAAGCCGATCAACTGCTCTTGCTGTGTACTATGTGACCAGCTCTGATTGGACACAGCTGGTCACATGGTAAAGAGCCTACGTCAGTAGGCTCTTTACCGAGATCAGAGATGTGGTGTGTCAGTGACGTTGTATACACTAGATGGCAATTAGTGACTAAATAAACTCTGTCCTGCTGATAGCTGGCTACTACTATAAATGGACTGCTAACGGAGGCGTCACTACGTCCTGAAGAAGCGTACATGACTTATGCAAAACAAGTTGACATCAGAGGCACGATGGACCCTGCGCCTCATGGTGCATTCCATCGGCGGTCCCAGGAAGTTGCGGCAGAGGCTGGATGTGGGACGCCGGCTTATGAACATACGGGGGGCCATTCTCTATGGGACGGAAGCCCCTACTATCGTTTGACTGTCTAGGCATTCAACATTGATATGGCATATCATACAGCCACTGATACCATCTGGGCATGAGAAGGAAAAGGACTTGGAAAACCGGACACGGGATTATGGTGAGAAGCCAAGGGACATTTAGTGATTACTCCGCCTTGAATTTATCCCTTTTTGTGCTCTGGGTTACCATTGAATTCCACAACCGAATATAGCACTGTCTGCCATTTATGCCTATTTAGCAAGTTATAAAAGGACCTGTATAACTCTGATGCCTTTCTACAATATGTGTCCATTATGGGTGTAAAGGCCCGTACACACGAGTCGAAATTCGGCTGGGAATTTTCGTCCCAACAACCGATCTACGGATTTTCGGCTTGTTAGTATGGTGCTCTCGACAACCGACTCCGACTTTTCGGCCGAAAAAATGCTGGTGTGCAGGCTATAAAATTTTTGTCCTCCGTCAAAACACGTCCGATTTTCGTGCAGTCAGTACAGATTTCGATGGGGAAAAATCTTATGAGCAAGACTAGGCATGCTCAGAGATGAAAAAACACAAAGAAAGCAATCCAACACATGACATCACTTTTGAAGTAGAATTCTGTCGTGTGGGAAAATTTGTGTGCAGTCTAGAGCACATTCCAACCAACAGACACCACTCTGGACAAAAGACGAACTACCAGTCGGCAGAAATTGGTTGCTTGTGTACGAGGCTTAAATTAGCTGATTGAAAAACTGGTTGACATTCAGATCGCAGCTGCACCCATTATTCAGACTGCAGCTACACCCAAATTTCATGTCCACTTTCGTCACCTGTGGAAAATAGTGCATCTAGCTCTGAGTTTCAAAGCAATTCTGTGGATCCATTGGGAATACTTACTGGAATTTATTATCAGATCATTTTTTATGCATTATGGACTATGGTCATGTACACAATGGAGTCGAGAGTTGTCAATGATTAAGAGGTTCTATCCCTTCTCCCTCTTTATAAGTGACTTAATTAACCAGGTTCCTAACAAACTGAATATTGCCTCCAGGGGGAGTGCACCGGTGTCAATCACAGAGGTTTGAATGGGGGCCTGTCTGAATACCGGTCGGCGGAAATTCGTTGCTTGTGTACGAGGCTTAAATTAGCTGATTGACAAATTGGTTGACATTATTCAGATTGCAGCTACACCCATTATTCAGACTGCAGCTACACCCAAATTTCATGTCCACTTTCGTCACCTGTGGAAAATAGTGCATCTAGCTCTGAGTTCCAAAGCAATTCTGTGGATCCATTGGGAATACTTACTGGAATTTATTATCAGATCATTTTTTATGCATTATGGACTATGGTCATGTACACAATGGAGTCGAGAGTTGTCAATGATTAAGAGGTTCTATCCCTTCTCCCTCTTTATAAGTGACTTAATTAACCAGGTTCCTAACAAACTGAATATTGCCTCCAGGGGGAGTGCACCGGTGTCACGCACGGAGGTTTGAATGGGGCCCGTCTGAATGTCTTGTGTGCAAATGTGTTGCTTGCGTAGTTTTTAGATCTATTTTCTGCTTGGGAATAATTTACCTGTTTTTTCATATTATTAGATTGCTGTTAATATTTCAATAAGTGTCCATTCACACTGCCGCGACTTGTGTGCCCTCAAGTCGCTTGACATAACAAATCCCATGTAAATCAATGTGAGCCGTCTTAATTGGCACTACTGAAGTTGCTCCGACTCCAGAAAAGGGTCCTGTACTACTTTGAGGCGACTTGTATCCGACTTGTCCCAATAGACTTCAATGGGAGACGCCTCCAAGTCGGATTCTTATCTTTATTTGAAGCGACTTGTGATCCGACTTTGCAGGAAGAAGAAGGAAAATTAGCCAGGCATTCCCCACATTGCAGCCATGCCTACAGTTCCTATATACCATTATCTCTGCCTGGTCTGTGTGAGTGGCACTGATGGACACTGATTCGTGGCACTGGTGGACACTGGTACATGGCACTGCTACGTGGCACTGGTACATGGCACTGCTACGTGGCACTGGTGGACACTTAGTGTGAGGAAAGGGATATGCAGTGTAGTTGGGGTACTATATACCACTATGGTTAGATTCAATAATCTAGTTTCTGTAGGGAAAGTGTTAAGTGTCAGGGTGACCGTAGTGTAGTTTAGGGTGAACTGACTCTGACTGCTATGCCAGGGTGACAGAACTCATCCATGTCAGGGTGACCGCCATAAGAAAAAGATAATTTTTCTTAGAATTATTAGTAGAGCAGTGATGGGGCTCCGCTCCTTTTACACCTGGGCGTTTATTGGGCTTTTTTGTGGACGTCTTTGGAGGCAGGCATGACACCTGAACTTCTGTGTAGGGGTGTGTATGTGTGTATGTATGTATGTATGTATGTATGTATATGTGTGTATGTATGTATGTATGTGTATATATATATATATATAATATGCGCTGTCCGCGGTGCTCAATGATCGTGCGGGGGGGGGCCTTGCTGGGGTTCTTCTGAAGTGGATGGTGCAGATGGGCGTTTAGGGGGTCCCCGAATACCGGGCCTTTCGGGTGGGGCCGCAATTTTGTTGTAGCCTCTGTCTGCTTCTATGGAGGCGGCCATCTTGGTACACCCGTTTTTTTTTTTTCTGTGAAGGCCAATGTGAGTGCCTGAAGGACAGTGAGTCTTGAGGGTGGTCTCTCCCTCTCTGTGGAGGTCCGTTAGCGCGTGCCTGACCTCCAGGGAGCGCTGTGGGGCCGTTTAAAAAAAAAAAAATAGCATTTTTCTTTTTTTTTTTTTTTTTTTTTTTTTAAGTTGCTGACGGGTTCCTCAGGTTCAATATGGACCCTGCGAGCCATTTTTTTCCCACCTGACCCCCTCACGGAGGCCGCAGGGCCTTCCGGATCTCCACTGTCCGTCTATGCCTTTTCAGCAGTTCGGGACGCATTTGGGCCCGGGGGGTGGTGGTAGGTGCGCTAAAATGTTTCTCCACCTACCCCTGCCTCTTCTGATGTCTCTGAGTCTGGCTCAGGCACCGCAGGCGTGGGCCTGACATGGGCCTCTCTGCCGGGTCTGTTACCTCGCGCCCTGTCTCCTCGGATGAGGAGGATGACCTTTCCACCTCCCCTTCCACAAAAGGCGCTGGTGGACGCGCACTGGCTGTTTTCGGCGCAGGTGGCATCTGGCACTCACATGCCACCCGGAGCTGCTCATTTTGTTGGCTGCTCATGTAGGAGTGGAACAGTCTGAGACGTTCCCCTGGGGTGAGTCGTTAGCCGTTGCCCTTTTGGGGAGTCTCTGGTACAGAGGACTGTTTCCGCCTTTGGTGGACATATGGTCTCTAGCTGAATGGGAGGAATCCCCGTCCTTTAAGGACTTGGGGGATAGGATGTTGCGGGCTGTGGCCTGCGCTCTGTGCTCCCTGGCGTAGCTGCATCGGGAACAGTGTTCATGTTTGCCCTTGCCACGCAGACTCTGCCTGATGGGCGGAGTGCCAACACCGCAATTTGGTGTGGGGCATGTCCCTCTTGCTCCCTCTTGGGAGCTGTTGGACCAGCTGGCGCAGGGGCTGGTTTTTGTTTGCCATGCCGCACTGGTCGAGGCTCCCTTGTATGTATAAACACCTTGTCGTTTTTGGCGGTGGTTGACCAGAGTCTACTTGACTGGAGTGTTGGTCTGCGGATCAAACTTCTAAGGTCTTAATGGATCTCCCTTTTCAGGGGGATCGCCTGTTTGGCGCTGCCCTGGATGACACAGGCTGTCAGGGGTAAGGGCCTTTGTCGCAGTCGGGGTTCCTCCCTTTCGGCTCGCAAACAGTTTCTTCGTCCCTCCGGGACAGTCGATGTGGCGAAGTCCTTCCAGACTTCCGCGTGGGTTCCAGACGACCCTGGTCTGGCTTTGGGTTTGGTTTTTTTCCAGACCTACTGACAAGGCCTACGTGGCCTGAAGGTGCTTCCTCTCCCATCTAGGGGGTCGAGGACCTGCGGCTGGCCCGGATCCCAGGCTGGCTGGGTTCAGGAGGTAATGCGGTCCAGTTGCAAGATCTAGTTTCGATCCGGTTATTTCCGGTAAGGTTTTTTTCCCTTCCAATGTGCGGCTGTCTCCGGATCGCTTACAGTCGCTCTGTGGGGCAGTTCAGGCTCTGGTTCAACAAGCTGGACCTACTGGTCTTTTGGTTCCGTGCAGATCACAAATTCAAGTTGGTATTGGTTAGCACGGTGGTGGCTTCTCTACATAAGGGGGCTTCCTGGCCTCCATAGACATCAAGCTGCCTACCTTCACGTCCCGGTATGTTCTGGACAGCTACGGGTTCTGCGTTTTTTGCAGTGGGGAAGGATCTCTTAGTTTGTGGCATTACCCTTCAGTCTCGCTTATGCTGCTAGGGTCTTCACGACGGTGTTGGCTCCAGTCCTGGCGCTTTTGCGGCAGCGGGGCGTATCGGCCCTGGTTTCCTGGCCACTCTGCTTCTCCATTTGGAGTTCCCTATGGTGCTGACAACGAAGTTGGTTGTCACTGTGGGAATTCAGGTGGGTTCTGAACCTTCAGAAATCATCCCTGGTCCTTTCCATGAGACTGGATTTTCGGAGTCTGACTTTGGACTTGTCCTCAGTCAGGGTGTTTCTCCCTCCCGGGGTCAAAACTCTTGGCACTTTAGACTCTGGATGGAGTTCAGCACTCGAGGGATACTTGGTGACTACTGAGTCTTCCCGTAGTCAGGTTTGCCCTCTGTGCTCACGGATGGCCCAAGGACAGGGCTGCCTGTGTCTGCTGTGACTATTTCCAGGTGAATCGGACAGTCGGTGGTGCAGGCTTCTTTATTTATGGGTCAGGTCCTACCTTTCCCTGTTTCGGCGCTTTCTTCTTGGGCGCCTAGTGCTTCCTGGGCTTTTTTGCCATACAGGCATTTGTGCTTCAGGTTGTAAGATGACTACCTGGTCGTTTGTTCACACCTTTGCTGCGTTTTATGAGGTGGATGTGCTGACATCTGCAGATGCCTCTTTTCGGCCGCAAGGTTCTTTGCTGGCTGCTGTTTGGAGGGCTTTTGGCCTTCCTTGAGGGTGTTTTACTGTTTGTTTTCAGGTGGGCCTCATCTTTTGTTCTCATGAGTCCTATGTTGCCTGGTTGGCTGTTTTTGGCCTTGGGGACTTGTTCTTTTCTGCTGTTCCCACCCCTCATTTTATGGCACTGCTTTGGGACGTCCCTACTTGTATGAATCAGAGAGAACTGTGTCCGTCAATGAACGATGGAGAAAACTGGATTTTTGACTTACCATAAAATCCTTTTCTCAAGTTCATTGACGGACACAGTACCCGCCCCTCTATTTTGAGTTGGGTTGGTGTTGCTTTCTGACACTGCTTTGATACAAAACTGACATCTAGGGCTGCAACTAACGATTAATTTGTCTGTCGACTAATCTAACGATTATTTTTATTTATTTTTTGCTTAATCTAGTGTTCTTTCTTTGATTAGCTAAATAATCCTTTGAATAACTTTACAAAAAATTATACGTACAACTGCTAATATATTATTTCAACTCTTATTGAATTTTTTCCAAAAAATACTTCAATGTGGTTGAAGTTTTTACAGTGTACAAAAATTAAGTGGCAAAAATAAAATGTAAACAACACTTTAGCATCAGGCACGAATAATGCCATTAATTCAGAACCAAAAGCATTCAAAATACCATAAAAAATTCTAAAAAAAAGCACTGCTCAACACTGTGCAAAAAATCAAGAGAGACGCATAAAGTGCCAAACACTTTAGAGCATCAGGCATGAAAATGCCATATCTGCCTAACACTTTAAACTTCTTTAAAGAGGAAGTAAACCCTCCTCAGGAAGTTGTACCTATAGGTAAGCCTATGATAAGGCTTACCTATAGGTACTGTAAATATCTCCTAAACTTGCACCGTTTAGGAGATATTTACCTTTAATGCAGCCAGTGACGTCACTGGCGCATGCGCTCTGAAGGAACGGCTGATCGTGCCGTTCCTTCAGAGCCCCGTGCCGTGACCGTCGGCTCCCGCGCGCGTGCGCGGGAGTGACGTCACCGCGGCTCCGGCCAATCAGATGACCGGATGCCGCGATCCCGGAAGACGGGCGACATGTCATGTCGCCCGTCATACAGGTAAGAGAGCGGCACGGCGGGGGCTCGTTCTAAGGTAAGTATTTCATAATGAGCTAGTATGCGATGCATACTAGCTCATTATGTCTTTCTCTTGCAGGTTGTAAAAAAAAAAAAATATTTTTAAACGAGTTTACAACCTCTTTAAACTACAAGTTTAAAGAAGCTCTCTGCCTTCAGGTAATCTTTTTCTGTATTGGCCATTATTTTTGGCCATTACTTTTGCACAGTGTTGAGCAGCAGCAGTGCTTGCTTTTGTTGGACTAATTGGCTCCTTTAAAACTTGGTTACTTTTTAGGTTTCACATTTACATATACATGGTGTTATTGTTGACCCGTATTTGACCAGTATTTTTTTGGTGTGTTACTACTTGTACACAACACTTTATGGCATCAGGCATGAATAATTATGCCATATAAAATAAATTCTGCCTAACACTTTGCAAAAGATGCATTCTGAAGGCAATGCATTATGTGGTGGTTAAAGTAGTAAACCTTACTACTTTAAACCACATAATAAATACTGGTCCACAAAAACACTATGATGAAAATGTAAAACATACCCAAAAACAGTTTTAAAGGAGCCAAGTCCAACAAAAGCACCGCTCAACACTGCAAATTTTAATAGCCAATACTGAGCAATGATTACCTGAAGGCAGCCATCTTGTAGTTTAAAGAAGTCCAATATTATACAACCCAGGAGTGCAACAGGTACAGGTTGTGGGCCTGTATCTAATGTATAGCATTGCAATGGAGGAAGGTTCGCATATCGACATTCGACATGCTCTAAAGTTAGGCTTGCTCTTTTTTTAGTCACAATGTTGCCAGCAACTGAGAAAAGCCTTTCAGATGGGGTTGATGTTGCAGGCACAGACAAGTAACTCTTTGCCAGCATGGCCAAGATGGGAAACCTCCCTTCATTTTCCTTCCACCATTTCAGTGGATTTTCTTCCTTTGGAATAGCCTGCTCACTAAAGTACATGTGTATCTCATTCCTCACAACTTCACTGTGAATTTCTTGATCTTGGATGTGACCACCAGTGTCATCCTCACCATTACTGTGGTGTTCATCTGAATCTGAACCGAGCAAAGAGTCCAACATAGACACTTGCCTCTTTTCTGAAAATGTCATGTCTGCACTGGCTGACTGAACCTGTTCCTCACATTGACGTTGATGTGTTTGCTCTTCCTCATATCTTCTTTTCTCTAAATGAGCAAGAGCTTGGACCTTGAGGTGAACTTTAAAACAATCCTCTGCTGCCAGGAATTTTAGTTTGCGGAATCTGGGGTCCAGGGCTGCTGAAATAAGACATATATTTTCTCCACCGTCATCTCTGAATTTAGTTTCCCACTCCCATCTTGAGGTCATCTCCTGTGCAGCAACACTTTTTGGAAAGCCTTGACTGCCGCTTTCTCGCAAATTGTGCTCTGTATAGATTTCTGAAGGCCTTTTACCGGAGGAGGTAGAGCAGAACCAGTCATATAGGACTCTTCCACTCAAGAAAACAGTAGCACACTCAAAAGGCTTCAAGACTTATTCCACTTCCTCAAGTAAGCTCCACTGATCATGTTTTAAATCCAGGAAGCGCTTCCCTCGTGGTGTGACATCAGGATCGGAAAGTGTTGCAGTGACAGGCCACCTCTGTTCAAGCAGGCGACTGATCATGTAAAGTACTGTTCCATCTTACGGATACATCATTTATTAGTGCATGATCAGGGGTACCCATTTGTTGTTGCTTTTGCTTTAAGCTTTGTAGTGGCCAGCTCACTTTTTTTAAAATGTTCCACAAGGCACTTCGCAGCCCTCAGTGTCTTGCTGATCTGGGGATCCCTCAGGGCATGGTTGACAACTAACTGCAATGTATAACCAGCACACCTGAGAGAAGAGATGCCAGGATGCTTTTCTTCCAAAATACGCAGAGCAGCAACAACATTTGCAGCATTATCATGAACAACTGCAATTACATTGGCCATGGATATCTCAAACTTCTCAGCTGCTTTTTCCACCCAGTTAGCAATGTTTTCAGCTGTGTGGCGATCTTCAAGTGGCATAGTGGTCAGATTGTATGATGTAAGCTTCCAGTCTTCATTAATGAAGTGGCATGTGACACCCAAGTATGCCTCTGTGGCAATACTGGTCCATGTGTCTGTGGTGAGAGCTATTTTGGATTTCACATCTTTGAGTGACGCTTTCAATCTTTCAAAATTCTCCTCATATTTCTTCTCAATCAGCTTAGTGAAATGGGACCTGGAGGGAAGTGTGTATCCTGGGTAAAACGTGTTAATCATCTCACAAAATCCTTGACCGTCTACAATAGAAAGAGGTCTCATATCTTTTTACAATCATGTTGAGTATGCTATTGGTAAGTGTAATGGCCACTTGGGGTGTGCAAGCAGTGACATCCTTTTTATGAAAGAAAATCTTGTACACAGCTTTGCCTCTTCCTGAGAAAAACAACAAAGGAACAAACACGATAATAATAATTACCGGTAATGATAAATAATATATTAATAACATTACCAATTTACACATGAAATCTATGAATGCTCAGCCTCAATGCTAACAATAATACTGTATTTCAAAGAGGGTAGTAAATCTGCATAATATAAATGAACTGAATGTGATAAAAAAATTCTGTTTTTTAATATGATTACTATGATTACAATATTTATTTTTTTTCTAGTAGAAAAAGCAGAAGTTTGAGATATCCATGCTTCCATGGGCAATGTTGTAATTATTGCAAAATACAATAGTGCAGTCAATGCAAAATGGTCGCTGCTCTGCGTATATTTTTTGTTTTTGGAAGAAAAGCATGGCATCTCAGGTGTGCTCGTCAGATCATTGCACTTGTCATTCATGCCCTGAGGGATCCCCAGATCAGCAAGACAGACAGGGCTGCAAGTGCCTTGTACATTTAAAAAAAACCTGAGCTGGCCACTACAAAGCCTAAAGCCCTGGCCCGGCCTGAGCAATGAGCATAATCCGTAATTATTACCTAGCAGCTAGCATAAAATTGTAATTATTATTATTGTATAATGTAATACTACTTACAAAGATGGCTCGTCCTTTTGAGGTCAGAGAGCGCCGGGATGTTTTCTTCTGAGGTGCTCGTGCATTGCAGTTGTGCTGCCATGGTACGCCATTTCAGTTTTGCAAAGGGAACAAAGGACCATTTTATCTGGCCTCTGTTGACCGAATTCCCATACCCTTGATGATCGTGGTCTCGCCGCTTTTTGTGGTAGACTGGAACTTTCTCCCCCAGGAGCAGAAGCCGCCAGTACCGCTATTTACACGCACGCGAGTGGTGTGACGCGTCGACGCCTTTCACGCACGTCGACGAGTTTCCGTAATCGATTATGTCGACGCGCCGTTGCAGCCCTACTGACATCCTATGCAGGAAGAGAGAGGGTGTACCCTCCGGGACTGCCCCATAGGCGTAGCCAGAACCTTTTTCCTGACTAGTGTCCTACTCCTGTAGGGGGCAGTATAACCCTACTTGTATGAATCAGCGAGAACTGTGTCCGTCAATGAACTTAAGAGAAAAGTATTTTACAGTAAGTCAAAAATCCAGTTATTTCACGTTTTCACTATGGGGTATTGTTTATAATGAATTCAATCCATTTTGGAAAAAGGCTGTTAAAAACAAAATGTGGAAAAAGTAAAGTGTTGCAAATTTGCGGATGCACTGTAAATACGGTTTGCTGAGTTCAGACGGATACATGCAGTGAGTGTTTTTGTTGGTGGTTTTTATTTATTTTTTTGTGTTGGTTTTTAACTGCTCCAAAAAAAAACTTAAAAACTGAGTTTTTCTGACTGCTTGAATTATTTATTTGTTTTTATATAAAAACCATGGACAGTAATCGTGATGCATCGCAGAATCAAGTCATTGAGAGGATAATCTTATTAAATCATCAGACCAGTGAAGATGCAAACCTCTAACAATGGGTATAGAAAAGAATCACCCCCTTTTTTAAAATTTAAATTTTCTTGCTTTGCAGCCTGAAATTAAGAAAGGCACATTTTGTTTTATCCAGCTGTGTAACTTTGTAACCTCAGTCGAAGTGAAAGATCTAACACAAACATGTTAGGAAAACAATTAAAATAATTCAAAAACCGAATCCCTGAGTTGGAAAAATAGATCACCCCCCCTCCCTCCTAAAAATGCCTTGTAAACTCAATCAGGTGTAGCTAATCACTGATTTTTTTGGCACACAAAGCCATTTGACTTTCAACTGTGATCAGCTGTGGTCATTTCAATTAGCTCAACATGAAACAAACTTTCCTGGAGCATTTCAGTAAAGCATGGAGGTGGTAATATCCTGTTTATGGGGGGTGATTCTCTGCAGCAGGGACTAGAGCACTTGTCAGGATAGAAGGAAAAAATGCATGGGACAAAATACCGTCAAATTCCTGAGGAATATCTGCTGCCAGAAAGTTGTATATGGGAAGAAGGTTTACCTTCCAACATAACACTGACCTAAAGCACAAAGCAAAAATTACCACAAAGTGGTTGAAGGAGAAAATGGTTAAAGGAGAAAAAGGTTAATGTCTTTGCATGGCCCAGTCAGACCCAGACTTAAACCACATTGAAAATTTGTGGAAGGATTTGAAGACTGCAGTCCACAAACGGTCACCGTGAAATTTAACTGAACTTTAGCAGTTCTTCTAAGAAGAATGGGCAATTTTGCAAAGTCTAGATGTGCAAAGTTAGTAGAGACCTATCCCAACAGGCCACAGGCTGTAATTAAAGCAAAAGGTGGTTCAACCAAATACTGACAAGGAGGTGATCTTTTTTTCCAAATTCTGATGGGTTGGTGTTCTTTCACTTGGTTAAGTTGCACTGAGTAAGTACAGCTGGATAAAACAAAAAACTTTGTCGCTCTTCGTTTCAGGCTGCAAAGCAACAAAATGTGATTTTTTTTTTTTTTTTTTTTGTGAGGTGATTCTTAGGCATTCTCCTCAAATCTCTCTCTGATATACCGGCAGCTGCTCTTGCACATACAGTTAGGAGGAAGAGATCAATCTATTAGTTTTGGATAATGTAGTGCCTGATGAGCCTTTGTCTGCTGGTATTCCTAGACTTAACCACTTGCCGACCGCCGCACGACTATCTACGTCGGCGGTCAGCCCCTCACAGGCAAACTAACGTAGGGCTACGTTGTTTGCTTGTGAGGGTCTAGGGAGCGAGCGCGCGCCCCCCGGGGCGCGCTCCCGCGTGGTCACGGACCCCCCCGCGCGTGTGACCAGCGGACCCGATGTCCGCCGGTCACTCGGCGGGGGAGAGGGAGAATGTCAGGCAGCTTGTGTAAACAAACTGCCTGTCATTCTCCTCGCTGCAAAGACACTGATAAAACGGATCTGGTATGTAGATCCGTTGATCAGTGTCCTTACAGCTAGAGCCACAGCCAATCACAGTAGAAACCACGCCCCTAGGGACACACACAGCCCCTCCCTTCCAAATAAAGTTAACCCCTTCACTACCAGTGTATTTTTACAGTAACAGTGCATATGTATAGCACTGATTACTGTAGAAATGTCACTGGTAACCCCAAAAGTGTCAAAAATGTCAGTCAAGGGTCCGATCTGTCCGCCGCAATGTCGCAGTACCGCAAAAAAAATCGCAGATCGCCGCCATTACGCGTTAAAAAAAAAAACAACAAAAATGACAAAAATCTTTCCCTTTGTTAGTAAACGCGATAACTTTTGCGCAAACCAATCAAAATACGCTTTTTGCGATTTTTTTTTTACCAAACATAGGTAGCATAAAATAAATTGGCCGAAAATTTTTAAAAATTTTGATTTTTACATTTTTTTTGGGGGGAATTTCATATAAAAAAATGTGAAAAATATTGCTATTTTTGCAAAATTGACGCTCTTTTTTTGTTTATAGCGCGTGATCAAAAAATCGCACAGGTGATCAAATACCACCAAAAGAAAGCTCTGTTTGTGGGAAAAAAAGGACGTCAAATTCGTTTAGGTACAGCGTCGCACGACCGCGCAATTGTGCGTTAAATTCACGCAGTGCCGAATCGCAAAATACCCCCTGGTCGGAATGGGGGTAAAATCTTCCGGGGCTTAAGTGGTTAAAGTGGTTCTAAAGTCTGAAGGTGACCCGATTCTGGGCTTGGGAGTAGCATACCCCATCCTTCTTCTTTTTTTTTTTTTTTTTTTTTTTTTTTTTATTTTTGTCCAGGGTCTTACCCTTGCCCACTTGTTTCCAGAGAAAAACAAGGAGGCTACCATTGCTACTTATTCTGCAAATGCTAGTTTACTGGCTGTCATCTTTCTCATTCTTGCTTAAGTGCTTTGTGTCCCTTACCTGGAAGCGTGGAAAAAAGTTTGCAATGTGTCTCAAATGTTTTTGCTTTAAAAAGTTGTGTTTTTATTGCTCTATGTGTCTCCCTTGGAGATATTGCTTGTCTCAATGGCCATCGTCCTTAGGACAACAAAAACCAAAATCTCGTTGTGGAACAGTGAAAAAATCTTGGCAGAGATTCTCCCCTTCCCATTTCTATCCTAAGGAAAAGATAACTTTTTGGTTGGATATATGCCTTTTTAATTTCACAATTGTTTTAAACCTGTGGTGTCCAAACTGCAGCCCGGGGGGTGGATGTGGCCCTTTGCTTGCCCTTAATCAGGCCCTTGGGATGCTATTCCTACCACTAATACAAGGCACTATTCCTTCTACACCAACAATGGGGCATGATTCCTTTCACTGGTACTAACAATAGGCTTACATCAATGATGGGGCACTAGTCTTCCCACTGACACCAATGGTGGGACACTTTTGCTTCCCCTGATACCACCAAGGGTGCACTATTCCTCCCAATGACGGGGCACAGTTTCTTCCCCTTATACTTACAATAGTGCAATATTCCTCCCAATAATAACAATGCAGTAGCGTTCTTTACTCCCATTGACAGGGCATTTTCTACTCCCACTGTCCTCAAAGTCTGAAGGATAGTAAACTCGCCCTTTTTGTTCAGAAAGTTTGGAAACCCCTGGTTTAAACCATCTGTTTTTTTGTTTTTTTTTTCTTACAGAGTGGACACAGACAGAAGTGGTACAATATCTGATAATGAACTTCAACAAGCATTGTCCAATGGTAAGAAATTGACTTTTAAATAGACGTTTTATTTCACATTTTTAAGCTATTAAATTGTTTTATGTATTATATGTACAGTACAAGGCTGTACATATGTGTGCAGTGTGTACATCACGTTTTTACCATGTTATTTTGCACATTCAAAGAACTTGCTTTTTTACACTATAATCTATCTGATGAAATTCTATGCACATGATCTGCTTGTTTAGGTAGCCCTGCTGGCTCCTGTGAATAACTTTTTGAATGTTTTTGTCCACCAAACGCTGTACCAGCTGGGTTGTACATCTTCATACACCTCAACATTGCTATAGACCAGGGGTCTCCAAACTTTCTAAACAAAGGTCCAGTTTACTGTGCTTCAGGATTTAGGGGGGCAGACTGTGGCCAGTGAAAGTAGAAAATACCTCAGCATCAGTGGGAATAAACCATGCCCCTTCATTGGTTTTAATGGAAGGAAAAGTGCCACATTCTTGGTAGGAGTGTAAGGAATCATGCCCCATTGATAGTTGTTAGTGGGAGATGTGGTGCTCATCATTGGTGTGGGGGTGGAGGAAAAGTGTCCGGATGAAGACAAGCAAAGAGCCACATCTGGCCCTTGGGCCACAGTTTAGAGACCACTGCTGTCACATGCTCCTGAAGGTGAACTTCTCCTTTTAATCCTTTCACAGCCAGAGCTGCTTTTTGCAGGGTTTTTTTTTTTTTTTTGCATACATTTAAATTAATTTCAGGCCTGAAGATTACATAAACCCCCCCCCCCCCCCCAAACCTTATATATTTTCTGAAAGCAGACACCCTAGAGAATAAAACAGCGGTAGTTCCAATTTTTTTATGTCCCATAATTTTACCGCAAAGGTCTAGGAAACACAAACTTTCAGTAAAAAAAAAAAAAACACCACATTAATAGTTTAATTTTAGGGAGCACAAAATAACCGCAAAAAATGACCCAATTTTTGGTAAAATATACAAAAAACTGAGGTTACACCAAATAAACAGATACCCAACATGGTAAACGTTTAAGATGTCACTACACTATATTTTCCATAGACTACACCTACAAAGCTCCCCTTAGGTCATTAGTTCAGCATTAGGAGTTCTGGTGCTCGAGTTTTTGCTCATTCCGACATGTGTGGTGATATGTAACGTGTATTGCAATCAACATTTCCAGGCATAGTTGCCATGCCGCGTGCATTTACGTTTTGTATGTGCGTATATGTGGGAGTGGTGATTTTATGTGCATGTGTGTAACTTTATTTTTTGTACAATATAAAATTTTCTTTTTTTTTTCTCATGACATAGAGGACTTTTTGATGAGGTTTTTTTTTTTTTTTTTTTTGTAACAGGTTCTCTTTAAAAAAAAATTCTAAAAGACCCCGCATGTCTCCTCTGTGCTCCAGTAAATGTAATGCAACACACATCGCACTGCATTACATTAATTCCTGACCTTGATGGCTGGGAAAACTGTAAGCGGGGACCTGGAAGTGGTGTCGCATCACTTCCTGGTCAACAAGAAGTGGGGAGCCAACTCCATCCCCTTCATCCCAGCAGCACCCACTATGCCAGTCCCCGTTCCACAGATGGGCAAGCTGAGCCCGGGATACAGGGGGGGGGGTCACGCGCAGGGTTTGTCAAGCCCTCATATGTAAACTACTTGCAACTGTACATAAAATAGCAAACATTTTAATACAAATGAACATGAAATCACCACAACAAAACAATACTAGAAACAACATACATAGATGAGCATGAAAACTGCATATGCTTTATATTTGAACACCACAAGACACAATTTTCTAACAAATTGTTTAGCTGTCTTTGTAGAGAAATGGGTGCCAAAAGGTGCCAGAGCCCTGACACAGCCCCAGCTTTAACCCTGTCTGAATACTCGCTTTGTGAGGAAGTGATGCTGGCTGAGCCCCGGTAACTACCTTGTTGCTGAGGACATGGGTGCAATTCAAAATGCCCTCTCTTCTGTTGGTTCACTGCAGAGTTCAAACCATGAACTGTAATCGGATTAAAACAATACTTTACATTTCTGCTGACAGTCTCACACTTGCTCACCGGAGCACTTGCCCACCCAAGAAGCCTATGTGTTTAACATGTGGGGCAGCTAGCAGGGAGGAAGAAGCTTTCATCAATCATCCCTGTTGCTGCCCTACAAATTGATTGATTGAGGAGGGGAGAAAGATGTCATTTAACCTTCTGGAGCTGTCCCTTAAGCTAATGATTTCTGTGGGCCAGAGGCCAAATGAGGAAGTAATTGGCTTCCTAACATGAAAGATTAAGAGCATGCATACTGAGAGTGGAAACCCAACAGCCAGGGGATCAGCTGTTCTATCACAAAATGAGCGTAATGACACTAAAGATTCTATCGATAAGCCATTGGTGATCCTTTCAAAAACTGTTTTCTCTGCCTTGTAACCTGCCTTTGCCATGATGCTAATTTGCCAATCTCCTTCCAAGCGGTTTCCTTGCTTACTGAGCTTTTGAAGCTCCTTCATGCAGCCTTGTGAGGACAGATTGTTTGATCTCTCCCGTATTAGTCTTTTGTCAGTGGACATAAAGAAAACTCTTTTTGTGTAGGGCTGTGAACAGGTGTGCAAAATGCATCTACTTGGCATGACCTTTGAGGGACATCCCCTCAGAGCTACCCGTACAACCTTTTCAAGGATGTCAGTGGGAATAATGGCGCTTTTCCACTGCAAGTACCGCCTCGGCTCCACTCGGCACTGCTTGGCCCGTTTCAGCACTGTATAGGCTCTACTCTGCTCAGTTTGCTTTTCCACTAAAGTAATAAGTGAGTGAGATTTACAATGATTCTCTGACCAATCAGTGGCTAGTAGTGACAAACAATCAAGGCTGTATGGCATAGGTACGGCCCGCTTGGAACCCCAAACCGAGGTGGTACTGTTTAAGCAAGCCGTACCATGTAGTAGAAAAGCGCAGCTGTACCGAACCGTTCAAACACGTGCCATGCGATACCATGCAGTGGAAAAGCGCCAATGCAAGCCATACCGAGCCGTACCATGCAGTGGAAAAGCCCCATAAGAGTGCCCATCTGCCCCAGTAGAAGAAACTTATAGCTTAGGCTCGGTTCATCCCTCTTGAGAGGCTAAGAAGAATGCCTTTTGTTGCACCCAGGCCTCAATCTCCAAAGCATAGTCCAAGCCTGGCACCCAAGTTGCGCACCCTGACCTTCCAAGTCCCCCAAACCCTTAGATAACTTCAGCATCAAGAGGCACCACCACTTTCCAAAGTGAGGGGACATCCTTAAGCCTTTTCTGCAGTTTGGACAGCCAACATCACACATACCTGGATAAAATACAGTTTTTAGGGGCCACAAGCTAGAATTCTGCTCTGACCCCAGTTTGGTTCGTGTCTTGCTGACTGCAGTGTTACTGGCCAATCTAGCAGGCCTTCTGAAGAGATGTGGCAGAACATTTTCACGGGTTCTTCCCAATCTGTTCACTGTTCCCAAACCAAAAGAGGGCAACTGCCCCATCTTTGATCACAAAGCCCTAGCTGGCTTCACTCGGCCTAGAACTTTGGCAGTGAATTAACCAGGTTTGTCATGGACCATCTTCACCAGGAACACTCTTGCCTCTGTGAACATCGAGGATTTGTAATTTGTATATTAAAATTTATCCAGCCCATCAGCAACTCCTTTTTCACTTGGCTACCATTCGGCCTATCCTCCTACCTTGAGTGTTCACCAAGATTTTGCTCTTGTACTAGCTTTACTGCATTCCCAGGACTTTGCCATTATGGGGTATCTGGACAACTTCCTGGTGCTAACCAAAAAATGTAGCTTAAATCACCCACACCTTGAAAAAGTTGGGTCCTGACTCTACAGAGCTGGAATCGAGTCGACTAATCATTTGGCTTATCGGAGTCTTGTGAGACACAGCTTCAGCTTGAGTTGGGAACTCCTTTCCTGCAGCAAGTGGGGGAATGGTCTCCTCACTCAAAGCTATTCCAGGACCTGTGTCACAGGTGGTGGACAGTGGATGTGGTTGTCTTGGTCTCCCAAGTTCAACGACAAACAGAACAGGATTGTCTCTAGGTACAGGGATAAAAAAAACTGCTTCATAAATGTATAGTGAGTGCTATAATAAATAATTGTCCCATGCAGAGAGAAATGCGATAAAAATCAAGCAAAAAAAGTAATCTCAAGCAACTGGTCATCCTGTAGTGTAGACCAAAGGTGTATCCCAGGAAAAATTAAAACTTTAAACTCCCCAGCAAATCACCACAGTGAAGGCAAGATAGGGGGCTTACCAAATAATAACCCTCAATGAAGAGAAGTCAAAGAGGAATGTGAGAATGTTGGATAATTCAGTAGGACATCCGATTCATTCATTGTAACTTGTAGCAGGTCAATGCAGATCGTAACAAATCCCCAACAAAAATCAAAATGAGGAGACTCCATGTGCCAATATATTCATACAAAGAGGAAAGCATTCTCCATAGCGTCAATTGTTTAAAACCGGATACATTTTATTACAAGGATTTTCACTTACAAATTGTATGATGTAAACAGGCCTGTAGATGGACCCTTCTATCCTACCCATAAGCTAAATGGCTGCGGCTCGTTGGCACTTGCACAGTGGCGTGTGTTCTGCCTCCACTACACAGAAATATTTTTTGACTGACGCTGCTTACCCTCTTGCTTCCATAATTACCTCAGCCGTTGACCTGCCACAACTATACAGATCAGAAAAGGAAAGGCAGATTTTCTCATCTTCATGCGTATTGTGGATCAGTGACTCAAACTATTGATATAGAAAGGTCCTCATGAGGATAGGCCACAAGCCTTTGGAAGCAGAGGGTAGCCATTTGCAGCTTTAATTTTAAGGGAAATTAATAGAGCATTTTACAAGCGCGTATATAAAGCCCTACTCTGGGATCACCCACCCCTAACTGCCATTTTTATATACCTGTAGCTGCTATTATGTGACTTTTTGGCCTTGTTTGTTCTGTTTTTACTTTCTGGCTGTCAAGCCTGCATCTGTATGCGTTTTTATAGAACATTTTTAAATGCATGTTTATGAGTTTTCTGTGGTGCCATTTACACTGACCCTGGAATTCATAAAGAATGACAGAGTGATTTTGCGATTGTTCTTAAAGTGGTGCAGCATGCGCCAAATTCATATACCTGTTTAGAACTTGTACTTGACTTTGGTGCCATGTTTATAAACCTACACGACACATTTTTCAAAATCTTTCTCTACGCCAAGAGAGTTGGTCTTAATTAACAGCGCTTGCGCACTGCCGTTATTTTATTTTGAATTTTGCATATTCATTGAACCATAATGTAAAAGTGGTGTATTTTAGAACTACCAGAAGTTGGTGCACAAGTTGCTGTCCGAACCAAAAGTGTTGCATATGCTTCATGAATGTGGCACAATGCTTAAACAAGAGTGATTAGGACAAGAAAAGTGGTACAGCAACTTTATTGAATTCCCCCCCTGTGTGTTTACCTGCATTTGGATGCAGTCTGTTTTAGCTGTGTTTAGAGAAAATAGAATTCTGTGCCAGGATCCAATTAGGCACTCTAAACCCAGCCAAACCTGTTTTTAGAACTGGAACATCTAAACACAGTAGAAGATGATCTGGGAGGTACAAAAGTTGTTCATACTTCCCAAACTACTTTTACTGTGTTTAGAAAAGCTAAACACAGGAGTGCCAGTGTGAATGAGTCCTGGTGAAGAACCGCTTTGTGTGGGTGCAGAAGCTTTGGATGGAATCTATTCGGTCGGTAATAGCGTCTTTAAATCAGGGGGATTTTCTGGCCTCCATCGATATCAAAGATGCGCATCTACACATCCCCATCTACGGGGGACCCCAGCAATTTCTTCACTTTGCGGTGGCAGAGGAGCTTTTTCTATTTGTGGCATTACCCTTTGATCTTGCCTCCGCTCCCAGAGACTTTACCAAGGTACTGGCCCCGGTATTGACTTTGTTGCAGCAAAAGGATTGCAATCCGGGGATATCTGGATGATCTACTGAGAGCAGACTCTCACTCGGCTCTGTTGGGCGACCTGTCGATTACAGTTCAGACCCTCCAGGAATTCGGGTGGACTATCAATTTAAAAAAATCTGCTCTGATGCCTTCAGTGAGGTTGAATAATCTGGGGCTGACTCTTAGATTCCACCTTGGTGAGGGTTTTTCTTCCCCTGGAAAAATTTCAGAAGTTGCAGGGGGCAATCAGGTTGCTGTTGGAAACCGATCTGTCCTCCCTACGGATTTGCATGAGAGCCCTGAGTCTGATGGTATCATCCTTCAGGGTGGTTCCGTTTGCTCAGTCTCACTCGAGACCTCTGAAAAAAGAATTCTTGCCAAATGGACCAGGGATCTTTAGGCAAAATGGTACGTTGGAGCCGACTCACGAGGTCTATTCTATCCTGGTGGATCCAGTCCCCAGCATTTTCAGGGCATGTCCTTCCTACCGCTGTTTTGGACGATGGTCACCACGGACACCAGCCAGTCAGGCTGGGGTGGAGTGCTGGGGAAGCTCTGTGCCCAGGGGACCTGGTTAACAGAGGAGTCTTCCTTACTGGGGGCACCAGGAGTATCCTGGCGGCCAAGGAGGTGGCCGAGATTTTGGTATGGGCGGAAGACGGTGTTCTGGCTCTTTCCACAGTCCACATTCTGGGTGTGGAGAATTGGCAAGCGGATTACCTGAGTTGTCATGCTGGATCAAGGGGAATGGTGCCTTTATCCGGATGTGTTTCATCTCCTATGTGTTCGGTGGTGAACTCCGGAGGTAGACCTGTTTGCGTCTCGCTTAAACAAAAATGTCTTAACAATATGTGTCTCATGGAAAATTGTGTAAAAGAAAAAAGTTTTAAACCAATGCAAAAATTACATATATAAATACATGCAAGTTAGCATAATAGATAAACAGTGTATTCAAATAAATGTGTGAATAATTCATAAGTGCAAACAGATTTAAAAGTGACCAGAGCTACAAATTAGAAGTCCTTTGAATACAAATGAATGAAAAGTGCTCTCCGTTATTGTGTCCCTAATTTAGTGCTCCAAAAAACTCCCAACAAACTTCAAAGTGAAACAGACCTCTTGAAATTGATAGTCAAAAGAAGGCTACATAAACTAAAGAAAATCGAATCCGTGATATTACAAATAAAAGGACAGTTGGCACCCCATGCAGACTCAAGGGACCACAAAGAGAAAAAGGAACCTTCAGGAAGCCATCCAGAAGTATGATAAAGAAATTCAGCATAAGAGTTAGGACTTCTGAAGAGATGTGCTGGACTATAGGAACCAGCAGGTCTATAACTGGCCTCCATGACAGATGAATCAAGGGAAACCTCAGTGGAAAGAGGAAGGAGGAGAATGGAACGAGGTCAAGATACCAAAACCGGAGGACACCCAGAACTATACAAAGGGAACCCAAATATAAGCAACTGATCCACCCAGGACAACAGAAATTACAGTCCCAGAGAAGGTCATAACCAGGGGTCCCATACACGGAGAGGACCAATTAACCGGTATAATAGGTTTTCACTGCTCAGATATGTGGATACATGCCACAAATCTATGTATAGAATACCCCAATATATTAGGGAATATTTACCTAGGGGAAACAGGAGGCTACAGGCCACCCAGACCATACAGAGGATGGGGGGGCTCCCCCAAGACATCAAGGATGGCAGTATACATGGCAACCCCAGAGACCCCAACACCAATATTGCAGAGAGACAATTGGAGGAATGGACCAAAGGCACCCCCCCCCCAAAAAGACCCACCCACCCCCCAGAGCCTGTGGATGGGAAAGCGAAAACCAATCCGAGGCAAACGAGGGGGGGCAAAGAAAAAGAAGAGAATAGGGGCAGTCATTCTTTAATTTAGGCAATTCTGGATTTTAATCAAGAAGAATTGGAAATCTTAGATCTAGGACTAAAATATACCCCAGACACAGACCTACATAAGTTTGAGGTATACATTGACCTACAGAATTTTATCATAAAAATTTAAAATGAAAAAAATTTTCACTCAAGAAAACAGAACAAGCAACAACTCAAGTAACGACAGCTTGGAAGTAACCACAGCTTGGAAGTTTGTTAAAAAAAAAAAAAAAATAGTGGAGGATGTAAAAAAAAAAAAGAAACCAACCCCAGGAAGTCCCATTATAAGCAGAATCTACTTTCTATTTGTGAGATTGGGGCAGTAATTGGACAAATATCTGCAACCATTGGTCTCAGAAGGACAATCCTACTTGAACAGCAAACCACTTATATCGAAGATAAAAAAAAAAAAAAAAAAATCCAAGGGGTAGATGGAGACACATTAGTCCATAGATGTGGACTTGCTGTACACCAATATCGCTCAGGAAGGCTGAGGAGTGTGGGATGGCTCCTACATAAGTATATGAAACGGGAACATATGGCATTCCTATTAGAGGGCTTGGAGATGGCCATGAATAGTAACTATTTTAGGTATAAAGGAGATCATTACGCCCAGACTAAATTAGTGGCTCTGAGTGTAGCGAATGTATTCATAGGTTGAAAAAAGACACAAGTCCATCTGGTTCAACCAAAAAAAAAAATACAGTATTGAAAACCCAACCATACAATCCCATATACACAATCCTATACTGTTGTTAATCCAGAGGAAGGCGAAAATTAACCCCAGCAAAGCATGATCCAATTTGCTTCAACAACTCAACACCAAGTTCACTATATGGACCCCTTATGTATTTGTACATGTTGATCATATCCCCCCTTAATCTCCTTCTCAAGAGAGAATAAATTCAGTTCCTCTAATCTTTTCTCATAGCTGAGGTCCTCCATGCCTCTTATCAGTTTGGTTGCCCTTCTCTGCATTTTCTCCAGTTCCCCGATATCCTTTTTAAGAACTGGTGCCCAAAACTGAACTGCATATTCCAGATGAGGTCTTACTAATGATTTGTACAGGGGCAAAATTATATCTCTCTCTCTGGAGTCCATGCCTCTGTTAATACAAGAAAGGACTTTGCTTGCTTTGGAAACAGCAGCTTGGAATTGCATGCGATTTAATAAGCTTATGATCTACCAGAACACCCGGATCCTTCTCAGCTATGGATTCCCCCAGTTCTACTCCACCTAGTATGTATGATGCATGCATATTCTTAGCCCCCAAGTGCATAACTTTACATTTATCAACATTAAACCTCATTTGCCACATAGTTGCCCAATAAAAACGGTGCATTGAGGTCAGCTTGTAAGTTGGAGACATCCTGTAAAGAAGTCATTCCACTGAAAAGCTTGGTGTCATCTGCAAAGACTGAAATGGTACTTTTAATCCCAGACCCTATATCATTTATAAAGATATATTAAAAAGTAAGGGTCCCAACACTGAACCTTGGGGTACACCACTGATAACTTTAGACTATTCAGAGTAAGAATCATTAACCACTACTCTCTAAATTCTATCTTTTAGCCAATTTTCTGTCCAATTACAAACTGATCTTTC
This sequence comes from Pelophylax lessonae, assembly GCF_965119305.1. Lineage (NCBI taxonomy): Eukaryota > Metazoa > Chordata > Amphibia > Anura > Ranidae > Pelophylax > Pelophylax lessonae. The sequence goes on from NC_138772.1 coordinate 236,502,830, forward strand.
CAAGCCAGTAGACTTTACCTTACACATTAGCCGTGTGTGGGGAACTGTGTCAAACGCTTTTGCAAAATCCAAGAATACTACGTCCACAGCCACCCCTCTGTCCAAGGTTTTACTTGCCTCCTCATAAAAAGAAATCAGGTTTGTTTGACAACTTCTGTCTCTCATGAATCCATGCTGTCTGTTGCTTAAAATATTTTTTTCCAGCAAGAACTCCTCTATGTGGTCTTTTTTATTAAACTCTCCAATATGAATATCTTCCCGACTATAGCAGTTAAAATAACGTGTCTATAGTTACTTGGCAAAGACTTTGATCCCTTTTTAAATATAGGCACCACATTGGCCCTACGCCAATCCAGTGGTACTATTCCAGTCCTTAACGAGTCCCTAAAAATAAGAAACCAAGGCTTAGAAATTTCAGCGCTCAGTTCTTTTAGGATGCGTGGGTGGATGCCATCTGGTCCACCCTTATTCGGTCTAAATATTTCTGGACCATATCACTTTTGAGCCATTGTGGATCATTTGGGGCTGTGGCAATACCCTCCTCATTATGGTCATGAGCTCCCCCATGCTCCTCTGTATATACAGAGCTGATGAAAGTATTTAATAAATTTGCCTTCTCATTGTCCCCAGTCACCCACTGATTATTTTGTAAAGGGCCTACATGCTCAGACCTAATCTTTTTACTGTTAATATATTTGAAGAATTTTTTGGGGTTTGTCCTACTATCTTTTGCAGTCTGTCGTTCATTTTGGATTTTTGCGTCCCTGATTTGCTTTTGACATATTCGGTTTTTATTCTTTGTAACAATTAAACAATGATAGTGTTCCCTCATTTTTAGATTTTTGTAAAAGCCCCTTTCTTTTTATCTATAGCTTTTTTAACTTTTGCCGTGAGCCACATAGGTTTTATTTTTAGCCTTTTAAACTTGTTACCCATGGGAATATACTTTGCAATGAGTTTGCATAAAGTCTTTTTGAAAAATTCCCATTTCTGTTCTGTGCTCATCTATGCCAATATTCCCTCCCAGTCTAAATCCTGGAGAGCAGCCCTCATCCTTGGAAAATTTGCTCTCTTAAAGGTAAGTGTTTTTGTATTTCCTGTATGCATTTTTTGCTTACAGCTAACATTAAATGAAATCATGTTATAGTCACTGCTACCCAGATGTTCTTTTATATGAACATTGTTAATAAGCTCTGCATGGTTTGCGATTACCAGGTCCAACCGAGCATCATTTCTAGTGGGGGCCTCAATAAACTGCACCATAAAAATTATCTTGTAATAGGTTTATAAATTTGTGCCCTTTAACTGTTCCAGCAGTGCCATTACTCCAGTCAATGTCTGGGTAGTTAAAATCCCCCATTATTAACACTGTCCCAGCCCTTGCAGCCCTTTCTATCTATCCCAGGAGCTGAGTCTCCACCTCCTCATTAATACTGGGAGGTCTATAACAAACTCCAATGATGATCTTTTATTTTTTACGCACACCCATGTACATTTCAACCCATACTGCTTCAGATTTTGCACAATCTCCATCAACAAGGTCATCTTTAACACTCACTTTGAGATCACTTCTCACATAGAGACAAACACCACCACCCCTCCGTTTTACCCTGTCTTTCTGAAAGGGAGCATAGCCAGGAATATTAATAGCCCAGTCATGTGAAGAATGAAGCCAAGATTCAGCAATACCAATTAAGTCATAGTTCTCCTCGTGCACCAGAGATTCCAACTCACCTATTTTGCTTGGCAGACTTCTGGCATTGGTGAACAAACAACTTTAAATCATTGTCCCATTTTGCACACTTATTTTGCATGTTTTTAATTTTGTTACAAATAGTACCATTTCCAATGGTTGTTTGTAACATGGGAACCTTCTTATCCTCTGCCATAACTCTCCCCCCATCTTTCCCCATTCCACCCACCAATCGGGGGTGACCCCTGTCTGACCGGTCTGCCAAATCATAATCTAATTCACCCTCCCCCCTCAATCCCAGTTAACTAGTATTGGTGGTAATGTAACAACCCAGGTACGCTGTATTGCAATACATGTCCAGCCGAAGGGGCATGTTTTCACAACACAGACCACCAGTAGTACATTAACCGATATTATATAGATATGTTGTTTACCCCCAGGTTGCTATGGCCTTGCACGCGCATATAACATAGCCAGCGAAATGGCTACAGATCACGTACCACTGGGTTGCTAAGACCCTGCACATAAACACAGCATAGTTTACCCATTGGAACATTAAACAAAATGGTCATGGGTCACGTGCTCCTGGGTTGCTAGGATAGCATACATTGGAGGGTGCAGCAAGATGGCACCGTGCCTGATGTCAGTGTGATGAAGCACATAGGGCGCAGCTACAGCGTCATTGCATCACTTGTGGTCTGGGTCCATGGAGCGCTTGTATTTTGGAGCACTATGTTAAGGACACAATGACTGATAGCACTTGTCACTCTCATTTGTAATCGCCAAAGGACTTCTGATTTGTAGCACTGGTCACTTTTAATGCTATTTGCACTAACTTCTGAACTTTTTTCATACATTTATTTTAAGATATTGTTTATCTATTATGCTAAACTGCTTGTGTTTTTTATACATGCAATTTTTGCAGTAGTTGCAGTGGAGGCAACACACACACACACACACACACACACACACACACACAATTCCCGTCAATAGTGCGGAATCACTTAACACCTAGCAACAGTTATAGCGTCTACAAACTATGATGTATGAATTTTTGTATATTTTTTTTATATCAGTAATGGCAGTGATCAGCAACTAATAGTAGGACTGTACTATACAGTGATCAGCGCTAAAAATACGCGCGATCACTGTACTAATGACACTGACTGGGAAGAGGGTCAAAATCTAGGGCGAGCAAAGGGTTAAATGTGTGCCTTGCAAGTGTTTTTGTGTACTTTGTGAGGTGCTTTTACAGGAAAAGAAAATCTATCACATCCCTGCTGTCAGAAAGGAACTCTGCCTTGTTTACATAGGCAGAGCTCTGTCCAGCCTCTCTTCCTGACAATTGGTGGGTGCCAACGTACATCCATTGGCTGGCACCCGCTGATAGGCTTCTGCTGTGACTAATCACAGCAGAAGCGGTGCTCCCCCTATGTGGAAGTGCATAATTGCGTATATATTCATGATTCTGCACAGACCGGCCACCCTGTAGTAGTAAATCTGCTATAGGGTGGTCGTTAAGTGTTTAATGTGGAATGTATGTTTCATGCTAAAGAACATTTTATTAATACTTTTTTTTTTTTTTTTTTTTTTTTTTATCAAGTTGTTATGGGTAGAATTCCATTTTTAAATTGTGTGTTGAGCTTATTTGCATTTTAGCTCAAAAAAAAATAAGCAATTGGCAAAGCATTAACTCTTTTTCACAGTGTTGGTTTTATAGGATTCTTGCATTTAACTTTGCACCCTACAGCACCCACACACTCTCTGGAGAGCAATTCAGCGTCAAGCAATTATATGCACCAGTAAATAATTAACAGTCTTGTTTTACATGTTTTAAATATTGCTGAAGTAACTTTTTTTTTTTTTTTTTCCCAGGTACATGGACCCCTTTCAATCCTTCTACTGTTAGGTCCATTATCTGTAAGTAATTAACAAAGCTGAACTCTAATCACACAGCTAAATACAAAGATGAAATGTAGTTTTACACGCCAAAAGATCTGTAATTGTGTTAAGTAAGCCTTGTTGTAATGCAGGCACCACTGACAGACAGCAAAACCAGGTCAGATGCCTAAGGCTTGTCCAGATTGTTTCGGTTGTGAGATAGTGTGTAAATCTCACCTGTTCCTCAATCTGCAACCACCCGCTCTTTTGCAGAGGTGCGGGGCTGCAGTTCATTTATATTGGCACCCCCACGCATCTGAAAACACAGCACATTGTCATCTGAGGGAAATCAGATGGTGTAAAAGATGCAAGAACCTTTTACTGCATGAAACACAGGCATAGCAGCCCATTGAATGGGCTGCCATGCCTGTGCAAAAAATAGCTTGTTTTTTGTTTTTATAAGCTTGGGCCATCAAACTAAAAGCAACTGAGTGTTGAAATGAGAACATGCACAATTAAGAACAATGGGATTCTGCATGTTGAGCGTAGCTAGGCATTGGGTACTGCACTAAAAGAACGCTCCGGTATGAATGGGAGCTTGGTGGACAGTTTGTTTCTTATTCCTGATTTTTAAATGTTGGTCCTTTTTTTTTTAATTTCATATAATAGGGCAATTTTTTCTTCATAAGCTTGTTAAAGCTGATGTTGGCTCTAAAGGTCCAGGATTTATTTGAATGTGTTTTTGTGAGAGGCACATTTCCGTGCCTTGGATGTGCCCAGTATACCTGAAGTTTATACCGTATACCATTTTGAAGTGTCCCAGTGGTTTATTAAATGTTAGAGAAATGAGTGATCAAAAATCGAATTTTCTCCTAAGTTGGGTGTATATAATGATTGTCTGAGCTGGTCTCCGCTTGTGAGCAATAGCTTTGGAGGCTGTACTTGGAGCTTGCTGGTCTGGAAGATTGCAAGCCTGGAACGTTACCCTCAGGCACTTAGCTCTGCATTTTGGAGCTTTCCAGACCTTTTGTGCATTGTGTTAACTGCATAGTGCTCTCCAGGCCCAGAGCAGTGGCACAGCCTTTGATGGGACCTGGTCTCCTAGGACTCGCATAGTTAATAGGCCTTTTGGTTTTGGTGAGGCTAGCCTAGAATGAAACATTTTGGCACTGTTAATGGCAGAGAACTCTCCCAAGTCTAGAGCCATAACAGCCTCTTGGGTGACCCAATCCTCTGCCTGAGTTTGAGTGGACCGAAGCACTGGGACCTAACTCACAGTTGGTACCATTAGGCGTCAATTTAAAGTTTCCCCTACCACGTCTTACAACAGTAACCTTTAAGGCTTCCATCAGCCTTAAATGTTAACACCGTAAAATATGTTGGAGCTCTGAAATAATCCACTAGATGGGGTTTAGCAGTTGCATTCTTTCTCCTCCCCAATATCCACTTTGGATCTTTATTGCTCTGTGCGCAATTAATGGAAGAATCTGCTCGCATAGTCTCTAAGCACTCTCTAGCTCTATTCACAACATAATCTATTTTTCTCTGTCGCTCATTGACAGACGTAGTCTTCTTGATTCACAAGAACTGGGTTATGTTGTCTCCGCAGGAGCAGGACTAGGCAGAAAGAAAAAACGTTCTGGCTCCACCTTAGGGGCAGTCCCTGAGGGTATATCCTCCCTCTCTCTGCTACAAGGCATCAGTTTTTTTCTGTCTAGTCAGGAGTAAGGACCTAAGTTCCTTGCTGGGATCTTTTTGGTCCTGGCAAGAATATTTTTTAGGTAGTTTTCTCCAGTGTTTTTTTCCTGTGAGATCTTCAAGCAAATATGCCGGACTGGGGCGGGGCCGGGCGACGGGCTGGATGTTGAGATCCAGTGGTCACCCCGGTTTCAGCCTACGAGCGCGTGCAGACCAGAGCTCCGCGCTGGGTCGGCCGCGACGGAGTCCCATTGGAGGGACTGACCTTACGAGTTAAAAGTCTCGCTTGGACGCCAGGAACCAGAGAGTCGAGGCGTCCGGAGTGGTCCACAACCCCCCACCCCGGTGGAGAGGGTATTGTGAAGAGAGGGTGCCTGTCGGTTCGGTATGGTGAGTAAACGTTCCCTTTTTTTTCCTCGTTATGAGGCAGTATGAATTATGGGCCCCTCCATACATGGTCAGTATATATCTGACACTAAAAGTCCCCCTTGTAAATACAGTATGTGTTTGGTGGGAAGTGGACTTGGTTTGAGAGCTAACACTCTACCCAGCAGACTGTAGTATTACAGCAGACATAGGGGGTATAATCCTACCTTAATTGTAGTGTACCTCCTGCAGATCGATAAACCGCCACTTAGCAGAGATGCAGGTGGATGTGCTGGGAAAAACGATTTCGGCAGTCCGCCGCCATTTTGCCGTAGACCGGGTGCATGAATGTCCTCAGGTCACGCCGGCCGCCATGTTTTTGGAGTCTATTGTCTCCCGTATGGGGGCGGCCATGTTTGATGAGCCCAGCTACCTCGTGGAGAGCTGGGAACGCCGGAAGGCGTACACAGGGGGCGGAGCCACGTCCTTCTACCCGGGAAAACGAACACAGCTCTTTCCAGTCTGTAAAAGACAGACGCTGACTGCAGTTGGTTGGAAACTTCTCTGCATCGGGTGGTGAGCCTTGGGGGTCCCTCTCTCTCTCTGTGGGGATCGAGAAGCAGGTACTCTGAGGGGCGCTATTGCGCTAGGGGGAGACACATAAAAAAAAAAAAAAGGTATTTTTTTTATTTTAAAAAAAAAAAAAAAAAAGTTTTTTGTTTTTTCTGGCAGAGGTGTCCTGAATTAACATGGACCCTGCCACTCATGTATCTCCACCGGATCCCCTCAAGGTGTCTGCAGGATCCTCCAGCACCCCACTGACGGTTGAATCATTGTCAGCTATTATGGAAACTTTTGTGTCCCGGGTGGAAGTGGCTTGTCAGGGACAGGGCGCAAGAAAGCGACCTCCGCCTAACCCCTTATTATCTGAAACTTCGGATTCAGAATCTGAGCCTATTTCTGCAGTTGCAGGTACTTCATCTGGGATTGGTGTCTCGGGTACTCTCTCTTCAGACAGTGAGGAGGATGTTTCGGCATCAGCCATAGCCCGAGAGGAAGCGTTGGTAAACGCACTCATTGTATCTGTTCAAGAAACCTTAAGATTACAGGGTATTCCGTCGGAAATAGCTGAAACTGAAATCCCTTTTGGGACTAAAAAACGCATCAAAGTGGCGAAGGTTTTTCCATTGCCCAAATGTTTTGGCAATCCAATCAAAGAAGAATGGAGTTTGCCAAAACGCACCTCTGCTATTTCTAAACGCATTAACAGGCGTTATCCGTTTGAGGAAACCCTCATTAAGAAATGGACAGAACCACCTGTGGTGGATTCACCAATTGCTAGATTGAATAAAGCCACGGTTATTCCTTTAGAAGACGCTCCGTCTTTTAAAGATCCAGTGGATCGCAAGATAGAAGCTATGTCTCGCACCATGTTTTCCTTGATTGGATCAGCTTTCAGACCAATAATTGCTATTGGTCTGGTTTCGCAGACTGTAACTGAATGGACCAAGTGGTTACGCCGGGACTTAGAAGAGGTCCCTCAGGCGGTATCAGATTTGTTGGAACAAATGATACAGGGGTTACAGTTTGTGTGTGATGCGGCGTTAGGCGCCACTCCATTATTGGCGCGAGCATCAGTTTCAGCAGTGGTTCTCAGGCGTACACTGTGGCTAAAAGGTTGGTTAGCCGACCAAGGTTCCAAAAAAGCATTGGCTAATATCCCCTTTTTTAGGAGAGCGTCTATTTGGAGCCAACTTAGATGAGATCATTAAGGATCTCACGGGTGGAAAGAGCACCTTTTTACCGCAAAATGTTAAGGGTAAAGGAACTCGTCAAAGACGAGGGCCTTCTTTCTCTGCTCACAAAAAGTTTTTTCGTCCCGCGGGTGAAAAAATTAAGTCCTCCAAAGCTCCTTCAGGAGGCTTCAGGGGACGTTGGTCGGGCAAGCAAAAGCCCGCCCCCTCCAGACCTGAAGATAAATCGTCCAAAGCCTGAAGGTGCGCCCCCACCCATAATTGGGGTGGGGGGACGTCTTCGCCGGTTCCCGGATCCATGGCTTTCCAGAATCCCGGACAAGTGGGTTTGCGAAGTCATAAGGTCAGGGTACAAGTTCGAGTTTCGATCTCTCCCACCGGCGCGATTTCTCTATCGCTCATTGACAGACGTAGTCTTCTTGATTCTCAAGAGCTGGGTTATGTTGTCTCCGCAGGAGTAGGACTAGGCAAAAAGACAAAACGTTCTGGCTCCACCTTAGGGGCAGTCCCTGAGGGTATATCCTCCCTCTCTCTGCTACAGGGAATCAGTTTTTTTCTGTCTAGTCAGGAGTAAGGACCTAAGTTCCTTGCTGGGATCTTTTGGTCCTGGCAAGACTTTTTTTCTTTAAGAAAAAGACATTTTTTAGGTAGTTTCTCCAGTGTTTTTTCCTGTGAGATCTTCAAGCAAAAATGCCGGACTGGGCGACACTTGTGGTCACCCCAGCCGGCCTACGAGCGCGCGCAGACCATGGCATTGCGCTTGGTCGGCCGCGACATATTCAAGTAAGTATGCGGGGCCGGGCGACGGACTGGATGTTGAGATCCAGTGGTCACCCCGGTTTCTGCCTACGAGCGCGTGCAGACCAGAGCTCCGCGCTGGGTCGGCCGCGACGGAGTCCCAGTGAAGGGACTGACTTTGCGAGTTAAAAGTCTCGCTTGGACGCCAGGTACCAGAGAGTCGAGGCGTCCACAAACCCCCACCCCGGTGGAGAGGGTATTGTGAAGAGAGGGTGCCTGTCGGTTCGGTATGGTGAGTAAACGTTCCCTTTTTTCCTCATTATGAGGCAGTATATATTATGGGCCCCTCCATATATGGTCAGTATATATCTGATACTTACAAGTCCCCCTTGTAATACAGCATGTGTTTGTGGGAAGTGGACTTGGTTCAAGAGCTAACACTCTACCCAGCAGACTGTAACATTACAGCAGACATAGGAGGTATAATCCTACCTTATGTGCAGTGTATCTCTGTAGATCCATATGTCACCTCTTAGCAGAGTGCAGGTGGATGTGCTGGGAAGACGATATCGGCGGTCCGCCGCCATTTTGCCGTAGACCGTATGCATGTATGTCCTCAGGTCACGCCGGCCGCCATGTTTTTGGAGTCTTATGTCTCTTCTATGGGGGCGGCCATGTTTTGTGAGCCCAGCTACCTCGTGGAGGGCTGGGAACGCCGGAAGGCGTACACAGGGGGCGGAGCCACGCCTTCTACCCGGGAAAAAGCAAACAGCTCCTTCCAGTCTGTGTAAAACAGACGCTGACTGCAGTTGGTTGGAAACTGCACTGCATCGGTTGGTGAGCCTTGGGGGTCCCTCTCTCTCTCTCTGGGATCGAGAAGCAGGTACTCTGAGGGGCGCTATTGCGCTAGGGGGAGACACACAAAAAAAAAAAAAAAAGAAAAAGTTTTTTTGTTTTTGCTGGCAAAGGTGTCCTGTATTAACATGGACCCTGCCACTCATGTATCTCCTCCGGATCCCCTCGAGGGGTCTGCGGGATCCTCCAGCACCCCATTGACAATTGAATCATTGTCAGCTATTATGGAAACGTTTGTGTCCCGGGTGGAAGTGGCTTGTCAGGGACAGGGCGCAAGAAAGCGACCCCCGCCTAACCCCTTATTATCTGAAACCTCGGATTCAGACTCTGAGCCTATTTCTGCAGTTGCAGGTACTTCATCTGGGATTGGTGTCTCGGGTCCTGTCTCTTCAGACAGTGAGGAAGATGTTTCGGCATCCGCCATAGCCCGAGAGGAAGCGTTGGTAAACGCACTCATTGTATCTGTTCAAGAGACCTTAAGGTTACAGGGTATTCCATCAGAAATAGCTGAAACTGAGATCCCTTTTGGGACTAAAAAACGCATCAAAGTGGCGAAGGTTTTTCCATTGCCCAAATGTTTTGGCAATCCAATCGAAGAAGAATGGCGTCTGCCAAAACGCACGTTTACTATTTCTAAACGCATTGACAGGCGTTATCCGTTTGAGGAAACCCTTATTAAGAAATGGACAGAACCACCTGTGGTGGATTCACCAATTGCTAGATTGAATAAAGCCACGGTTATTCCTTTAGAAGACGCTCCGTCTTTTAAAGATCCAGTGGATCGCAAGATAGAAGCTATGTCTCGCACCATGTTTTCCTTGATTGGATCAGCTTTCAGACCAATAATTGCTATTGGTCTGGTTTCGCAGACTGTAACTGAATGGACCAAGTGGTTACGCCGGGACTTAGAAGAGGTCCCTCAGGCGGTATCAGATTTGTTGGAACAAATGATACAGGGGTTACAGTTTGTGTGTGATGCGGCGTTAGGCGCCACTCCATTATTGGCGCGAGCATCAGTTTCAGCAGTGGTTCTCAGGCGTACACTGTGGCTAAAAGGTTGGTTAGCCGACCAAGGTTCCAAAAAAGCATTGGCTAATATCCCCTTTTTTAGGAGAGCGTCTATTTGGAGCCAACTTAGATGAGATCATTAAGGATCTCACGGGTGGAAAGAGCACCTTTTTACCGCAAAATGTTAAGGGTAGAGGAACTCGTCAAAGACGAGGGCCTTCTTTTTCTGCTCACAAGAGGTTTTTTCGTCCAGCGGGTGAAAAAACTAAGTCCTCCAAAGCTCCTGCAGGAGGCGTCAGGGGTCGTTGGTCGGGCAAGCAAAAGCCCGCCCCCTCCAGACCTGAAGATAAACCATCCAAAGCCTGAAGGTGCGCCCCCACCCATAACTGGGGTGGGGGGACGTCTTCGCCGGTTCCCGGATCCATGGCTTTCCAGAATCCCGGACAAGTGGGTTTGCGAAGTCATAAGGTCAGGGTACAAGATCGAGTTTCGATCTCTCCCACCGGCGCGATTCTTCCCTTCCAATATCCGACTATCCTCAGATCGTTTAGAAGATCTGCGGAGAGCAGTCACAGATCTACTACAACAAGGAGTGGTAGTCCACGTTCCTTGGACAGAACGGTTTCAAGGGTTTTATTCAAACCTATTTACAATACCCAGGAAAGAGGGCAAAGTGCGTCCAATTCTGGACTTAAGAGCACTCAATTCTTTCGTCAACATAAGAAGATTCAGAATGGAGTCCATTCGCATGGTAGCAGCCTTCCTGCATCCAGGGAATGTCCTAGCGTCCATAGACATCAAGGACGCCTATCTTCACATTCCCATTTTCGCAGGACATCAGCGTTTTCTACGCTTTTCCGTAGAGGAGAACCACTATCAGTTTGTGGCGTTACCTTTCGGTCTCGCCACGGCTCCGCGGGTCTTCACAAAGGTGTTGGCTCCAATGTTGGCACTTCTGCGCCAAAGAGGTATATCGATTCTAGGTTACCTAGACGATCTTCTGCTTCATGCAGAGTCTCCTCAGACCTTGCTACAATACATAGAAATTACTATGATTTCTTTACAGGAATTCGGGTGGCTGGTGAACCAGCAAAAGTCATTTCTGGTTCCCACCCAGAGGCTCGAATATCTGGGTCTAATTCTAGACACAGTCAGGACAAGAGTTTTCCTTCCGGTAGGGAAACTCCGAAAGATTCAATCAGCAGTCCAGTTGTTACTGTCCAACAGCTGGTTTTCCCTTCGGACTTGCATGAGGGTTCTGGGGTTGATGGTGGCTTCCTTCGAAGCAGTCCCATTTGCCCAGTCCCATACCCGAATTCTTCAGCAAGAGATTCTTCTCAGATGGAATCGGAATCCGGAATCCCTGGACAATCAGATACGATTGAGCAAACAGACCAGAGAGTCTCTGGTTTGGTGGCTTCGGTCTCCAATGCTCAGCCAGGGAAAGTCATTTCTGCCAATATATTGGACGATAGTGACCACGGATGCCAGTCTATCCGGATGGGGAGGAATTCTTGGTCAGTTATCTGTCCAGGGACTTTGGTCCCCGGAAGAATCCAGGTTACCGATAAATGTATTGGAACTGAGAGAGCGATCAGACTTTGTCTGATTCACTGGACCGAGCAGCTCCAGGGCAGCCCGGTTCGGATCCAGTCGGACAATGCCACGGCCGTGGCTTATGTCAATCACCAGGGGGGCACCAAGAGTGTCCGAGCGGCCAAAGAAGTGGCTTGCATTCTTCGCTAGGCGGAACGATTTGTTCCAGCAATCTCTGCGGTGTTCATTCCGGGGGTGGAGAATTGGCAGGCAGATTATCTCAGCCGTCAGACCCTGGATCAGGGGGAATGGTCCCTCCATCCAGACGTTTTTCACCAGTTGTGCCTACGGTGGGGCACCCCGGATGTGGATCTGTTGGCATCACGATTCAACAGGAAAGTTCAGAGATTCGTGGCTCGCTCCCGCGATCCTCTAGCAGAAACCGCAGACGCACTGATCGCCCCGTGGGGGCAATACCAGCTAATATATGCCTTCCCTCCTCTCGCGTTACTGCCAAGACTTCTTCGCAGGATAGAGGAGGAAGGAATCCCAGTAATCCTGGTAGCTCCGGACTGGCCTCGTCGAGCTTGGTACGCCGACATGGTCAGACTGGTGGCGGACGTCCCATGGAGACTTCCTCTCAGGGAGGATCTACTGTCTCAGGGACCGATCTTCCATCCTGCTTTACGATCGCTGGCTTTAACGGCCTGGCTATTGAGACCCAGGTGCTGAAGGACAAAGGTTTGTCAGCTTCAGTTATTCCTACTCTAGTTGAAGCAAGGAAAGCGACTTCCAGAAAGATTTATCATCGCACATGGAAGTCCTACATTGCATGGTGTGAACCTTTGGGGTTCCGTCCTCGGTCTTATTCGATTAGTCGAATATTGGCTTTTCTGCAACAAGGGGTTGAGCAGAAACTGGCCTTGAGTACTATCAAGGGTCAGGTCTCAGCATTAGCCATCTTCTTTCAGAAGCCTTTGGCTACTCATTCCTTGGTGCGGAACTTCATCCAGGGGGTGCGACATCTGGCTCCGCCAGTGCACGCGCCGTTACCCCCCTGGGATCTTAATTTAGTGTTGTCGGTTCTTCAGAAACCTCCCTTTGAAGATATTAGGGAGATTCCTCTACCCACGTTGTCCCAGAAGGTGGCCTTCTTGGTGGCTATTACTTCTGCACGCAGGGTGTCAGAACTGGCCGCATTATCTTGTCGTTCACCATATCTGGTGGTTCATAGAGATAAGGTGGTTCTTCGTCCGAATCCATCCTTCCTACCAAAAGTGGTTTCAGAATTTCATCTGAATGAAGAAATTGTATTACCTTCCCTGTGTCCTAAGCCCAGTCATCCTCGGGAGTTTGCTTTACACTCCTTGGATGTGGTCCGGGCGATCAGGGTATACTTGAAAACGACAGACTCGTTTCGCAAGACGGATTCACTTTTTGTGATCCCAGATGGACCCAAAAAGGGGTTGCCTGCATCTGCCGCGACCATTTCCAGATGGATCAGACAGACGGTAGTGCAGGCTTATTCTATTAAGGGTCGGGAGCCCCCGTTCCCTGTTAAGGCGCACTCCACTCGGGCACTTAGTGCGTCATGGGCCTTTCGCCATCAGGCGTCAGTGGTCCAGGTGTGCAAGGCGGCTACCTGGTCGTCGGTGCATACCTTTTCTAAACATTATAAAGTTGATGTAATGGCATCGTCTGATGCCTCATTTGGCCGCAAGGTTTTGCAGGCCGCAATTTGAGGAGACCAGTGGTCTACCTCGAGGGTTTTTTTCCGTTGGAAAATTTTTTCTTTAGTCTCATTCTTTGTTTATAATGAGCCTTTAAAACTTCTAGTTTGGCACCGGTTGGGCCTTCTAGATTGGATTTGATTTTGTCAATCCCACCCCTCATTTGTGGCACTGCTTCTGGATGTCCCAGCTCTTGAGAATCAAGAAGACTACGTCTGTCAATGAGCGATAGAGAAAAATGGATTTTTGTAAGAACTTACCGTAAAATCCTTTTCTCTTAAGCTCATTGACAGACGTAGTACCCGCCCCTCTATCATTGAGTTGGGTTGGGTTAAATTCTCTGTACTGCTTTAAACAGAACTGATTCCCTGTAGCAGAGAGAGGGAGGATATACCCTCAGGGACTGCCCCTAAGGTGGAGCCAGAACGTTTTGTCTTTCTGCCTAGTCCTACTCCTGCGGAGACAACATAACCCGGCTCTTGAGAATCAAGAAGACTACGTCTGTCAATGAGCTTAAGAGAAAAGGATTTTACGGTAAGTTCTTACAAAAATCCATTTTCTTCCCTTCCAATATCAGACTATCCCCGGATCGTTTAGAAGATCTGCGGAGAGCAGTCACGGATTTACTACAACAAGGAGTGGTAGTCCACGTTCCTTGGACAGAACGTTTTCAAGGGTTTTATTCAAACCTATTTACAATACCCAGGAAAGAGGGCAAAGTGCGTCCAATTCTGGACTTAAGGGCACTCAATTCCTTTCTCAACATAAGGAAATTCAAGATGGAATCCATTCGCACAGTAGCAGCCTTCCTGCATCCAGGGAATGTCCTAGCGTCCATAGACATCAAGGACGCCTATCTTCACATTCCCATTTTCGCAGGACATCAGCGGTTTCTACGCTTTTCCGTAGAAGAGAACCACTATCAGTTTGTGGCGTTACCTTTCGGTCTCGCCACGGCTCCTTGGGTCTTCACGAAGGTGTTGGCCCCAATGTTGGCACTACTGCGCCAAAGAGGCATATCGATTCTAGGTTACCTAGACGATCTCCTGCTTCATGCAGAGTCTCCTCAGACCCTGCTACAAAACCTAGAAATTACTATAATTTCTTTACAGGAATTCGGGTGGCTGGTGAACCAGCAAAAGTCATTTCTGGTTCCCACCCAGAGGCTCGAATATCTGGGTCTAATTCTAGACACAGTCAGGTCAAGAGTTTTCCTTCCGGTAGGGAAACTCCGGAAGATTCAATCGGCAGTCCAGTTGTTACTATCCAACAGCTGGTCTTCTCTTCGAACTTGCATGAGGGTTCTGGGGTTGATGGTGGCTTCCTTCGAAGCAGTCCCATTTGCCCAGTCCCATACCCGAATTCTTCAGCAAGAGATTCTTCTCAGATGGAATCGGAATCCGGAATCCTTGGACAATCGGATCCGATTGAGCAAACAGACCAGAGAGTCTCTGGTCTGGTGGCTTCGGTCTCCGATGCTCAGCCAGGGAAAGTCATTTCTGCCAATATATTGGACGATAGTGACCACGGATGCCAGTCTATCCGGATGGGGAGGAAGTCTCGGTCAGTTATCTGTCCAGGGACTTTGGTCCCTGGAAGAATCCAGGTTGCCGATAAATGTATTGGAACTGAGAGCGATCAGACTTTGTCTGATTCACTGGACCGAGCAGCTCCAGGGCAGCCCGGTTCGGATCCAGTCGGACAACGCCACGGCCGTGGCTTATGTCAATCACCAGGGGGGCACCAAGAGTGTCCGAGCGGCCAAAGAAGTGGCTTGCATTCTTTGCTGGGCGGAACGATTTGTTCCAGCTATCTCTGCGGTGTTCATTCCGGGGGTGGAGAATTGGCAGGCAGATTATCTCAGCCGTCAGACTCTGGATCAGGGGGAATGGTCCCTCCATCCAGAAGTTTTCCACCAGTTGTGCCTACGGTGGGGTACCCCGGATGTGGATCTGTTGGCATCACGATTCAACAGGAAAGTACAGAGATTCGTGGCTCGCTCCCGCGATCCTCTAGCAGAGACCGCAGACGCACTGATCGCCCCGTGGGGGCAATACCAGCTAATGTATGCCTTCCCTCCTCTCGGGTTACTGCCAAGACTTCTTCGCAGGATAGAGGAGGAAGGAATTCCAGTAATCCTGGTAGCTCAGGACTGGCCTCGCCGAGCTTGGTACGCCGACGTGGTCAGACTGGTGGCAGACGTCCCGTGGAGACTTCCTCTCAGGGAGGACCTACTGTCTCAGGGACCGATCTTCCATCCTGCTTTACGATTGCTGGCTTTAACGGCCTGGCTATTGAGACCCAGGTGCTGAAGGACAAGGGATTGTCAGCTTCAGTTATTCCTACTCTAGTTAAAGCAAGGAAAGCGACTTCCAGAAAGATTTATCATCGTACATGGAAGTCCTACATTGCATGGTGTGAACCTCGGTTCCGTCCACGGTCTTATTCGGTTAGTCGAATATTAGCTTTTCTGCAACAAGGGGTTGAGCAGAAACTGGCCTTGAGCACTATCAAGGGTCAGGTCTCAGCATTAGCTATCTTCTTTCAGAAGCCTTTGGCTACTCATTCCTTGGTGCGGAATTTCATCCAGGGGGTGCGACATCTGGCTCCACCAGTGCGTGCGCCGTTACCACCCTGGGATCTTAATTTAGTATTGTCGGTTCTTCAGAAACCTTCCTTTTGAAGATATTAGGGAGATTCCTCTACCTACGTTGTCCCAGAAGGTGACCTTCTTGGTGGCTATCACTTCTGCACGCAGGGTGTCAGAACTGGCCGCTTTATCTTGTCGTTCCCCATATCTGGTGGTTCATAGAGATAAGGTGGTTCTTCGTCCGAATCCATCCTTCCTACCAAAAGTGGTTTCAGAATTTCATCTGAATGAAGAAATTGTATTACCTTCCCTGTGTCCTAAGCCCAGTCATCCTCGGGAGTTTTGCTTTACACTCCTTGGCTGTGGTCCGGGCGATCAGGGTATACTTGAAAACGACAGACTCGTTTCGCAAGACGGATTCACTTTTTGTGATCCCGGATGGACCCAAAAAGGGGTTGCCTGCATCTGCCGCGACTATTTCCAAATGGATCAGACAGACGGTGGTACAGGCTTATTCTATTAAGGGTTGGGAGCCCCCGTTCCCTGTTAAGGCGCACTCCACTCGGGCACTTAGTGCGTCATGGGCCTTTCGCCATCAGGCGTCAGTGGTCCAGGTGTGCAAGGCGGCTACCTGGTCGTCGGTGCATACCTTTACAAAACATTATAAAGTTGATGTAATGGCATCGTCTGATGCCTCGTTTGGCCGCAAGGTTTTGCAGGCCGCCATTTGAGGAGACCAGTGGTCTGACTCGAGGGTTTTTTTCCGTTGGAAATTTTCATTTGAGTCTCATTCTTTGTTTATAATGAGCCTTTAAAACTTCTAGTTTGGCACCGGTTGGGCCTTCTAGATTGGATTTTGATTTCGGTCAATCCCACCCCTCATTTGGGGCACTGCTTCTGGATGTCCCAGTTCTTGTGAATCAAGAAGACTACGTCTGTCAATGAGCGACAGAGAAAATCGGATTTTTGTAAGATCTTACCGTAAAATCCTTTTCTCTTAGCTCATTGACAGACGTAGTACCCGCCCCTCTATCATTGAGTTGGGTTGGGTTAAATTCTCTGTTGCTGCTTTGTGACAGAACTGATGCCTTGTAGCAGAGAGAGGGAGGATATACCCTCAGGGACTGCCCCTAAGGTGGAGCCAGAACGTTTTTTCTTTCTGCCTAGTCCTGCTCCTGCGGAGACAACATAACCCAGTTCTTGTGAATCAAGAAGACTACGTCTGTCAATGAGCTAAGAGAAAAGGATTTTACGGTAAGATCTTACAAAAATCCGATTTTGACCCTAGTGGGCCTTCACACTTAAATGTGGCATGGAACCCGATTACCATCTCTGATTTTGATTCAGAGTCTGCACAGTTCACTCCAGTGCATGTGTTCCTAATGGCTCACATTTTAAAATGTTTCTAACCTGGTTGATGCAGTGTGCTCTCCCTGCAGTTGGAGCAACTGCCTACTGGTATGGGGTCATTAAGCACTATTACAACTGCAAAAACCTCTCCGATACACTCTGGCTAAAACCTGTCTCTGAGGACTATAAACAACCTGTAGAAGCCATGGCTCCTTTTAACAGTGTGAATGAATGTTTGTTTGTTTTTTGTTTTGTTTTCCTATTTTTTATTGAGAAGTGGTCTCTGCCCACTGTTGATACATCATCCATCTAAACCATACCTACTATACAGGTAATGATGTTTTACCATTCAGGGATTTATGAAACATACTGTTCGAATCCCTACTTAAAGCGGTTGTAAACCCACTTCACAAACTTTTACCTATAGGTAAGCCTATATTAAGGTTTACCTATAGGTGCCATAAATATCTCCTAAACATGCACCGTTTAGGAGATATTTACAGTGCATACTGCCGATGTCGGCGCATGCGCTCTGATGGAACGGCCACCCGTGCCGTTCCTTCAGAGCCCAGTGCCATGAACGGCGGCTCCCGCGCGCGAGCGATGTAATCGCGCCTCCGGCCAATCAGATGGCCGGAGGACCCAAACCAGGAAGCAGGACGGCCGGACATGTCGGCCGTCCTGTCGCTGAGGGGGCGGCATGGCGGGGGCTTCCTTTTAAGGTAAGTACTTCATAATGAGCTCGTATGCGATGCATACTAGCTCATTATGCCTTTTCTCTTTACAGGGCTTTTTTTTTTCTAGTTTTTTTTTTTTTTTTTTTTTAAATGGCTTTACTTCCTCTTTAAGTCTGAATTTGAATTATCTGGAGTGATTCTCCATCCCATATTGGTGGTGACTTGGGAATCCATGTCACTGTGAAGCAGTTGTATTAAAAGTGACCTCCTCCAATATGGGAACAAACCCCTGTGTCCTAAAGCTTTTGGATCAAATGTCTGGGGTCAATAGTTCAGCTGTGGTAGCCACTTACAAGCATCCAAGCTTGTGTCATGCATGGGTGTAATGTCTGCTCTTATGCAGAGGGCATGTTGCTTTTGTGCCTTGGATGGTGAGGAATCGGATACACCAAAGGAACTTGCCCTTTAAGGGGAGGTGTCTCTTTGGTTATGTCCTTGGCTGTGTCGTTCCCTTACCCTCTGTGGTTGGCATGTTGGTCTGGCTTTGCACAGATCTTGGACTATGAGTTTACCGCGATCAAGGGCTGAAATCCTTGGTTTCATCTGCTCTGTCCTTTTGCTTGAAACGTACACTGCTGCTTTTGCTAGTGGGTGGCTGTTTGTCCTGCTGGATTCCTTATTGGTTTATCTCCAGTTTGGATGCTCAGATTTCCCTCCTATAGCTTCCACTGGAGCTACAAAGGGATGTGGCATCTTTTTATAGCTGCCCCTTCTGATATTACTACATTACACATTGTGCATCTTCCTAGAAATTTTTTTTTTTTTTTTTTATAGGTTCCCTGCACCCTGGGATCTCCAAATCCTGCCCTGATAGAAATCTTTCCTTGAACGTTGTCTCACTTAAACCCACTCTCCTCCCTCTCAGTGGAGTCCTTTCCCTTCAGGGTTGGTTTCATTCCTTGTGGTACCGGACTCTCTCTTTAAAATCATTCCCTCTCTTGAAGTTCTTTTGACTTGCAAGAATGACCAGGATCTGTTGCTATTACTCACTCTGCCTTTTGAGAGACTCAGACCTGACTCGTATGTCAACCCTAGTGCTCCTTCTTTTTCCTGGCATTCCCATTGTGAAAAGTCCATGCCCTAGATTCTCGCAGTTCCTGATAAGCAGAGTGTCAAATCCTCTATACCGGAGTATAACAGATATTTTCTCATTTACCTTTTAGGGAATCGTGGGATTGTCAGAAATCCCATTTCACATAGCTCCCCTTCTTGTGCTATTCCCTCATTAGTTAGAGAATCTGGAATTTTGGGAAAGGCACAAAACTGGTCCTTCAGACCTACAAGTATTGCTAATTACTGCTTTATTTTGGTCATGTTGGGAATTATCCTTTTTCCTCTTTCTCTCATCCGGGAAGGATTATTCTAATGGATTTTTACACTTGCCTAGTCTTTGAGTTTGCTTTTATAGAACAGAGCATTGGTCACATAGTTAGTTGGTTGATTTCTATGTTGGTCATTATTTTTTTAAAATATTAATGCCTCTTTTTCTTTTATGCGTGCAAGTATCTAAAGTCCTGTATTTGTAAAGGGAAGCGGCCAAGACACTGTTACCCAGCTGCAGAGTTCCTTCAAAAGAGAGAGAGTGCAAAACCAGAGTTCTTCATGAAACCTAATTACTGGATCCTCTTCCTACTCTCTATCAGCCAGGGACTTTATTGTATACAGATACCAGGAGCTGTAAAAATTAAAGGGGCTGAAACCTGACTTGAGAGTCTGTTGTGATATTTAGTGACCGATGCAATTGAGCCACTACCTGATTGGGTTCTGCAGGGTAAATCGGTGCCGCATACTAAAGCTGGTCACACACAGATTCGTTTTTTTTCTGTTCAGCTTGCAAGCTGAATGGGGCAAAAAAATGTCCATCCATGCTATATAGTGTTCTCCCACTGTGACTATTGCATTTTGTCAGCCGAACCTTCTTTCAAAATATCATAAATGTCTGATTTGAGGCAGGGATCTAACACCGAAGAGTTGCTGACTGGGGCGGGAGTGGTCATCTCAGGCGCTAAGCGGCTCACTGAGAGGCTGAGTCAGTTGCAGGTCCAGGCATGTGGACTCTATTGTCACGATCTTGCACAAGCCTGTACCGGTTCTGTGACGTCAGCAGACTTCAGCCCACTATCTGCTGAAAACAGGTCACAGGAGTGCAGAACAAACCACTCCTGTGATCCACAGGAGAAGTACAGCCAAAGGAGCTTTTGGCTGTACTTTTTTCCTTTTAAAAATACGATCACATTAGACCTTTTTGTCTGTCATTGGTGTTTTTACAATCTAATGTTCCTATCTTGTATATAAACTTTGAGTGGAATCTAGTTACCCTACGATTTTATGTCTTTAGGTTTTCGGACGAAACCTATGCAAATACTGTGAGAAAATAAAAACCTTATGAATATATAATATCCTAGTGGGATTTATATACTACAAGAAATATATTGAATATAAGTAAACTAGGAAGGAATGAGCACAGATGAGGAACAAAATGACTAAGTTATGGATAAAGAAAACGGGAGAGACGAAGCAAGGAGTACAGAAGTTAAGAGGCAGGAAATATACAAAAGAAGGTACCATAAGTACTGAGAGCCAGTGCAAAATGTTTATAACAAGGAGCAGAATGTTTAGTGACAAAGGATTACCAGTAAAGGTTTGTAGAATAGAGCAGATAAATGTTTTCTAGGATGAAGGATTGTGAGCTTGGAACAAGATAAATAGTTGTACCAGTGAGATAAAAATATCATATGGTCTGTAATAGAAATTTACAGGAAGATATCCTCGAATGGCATAAAAGTGTTTTTATTTATTTATTTTTTTTTTTTTTGCAGTTATTTCAAGATTTATATGAACTTTTCAATGACTCTTCATGCTCTTTTTCAGCTATGTTTGACCGTGATTGCAAAGGTGGTGTAAATTTCACTGAATTTACTGGGGTGTGGAAGTATATCACTGATTGGCAGAATATATTTCGGACCTACGACAGAGACAATTCTGGTTTTATTGACAAGGGCGAATTGAAACAAGCCTTATCAAATTTCGGTA
Organism: Pelophylax lessonae; assembly: GCF_965119305.1. Classification (NCBI taxonomy): domain Eukaryota; kingdom Metazoa; phylum Chordata; class Amphibia; order Anura; family Ranidae; genus Pelophylax; species Pelophylax lessonae. The sequence continues at coordinate 236,523,799 of NC_138772.1, forward strand.
ATTTTAATTTTCTTTACTTGTTTGGAAAAGTTTTCTTGATATAATTGTGTGTGTATGTGTATGTATATGTGTATGTATGTATGTATGTATGTGTGTGTGTGTGTGTGTGTGTGTGTGTATATATATATATATATATATATATATATATATATATATATATATATATACAGTGGGTACGGAAAGTATTCAGACCCCCTTAAATTTTTCACTCTTTGTTATATTGCAGCCATTTGCTAAAATCATTTAAGTTCATTCTTCTTCCTCATGAATGTACACATAGTACCCCATACTGACAGAAAAACACAGAGTTGTTGACATTGTTGCAGATTTATTAAAAAAGATAAACTGAAATATCACATGGTCCTAAGTATTCAGACCCTTTGCTGTGACTCATATATTTAACTCAGGTGCTTTCCATTTCTTCTGATCATCCTTGAGATGGTTCTACACCTTCATTTGAGTCCAGCTGTGTTTGATTATACTGATTGGACTTGATTAGGAAAGCCACACACCTGTCTATATAAGACCTTCCAGATCACAATGCATGTCAGAGCAAATGAGAATCATGAGGTCAAAGGAACTGCCTGAACAGCTCAGAGACAGAATTGTTTCAAGGCACAGATCTGGCCAAGGTTACAAAAAGATTTCTGCTGCACTTAAGGTTCCTAAGAGCACAGTGGCCTCCATAATCCTCAAATGGAAGACGTTTGGGACGACCAGAACCCTTCCTAGAGCTGGCCGTCTGGCCAAACTGAGCTATCGGGGGAGAAGAGCCTTGGTGAGAGAGGTAAAGAAGAACCCAAAGATCACTGTGGCTGAGCTCCAGAGATGCAGTCAGGAGATGGGAGAAAGTTGTAGAAAGTCAACCATCACTGCAGCCCTCTACCAGTCGGGGCTTTATGGCAGAGTGGCCCGACGGAAGCCTCTCCTCAGTGTAAGACACATGAAAGCCCGCATGGAGTTTGCTAAAAAACACCTGAAGGACTCCAAGATGGTGAGAAATAAGATTCTCTGGTCTGATGAGACCAAAATAGAACTTTTTGGCCTTAATTCTAAGCGGTATGTGTGGAGAAAACCAGGCACTGCTCATCACCTGTCCAATACAGTCCCAACAGTGAAGCATGATGGTGGCAGCATCATGCTGTGGGGGTGTTTTTCAGCTGCAGGGACAGGACGACTGGTTGCAATTGAGGGAAAGATGAATGCGGCCAAGTACAGGGATATCCTGGACAAAAACCTTCTCCAGAGTGCTCTGGACCTCAGACTGGGCCGAAGGTTTACCTTCCAACAAGACAATGACCCTAAGCACACAGCTAAAATAACGAAGGAGTGGCTTCACAACAACTCCGTGACTGCTCTTGAATGGCCCAGCCAGAGCCCTGACTTAAACCCAATTGAGCATCTCTGGAGAGACCTAAAAATGGCTGTCCACCAACGTTTACCATCCATCCTGACAGAACTGGAGAGGATCTGCAAGGAGGAATGGCAGAGGATCCCCAAATCCAGGTGTGAAAGACTTGTTGCATCTTTCCCAAAAAGACTCCTGGCTGTATTAGATCAAAAGGGGGCTTCTACTAAATACTGAGCAAAGGGTCTGAATACTTAGGACCATGTGATATTTCAGTTTTTCTTTTTTTAATAAATCTGCAACAATGTCAACAATTCTGTGTTTTTCTGTCAGTATGGGGTGCTATGTGTACATTCATGAGGAAGAAGAATGAACTTAAATGATTTTAGCAAATGGCTGCAATATAACAAAGAGTGAAAAATTTAAGGGGGTCTGAATACTTTCCGTACCCACTGTATATATATACGCACATCTCGAACTCATTCAGATTTTAGAAAAACATTTTATCATTGTACTGTACAGGACAAAGGCTAAGCATTTTATAGACCCTTGGGTTCTATGCAGGGGACCCTAGGATTCTGTGCAACATAGAGAAAGCGCATAAAGTAAAGGTGTAAGAAAGGTATGCAAGGGAAGAGGGGGTTAAGGGACACTGGAAAGAGGACACCAAAATTTTCCATATTTTTCCTTCTAAAATGTGCTGCCTGTAGTGAGGGGGGGGGGGGGCCATAGTAAATTTGTGTTGTCAAAACTGCAAGAATTTCTTTGGGTGTGCAAAAGAATACCTATAGGCTTCTCAATGATTTAAGAATGTGTCTGCGATTTGTTGGACTTTCATTAATTTTGTATATGGTTTCCTCCAAGGTCTTGCAATAGTTTTTGTTTGGCAGCTAGTGCTTCAATAGTGGTTAATTTGAATTGGAACTTGGTGAGAGATGGAGGTTTAAAGTGAAGGTGTGTAACCCTTCCTCTTGGGAAGAGGCAATTGAATAAGGTTTGTAAAAGCTTAAGCAAAATCTACTCCGCATAAGGCAGGTCTACCAGGTGTGTATCACATTGCAGCTTTGAAAATGCATATTGGTAAGTCAGGTGTAGAGGTGTGCCAGTTGGGATGGGAAAATATACGATCAGTTGATATTAAATGCTGGTTATGTTAATGTAGGATGAGGTAATTGTGGACCAAATTTGTTGTTCATCTTCTTCGGTTTTGGTGCACTAAAAGTGACGCGCTCATTTGGAATCATAAGCATGGTCAATTTGGTTACATAGTTTAGCTGGGAATAAATGATAAACATCATTTTGGTAGAGAGAGCCATATGATAGCTCAAAAACCGATGCAAGCATCAAGGTGAGCTAGGGTTTGATTTGCTTATGCCAAAAGGGTTTCGAGGAAGCAGCCTGGAATTTCTCCGTAATTTATGCCCAACTATAAGTCGAGCAACCTTTTGATGAAAAAATAGGTGTATTTGAATTTGTGGAAGCCTGTGGGGGTTTCTGGGCCAGGAGAGAATCATGGGTACTGTAAAGTGGTGCTGCCAGGTGTTTTGAAGGCCACTTCCTTAGAGTATTTTTAGTGGTGTCCTAGAGGGCTAAGGTGTGGCTTTCTGGTTGACACTGGAGAAAGGGATTAAGCTGTTTAGTTTTTTATTCGTTCAGTTGCGTCGTTTTAATTGGATGGTCCTTCAATTTTAAGTTGGAAGTCCTAGTGTTGAAACTGTACAAAAACAGCTCAACCAGTATTATGGAGAGCTCAGGCTTGCAAATTTACCAGTCGGCTTTAAAGCTGTTTGACAGTTTGCTGTATCTATAACCAGGGCCGGTGCTTCCACTAGGCAAACTAGGCAGCCGCCTAGGCGCATTGCAACCTAGGGGCACAGCCATGAGTCGGCACTCTCTGTCCATCATGAATGATCCTTGTGAGCTGAGGGGAGGGGGCGGCAGTGGGGGAGGAAGAATGGACAGAGGAAGATGCCAGGTGTCTGGGGCAGTGGCTGAACTACCAGGCCCTGGCTTTCCACCACTGTTGGGGGGGGGCCCAAGAGGCAGGAAGGGAGCCCACAGAAGTTCTGCCTGCATGATGATCCTCTTTGGCTGGAGCTGAGTAGTGTAAACCCTGGGCAGGAAGTGACTCTCTGCACTGAGCTGGTGGGCAGCCGTTCATTTCCCTGGGTCGGTATTAAGCAGGGAGCGGAGGAGAGCTGAACCTGACCCCAAGCTTGGCACTGGAGGGGGGCACCTTTACTGGAGCAGAAACGACTTGGCACCGGAATGGTCTGAGGAGGTTGGGGATTAGGGACGTGCGGAGTCCTCTGACTGCTGCTTCTCCCTTCACCAGGAGCCGGTTGGAGCTGTGGTGAGCACTGTGGTCCAGAAGAGGAGCATCCTAGAAGAAGGAATCAGCAGGATCACGGTGAAGGAGGGCAGAGTGCGGGCCACTCTCTTCATACCGCCTAGTGAGTGTCCCCAGAAAAGGGGATCAGGGTCCCTGGGTGTGACATGGAGGTTCCCTGGTGTGAAAGGGAATCGGGGTCACCAGGTGTGCCATGGGGGATAGGGGGTCACCGGGTGTAACAGGGTTTCGGGGTCACCAGGTGTGCCATGGGGAATTGGGGTCCCTGGGTGTGCCATGGGGGACTGAGGTCCCCAGGTGTGCAATGGAGGAACATCAGGGTCTCCAGGTGTGACATGGAAAAACATCAGGGTCTCTAGGTATGACATGGAGGAACATCAGGTGCCCCTGGTGTGACATGGAGGATCATTGGGGTCCCTTGGTGTGGCATAGAGAGACATTAGGGTCCCCAGGTGTGACATGGAGGAATATGGGGGTCACTGTGTATGACAGCATAACATAGAGGAGCCATCAGATCAGGGTCACTGGGTATGACATAGATGAGTTTTTAACCCCTTCCCTTTTTTTATTTTATTTTTTTGGGGGGGGGGCACAAGTAGCTGGTCTTGCCTAGGGCGTAAAATAGTCTAGCACCGGCCCTGTCTATAACCTTCAATGACTGTTTACCAGTTGACACATTAACATGGTGCACATTTCTCCTATTAATAAATTGAATAAATCTGACTGTGAACAGGCAAATGTTGTCCAATGACAGCAAGTATTTGCATAATGCAGACAATCCTTAAAAACAGTGGTACTTGTGTCTATTTAATACATCTGAATAAACTTTCTCTGCATTTTCTCTTGAACAGGGTATCGCTTAACGGACCAGTTTTTTGATATTCTCATTCGCAAATTTGACAGGCAGAAAAGAGGTCAAGTTGCCTTTGATGATTTCATTCAGTGCTGCACTGTTCTGCAGGTAAGTTTTGTTGAAATGTCACTAGCTCAACTTCTGTACAACTACAGTGGCCATACATGGATTAAAATTTGTCCAGTCCTTGCGATCTATGTATGACCAGCTTAACTTTTTTTTTTTTTTTGGTTAAACGATTTTATTCAATGAAAAAACAAAACAGTATACAGCTTTCAATGTATATACAATTTTCATGTTCAGTGTTAACAAGTTTATAAAGGTATTTGTACAGAAGTACGTGGGGTTTCCCTGAGATACAGCAAGGGTTTTTGTTGCAAGACAAAGTTTAAACTTCATGGAACAACATCATAAATTACACCACTTGTTATAGGAGAGTGATAAATGTGAGGGATGATGTATACAGCAAGATTATTCACATGTGACAGACTTTGAGCCAGCGGTCCCAAATCTTATTGTATTTTGTATGGATACCTCTGTGAGCGTCTATACATTTTTTATAAGGAAGGGTATTATTCATGTCAGTCATCCAATCAGTTTTGGGGGGGCTTGTCGCATCCACACTTTGGCTACCGTCTTTCTGGCCAGAAATAATGTTTCATGTAGGAATGTCTTGGAATCCTCCCTGAAATTAACATGGATAAATATTTCAAGTAGGCAGGGCTTTGGATCTAGAGTCAGGGGGGACCCCATGTCATCATGCAGGAAATCTATCACTTGACTCCAAAACCCCTGTATATACGGGCAAGACCACAACAAATGAAAGAATGTACCCAATGTTTGTTTGCACATTGGACATGTCGGGGATTGTTCTTGTTTAAATTTAGCTAGTTTTACAGGAGTGAGATATGCACGGTGCAGTATATATACCTGAGTCTGTCCGACAGTCTGGTCGAAACTATTTTACATGTGTCCAAGGCCTCACTCCAGTCTTCATCCTCCAGTTGTCCCAGGTCTCCTTCCCACTTCACTTTAACGTTATTCGCTAATTTTGTGGACGACGGGGTGTGTAGCATACTGTAGAATGTGGATATTTGATATATTGACCCACTCCTAATGACTTCCATAATCGGATTGCAAGGGGGGGTGGGGTGCTGAGTCTGGAAATTGTGTTTGGATGGTATGTCGGATTTGTAGAAAGCAGAAAAACATGCGGTTCGGGAGATTAAATTCTACCTTTAGCATCAATAGGTATAAAATGCTCCGCTAATATCCATAAAATCAATATAATAAAAGCAGCTGACACAAAAAGATATGAATAGGGTATCTTCTAGGCAACAAGGAGATCAGCGCTAGCCTCAGTGGATATAGGGGAACCACAGCCAACATGAACCAATATAGTTTATTGAAAATTGATAGTTGAGTATAAAAATCCAAACCTGTATGTGAAGTCCCTGATGGATGAGGGGTGTACACCAAGCATCGCCGCCGGATGGGGTCCGCTCTCTGATGGAGAAAGCTTGAACTGGTTGATTGTGCAGCGAGGGGAAGGGAGCACACCGAACTAACACTTCCTCCTTCTACCTCCCTATGCTGCAGAGCTCAGTGGAGCGGGATGGATGCGTGCAGCCAGAAACCGGAAGGACGTCACTACCGGATGTGATGAAACAGGAATTCAGAGCCAGCTTGACTCGCAAACAATGCCCAGTTGCCGTGACGACATGTTTCGCGGAAATACCGCTTTGTCAAAGTCACGGAACGAGCAGGCAACTGGGACATTTAAAGCTAAGGGGAGGGGAGGAAGCCCAAGGGCTCTGCTGCAATGTTAATCCCTCACCATCCGCTTACAGAAAGGACTCCACAGACTGAGGCAATGCTAAACCTTTTAAAAATAGCAATAACACATTGAAATTATTACATTAGTTAGAATATGCAGATAGATAAAATTATATATAATATATAGTATAATATGTGGTGAAAAAAGATGCATAAATATATGGCTTACTAATAACATTATCACATAGCAGCCTTAAAACATCAGAAAGCAAAAAAGGAAAAACGAACCATAGGATTGGAGATAAATGTGAATACAACATAAAATAAATCTGAATATAAAATTTACAGTAAGGCCCCTTCCACACCCGTGCGACCTCAAAGTCGCAAGACTCTCCCACGACTCCCTGCCGTGACCTTGCTGCGAGCCCGACTAGGCTTACAATATCCCCTCCTCAAAACGTGTCAAAATCATGCCAAAAGTAGCGCAGGGACCACTCCGAAGTCGGTGCGACAGATATGAATAGGGCTCATTGGAAATAATGGAGAATGACCTGCCATGCGAATTTGCAGTCCCAAATTGCAAATTATCTTTTGCAGTCAGATAAACTTGGGGTCATTCTGGCCATCCTGTATCCTGCACAATTATGAAAAGGCTGTTTCAGAGCGTTAAAACTGACATGAAATTTAAGACTGCAGGTCCCGGCCGCCAATTAAACGAGCAGGGGAATGGCGAGGCTACCAAGGTTTGTGGGGGAGAAGTGGAGTTTACCTGCATTCCAGTATACCTGTATTGTTGGCGCTGCATGACCCTTTTGGGTCTGGGTTGATGGTAAGAGTATTTAGTTACTCTCATTTGGTGGCCGATTCTTTTTCTCTCCCTGCACTCCTGATCGGCTGGTGTGGACACAATCCATCACGTGGACTCTCATACTGATGGACTGGTCTGCTTACATTTAGGATTAGCTTTAATATTACCTTTCCTATAATATCAAGATTTAACATGTCAAAAGTTTTAAAAGCTCCCGCCAACAATATATGTGAGAGATAAGATTCCCTTCTTACACCAAATCTCCGGATTAGGCACGGTAAGGAATTCAGGAAGAGTTTTATTGTGCCAAATGGGGGAAAATTTGTGATGTGTAGGTATATCCATTTTAAAAGAGGCGAGTTGCCATATTTTCCTATAGTGAAAAACGAGTGAGCTGCATTTTTTTTTTTTATAGGGATATTGCCTTGTATTCCCACCGTTATAGCACAGATAGGATCCGCCGTTCATTGGGCCCAAGTAGGGCATAGGAGTCGCACAAAACGTCCTTTGTCGGTCATAGCTATATGAAACGATTGAGACAATTGGGACGCTACATAGTATGAGCTGAGGTCTGGTAGAGCTATACCTGCTAAATCTGCGGGATTTTTAAGTATTCGCCAAGCTAACTTGTGTCTTGTCTTACCCCAGACAAAGGGCTTCAGGATCGTGTCTATAATTTTAAAGTATTTCAAGGGTATATATATATGGGAGTGTGCCACAGGATATACAGAATTTTAGGAAGGAGGATCATTTTAATAAGATTAATGCGACCCAATACTCCCAGGGGAAGACTGGTCCAAATTTGTGTTTTGGATTTAGTCATGGACAATAGAGGTTCAATGTTTAAAGCAATGTAATCAGCAGGGGACCTAGTCACCTTCACTCCTAAATATTTTATGGTGCTAACCTGTTGCAGGGGTAATTGGGTTTGTAGCTCTGTTTGAGGAGCGTAATCGAACAGGAGGATTTGTGACTTTTCCCTGTTCATTTTGAGCTCAGAAAATGAACTGAAATGTTCAATTGTCCGTAGTGTCTCTGATAGAGAGGGGCCTGAATCTGCTAAATATAGTAGGGTGTCGTCCGCGTAAGTACTTATTTTTTCCTGTAGGGCGCCAACTCGTAGACCTTGTATCGTCAGATTGCCTCTAATGGATATAGCTAGGGGTTCCGCAGCCAGAGCGTATAGTAGTGGGGAGAGGGGATAGCCCTGTCTAGTACCTCCTGGAGAGTTCAAACACATCAGACTGCCATCCATTAGCAACAACCTTAGCGACCAGCGTTCGGTTCAGCAGCTGGATCCACCTGAGGAACTTAAGGCCAAAACCGTACCGTCTCAAACATTTCCACAAATAGTTCCACTCCACTGAATCGAACGCCTTAGTGGTGTCTAGTGACACTATCACCCTCTCTCCAGTATTCTCATGCTGGGCCTGTATATTTATAAAGAGTTTTCTAAGATTAAAGGACATGTTCCTGCCTGGCATGAAGCCTGCTTGATCTTCGTGCACTAAAGTTAAGATGACCTGATTCAGGCGTAGAGCCCACACTTACGCAAGTATTTTAATATCCACCTGAAGTAAGGAGATGGGTCTGTACGATTCAGGCAAACCCAGGTCCTTATCCGGCTCTATGATGGCCTCTCTCATGGATGGGGGGGCAGTGTTGAGGGTCCCAAATAAATGATTGTATAAGAGAAGTAGTTGGGGTACTAGGGTTTCACTAAATCGTGAGTAGAACTCTATGGGTAATCAATCTGACCCAGGGGCTTTAGATCTAGCAAAACTAGCCATTGCCAGTGTCATTTCTTCCGTTGTGAGCGGTTTTTCAAGATTTTCTACTTGAGTGGGAGTTAGTTGAAGGATGTCTAGGTCTAATAAAAAGCGAGCAATGGGTAATGTGTTCTCTGTTGTGGTGGGTAGTGTACAGGGACCTAAAGAACTTGCGAAACACGTTTGTTACTATTTCAGGTATGGTGACAAATTAAACTTGTGGATTACGCAGGGAAATCACTACTGGCGGTAAGCCATTGTTATGGGCCATCAAGGCCAATAATTTGCCTGCCCTTTCTCTGTGCTCAAATCTTTTTTGTTTGGTAAAGAAAAGCTTTCTCTTGGACATCTCAAATTGTAGCTGGTTAGCTATTCTAGAAAGGTTGCATAAAAACGGGCTCACAAAGGATTACTGTGCAAAACTCCAGTTTATTGGTGATGATAACTTTAAAAATGAATCATAAAAATCACAAGAATACACATCGTGTGTTAATATCAGATGTAACTTGGTGACCCTGAAGACCCTGGTGGGTGTCAGGATGGTATAAGACGGCACTACACACGCCCCTGCTCCACCCTCTCCAAACGTCCCATAGGGCCCAGTTTCCAGATGTGGGGAGTGATCAGTCACCGAAGAGACTTGATGTCACTCCTGCCTACTCTGAAAAAATAGGTACCTGGCATGCCAAAAATGTAGAAATTAGGATATCATAAACAATCAAAACGAATTTCCCTAATTCAAAGGCTGTAGGCTAAATGGCATGTATGCTGTGTGGCCACAATCCAAGAATGCCTAGAACGGTGCTAAGCTTATAGTCCAGTGCCATTGACCATAGGATGTTTCATATGACATGAAAATAGCTGTTTGGTTTTTATAGCATATCCAGAGAACATGAAGTTCATTCTAATTTGGTGAAAATACACTGTCCACTCCACCATTGGTAGTCTCACACAAAGTTCAAAGTGTGGAATGCAGTATACTTGGACAACTGGATAAAGATGTCACATGCACTAGAGGATATCTTGACCTTGGGTATTCACAGTGGGTGACTGGGAGATGGAGCAGGTGCAGACTGTGTACCAGATGGTAAAGGTACAAGATGGCACATATATCCGGGCTATTGGGGTGGACCGTGACTTGAGGCTAACCATGTCAAGGATATGTAGACAGCTGGAGAGTTCATCACTCTGACGGTAACCAGGAAATATCCTACTGGGAAGTAAGTAAAGCGTCTTACCAGTTTTCCTCCTTGGTGCCTCCACGGGTCCAAACCTTCCAGTGAACTGTAGTCCATGTACAGCTCCGATAGCCAAACACGGATGTGGTAAATGTGCTCACCGCAGTACTGCTGGGTGCCTGCTCTTGGTTGGCTCCTGTTCCACGGAGACGGTTGTATGCTCCCGCTTATTGGCTGCACCGCACTCAGGTCCGGAACCTGGAAGTGTCTCCTCCATAGTGACGTAGTCGCAACAGCTACCGTGGCCGGCTTGGTCCACACAGCAGAGGGCGAAAGGAGATGGGTGGAACGTCGGCGTGTGACGTCAATGCGTTTCATGCGCGTGACGCACGCTTCCTCAGGACGCTCCCCGGTCACTTCCGGGTTCCGGACCTGAGTGCGGTGCAGCCAATTAGCGGGAGCATACAACCGTCTCCGTGGAACAGGAGCCAACCAAGAGCAGGCAGCCAGCGGTACTGCGGTGAGCACATTTCCCACATCCGTGTTTGGCTATCGGAGCTGTACATGGACTACAGTTCACTGGAAGGTTTGGACCCCTGGAGGCACCAAGGAGGAAAACTGGTAAGACGCTTTACTTCCCAGTAGGATATTTCCTGGTTACCATCATAGAATGATGAACTCTCCAGCTGTCTACATATCCTTGACATGGTAAGCCTCAAGTCACGGTCCACCCCGATAGCCCGGATATATGTGCCCTCTTGTACCCTTACCATCTGGTACACAGTCTGCACCTGCTCTATCTCCCGGTCACCCACTGTGAATACCCGAGGTCAAGATATCCTCTAGTGCATGTGACATCTTTATCCAGTTGTCCAAGTATACTACATTCCACACTTTGAACTTTGTGTGAGATTACCAATGGTGGAGTGGACAGTGTATTTTCACCAATTTAGAATGAACTTCATGTTCTCTGGATATGCTATCAAAACCAAACAGCTATTTTCATGTCATATGAAACATCCTATGGTCAATGGCACTGGACTATAAGCTTAGCACCGTTCTAGGCCTTCTTGGATTGTGGCCACACAGCATACATGCCATTTAGCTTACAGCCTTTGAATTAGGGAAATTCGTTTTGATTGTTTATGATATCCTAATTTCTACATTTTTGGCATGCCAGGTACCTATTTTTTCAGAGTAGGCAGGAGTGACATCAAGTCTTTTCGGTGACTGATCACTCTCCACATCTGGAAACTGGGCCCTATGGGACGTTTGGAGAGGGTGGAGCAGGGGCATGTGTAGTGCTGTCTTATACCATCTTGAAAACCACCAGGGTTTTCAGGGTCACCAAGTTGCATCTGATATTAACACACGTTGGTGTGTATTCTTGTGACTTTTATGATTCATTTTTAAAGTTATCATCACCAATAAAATTGAGTAATCCTTTGTGAGCCCATTTTTATGCAACCTTTCTGAGATGGCCTCTACCATCTCATTTTTTATTTGATGGATTTCACTACATGTGGTTTCTTAGGGTTTTCGGGCCATACCAGACCGTTAGGCACTGTTAATTAACTCCTCGAATGCAGAGTTTGCAAGAAGGAGAATTAGTTTTCTCTACCAGGTTTTAAACCTTCTTGGTTAGCTATTCTAGTTTGTAGTTTAAGCTGGGAGGCCTTAATAGGAGATGGGTCAATTTCGTATTCCTGTTCTGCAAGGGAGAGGTCTTCCAACACTTTATCGGACCGTGCAGCCATGGTTTTTTTAATCTATTTATACATGATATCAGTGTGGTTCTCTCATGGAGTTTAAACGAATCGCATACATTCGCGAACGAGGCAGACTGAGTGTTTTCCTGGAAGTGTCTGCTCCATTCCTCATCTAGTTGCCCGTCGTCTGGTAATAAACCAGAATGGGTTTAGTATCCAGGCCCTTTGTGGTAGATCAGTCGAGACAGTTATTATTATCCAATATGGGCTATGATCAGACAATAGTCTCGGGCAGAAGGCTGCAGCCAACAGGCGGGGGACTAGTGTCTGTGACAGAAAAAAGTCAATGCGGGACATTGTGTTATGGGTAGAGGAAAAGCATTAGTATGCTCTGGCATCCGCATGCGTAGTTCTCCACTAATCAACTAAGTTGAAGGATGAGATCAGTCTGGCAAACCTAGTGGGAGGACATAATCTAGTTTGTGGGACCGGCTACTGTGGTCTATCCAGAGCTGGGTTGAGAGTGGTGTTAAAGTCTCCCATCCCGATGGTAGGAATCGTCCGTCGTTGTGCTATATAATCCAGGCCTTCCGTTGGAACTGTCATGCTAAAAGGGGGTGGCACATAATATGCCATAATCAAGAATTGTTCACCATAGATCTTAGCATGTATAAAAACATAACGTCCTTGTGGATCAGAATGCAAATCACATCATTCAAAGTGCAAGTGTTTATTTGCAAGTAGTGACACTCCCCTTGCGTGAGTAGAGTAAACCGAGTGATATGCCCACCCGATCCAGGGGCGTCTAAGAGCTAGTTGTTGCCGGCCTTCCAGATGCGTCTCAACTAAGGCCACTACGTCAACTTTTTGCTTCTTAAGGTATGTTAGAACTGCTGTTCCTTTAACCCTATCCCCCAATCCTCTGACATTCCAAGTTAGAAACTTTATGGATGTCCTAGTGTAATCATTGATAAATGTAGGATTACGTTTGTATAGTATCTCAAGGTCACGCAGGGGGATGTCCCAACTCGCTGGAGCTTAGAACAACCTTTAGGTGAAAAGACAAATAGAAACCCAGTGAACCTGTTTTCCATCAAACCGTGAAAGTAGTACGTAATGCATTGCTTTGTTGTTATGTAAACTGTCGCCCCCCTCCCTCCCATCCTGCCCAGCACCTACCCCGTAGTCCCAAAACCAACTTGTAACATACATGTGGAGTGAAACAAACACTTCCTCCACACAAAACGGCAATAGAGAGCAAACCTGGATCAGATCACCGGGCGATGTGGCAAGGTAGTCACCCGAAACCAGCCAGTGACCCAGCTCCAGGCCTCACGCAGTATGAGGGGGGGTGAAACTTCTCTGATTGGAGCTTGCAATTCATAAGACTCTCGTGACTTCTGAACTGAAAGTAATTCTCTGTATGTGTAGAGACGTCTATGGTCATTTTGTGGCTTGGATCTGTGCAAATAATAGTACAGTCCTGACTCCACTTTGATGAATGTGATCTCACCCCTCAGAGGCAGGAACTATATATATATATATATATATATATATATATATATATATATATATATATATATATATATATATATATATATATATATATATATATATTTCTCTGTCGCTCATTGACAGACGTAGTCCTCCTTGATTAATATCAACTCGGGTTATACTGCCCTCTACAGGAGTAGGACTAGACAGGAAAGAAAACGTTCTGGCCACACCCTAGGGGCAGTCCCAGAGGGTATATCCTCTCACTTCCTGCTACAGCAAATCAGTTTTTTTCTGTCTAGTTAGGAGTAAGGACCTAGATTCCTTGCTAGGATCTTCGGTCTTGGCAGGATTTTTTTAGAAATACTTTTTTTAGACAGCTTTTTTTTCTCCAGTGTTCCTGTGAGATCTTTAAGCAAGTACGCTGAAACTGGGCGACGGGCTGGATGTTGAGATCCAGTGGTCACCCCAGTTCAGCCTACGAGCGCGTGCAGGCCATAGCTCCGCGCTGGGTCGGCCGTGACATAGTCCCCCTGAACGGGGACTGACCCTGCGAGTTAAACGTCTCGCCTGGACGCCAATGACCAAGAGTCACATCGTCCGTATTGGTCGACAACCCCCCCACCCCGGTGGAGAGTGGTTCTGTCAGGAGTTGGCGCCCGCCTGGTTCCGGTATGGTGAGTAGAATGTTCCCCCTCTCCCCCTGTCGGGTTTGTTGGTGGACGCGGGCCCCTCTCTGGGATGGTCGGACACTCAGTTTCTGGGTATCCTATAACGGGTCACAGATCCCCCAATTTGAGTGTGATTTTTGTGAATAGAAACCAGGAGGCTTGGTTTAGGAGCTGACTATCTAAAGTCACTATATGACTGTAAGGGTGACTGAAGTCAGTGGTAGACTACTAAAAGGCATTACTATTGAGGTATAGAGGTATCCTACCTGTCTAGTGTGTACACAGGCCGATGCCTATGCCTGAGTTACTGCAGCCACAGATCGCCATCCCTCCAGAAAGCCGGTCACTTCCACAGGCCACACAGCCTCCCGCAGGCCGAGGACACCTCCCGCAGGCCGAGGCACTTCCGCAGGCCGCACAGGCCGAATGCACACATCCCGCAGGCCGCTGCTAACTTGCAAGCCGCCGCTATCCTACACAGGCCGCCGCCATTTTCCTGCAGATCGCACGAGGCCGCCATATTGGCGTAGCCTCGTGTCTCCAGCATGGGGGCGGCCATGTTTGAGGTGACCAAACACCTCGTGGAGTAATTGGAAGGCGTGTAAAGGGGCGGAGCCGCCTCCTTGGCCCAGGGAAAGCAAGCCAAAGACTTCCTGTCTGTAACACAGTGCTGGAAGCAGGTTGATAAGAAACTTCTGTGCATCAGGTGAGCCTTGGTCGGTCTCTTCTCTCTTCTCTCTCTCCCCCAAGCAGGTAGACTGAGGGGCGCTACTTCGCTGGGGGACTAAGTTAAAAAAAAAAAAGATGTTTTTTTTTTTTTTTTTTTTTCTTGCAATTAATTTTTTTTTGTGTTTGCTGGCAAGTGTCCTGTTACATGAACCCTGCCACACATGTATCCCCACCTGATCCCCTCAGGGTGGCCGCAGGACCCTCCAGTACCCCACTTGTGATGATGCATTATCAGCAGTTTTGGAGTCTTTGGTATCCCGGGTGGAGGTAGCCTTCAGGGACGGGGGTCAAGAAGAGCGACCCCCGCCTACCCCTAGGTCATCTGATACCTCAGATACGGATTCTGAGCTGGTCATTGCAGTCCCTTTTCTGGGGTTGTTGTCTCAGGTACGGTCTCCTCAGACAGTAAGGAGGACGCTTCTGCCTCCGCCATAGCACAAGAAGCGTTGGTGGAAGCACTAGTTGTGTCTGTCCGGGAAACCTTAAATCTTGAGGTTACACCGGCAGAGGTAGCTGAGACTCATATTCCTTTTTTGGTACTAGCAAGCCTACCAAAATGGTGAAGGGTTTCCCTTGCCCAAATAGGGTCATCCGTAAATGAGCCCTGCTATTTCCAAACGCATGGCTAGGTGCTATCATTTTGAGGAATCCCTCATTCCAAAGATGGACGGTACCACCAATAGTGGACTCACCGATTTCCAGACTAAATAAAGCCACTGTTATCCCGTTGGATTGACAGAATGGGCCCCACCCATCTCTAGGGTGGGGGACGTCTTCACCGGTTTCCGGATCCAGGGCTTTCCAGAATCCCGGATAAAGGGGTTCGCAAGGTCATATGGTCGGGATACAAGATCGAGTTTCGATCACTTCCATTGGTGCGATTCTTCCCTTCCAATAGTCGACATCCCCGGGTCGCTTAAAAGCTTTGCGGGGGACAGCTTGATACAACAAGCAGTGGTAGTTCCCATTCCTTGGAGGAGTTCTAGTCGAACTTGTTCACAATGCCCAGGAAAAAGGGCTAGGTGCGTCCAATTCTGATCTTAGAAGAGATGGAGTCCATCCATACAGTGGTGGCCTCCCTGCATCAGGGGGATTTCCTGGCGTCCATAGACATTTAGGATGCCTATCCTTATATCCCCATCTTCGCAGGACATCAGCGTTTTCGTTGCTTTTCCCAAAGATCATCCCTGGTTCCCACCAGGAGACTGAACTATCTGGGCCTAATTTTGGATACATCCTTGGCAAGAGTGTTTTCTCCATGTGGAGAAACTCCAGAAGATTCAGTCAATGATTCGGATGTTGCTGTCCGTCAACTGGCTGGGATTGATGGTCGCCTCCTTAGAGGCAGTACCGTTTGCCCAGTCTCATACCCGAATTCTCCAAAGAGGAGATTCTTCTCATATGGAATCGGAATCCCGATTCCCTGGACAATCGTATCCGATTGAGTGAGCGGACCAGGGAGGCTCTGGTCTAGTGGCTTCGGTCTCCGATGCTCAGCCAGGGGAAGTCATTTCTTCTGATAAATTCCAGGTTACCGATAAATGTGTTGGAACTGAGAGCAATCAGACTTTGTCTGATTTACTGGACCGAGCAGCTCCAGGGCAGCCCGGTTCGGATCCAATCGGACTATGCCACGGTCATGACTTGGGTCGATCACCAAGGGGCACCAAGAGTGCCCTGGTGGCCATAGAAGTGGCCAACATTCTTATTGGGGGAACAGTTGTTCCAGTTCTCTCCGCGATATTTATCACGGGGGTGGACAGGCAGATTATTTCAGCCGTCAGATTCTGGATCAAGAGGAATAGTCTCTTCATCCAGAGGTATTTCACCAGCTGTCCCTTCATTGGGTAGGTTGGCTCAACAGGGCTCGCACCCGCGATCCTCTAGCGGACGCAGCAGACGCGCTGAACGGCCTGTAAAGGCAGGATCAGCTACTATGTCTTCCCCCCTCTCAAATTGCTGCTGAGATTTCTCCGCAGGATAGAGGTGGAGGGAACTCCAGTTATCCTGGAAATTCCGAGCTGGCCTCGTCAAGCCGGGTACGCCGACTTGGACAGGCTAGTCGCGGACGCTCCTTGGAGACTTCCTCTCAGGGAGGATCTGCGGTCTCAAGGACCGATCTTCCATTGTGCTTTACAGTCGCTGGTTTTAATGGCCTGGCTATTGAGACCCAGGTACTGAAGGACAGAGGGTTGTCAGCTCCAGTTATTCCTACTCTAATTAAAGCAAGGAAAGCGACTTCCAGCAAAGTCTATTATCGCACATGGAAGACTTATATCGCGTGGTGTGAATCTTTAGAATTTCCCCCACGTACCTATACGGTGACCCGAATCTTGGTTTTTCTGCAAAAGGGGGTTGAGCAGAAACTATCCTTGAGCACTATCAAGGGTCAGGTTTCAGCATTAGCAATCTTCTTTCAGGAGCCTTGGGCTACTCATTCTTTGGTGTCCAGGGGGTGCGGCACTTGGCTCCGCCAGTGCGCGCGCCCTTACCGCCCTGGGATCTTAATTTGGTGTTTGTCGGTTCTTCAGAAACCTCCCTTTGAAAATATCAGGGAGATTCCCTTGCTTACATTAACCCAGAAGGTGGCCTTCTTGGTGGCTATCACTTCTGCACGCAGGGTGTCAGAACTGGCTGCATTATCATGCCATTCCCCATATCTAGTGGTTCATAAGGATAAGGTAGTTCTTCATCCGAAGCCATCCTTTCTTCCTAAGGTGGTTTCAGATTTTCATCTGAATGAAGATATTGTGCTACCTTCCTTGTGTCCTAAGACCAATCATCCTCAGGAATATGCGTTGCATTCCTTGGATGTGGTTTGGGCAATCAGGGTATACCTGAAGACTACGGAATCGTTCCGTAAGACGGATTCACTTTTTGTGATCACGGATGGCCCCAGAAAGGGGTTGCCTGCATCTGCCGCGACTATCTCCAAATGGATTAGACAGACGGTGGTACAGGCTTATTCTATTAAGGGTCGGAATCCTCCTTTCCCTGTTAAGGCGCACTCCACTCGAGCGCTCAGTACTTCCTGGGCCTACCGCCATCAGGCGTCAGTGGTCCAGGTGTGCAAGGCGGCTACCTGGTCATCGGTTCATACCTTTACAAAATTTTATAAAGTTGATGTGATGGCATCGGCGGATGCCTCATTTGGCCGCAAGGTTTTGCAGGCCGCAATTTGAGGAGACCGGTGGTCTACCTCGAGGGTTTTTTTCCGTTGGAATTTCAGTTAAGTCTCATCGTGTGATTGATGAGCCTTTAAAACTTCTAGTTGGCACCGGTTGGGCCTTCTAGATTGGATTTTGATTTCCATTTTCCCACCCCTCATTTGTGGCACTGCTTTGGGACGTCCCGAGTTGATATTAATCAAGGAGGACTACGTCTGTCAATGAGCGACAGAGAAAAATGGATTTTTGTAAAATCTTACCGTAAAATCCTTTTCTCTTAAGCTCATTGACAGACGTAGTACCCGCCCCTCTGTTTTTGAGTTGGGTTGGGTTAAATTCTCTAAACACTGCTTTGTGACATAACTGATTTGCTGTAGCAGGAAGTGAGAGGATATACCCTCTGGGACTGCCCCTAGGGTGTGGCCAGAACGTTTTCTTTCCTGTCTAGTCCTACTCCTGTAGAGGGCAGTATAACCCGAGTTGATATTAATCAAGGAGGACTACGTCTGTCAATGAGCTTAAGAGAAAAGGATTTTACGGTAAGATTTTACAAAAAAAAAAAATATATATATATAAAATATCTGCTACTGTTGCATAGTAGGTGAGGTTGAATAAAGACAATAGTCCATCCAGTTCAACCTGTGTAGGTGTGTGTGGCCGTAATCATCTCGCATACCCCTAAATGTTCTGATCCTTGAGATGTACGTCTAAGTCTTTTGAAGGCCACCATGCTTCCCGCAGAAACCACCTCTTGTGGTAGAGAATTACACAGTCTTGTAGCCCTAACAGTAAAGAATCCCCCACGTTGCCTGAGGTTAAAACACTTCTCTAATCGCATTGTATGCCCTCGAGTCCTCGTGCAATCCCTTCGACTGAATAGCTTTTTTTTCTATGCCGAGATCACCATTGAGATATTTATAAATTGCTATCATGTCCCCTCTCGGGCGTCTCTTCTCCAGGGAGAATAAAAGCTATTGCAGACGCTCTTCATAATTAAGGTCCTCCAATCCCCTAATTCGTTTAGTTGCCCTTCTCTGGACTCTCTCGAGCTCCAACACATCACTCCTGAGGACTGGTGACCAGAACTGGACAGAATACTCCAGATGTGGTCGGACCAGAGTTTTATAAAGTGGAAGGATTATAGTTTTATCTCTGGAATACATCCCTTTCTTTATGCATGCTAATATTCTGCTGGCTTTGGCAGCTGCCTCTTGACATTGCATGCTATTGCCTAGTCTAGCCTCTACCAAGACTCCCAGATCTTTCTCAATTTTTGATTTCCCCCAAGGGTTCCCCCCCTAACGTGTATTGTGCCTTTATGTTTTTAGTCCCGAAGTGCAAAACCTTACACTTCTTCTCCACATTAAACCTCATTTGCCATGTCGCTGTCCACTCTGTCATTTTGTCCAGGTCATTCTGTAGGATATCTGCTTCATGCTGTGCAGTTATTGCCCTGCCCAATTTTGTGTCATCTGCAAAAACTGATATAGAACTACAGATCCCGTCCTCAATGCTGTTATGAATAAATTGAACAAGGTTGGTCCCAGGACTGAGCCTTGGGGGACCCCACTTACCACCTCAGACCAGTCTGAGTATGCGCTATTACCACCCTTTGGACGCGCCCTTTTAGCCAGTTCCGTATCAAAGAGCAAACCCTGTCGTCGATGCCTGCAGACCTTCTTTTATAAATTAAGCGCTTGTAGGGAACTGTATCAAACGCCTTAGCGAAATCCAGGTACACCACATCCACTCGTCTCCCTCTATCTAGCTTACAGCTCACCTCCTCATAGAATGTTAAGTTTGATTGGTTTTACAATAACGCCCATTTGTAAACCTGTGCTGATTACTGCTGATGATGTTGTTGTCTTTAGCAAACTCTACGATATAGTCCCTTACCATCCCCTCCAGAAGTTTACTTACTATCGATGTCAGACTGACAGGCCTATAATTTCCCGGGACATGCCTCTGCCCTTTTTTTGAATATCGGTATCGCGTTGGCTTTCCTCCAATCGCCTGGTACATTTCCTGTCATAATACTGTCAGCAAAGATCAGGAACAGTGGTCTAGATATAGTTTTACTAAGTTCTTTGAGTACTCTCGGATGTACGCCATCCGGGCCTGGTGATTTGTTTGTGTTAATTTTATCCAGCCTTTCCCTGATTTCACTCTCTGTTTGCCATAGCAGCAAGTCCTGTGTATTACTACTAACCATACAGTCGTGGTCAGTGTACCCCTCCTTTTCCTGTGTAAAGACTGACGAGAAAAAAGCATTCAGCACGGTTGCTTTTTCAGTGTCCTCTGTAACCATCCTCCCATCATCGTTAATTATGTGTGCAATGTGCTCTGCCCTAGCTTTTTTGCTGTTGATTATATTATTTAAAGAATTTCTTTGGATTCTTTTTACTATCCTCCGCTATTTGTCTCTCAAAGTTGATTTTAGCCATTTTTAATTTCGTATTTACTTTTCTTATTTGCCTCCTTGTATTTCTCGAAATCCGATACTGTGCCCTCTGATTTATATTTTGTTGAAGGCCATTTTTTTTTCCCCTAATAAGTTTAACATCACGGTTTAGCCAGCCAGGTTTGGCTTTGTCTCTTCTATATTTTATTTCCCATAGGAATGCACTGCAAGATGCATTTGTTTAATATGTTCCTAAAGCATTCCCATTTTTCCTCCGTGGTCAGTGTTCCCAGGGTTTGGTCCCAGTGTACCCTTTCCATCAATGAGCACAATTTTGGAAAGGTTGTCCTTCTGAAGTTTACAGTTCTTATGTTCCCCACTTGCCTTGTTATATTGATTACGCTAAATGTGATCATCCTGTGATCGCTGGAGCCCAGGTTGTCCTGGACTCCTACCTCCGAGATTAGGTCTGGGTCATTACTAATCAATAGATCCAGGACTGCATTTTCTCTAGTAGGAGAACCCACCAACTGTGACATGTAGTTGTCCTATAAGGTTTCCATGAATAGATGGGCCTTCTGTGAGTGTGTAGTCTCCTCTACCCAGTCAATGTCGGGATAATTGAAGTCCCCCAATATGATGACTGATCCCAGTTTTGCCACTTTACCCAACAGTGATATAAATTCCAGCTCTACGTTCTCCCTTTGCTTGGGTGGCCTATAGCAAACCCCCACAATTACTTTTCCCTTTTTTTTTTTTTTTCTTCCCTATGGAGTTCTACTCACTCCTCTATCACCCATACCTTATTCTTGACATAAAGACATACTCCTCCCCATCTTTTTCCTACCCTGTCCTTCCGGTACACAGAGTACCCTTGGATATTGACCAGCCAGTCATGTGAGGGGTCAAACCAAGTTTCCGTTATTCCCACAAGGTCTATGTCTTCCTCATGTACTAACATTTCCAACTCAGAAAGTGTATTCAGAGTATCTATGACAGTTTGTCAGCTTGCATAGTTCTTCCGGAGATGTTAGATTAGGGGTTGGTCCCGATCTCCCAGGAGGTGAGGGCAGCTCAAACAGGGGGATTCTTGAGGATAGAAGGGAGGGAGAGAGAGAGGGCAAGCGGATCGATAGTTCCCCCGGGGATAAAATAGTGCAGGTCCAGCAGTAGTCCGTGAGATCCGAGATAGAATGTTGGGAGGAAATTTGTAGACATCCGAAGTAATGTCTATAAACATATCTCGTATTGCGGATCAATCTATGGCCCTCCTGCTTGGTTCAGCTTAACTATTGTTAAACATATTACCTCCACCTCCTCCTACCAAGCCTACCTAATCTGTATAAAGATGTGTGCACTTTTTTTTTTTTTTTAATCTGGTCCGGTCATCTTATCTGGCAGCTTCAGCTCCCCTTTGTCCGTAAGCAGCTGCTGCTTGGGAGTGGAAGGAGTGCTAAGAATAGCTGGGCCATGGGAGCCATTGTCAAGTACTCCCGGAGTTGGAGCTGTAGGATCATGTGACAGGACTGGAGTGGATTATAAAATTATAAAATTGTCTTTTTTTTTTTTATTCCGATTTGTGGGAAAAAATTACATACATTTTTATTATGGTGCAGTGTCACCTGACTTAACAATTTTCAGTTAAAGTAACACATTGCCTTATCGAAAAAAATGGCCTGGTCATAAGAGGTAAATCTCCTGGAGGTCAAGTGGTAAACAAGGCCGCGGACGTTATTTATCTAGTTTGGTGTTTCTAGTGTTCTTTGGAGTTAATGCTGCCTACCGTTCTATGTTACATCACTTCTGCTTTCAACACAAAACATATCGCTTTTACACCTGCAAATCATAAAGTG
This sequence comes from Pelophylax lessonae, assembly GCF_965119305.1. Lineage (NCBI taxonomy): Eukaryota > Metazoa > Chordata > Amphibia > Anura > Ranidae > Pelophylax > Pelophylax lessonae. Next base: position 236,545,905 of record NC_138772.1, read on the forward strand.
TTTTTTTATATTTTTGTCCAACCCCTACATATGCCTTCTTTTTTGTGGTCTTTGGACCAGGAATGCTTAACTTTTTAGTGCTCTTTACTATCTGCTATGAACCCAAGTTAGGATTAATGGCCTGCTTTTGTCAAAGCAGGGATGCCCAATCTCTTTATATTTATTTCATTGGAACCATTTCTAAGCATAGTTAGATTAAAGTCTGATATACAGTTAGTATGTATTATTCATCAGGAACACAAGCTGGCACCTTATGCTTTGAGATAGATGGATGGATAGATTAAAATTTTTTTTTTTTTATATTATTTAACAAGTGTCTATATCTTTTCCTAACCTGCTTAAAGAGCTGGCCCCTTTAGTGACCTTTCAGATTTCAAGACTATTTTAACGAAGTCCGAAATGTTGAATAATTATTGTCCCACATCTGAGGCTTCCATGTTAGGTTCATATGTACCCTTCCACCGGCTTAGAGAGATATTAAAATATTTGGGTATACTGTATAATTAACTTTACTGTTTTTTTTTTACTACCATATTCAAAAATTAATATATTCCTCTATTGATGGAAATAGACTGGAATGTGCAACCTGCAGGAAAGTGTCTTGCTCATGGGTGGGGGAAAAAATATATAGTAAAAGTAAATGTGCTTCTTGAAAGCTTTGGGAAGCCTTTAGGAAAGTCACAGATTATGTAAAGGCTTGCAACCCCTTGACTTAATTGATTTAATGACCCTTAGATGTTGGTATGAGGTATTGTATTTTTAGATTATTGAGCTCCATGGAGATATGATTGTTTGTTGCTTATTGGAAATAGATCACTACCCTCAGAACAAATCCAATGTTGCCCGCTGCAGTCTGCTCCTCTGGTGACAAAGGTCAAAACCGCATGCAATATGAAGGTCGCGTGACTAATTTTTTCTCAAAATATCTCATGAGATGAGTCAGTTCATCAAAGTAAAATACTGCACATTTGTTAAAATAGCAAAAATAGGGGGGGGGGGGGGGGGGACTTGACATAAATCATTAGTCAATTCACTTAAACACACCTTTTTTAGTTCTAATCTGATGTTTGATGGCAGTATTTTAGAAATGTACAAAGTAACAATTAGAGGAACACTACACTGGCCAGAAAATGAAAAGTATACAATGTATCTGTGTGAAAAATGAGCTCAGGAATGAAAATCATGACATCAGAGGGAGATGGTTCTGTGAATGTAAGCACCCTAGAATTTTTTTTTAATAACACACAGTGCTATTGTGAAACTTTCTGATGCAGTGTTAGCCTGCAAAAAAAAAACAACCCTGCAAAATATAAACATTTAACAAATTCGGCATGTTTTTTTTTTTTTTTTTTTTTTTTTTCAAAAAACTCAAGCCAAAGAACTCAAAAATTCATGCAGTATTTATCTTTTTAGTGGATTTGCCGCGAAGTCACACACCTCCATCTTAGTGCTCATCAGCGGGCTGCCTCATCCAGATTTAGGCAGTCACATAATGATAATGTCAGGCCTGCCCTTCTGGGAGTTGCGAGAGGAGTATCCCAGGAGGCTGCAGGACCAAAGACCCAGGCCAGAATGATAGCAAAACACAGAAAAAAAAATTGAGATTGTCAAGAGGAGGTTTGAACAGAATTAACACCATTTGGTGATTTATTATTTTTTTTTTTCCTAAAGATTAAATTTTAAGTGTTTTTATATTTGCCTAATCTATGCAACAATAGTGAACTGAGCGGTCCCTTACTTCCCCTAGCAGTGCTGTATGCTACTTCCTCCGAGTGCCACTTCAGAGTCGTGTGCTACAGACAGTCTTGCTTCTGAGTCTTGCTGTGTGCATCCATAGATGCACACAGCGCCGCCAACCCACATATCTGCTCCCTCTTCACTGACTGACAGCAGCAGCAGCCTATGGCTCTCGCTGCTCTGAGGCTCCTGTGAATCCAGGACATATCTGGTACTGCTGCTAAGATGGCGCTGAATCAGTGAGAGGAGTCAGGTAAGTGTTTAGAGACAGGGCCTGGGAGGGACAGATATTGGGGTTTGAGTTTAGAACCACTTTAATTTTTTTCCTTTTAATATTAACATTTTATGGAATACCTGAAATTTTTCTTCCAAGTCACCCCTGAATATTTTATAGGATTGCTGTATTTGGCATTTTGTGGTTGGCGCAGAGCTCACTTGTCACTTTACAGAAAAAACTTTATCTGCCAGTGCCACAGATGCATTGGGAAAACAAGTGTCTGAGACAAGTTCTTTCTCAACTGGTGGTGTTGCCCATAGTGCTTAGCACATATTCAACCCCCGACCCCCCCCCCCTCAACACTTACCTGAGTTTTTTGTTAATCACGCAATGTGCCAGGCTGCAGGTTCTACCAGGTCTTCCTGCTCTCCCAGTCTCCAGCTGCTGTCAGTCAAATATTTACTCTGAGAACAGGTAATAATTATTTAGATCCCCAGACTTTATATATTTTCTGAAAGCAAAGGCATGGGATAAAAAAATGTTGGTTGTTGCAATTTTTTATGTCACACGATATTCGCACAGCGGTTTTTCAAGCACAAATTCTTTCGGAAAAAAATCTACTTCACTGAATTTTAACACACAGAAACACAATATAATACCCAATTGTTTGGCAAAACATAAAAGACTATGTTAGGCCCATTAAATAGATACTGTGGCAGTGTCGTACCCCACCAGAGTGATGACGCAGGTTTCTCAACCAGGCAGGTTGAGAGACTCCAGGGGCTTTGCTTAATTGGGAGGAAACTGGCTTTTCAGTTTCCTCATGGTTTAGAGAAATCCGTTTTGGGGCCTGGAGACTTCTTCGCGATCTGGTTGGGATGAAGTGTCTAGTCCTGGGTCCAAATTTTCAGAACTGCCAACACACTAATTGGTCAGGTGTGTGCTGGTCTTTGTAGCCACCTGACTATGGTTCTGGTTTCCACCCTCCCGAGGATTCCAGGCATGCAAGGGAGAAGCCAGAGAGTGCATGTGTGCACTGTGAAAGCCAGAGACCCAAGCCTGAAGTCGCTGTCAGGAGGGCTCCATGTGGAAGTCAAAGCAGTAAGGGGCTGCATATAATGTGCACAAAGTGTGTGTAAAGACTGTGAGAAACAGACCAAGGCCTGAGCGGCATGGCTGTGTGTTTAAGCCTGGAGGCTGAATGTCTATTTCTTTGCAAGAGTGCAATGCTGAAAACCCCTGTGAGAGAAACTTTGATTTTTTTGTTTCTGAAAGTGCATTGAGCTTTTCTTTAATAAAAGTGGGCTAACAAGCCCTGGAATGGGAATTTCTGGTATGACTTGTACTAGCTAGTAGGCGCTACACTTGAGCTTTACAACCCCAAACTTCACAAGTGGTGGCGAAAGCAGGGGGCAGAACTAAAGATCCCTGCAAAGTAAGTTCATCTGTTATATAAACTGTGTATGTGTGCATGAGACCGCACAATTTTTGTGGAACTTGCTATAAAGAGACAGTGCTCAATTTTTTTGCTGGACTGCAAAAGTATTCTGGAGTGACTGCAAGGATGAAGCAAGGCTTTGAGCCTGCCAGGGAGTATTGCAGATGTGTTTTTTTTTTTTTTTTTGCTGCACTAGCTCCAGTTAAAGGAAGTGCATGTTGTTGCCCCTCGTAATGGTGGTGCAAGTAGGCCAGCTGTCAAAGTGCAAGAGCATGTAATTAGGGAAGCCCTGTCAAGCTACAGAGGCCAGACTGTTCTTTGCGGTGCAGAGAGGGCATGCTTTGTCCGTTGTCCCAGCCTCCAGTACAAGGTAACGGTGCCAGACAAAGGTCTGCAACAGTGTTTGGAAAGCCTGATTTTGAGTGCCAGGAGTGACTGACGGACTGACCGAAAGTTGGAGAGGTGTGCGGTTGACCGTAGCAATTGCGGTCATATCAAGTCTGCAGACCAAGTGAGAAAAAGATTGCCTGCAGAGGATCGTGGCAAGTTGAAAGCAGCAATGCTTCAAGAAAAGCGAAGTCATTGCGTTTGGGAGAATCAGCAAAGTACAGCTGGGAGAGTGTCCTGTCCTCCTTGGCAGCAGGAGATAAGGCTCAATGTCCCAAGAACAATGTGTGTAAATGTACCATTATGTGTGTAAATGTACCATTATGTGTAAAAAATATATACAGAGTATATTCCACGCGCCAATGAGAAAGGGTGTATTTTTATGTGCAAACAATCTATATGCCTGGGAGCAAATAAATAAATAAGTTGGTGAAGAAGCAGCTGCTGTGGGAAGAAGGTATACTAAACGGTGAATGGTCTTATAAAAAGACCAAATACAGCGCTTGCTGTTAAATAACTAATGGATAGCAATATCCATGCCAAGCGCTGTATTTGGTATTTTTATAAGACCTTTCACCTTTTTTGTAAATGTACCATGCCTGGAATGTGGTCAACTGTGGCATGGGATTTTCTTTCTTGTCCCAAGTTGTGGATTATGGCTGGATATACTGCTACTGGGCAGACGTTTTTTTGCAAGCCCAGATTCTTGTTCAAAAGTGGCTGCAGTCTCCTGGCAACAGTAAGGAAGGTGGTGAGGGTGTGTTATTGCAACCTTTTGTGGTTAAAAATGTATTGTTAAGTCTCGTTTAAGCAATAAAGACACGTGTAATAGATCTGATGCAGAGCCACTCTGGCCCTCTGTCTCTTTGGGCAGTTGGAGTGGTATTGTGTGGTACCTCTGATGGGACCGCAGAGATAGACTGCAACAGATGTGCAACATCCCTGCAGATGATCTCCCTCCTGAGATGAAGCGCCCAAGTAAGGGCAAGCGCGCAGAAGAGGTAATGTTCGTGATCCACAAAGGGCCTAATGATGTGGTAATGGCTGATGCTGTTCCAAATGAGCACCAGATTGCACAGGTATAAATGAAGAGATTGTGGTCACGGATCTAAAAGTTACTTTACACAATTTGGGTCAGGTGTTGGGACAGTTGCCGGCCGAGGGTCTCTTGCCAATAGAGTTGGTGTATAGTGAAGTTGCTGTGGAAGACAACCACTCTGCTGGGTGCAGTTCCTCTTCAGACTGGTGAAATTAGTTCTGAAATGTGTAAATATATATTTCTCTAATCGTCTTCCAGGGCATCATCTGAAAGGCTCTTCCAACCTGAAACAGAAAACACAATAGTCCACCATTATAAAAACCTCAGTCATACATTCTGCCTCAGTTTGATTGTGTTTCCTCTGGATCCAGTAGGAGCTACACCTGTTTGTTATTTTCAGTCTCCTTGCTACGCTGCAGTAGGCTCCCTAACCAGCCTCCCTTTCAGCTCACGGAGCCTTGTGCAGGAGATTCAGGGTTAGCACAATGGGGCAATGCTGGCCCTCGCCTGAAGTTTCACCCCTACTGAGGGGTATGCAACTATCCCCCTAGCTGTAAGGTACCGAAGTGGTATCCCCCTTACATCGTACCTGGACACTAGAAGATTCTTCTGGGCTGGTTCCTGCTAAGCCCCAGCGATCGGAAGGTGGGGAGAAGCCCCCAGGTCTTCTCCCCCTGCAGTAACCATCCAGGTCGGTCGCGACTTCCCCGGCTGCTTCCTGGAGGAGCAAGATGTGGGCGAAGGCGGGGCTTTCAGGTCACTTCCGGTGATGCGCTTCCAGTCATCTTGGGGAGGGCGGAAGTCAGCAACAGAACAGTGAACTTCTGCTGATGTCTCTTCTGGGCGTCGCCACGGGTTTCAAAAACAAAATAATTCTTTCTCTTAACACCAACACAGAAGGGACGGATCCTTTGCAGAAAAAGACTACCGGAATCCAGTGGAAGGATGTGCAGGTATGTCCACCAACCTGCACGGGGGCAGGGCTGGAGCTAGGAAAGGAATAAGGCCCTTATGCTGGGTTTCTTTTCCTGGGACTGACCATGTTGAAGTCCTCACCACCCTGCCATGCAGATCTACTGGTCAGGATAGCTCCAAGGTAAGCCAGAGCTCTCTGGAGTTCCTCTGTTTATACCTCACCACAAACATCTCTGAAGGTGGTATATGGCAACTGCCTACCTCATGGAGCCATTTTTTGTTTCATTACAGGCAAGGGCCCCAGAAGAGAAAAAGGCAAAGACCAGCAGCAAAGCATGTGCTTCTTGCGGTCACCGGTTTCCTCTAGAATTGAAAAAAACACTATGCCAAAAATGCATCAACAAAATGGTGGCTAAGGAATCGCAGGGATTCCTTTTAAAGACATGCTTGGCCGAGAATACACTTTCCCTCAGAGGATACAGTTTGCTAAGAGCCATAGCAGACACCCTGGGTATCAAAGAGCAAAATGTTGCAGAGCTTTCTCTGCACGGCAAAATGTACAAAGGCTTACAGCCAATAAAAAAACACAAGACCCTTAAAAACCTGGTCAAAAAAGAATGGAAAGAACCAGAAAAGAAGCTCTTTTCCCCGGCTGCAATTAAACGCAAATATCCCCTTTACAGTAGAGGACACCAAACCCTGGGCAAAATGTCATACGGTAGATGCCTCCCTGGCCAGTCTCAAACAAATGGATTTGGTTTTCAATGACTCTGGTACCTTTGCTGATCCCATTGATAAGAAGAATGCACTTCTGAGAAGGGCTTGGGAAGCGGCAGCTGCAAACCTCAACCCTGCCATAGCTTACACTTGAACAGCTAGGACCCTACTGGTCTGGTTAATGCAGCTGCAAGAGCTACTTGAAGGGGATACCCCTAGGGAGGAGCTAGTAAAAACAATACCCAAGCTAACCAGAGCAGCGGCGTTCCTAGCAGACGCATCAGGGGAGTCCATAAGGACATCGGCAAAAGCTACCGGCTTTATCAATTCAGCCAGGAGGGCTCTAATGGCTGAAGTCTTGGGGAGGGGACATCGCATCCAAAAATAGATTATGCAGCATTCCCTTCGTGGGTGATCTACTATTCTGACCTGACTTGGAAACGGTCTTAGAACTGCAGCCAAAAACAAGAGGTTTCCTCAAGCTAAAAAGAGCCAGAAGAAAATGTCCTTTCGTCAGTTTCTAGCAGAACTAGAGCATCAAATAGCACAAAAAGTAATCAGCCAGGTACCGCCGAAAGAAGGAATGGGACTCTACTCGCACATATTTGCAAGGGAAAAAAACATCAGGCAAGCTAAGGCTCATATTATATATCAAGTCGCGCTAAAACAGTGAAAATGGAACAACTAAAGTCCATATAAAGTCCATAAAAATGGTGCAATCCATGATTCTTAAACCAGGCTCCTCATGGATACAGTAATCCCCCCTCCATCGCGGGGGTTACGTTCCGGACCCACCCGCGAAAAGTGAAAATCCGCGAAATAGACCCTATTTAAATACACCCTAGGCATGTTTTTGTTAACTTTTTAATAGCATTTAAAGGTCTTTAAACAAACTTTTAAGCAATAAAAACACATAAAAGAGAGAGAGCAAGAGCATTGTAAAAACACAAACCTATTGTGCTAACAGTACTGTATACTGTACAGTAGTAAAAAAAGAATACAGTACAACTGTACTGTACAGTATAGCAAGAGCATTGTAAAAACACAAAACTATTGTGCTTACAGTACTGTATACTGTACAGTAGTAAAAAAAATACTGTACAACTGTATAGAGAGAGCAAGAGCATTGTAAAAACACAACTACTGTATTGTGCTAACAGTACAGTACTGTATACTGTACAGTAGTAAATAAAGAGTACTGTACAGTATTTGTACTGTACAGTACTCAGCAGAAAAGAAGATGACGATAAGCAGCAAATAAGAGCAGCTATTGTCCTTTTGAATGTGCAGGTTCAGCAGGCGCTTCTTTTGGTGTAGGTGGGTCGTCTTCTTGCTGCTCCATGACCTCCACTTCTACATCAGAGGTGCCTGTGGAGGTACTTGGGGTGGATGTGGCCTTCTTCTGTTTTTGTGAAGAACATAGTTATAGGCAGTTGCTGGGCGTGTTTCTTCTTTTGGGCGAGGAGGTTCTTGTACACCTGAATGGCTCCATCAATGCTGTTTTGGAACTGCAGTGAACAAACCATGTCAGGATCCCAATCAGCTAACATCTGTTTCAGGTCATTGGCCGTACGCATGACCCTGCCAAGGCGCTCAATTGACAAGCCTTCATCTTCTTCCTCCCCCTCATGTTCCTCCATTTCCTCCTCACTCGCTGACTTGGTGAGTTCTGTCAGATCCTCATCGGTTAGTGGAGCTGAATGGGTTTCAATTGGGTCATTGACATCGTCCTGGGTCATATCCTGAAAACCTTCACCTCCTAGCAACTTCGCCAGCCTAATTGATTTGTCCACAGCTGAATGATGAACTTTGTCAGGAGAGAACCCTTCATATTCATGAATAATTTCTGGCCAAAGCTTCTTCCAACAGGCATGCAGGGTCTCCTTCTTCATCTCCTTGAGGGCCTTTTGTATGTTCTCCAGACAAGTTGCAATGGTGTAATTACGCCAGTAGTTCTTCAAATTGAAATTATCATCATTGTTCATGGATTAAACAAGATGATTCAAGGAGTTGCGAGTGTACAGCGCCTTGAATGCTCGTATCACACCCTGGTCCATAGGCTGAATTAAAGACGTGGTGTTGGGTGGAAGGAACTCAACTTGCACTCCTTTGTACGATAGATCCATGGCGTGGCCTCCTGCATTATCCATCAGCAGAAGCACTTTAAAATCAAGGCCAAGTTCGGCAAGGTAGACCTTGACGGCTGGGATGAAACAATTATGGAACCACTCAGTTGTGAGGCGTTTAGTCATCCAAGCCTTAGGGTTATGCATCCAATAGACTGGTAGCTGGTTCTTGTTTTTTTACTTCAAAGCTCTGGGGTTCTTGTCCTTGTAGATCAGGGCTGGCTTGATCATAAACCCAGCAGCATTTCCACACATAACCAAGGTTACTCTGTCCTTTATAAGCCTTGAATCCAGGGGCTCGGGCTTCCTCCTTCATGATGTAGGTCCGTTTTGGGCATTCTCTTCCAGAACAAGCCGGTCTCATCCATATTAAAGACTTGCTCTGGTTTGTACCCACCCTCCTCGATGAAACTCTTGAAGGTCTCATTGGTGTACCTTTCAGCAGCTTCTTTGTCGGCAGATGCAGCTTCACCTTGCAATGAAACACTCTTCAACTGATAGCGTTTCTGCAAGTGGTCAAACCACCCCTTGCTGGCAGAAAAGTCTCCTGATGAAGATGTACCTGTACTAGAAGTAGAAGGCTGATCAGGATTGTCGTTGTCTGACTGTTCGGCTGCGGCAGAGCCTTCTTCAGAGCCTCCTTGATTGGCAAAAGTGTCGTACAGCTTCTTTGCCTGAGTCCTGATGATGTTACCATCCAATGTGATGCTTTTTTTTCTGCAATCTTGGATCCAAATGGCCAATGCAGTTTCCATCCTAACAATGGTTTTATTGCAGGAAGAAACAACTCTTTTTGCAGCTTGGTTTATGAACAGTGCAGCAGTTGCCCTGATATTCTTGTCATCCTTTTTGATGTATCGAATCGTTGACTCATTCATACCATAATGGCGGGCTACAGCAGCATAACTCTGTCCTTCCTTTATCATATCAAGAAGTTTCACCTTCTCCTGAATTGTAAGGAACTTCCTCTTTTGTTTTGGCTCACCAGAAGCCTTAGCCTTGGATGATGGGTGTTTGGGTGGCATTCTTGCGGGCATTCTTGCTTGTGGTTGGCAAAGGAGCACATCTGCACATGCTCCAAATCGCGTTACCGCCCCCTCTAACGTCACCGAGCTCTGTGCGGTCCACGAGCGAGGCATGCGTTCCACCACAGCCTCGCTTGGATTCTCTCATTCACCGCTACATAACCGCGAAATGGCGAAATATTACCGCGATATCCGAATTAATGGGTCCTAATTAGAATAGCACGAATTACCGGGACCGCAATATCCGAATTAATGGGTCCTAATTAAAATAGCGCGAATTACCGGGTCCGCAAAAACTGAACCGCGAAGTGTTTTGCCCCTGGGTTACTTGTTTTTTCCTGGGTTGTTGCTCCTGTTGAGCACGTTTTCCTGTTGCCCAATTGGTTCTCTTACTGTGTGTAAGGTTCCTTTCTCTGATGTGGGTACTGCGTTGCTTTTCTGCGGCTGCGTCTCCCACCCCTCAGGTCTACACTGCTTTGGGACGTCCCATTGGTGAAGACTTGGGGAGGGGCGGCGACTGTCGGAGGACGTAAGAAAAAAAACTGAATTTTTGTAAAATCTTACCGTAAAATTCCTTTCTCTGAGTCCTCCGACAGTCGCCGCCCCCCGCCCCTCTTTTGGGGTTTTTGTGTACTCTTACTGCTATGCTACCAAACTGAGTTGGGAATGCTGGTGCAGGGAGGTATTGACTAAGGGTACAGCCCCTAGGGGTGTGTCTATGCTAAAAGCTTTTGTTATTAACAAATCTTGTTGCCTAGCTGCTCCTGCGGAGCAAAGGTCAATACCCATTGGTGAAGACTTGGGAAGGGGCGGCGACTGTCGGAGGACTCAGAGAAAGGAATTTTACGGTAAGATTTTACAAAAAATTAGTTTTTTGGTAAGCATATATCCATGAGGAGCCTGGTTTGAGAATCACGGATTGCACCATTTTTATGGACTTTATATGGACTTTAGTTGTTCCATTTTCACTGATTTAGCGCGACTTGATATATAATTTGTTTCACTGGGGTGTGGTCACACTTGAAGTTGCAGCTTTATATTTTTATTTTCCATTAGCGCGGTTATTATTTCTATTCCACTTTAAGCTAAGGCTCATATTGAACCTAAAGCCACTCAACAAAAGCATAAGATACAAAAAGTAAAGGATGGAGTCCCATCTACTCGGTCAGAAATGTTCTCCCAGCGGGAGCATTCTTGGCCACGGTAAATTTGCAAGATGCATATCTACATGTACCGATAGAAAAGAGCCATCAGAAATATCTAAGATTTTGCGATACAGGGCACGGCTACCATGCTGCATTTTCAATACACTGCTCTGCCCTTCAGCATCTCCTCAGCACCCAGAATCTTCTCAAAGATAATGGCAGAAGCCCTAAAGGGTCTGAGGCAGTGAGGCATAGGAGTGGTACCCTACCTGGACAATCTACTATTCTTTGGCGAGTCAGCTGACAAGCTGAACGCCAATCTACACGTAAGCATATCCTACCTGCAAGGCTTAGTTGCGATTTTTTTCCTCGTTCACTATCCACCCTAACACCAAGCCAAAGGGTTACATACTTAGGCTACATACTGGATGCCAGAGTGACCAAGATTTTCCTGATGGGGGAGAAGGTCAGAAAGATCAAGGAAGCGATGGCGTCTCTAGTAGAGCCCAATTTAATGACTATAATATGGGGCATGGCAGTATTAGGACTAATGACGTCAGATTCTGGCCATCACTTGGGCTCAGCTCCACATGAGACATTGCAAAATCACATCTTGGCCCAATGGGATGGCAAGGCATCATCCCTAGAGGAAACCATTGTGGTTCCCCACGCAATCAAAAGAACAATACAATGGTGGCTCAGGCCACCAACTTGCCTCGAAGGCCGCAAATGGACACAGGCTGATCCTGTGCGGATCACTACGGACGCCAGCACTCTAGGATGGAGAGTACATATGGCGGACCACTGTGCACAAGGAAAATGGCAACAGTTTCCCACTGGTCCCGAGCATGCTTAAACCTGAGTGAGCTAAAAGCTGTAGAGGAAGCTCTGACTGAATCCTGACATCTTTGCTGTGAATCGCCAGCTGGAATGCTTTTAGACAACGCCACGATGGTGGCATACCTGAACAGACAAGGGGGAACAAAGTCGTCCCATCTCATGGAACTGACAGAAGCAACTCGGTTATGGGGCGAGGAGAATGTCCGATACCTCTCTGCCATCCATCTGAAGGGGACAGACAACACACTTCAAAGCAGAGTGCAGCGCAATCTCAATAATAACCTATGAAGTACAAAAGCATGATACTTAAACAAATATTAGACCATGCAGTGCAAAAAATGTCCATGTATGAGAGTCCAATAGATCAAGATGACAAATGAGACAGACAGTTCCTTGTTGTACATTCAGAAGTACAGGTGCAGGTAATTAAAATCATGCAGTCACACACAAATGTGCTGAATCCCACCACCACAGCTCTCTCTGCCTCTCCCTCCAATGAACGACCCTACAGGGTCTCAAGCATATATGGTATACTTGATCCTCCTGGTTTCCCCTGGTTCCAGATCGGACAGAACTCCGCACCAGATCAATATTGAAAGACAATGGGAAAAGATCGAAGTGCTCTCTGTTTAATCCATGGCACTTATTAAATTAAAAATCATTGCACTTACATTAAATTAATGTTTTTTTTTTTTTTCATGTGTCTAAAAGCAATCTGGTAGCGGTGAGGTCGGCGTCTCCCTGCCTTTTCGCAACACACTGGCAGATTTCCTAAGCAGGAAAATCATAAGATCGACGGAATGGTCCTTGAACCAGAAAGTCTTTCTGTGGATTACCCAAGTGAGGTGTGCCAGAAGTGGTCCTGTTTGCGGCAAAAATAAATGGGAAACTTCCAAAGTTCTTCTCTCTAGACCCTATGGATGGAAACATTTGGGGTGGATGCCTTCAGCCAAAGCTGGGCTTCCCATCTAGGTTACGCATTCATAGTTGCATAGTAGTTGAGGTTGAATAAAGACAGCAGTCCATCCAGTTCAACCAGTGTAGGTTTGTGTGGACGTATTCCTTTCCCATAACCCTGAATGTTGTGGTCTTTGAGATGCACATCCAAGAGTCTTTTAAAAGTAGCTATATTCCCTGCAGTTACCGCTATTTGTGGAAGAGAGTTCCACAATCCTATTGCCCTTACAGTAAAAAAAAAAAAACCTTGCGTAGCTTAAGGTTAAACCGCCTCTCCTCTAAGCTCCTTGTGTGGCCATGTGTGCTCTTACACTCCTTGAAACTAAATAGTTTTTTCCTATGCTGAGATCACCATTGAGGTATTTGTAAATCGCTATCATGTCTCCTCTCCAGGTAGAATAAATCAAGCGCTCGCAAATGCTCATCATAATTAAGGCCCTCCAATCCCCTAATCAGTTTAGTTGCCCTCTCGACTCTCTCCAGTTCCAACACATCCTTTCTGAAGATTGGCAACCAGAACTGGACAGAGTACTCCAGATGTGGCCGAACCAAGGTTTTAAAAAGTGGTAGGATTATATCTTTATCTCTGGAATAAATTCCCTTCCCTATGTATGCTAATATTCTGCTGGCTTTGGCAGCTGCAGCTTGACATCGCATGCTATTGCTTAGTCTATCTTCTACTAAGACTCTCAGATCTTCATTCTTGATTACCCAGAGGTCCCCCATCCCCCAAAGTGTATTTTGCGTTCATGGTTTTAGTCCCCAAGTGCAATACCTTACATTTCTCCTCATTTTCCATGTAGTTGCCCACTTGTTATTTTTTTCATGTCATTCTGTATAATTTCTATATCTTGATGAGAAGTTATTGCCCTGCCTATTTTTGTGCTATCCACAAAAACTGAGATTGAGCAAATGATCCCATCCTCGATGGTATTGATGTATAAATTGAACAAAATTGGTCCCAGGACTGAGCCTTGGGGGGACCCCACTTACCACTCCAGACCAGTCTGAGTACGCGTTATCACCACCCTTTTGGACATGCCCCTGTAACCAGTTTTCTAACCTAGAACAAACCTTGTGGTTGATGGCTGCAGACCTTAGTTTGTAGATTAAGTGTTTGTGGGGGACTGTATCGAATGTCTTAGCAATATGCAGATACACCACATCCACGGGTCTCCTCTTATCTAGCTCACGGCTCACTTCCTTGTAAAATGTTAGATTGGTTTGACAAGAACGTCCTTTTGTAAACACGTGCTGATTACTACTGCTGCTGTTGCCCTTAGCAAATTCTTGAATATAGTCCCTTATTCCCTTCCAGTAATTTAAATACTAATGATGTCAGGCTGACTGGCCTAAAGTTTCCTTTTTTTTTTTTTAAGTATTGGAATCATATTGGCTTTTCTCCAGTCACCTGGTACAGCTCCTGTCAAAATACTATCTGCAAATTTCAGGAATAACGGTCTAGATATAAACCTACTGAGTTCTTTGAGTACTCTCGGGTGCACGCCATCCGGTCCTGGTAATTTATCGGTGTTGATGTTATCAAGCCTTACCTAGATTTCACCTTCTGTTAGCCATAGCGGCAAGTCCTGTGATGTATTGCTAACCATACAGTCATGGTCAGTATACCCCTCCTTTTTCCTGTGTAAAAACTGAGGAGAAGAAAGCATTTAGTACATTTTCCAATATACCAAAGTTGGTACAAAAGGTCAAAAAAGAAAGGGCAACACTCACTCCTCTCACAGGGACCAGTCCACCACCCAGACCACAAGGTCATGTAGCTCTCTGCCTGGTTCCTGAAAGGACAAGGTTAAAGAATGGGGGTCTAACAGGGTGATTGCCACCATTCTAGCTAGCAGAAACCCTGTGACCAGAGTCATTTATGAGAAAGTGAGGAAAAAATTCATTCTCTGGCACAAGAACAGAGGGATCTCCAATGAGGGAGTCATTCCCGCAATCCTTTATTTCCCACAAGCGGGGGAGGATAAGGGGATCTCACATAACTCTTAAGGTACAAGTGGTAGCCCTGTCTTCCCACCTCGACGTCAGGCTGCCAGAGGATACACCTATTAAGAGATTCCTTCTTTCCCTGAAGAAAGCCATTCCCGTAAATTGCAGCAGAGCTCCGACTAGGGACCTCTCCACTGTGCTGGAAGTATTCCTCTCTACATCCTTCAATCAACTACTAGAGGAATGTTCGGACAAGCGCCCTACACTAAAAACGTACTCCTGCTGGCACTCGTGTCAGCGAAATACAGGCTCTATCCGTGATGGGTACCATACTGCTTAATCCTGACAGATAAAAATGTCCTCACCTCTGACCCAGCCTTCTTAACAAGTCTGTTCAACCTTTCATAGAACTCATAAGGTAGTTATTCCCTCTCTTCCATACTCAATGGATAGCAGGAAAAGAGTTACTAAAGTTAGATGTAAGGAAGATCCTGATAGCTTACCTGGAGAGAACTAAAGATTGTGGGGAGAGAACTAAAGATTGTGGGGAAAAAAACAATCTTGCTATACGTTCTCCATGCAGGCGTTAACAAAGGAATCAGGCCTCGAAGAGTACGATAGCCAGATGGATAAGGCTTGCTTTTCAGACAGCCTACCAGGCTTTAAACCTTGCCCCGCCAAGCGGAGTCACGGCACACTCGGCCAGTGCTTGGGCATCATCAACCGCTGAAAGAGCTGGGGCATCGCCGGAGCAGATCTGCAGGGCAGCGACATGGTCGAGCTTCAATATCTTTGCTAGGCATTACCGCATTGAGCAGCTGTCCAAGCAGGACCAGATGTTTGGTCGCAAAATGCTCCAGTCTTTATCCCCCTCCCTTGTAAGTATTGCTTGCTACATCCTCTCTCAGATGCTCTTTTTCTAAGAAGTCTTCCAGGGCAGCACTCGTTCCCGCCCTAAACAACAGGAAAAAGGTTTCTGAGGACTCATTAGCTACTGAAGGTTCATTCTGTGTTTTAATATTACTGAGGCAGAAGGTATGACTGAAGTTTTTATAATGGTGGACTAGTGTGTTTTCTGTTTCAGGTGGGAGGAGCCTATCTCTCAGATGCTGCCCTGGAGGACTTCTTAGAAAGAAAAAGAGTTACCAGCTGTTAACTCTATTTTCTGACAATGATGAAAAATGCAGTGCATTGGCCATTTTTGATGGTTTAGTTACCATGCATGACAACAAAAATAATAGTCAAGGTGATCTTAAAAGATGTGAGGAAATGGATAATGATATGACGGACACAACAGAGGTAAATAGTGCAGTAGACGGCAGCCCCCTACAGGTTCAGAAGGGTAATTCTGGGAAATATTTCTAAAGGTCCAGGAAACTCCCAAATTGTAAGAATGAATGGTCAGAGGGAAATGGCCCAAAGCTTAACAAGTTGGCATTGAGTTTGATTCCCAAATAAAAGAACCCGCGCCTATTACTAAAGTTTTGGTCCAGAGGAAATCGAGGGAGCGCTTTGTAGTTTTAAAGGTACCAAACACCTAAAGCTCAGGAGTCCACTTCATTTTAAAATGGTATCAAGATTAGAAAACTCTCTAAATGGCAAGGTGGCTAATGTAGTCCCAAGGAAAAGAGGAAGACAGCGCTTTTGGAAACGCACTCGTAAAAAGGTATGTGGATGTCTTTGTAGAGCCCAAGAGTAGCGGGGGTACCCCTCCTGGGTCAAAACAAGGGGAGGGGGGAGATGTGTGGCACCTCACCAGGGTGATGTTGATGCAGGCTTCTCAACCAGGCAGGTTGAGGGGCTTTGCTTAACCACTTGCCGACCAGCCGCCATATTGCAGCAGGTTGGCTCTGTCCTGCGAAACAATGTACTTATACGTCGCTTCACGGGACCGCTAGCGGGGGCACGCATGCACCCATTTGCCACAGGGGAAGCCAACTTGCGGGTCCAGCGGCCGGGTACCTGTGATTGTTCCCCCGTGGAGGCAAAAACGGCAGTCTGTCGTAAACACAGCAGACCACTGTTCTGTCAGTTATGAACACGGGGATCCTGTGTTCATGCAGCAAGTCCTTCCCCCACAGTTAGAAAGCACCCCCTAGGGACACATTTAACCCTTTGATCGCCCATGGTGTTAACCACTTCCCTGCCCAGTGTCATTAGTACAGTAACAGTGCAAATTTTTAGCACTGATTACTGTAGCAATGTCACTGGTCCCCCCAAAAATTTCAAAAATGTCAGGTGTCCGATTTGTCCGCCGCAATGTCGCAGTCTGGCTAAAAATCGCTAATCGCCGCATTTTCTAGTAAAAATTAAAGAAATAAAAATTAAATCTTTCCCCTAGTTTGTAGACACGATAACTTTTGTGCAAACCAATCAATATACACTTAATGGGATTTTTTTCACCAAAAATATGTAGCAGAATACAAATTGGCCTGAAATGATAAACATTTATTTATTTTTTGTTTTCATTGGGAATGTTCTATAGCAGAAAGTTAAAAAAAATGTTTTTTTTTTTTTGTTGTGTAAAGTACAAAAAATAAAAATTGCACAGGAGTATCCCAACAATCAAACAGGGTGCTGGTTAGGTCCGCAATCCCGGCAGCTGTACAAATAAGTAGGCAACCGCACTCCGGATTGAAAGTATGAAATGCAAAAAATCTGTTCATTAACCACTTGCCGACCGCGTGCGGTAATACTACTGCGGCAGGGCGGCACGATCCCGTCCAGCCACGTAGTATTAACGTCATGCGCGTCTCGGCTCCCAGAGCGCCGCGGGTCCCGATACCGAGCGCATTCGGTAGGGAACCGATCAATCACCAGATACTGACCAATGATTTTTGGTCAGTGTCTGTAGATCGGTCCCCACCAATGGCAATCTGTCCCCTGTCTGTGTAATGTAAACACAGACAGGGGAAGTGATGTCACTGTCCCTTCTGGAGTCCTTTCGGTTCCAGGAGAGAGACACAGTAAAAACGTGAGTTCCACCAACACTACACTGACACACCTCACATAGGTACATTTAACCCCTTCATCACCTCTGATCACCCCCAAAACCCCTCACAGTGAACACTATATACAGTGGTATACAGATATTTTACTGATCACTGTATAAGTGTCACTTGTGAGCGTAGTTTGCGCCTGCGTTAGGCCCAAATAGGGTTAGGGTACCCGCCACCTATCCCCTAATAAAGTTTTAACCCCTTGATCAGCCCCAGTTAACCCCTTCACTACCTATTACTCTGTGCACTAAATACAGTATATAGGTAAATACTGATCACTGTATTTAGTGTCACTAGCGACCCTAATTTGCGCTTGCGCTAAGCCCAGACAGGGTTAGGGCACCTGCCACCTATCCCCTAAAAAACTTTTAACCCCTTGATCTTCCCCAGTTAACCCCTTCACTCCATATAAAACAGTGCACTAATATATACAGTATATCAGATAACTACTGATCACTGTATTTAGTGTCACTTGTGACCCTAATTTGCGCTTGCGCTAGGCCCGAATAGGTTTAGGCCACCCGCCATCTATCCTCTATAAAGGTTTAACCCCTTGATCTCCCCCAGTTTAACCCCTTCACTTCCCTGTCACAGTGTTCACTATATACAGTGATTACCGATCACTGTATTAGCGTCACGGGTGACACAACTTAGGCTAGCTAGTTAGCGTCAGGGTCCCACTACACCACCGTTACTTAGCGTCAGTTAGAGTCAAGTACACTAACACACACACACCACCGTTACTAGTATAGTGTTTGAACAGATCAATATCTGATCTGATCAGAAATATACTAGCGTCCTCATAATTTAGTGTTCCCCAAACGCAGTGTTTGCACAATCAGCACTGATTCCTGCTAGCACCTGCGTTTAGCCCCCTTGCCCAGACCACCTTACCCAGGCAAGTGTAGTAATCAATAGATTACTGACACTTCCAAAAAACACATCACACAAAACCGCTGCGTTAGCAGAGTCAGGCCTGATCTCTGTTAGCACTAGCAGTTTTTCTTTGTAGCGACCAAATAGTCCTCGACAACCAGGTGCTTTTATTACCTAGTAGTCGCATCACTGTACGAGTAAATTTAGCTACCAAAATGACAAAACGTTCGTTCAGTGATGATGCTATATACAGTATAATGACCATGTCAAGTGAGAGCGATGGGGAAGCCTCACCGGCAGAATCAGGGTCAATATACGAACCAGATGACAGCAGCGGCTCCCTGACAGATAGCTCCGACAGAGGGGTCCCTGCTAGGGTCAGGCGTACCCGACCCCATTCTGGAGTTGTTGACTTGCAAGAACTGGGGGTTTCTCGTATGCAGCAGAGTGCCAGTACTAGTGCCGCTCACACTTCTCGTGAACTGGCAAGCACGAGCGGCCTAGTACATCCTGGACCTTCAACCAGCGCTGCAGTATCACCTGGTGACGTGGCGAGTCACCGGAGTGCAGTTGAAGCTGGTGCGGTGGCTAGCACGAGTAGTGGCCCGCAGCCACCGCGTATCCGAAGACAGGCCCGTAGAGCCCATAGTGTCCTCCCTGAAGCGCTGGCATATCCTAATTGGCAGCCCACAGATTCCACAGCGCCAGTACTTCCCCCATTCACCGCCCAACCCGGAATCCAAGTGGAAACAGCTGGTTTTAATCCCATAAACTTTTTTGAGCTGTTTTTCACTGAAGATCTTTTCAGATCTATTGTGGACCAATCAAATTTGTACGCTCAACAATTCATCGCCGCCAACCCAAATTCACCCCTTGCCAGACCATTCGCCTGGAATCCTATTACGATTCAGGAGTTTAAAACCTATCTGGGCCTTTCCTTCAACACGGGCATTACAAGAAAGAATGAATTGCGGTTATATTGGTCCACTGACGCAATTCATCAAATGTACGTGTTCTCTGCTGCTATGTCCAGGACTCGATACGTACAAATATTTCGGTTCATGCATTTCAACGACAATGAACTCTGTCGTCCTCGGGGAGACCCTGAATATGATTGGCTCCACAAAATTCGGCCCCTCATAGACCACTTCAATCAGCGGTTCGCAGCCTTGTTTACCCCCCAACAAGATGTCTGCGTTGACGAGTCCCTGATTAAGTTTACTGGTCGCCTTGCTATCAAACAGTACCTCCCCAGCAAGCGTGCCAGATACGGGGTCAAGTTGTATAAGCTTTGTGACAGGGCCACAGGCTATACAGTTAATTTCCGTGTCTATGAGGGAAAAGATAGCACTGTGGAGCCCCCCGACTGCCCAGGCTACATAGGGAGCAGCGGCAAGATAGTTTGGGACTTGGTGTCACCCTTATTCGGAAAGGGGTACCACTTGTACGTGGACAATTTCTATTCAAGCGTGCCACTTTTTAGACACCTCTATCAATTGCAAATTGGCGCTTGTGGCACCGTGCGATCTAATCGCCGGGGCTTCCCCCAACGGCTAGTGAATGCCCCACTGAGCTCGGGGGAGAGAGCCTGCTTGAGGTGCGATGAATTGCTTGCAGTGAAGTGGAGGGACAAAAGAAACGTTTACGTGCTGTCCTCCATTCACCCAGACACGGCAGTCCAAATTACTACGGTCACCGGTGTTGTTGTTGAGAAACCCCTCTGTGTCCACGACTATAACCGTAAAATGGGAGGGGTGGACTTCAACGACCAGATGATGGGACCGTACTTAATTGCCCATAAGGCCAGACGCTGGTACAAAAAAGTGTCTGTATACCTATTTCAATTGGCTGTTTACAACGCTTTTGTCTTATACAAAGCGTCTGCTGGAACATTATCCTTCTTTCAATTCCAAGAAGAGATAATCAGAGCCCTTCTGTATTCAGCTGGTGCTCCTGCCCAACTTCCCCAACCAGATGCAGTGAGGCGGCTGCATGAGAGGCATTTTCCGCAATACCTCCCGAGTACCCCTACCAAACGATACCCCCAAAAAAGATGCCGTGTCTGCAGCAAGCGCGGATTTAGGCGTGACACCCGGAATTATTGTCCCGACTGTCCTGACCGACCTGGTCTTTGCCACGGTGACTGTTTCCGTCGCTACCACACACTAGTGGATTATTAGCGTAGGGTACAGCACGGCACAGTTTAGGGCACATTTACACAGGGTCTCAAAAGATGTTCGATGGCTATCGTCATTTTGAGAGACCCGAACCTGGAACCTGGAACTCGACGTTTGAAGAAAAAAAAAAAAAAAAACATAAAAGCCAAAAATAGTTGTCGTCTCAGTCATTTTTTATGTTCTTCTGCACTTCCTATGTACTTTTAATGTCCTTTGTATGTTTTTCATTCTTTTGTGACCTGTTTCTCTTGCAGGTACTTGTCGGCTACCACGCATTGATTTTATATTTTCTGACACAAACAGTGTTTGCGCTCAGCATATATGGATACCTTTGCTGATAGCAGCTGTGGTGATTTTCTGATTTCAGCACTGCAGTTAAAATCTTATTTTGGTATACGTGGATAGCGCCGTGTATACCCATCATTAAATTCAGTGGGTGGTTGTTTGGGCGGTTAATGATGAGAATCCAAAAATTTTTGTTGTGTCAGTCATTTTATTTGTCCTACTCTTCCTAATGTACTTTTTTTAATGTACTTTTTTTTTTCATTCTTTTGTGACCTGTTTCTCTTGCAGGTACTCGTCGGCTACCACGCATTGATTTTATATATTCTGACACAAACAGCGTTTGCGCTCAGCATATATGGATACCTTTGCTGATAGCAGCTGTGGTGATTTTCTGATTTCAGCACTGCAGTTAAAATCCTATTTTGGTATACGTGGATAGTGTCGTGTATACCCATCATTAAATTCAGTGGGTGGTTGTTTGGGCGGTTAATGATGAGTAATACTACGCATTATTCCTGTGCTGATTTCTGATAGGTTCTCTTTTTTTTCATTCAGCCCACAGGCTGCATGAAAAAAAACAAAACCTATATGCCAAACAAAGACCAGCAATGTACTGGTACGTTGCTGGACTTTGAGTGGTTATACCAGGATGATGCCTGCAGATTTAGGCATCATCTTGGTATCGTTTTTTACAGCAAGCGGTCGGCTTACATGTAAAAGCAATCCTAGCGGATAATTGGCCGCTAGACTGCTTTTACATGCAGTGGGAGGGGACTCCCCCCCCCCCCCCCCCCTTCCCTCCTGCCGCCTTCCGTTGCCTTCCACGGTTTTTCTCGGGCTCTCCTGTCCCACCGGTTAACCCGAGAGTGCAGCTGGTGGTTCAATTATCTAACCATAGAGCTGATTGGAGATGAGAATGGCTCCAATCATCTCTATGGCCTAAGATGCCGGAGGCTACAAGCATTTCATGACTTCTGTTTCGCCAGAAATAAACAGCGCCATTGGGAAATTGGGAAAGTATTTTATCACACCAATTTTGGTATGGTCAGATGCGTTAAGGTCAGAGGAAAGATCTAGAGTCTAAAAGACCCCAATTTTTTTTAAAAAGAGTACCTGTCACTACAGATTGCTATCATAGAGGAAATTTAAATTCACCGTGATAACAATAAAAATGATTAAAGAAAAAAAAAATGAAAGAAAAGGTGTCAAAATAACATAAGAAAGCAAATTTAAAAAAAAAAAAGAAAAAAAAAAAAAATCAAGCCCCCCTGTCCCCCCGTGCTTGCGCGCAAATGCGAGCACAAGCGTTGGTCTACTGTCATATGTAAACCGCAATTTCAGCATGCATGTGAGGTATCGCCGCGAACACCAGGTCGAGGGCAGTAATTCTTGCGGTAGACCTCCTCTGTAAGTCCAAAGTGATAACCTGTAAAGACTTTTAAAGGCTTTTAAAACCATACGTAGTTTGTTGCCGCGGCACGGGCGTGCGCAATTTTTAAAGTATGTCATGTTAGGTGTCTATGAACTCGGCATAAGATCATCTTTTAAATTTTACCAAACAATTTGGAATTATATAGTGTATTTTTGCATTAAATATAAAAAAAGTGTTTTTTTACGCAAAAATTGCGTTTGAAAAATGTGTGCGCAAATACCGTGTAACAAAAAAAATTGCAACATCCACCATTTTGTTCTGTAGGGCCTCTGCTTTAAAAAAATATATAATGTTTGGGGGTTCAAAGTAATTTTCTTGTGAAGAGAAAATATTTTTTCATGTAAACAAAAACTCACAGAAAAGGCTTGGTTTTCAAGTGGTTAGAAGAGTGGGTGATGTGTTGCTAAAATTGAGCATAAAATGCCAGGACTGTTCAAACACCCCCCAAATGACCCCTTTTTGGAAAGTAGACACCCAAAGCTATTTGCTGAGAGGCATATTGAGTCCATGGAGTATTTTATATTTTGCCCTAAGTTTCAGGAAAATGACAATTTTTTTTTTTTTTCTTGTTTTTTTACACAAAGTTGTCACTAAATAATATATTGCTCACGCATGCCATGGGTATATGTGAAATGACACCCCAAAATACATTCTGCTGCTTCTCCTGAGTACAGGGATACCCCATGTGTGAGACTTTTTGTAAGTCTAGCCGCATACAGGACCCGGAAAACCAATCCGCACCTTCTGGCTTTCTAAGGGCGTAAATTGTTGATCTGACTCCCAGGGCCGGTCCGAGGCGGGTGCTTAGGGTGCAGTGCGCCCAGGCGCCGCAAGGTGGGGGGCGCACTATCCTCTCCCGGCTGCAAGTCTCTCACTGCAGCCTCGCCTTTCACTGAAAAAATACATTGGTTATAGCTGCTCCGCCTCTCTGCTGCCTCCTCAGCCAATGGGAACACAGTGGACACGCCCCCTTCCCCAGCGCGCCTTGTTTGATATCTCAGCAGGAGATGCCGACCTGGAGAAGAGAGGAGAGTACACAGCCTGCAGTGTGGGACGGGCTGCAGCCTTTATAGAAGAAGGTGAGCTGGGGAAAATAAACTAAATGTATTCTTGTCAGTGCTTCCCCTGCTGAGGAGGGGGGAGGGCTGTGTTTTCTCTTCCTGTCTCTGAGTCTGTTGTTTTTTCTGTGTGAGTAGCAGTGCACTGCTTCTGGAGGGAGGATATGCTCTAACCTTCTCCTCCAATCTCTACTGCACCTCCCTACTCCATACCTGACCACCTCCCTCTCTTCTGCATTACCACATGCAATGTCTGTGAACTGCTGGAGCACTACAAGTACCAGCATGCCAGGAAATGGAGGCAGCAGCAGTGTGTTCAATCAGGCAGGCTGATATTTAGATGGAAAGTGCTGGTGTGTGTGTGTATACTGTGTGTGTATACTGTATGTGTGTGTATACTGTGTGTATACTGTGTGTGTGTGTGTGTATACTGTGTATAGTGTGTGTGTGTATACTGTGTATAGTGTGTGTGTATATACTGTGTGTGTGTATGTATACTGTGTGTATACTGTGTGTATACTGTGTGTGTATATACTGTGTGTATACTGTGTGTATGTGTGTGTGTGTGTGTATACTGTGTATAGTGTGTGTGTATATGTATACTGTGTGTGTATATACTGTGTGTATACTGTGTGTATGTGTGTGTGTGTGTGTGTATACTGTGTGTGTATATACTGTGTGTGTGTGTATATGTATACTGTGTGTGTATATACTGTGTGTATACTGTGTGTATGTGTGTGTGTGTGTGTATACTGTGTATAGTGTGTGTGTATATACTGTGTGTGTGTGTGTATGTATACTGTGTGTATGTATACTGTGTGTGTATATACTGTGTGTATACTGTGCGTGTGTATACTGTGTGTATGTATACTGTGTGTATATATTGTGTGTATACTGTGTGTGTGTGTATACTGTGTGTATGTGTGTGTGTATGTGTGTGTGTATACTGTGTGTGTGTGTGTGTATACTGTGTGTATGTGTGTGTGTATACTGTGTGTATGTGTGTGTGTATACTGTGTGTGTGTGTGTGTGTGTGTATACTGTGTATATACAGTGTGTATACTGTGTGTGTGTATATACTGTGTGTGTGTATATACTGTGTGTGTGTATACTGTGTGTGTGTATACTGTGTGTGTGTATACTGTGTGTGTGTATACGTGTATATACTGTGTGTTTGTGTACTGTGTGTGTATACACTGTGAGTGTTTGAGCTTTGGTTTGAGGTGCACACCCTAATGCCATAGGCTGCGCACGCCTATGTTTGTAGTTGTGAGCTGAGGGAAGGGGTGACAGTGGGGGAGGAAGACAGGACAGAGGGAGATGCCAGGTGAGAGTTCCAGCTTTAAAAAGGCAAGCACATGACAATGACAGATGATCAGGTGAGGTGTAAACATTGATCGGATGGATCGCTGAGTGTAGTATAGCAGCTGCCTCTCCTTACAATCTTCCTCTGTCTGTTACTGCAAGCAGGCTGGGGGCTGCTCAGAGAGTTCCAGTCCAGCCCCTTTTTCCCATGCGGAGCTGAGGAGGAAGAAGTCTCATGGCATGTGTGTGAGTGTGACTCAGCCATGCCATCCCACAGCCTGAGCCTGCTGAAGTTTTAGTGTATGCTGGCAGTTTGTGACACTGATTAGCAGAGCCTGGGAGGGAGGCAGACTTTACCAGGGGACAAATCTCAGTCCCACACTGACAGATGAATTAAAGTGCCTGCCTGTGTATGGGCTGATCACAGTGTGATCACTGGGTTTGATAAGTTACAGTCAGACCATGTAATGTACACTACACATACACTTCCATAACATGACGGTGATGTCACATTACCTTTATGGAAGTGTATGTGTAGTGTACATTACATGCTCTGACTGAAGTTTAATGCATAGTAAAACGTTTTAGGCTTATGGAAGTGTATGTGTACTAATAATGCGCATTGTACTGCACATTCACGAGCATATGGGGGGGCAGCAATTTTTATTTTGCCTAGGGGCCAAAAATCCTTGCACCAGCCCTGGAGAGGAGGAGCCATACAGAGGAAGCAATGGCTTTGCTCTCTACTGCAGCCGCCTACTTTCTCTGTACGGCTCCTCCTCTCACAGGCGGAGTGCATTTGATGTCACTCCGCCTGTGAGCCAGGACTATGGAGGCGCCGTTCTCACAGTGACATCCGCAGCCCCGCTGAGATGTCACACAAGAGCTTTACACCACAGAGCCCGGCACACCACAGAGGAGCCAGGAATCAGGACAGGCAGCCAAGAATCAGGACCAGCAGCCAGACCCCAGGACCAGCAGCCAAGAATCAGGACCAGAAGCCAGCCCCAAGGCGCCAGCAGCCAGACCCCAGGACCAGCAGCCGGAATACAGGACCAGCAGCCTAGCCCCAAAAACCAGGACCAGCAGCCAGGAATCAGGAGGACCAGCAGCCAGACCCCAGGACCAGCAGGCCAGCCCCAGCAGCCAGACCTTAGGACCAGCAGCAAAGCCCCAGAAGCCAGGCCCCAGGACCAGCAGCCAGCCCCAGTACCCATTATTTAAGATAAGTGAAGTCTTCTAGTCTTGGGCCTGGGCATCAAAGTGCTATTAATATAATATTGTTTATTTTTCTATTGTTCAGTGACACTATAATGTAGTCTCTCATCGGGGATGGAGGGGACTCTTTCTATCAGAGACTCTCCAATAGTCACAGAGAGGGCTTCTGTAAGATAAACCCCCCTCCAGGTCCCATTAGACTCCGTTGTAGTCTCTAATGGGGCCTGGTGGGGGGTCTTTCTAACATAGACTTTAAAATGCACACAAAGATGACCTCTGTTCGAAAGACCCCCCTCCAGGTCCCATGATACAACCCCATTGTAGTCTCTAATGGGGCCTGGTGGAGGCTCTTTCTAACAGACTCTCTAACAGAGGCCCTCTCTGTGTTCCTTGGAGAGACCCCCTCCAGGTCCCATTAGGAAAGGGGAGGGGTTAGTAAGATGACCACGCCCACACAGGGGGCGCCATAAATATTTCTGCACCCAGGCGTCTGTTACCCTAGGATCGGCCCTGCTGACTCCTTACTACCTATCACACTTTTGAAGGCCATGAAATGCCAAAATGGCACAAAACCCCCCCAAATGACCCCATTTTGCAAAGTAGACACTCCAAGCTATTAGATGAGAGGCATGATGAGTCCATGGAATATTTTATATTTTGCCACAAGTTTCAGGAAAATTATTATTATTTTTTTTTTTTTTTACACAAAGTTGTCAGTAAATGATATAATGCTCACACATGCCATGGGTATATGTGAAATGACACCCCAAAATACATTCTGCTGCTTCTCCTGAGTACAAGGATACCCCATGTGTGAGACTTTTTTGCAGTCTAGCCGCGTACAGGACCCGGAAATCCACTCCCCACCTTCAGGCTTTCTAAGGGCGTAAATTGTTGATCTCACTCCTTACTACCTATCACACTTTTGAAGGCCATGAAACGCCAAGATGGCACAAAACCCCCCCAAATGACCCCATTTTGCAAAGTAGACACTCCAATCTATTTGCTGAGAGGCATGGTGAGTATTTTGCATCTCTCATTTTTTTTGGAAAATGAAGAAAAAACAGGAAAATGCATTTTTTTTCCTCTTTTTTTCAATTTCCAAAACTTTGAGACAAAAAGTGAGATCTGCAAAACACTCAACATGCCTCTCTGCAAATAGCTTAGGGTGTCTACTTTTCCGAAAAGGGGTCATTTGGGGGGGGGGGGGGTTGTGCTGTCTTGGCATTTCATGGCCTCCGAAACTGTGATAGGTAGTCAGGAGTGAAATCAACAATTTACGCCCTTGGAAAGCCTGAAAGTGGGGGTTGGCTTTCGAGGACCTGTACTCGGCTAGACTGCAAAAAAGTCTCACACATGTGGTATCTCTGTACTCAGGAGAAGCAGCAGAATGTATTTTGGGGTGTCATTTCACATATACCCATGGCATGTGTGAGCAATATATCATTTAGTGACAACTTTGTGTAAAAAAACAAAAAAAAAAATAATAATATATTTCCCGGAACTTGTGGCAAAATATAAAATATTCCATGGACGCACCATGCCTCTCAGCAAATAGCTTGGGGTGTCTACTTTGCAAAATGGGGTCATTTGGGGGGTTTTGTGCTATCTTGAAATTTCAGGGCCTCCGAAACTGTGATGGGTAGTGAGGAGTAAAATCAAAAATTTACGCCATTAGAAAACCTAAAGATGGAGATTGATTTTCGGGGTCCCGTACACAGCTAGGCTCCCAAAAAGTCTCACATATGTGGTATCCCTGTACTCAGGAGAAGCAGCAGAATATATTTTGGGGTGTAATTACACATATACCCATGGCATGTGTGAGAAATTTATCTTTTAGTGACAACTTTGTGTTAAAAAAAAAATTTTTTTTTTTTTTAGTCATTTTTCAAACACCTGTGACAAAAAAATTAAATATTCAATGAGCTCAACATGCCTCTCAGAACATTCCTTAGGATGTCTACTTTCCAAAAAGTGGTAATTTGGGGGGGTCTTGTACTGCCCTGCCATTTTAGCACTTCATGAATTGAGATAGGCAGTCAGAAATTAAAGTTGCGTAAAATTTCAGTATATACACCATAGTTTGTAGACGCTATAACTTTTGCGCAAACCTATAAAAATACGCTCATTGAATTTTTTTTTGTCAAAGACATGTAGCTAAATATATTTTGGCCAAAAAAAATGACATAAATTGAGTATATTGGATATTTTTTAAAAGACAAAGTTGAAAATGTCATTTTTTTGCAAAATTTTCGCTCTTTTTTTATTAATATCGCAAAAAATAAAAAGCGCAGAGGTGATCAAATACCACCAAAAGAAAGCTCTGTTTGTGGGAAAAAAAGGACGTAAATTTCGTTTGGGTACCACATTGCATGACCGCACAATTGTAAGTTAAAATCGCACAGTGCCGAAGCACAAAAAGTGGTCTGGACGGAAGACAGCAAAATCCTCCGGTGGTAAAGTGGTTAAAGATCAAAAAAATCCATAGCGACAAAAATCTGAGATGGGATAAATACAGTTGACGAAATTACTGTATTGGCGTATAACACGCACTTTTTCCCTCTGAAAATAGGGGGCAAATTGTGTGCGCGTGTTATACGCTGATATCATTAAAAAAAGGCAGGGTACATACACCAGTATCAGCCCAGTGGATGCCATCCGAGATTACCCGGGGGACCTGCGAGTCCTGTGCCCCCCCAGACCCCGCATTGCAAGCCTCGGGCAGCCGTCCTCCTATCGGTGTGTTTCACAGTTTAACTCTCACGGCCGTCGGAGTGTAACCACGGTAACTCTCTGCATAGCTCGCGAGAGTTTAACCTGAGCTGAGAGGAGCAGAGAACTGCCTAACTTGTAGCAGCCAGGTACAAGTAGTTAAAGACGTGGGATAAAAGAAGTCTCGGGGAGTGGTGGCGCACACAGTAATCACTGCGTGACAGGGGGGAGGGGGAGCCTAAAAAACATACTGGCTGACAGGCCCCTCCTCCCTGCAGAGTAGCGTGTGTCTTTTGACCTCCCTTGTAAGGTAACAGTGTTCACGGGGGCCAGAGTGACAAAAGGAGTCTGCCAGGGGGGTTTCAAAGAAACACACTGCCTGACGGGGAGGTGAGGAGCTAAGAGACACACATTAGCTCCTCCATTCCTGCACAGCAGAGTGCACTGTAGAGATGTCCAGAACTTTTACCCTTTTAGGAACAAATGTTTCAAAGCAGTGAAGGGAGACAGTTCTGAGCTACTTATTTTTCTTCAAAGTTTTTTTCCAGAAAATTCTGTGTTAAAATTAGGTGCGTGTTATACGCTGGCGCATGTTATTCACCGATAAATACAGTATATTCGCTTAGTCATAACCGTGTGGATACATGTGGAGATGCTGCCTAAATAGTAACCTGCAACCTAAAAAAACAATATCCGTTAAGTGAAAGGCTGCAAACCATAAATGCTAATTACTAGCAAAGTGGGATTAGGCAAATATCCACAATAGAAAAGAAGTGTACTCCACATGAATGAAAGTAAAGAAATAAGAAAATAAAGCACCCTAAAACAAAAATAAAAAAAAAAAAAAAAAAAAGAGAATTAATGGTAAGACAAAAGTGATATGAAAAATAATAAAAACAGGAAATTAAACGAATAAAACCACAAAAAGATGGAGAAACATGAAAAGTATATAAAGAAAGAGAAAAAGAAGAGAGAAAAATATGTATATGTTAATCTCGTAAAAATCCTATATGAAAAAATAAATAATAATAAAAAAACATATACATAGAGAATGGAT
This sequence comes from Pelophylax lessonae, assembly GCF_965119305.1. Taxonomy (NCBI): domain Eukaryota; kingdom Metazoa; phylum Chordata; class Amphibia; order Anura; family Ranidae; genus Pelophylax; species Pelophylax lessonae. The sequence goes on from NC_138772.1 coordinate 236,575,517, forward strand.
TCTCCTGTGTATGCTGCAATGCAAAGATGCAAAATTCCCAATATATATGTATAATATTAAATGCATAATTTCTCTCCTTGCAACCAACGAAACAAGAATAATAATGAAGCAGCATCCACTCATGTATCCACAAAAATACAAAACGCACAAAATGTGAATCCATAAAAATGAACGTGGGAGAACAAAAAAGAGAAGAGAAAAAGGAGAAAAAAGAAAGAAAAAAGAGGAAAAAATAAAAAAAAATGTATAAAAAAGAGAACAGTATGGCTGAAAACTCATCCTAACTGTAGATGTTACAGAAAAGTCAATCAGAAAATCAATAGTACAATCCTAATGCAGCATATAGCGTTATGGACAACATAGCATTGAAGTATAACAGTGAAAGTTAGAGTAAAGAGCCCATAGACACTAAGATAAATGTCGGCTGACGATCACAATCAGTCAATGCCTACTATAGAAAGCACGACACGCTGGATCGTCACATAAATCAATCATGTACAATGCTAAACACTAGATAGTAAACCCAATACCATAAAGGAGATAGTCACAATCAGCAAGATAAAAAGAATATAGGCGTGTGTATGCATAATTAAATATGCTGAAGATGGACACACATAAATTAATGTGAAAACACAGGAAGTATAAATAAGATTTGTTACCTAAAATATGGACTATAAGAAAATCCAAAAAAGTATACTCTAAATGGCATTACCTTGGAATCCAACATTATGTGTGCACATTATAAAGATTATGACGATCCCCCTCTAGGATCAGATGTAATGCATCCAAGTAAGAAAACTAGGAAAACATTTATCTGACAAAAGAAACTGTTGTATAAATTATAAAGGTTATATATACTAGCAAAAAAATATAAAGGTATAGACTACAATGAAATCCTATGTCTGAGAGTATGTTTCATAACAATCCTCGGAAATCCAATATTGAACACCCATACTGAAGATATGTAGCAAATCACCCTCCGAGGTCCAACAGAAGACACACACACCAAAAAGATTGGACAGACATCCCTCTAGTACAAGAATCAATATATAAGGGTAATCCTGAAAAGGCATGCATGTTCAATCTCATTGGAGGCAATAATGCATGAACCTAAAAATAGAGTAGGTGGATGCAAAGACATAATTGTAAAGAATGCAGGCAATGAAAAAAATGCACAAAATGCAAAAAAGTGTATGTATAGTGGAAACAAAAAACAGGAACAACCACACTCCCGCACTTATTTGCACATAGAAGAGAAATATCTCCTCCAAAATGGCAATGATCCCATATCCATAGAATACCTATTGACTACAGCATATTATGAAATGTAGATGAAGGTATATGTGCATATGTGAACATATGTGGAGAGAGGTCAACTGGAAAGGGAATATACAGAAACCCTATATACGGCCGCACAGAGGACTAGGAATAGAAGTGGGTGACATCCCATTCATAATTGAGTCCACTGGGCAATCTAGCACGGAGTCTGTATATCCAAAACACCTCTCTCCTACATAAGAGGCGAAAAGCATCCCCCACCCCCACCTGGGTGGGGGTATAACCCATTCTATGACTTGACCCGACACAAGGGACAAATCTCCGTTATGTTCCATATTGAAATGACGTGCAACATTACATATTTTTCTCTTTCTTTTTTCCTTTTTCTCTTTCTTCATATACTTTTCATGTTTCTCCATCTTTGTGGTTTTATTCGTTTTTGTTTTAGGGTGCTTTATTTTCTTATTTCTTTACTTTCATTCATGTGGAGTCCATTTCTTTTCTATTGTGGATGTTTGCCTAATCCCACTTTGCTAGTACTTTGCATTTATGGTTTGCAGCCTTTCACTTAACGGAAATTGTTGTTTTTAGGTTGCAGTTTACTATTTAGGCAGCATCTCCACATGTATCCACACGGTTATGACTAAGCAAATATAATTTTGTGAAAAGCGTCAAATGTATTTGTCCCCTGTCTCTGATGTTTGTTGGTACAGCGTCACACGACCGCGCAATTGTCAAAGTAACGCAGTGCCGTATCGCAAAAAATGGCCTGGTCATTTAAAGGGGTAAATCCTTCTGATCCAGAAGTTTTGGTTTTTCAGTTTTCTTTATAGTTTAGAGAAATCAAATTTGTCCAATTTGGGACCTGGAGCCCAGAAATCTCTTGGCAATCCGGGTAGGATGAAGTCTTCAGTCCTGGGTCCAGATTTTCAGAACAGCCAACACCAATTGGTCAGGTTTGTGCTGGTCTTTTTGTAGACACTTGACCATGGTTCTGACTGAGCTCCATCCTCCCAAGGAGCCCAGGTGTGCAAGGGAGAAGCCAGAGAGTGCATGTGTGCACTGTGAAAGCAGTGACCCAAGCCTGAGGTCGCTGCTGGGAGTCAAAGCAGTAAGGGGCTGCATATAACCTGCACTGAGTGTTTATAAAGATCGTCTCTGAGAAACAGACAAGTTAGGCTGTATGTATAAGCCTGGAGACTGAATGTCTATTTCTTTGCAAGAGTGTAATGCTGAAAACCCCTGTGAGGGAAACGATTTGATTGATTTTTTGTTTCTGAAAGTGTATTGAACTTTTCGTTAATGAAAGTGGGCCAACAAGCCCTGAAATGGGAATATCTGGTGTGAACTGTACTCGCTAGCGGGCGCTACAGTTTAGCTATACAACCCCAAACTTCACAATACCTAAAATGTTACATGTTAAAATTGAGTGTGCCTGTAGAATGGCAGCAAATTACAGTAATTAAGTCTCCATAGGCATTGCTTTAACCACTTCCCACCTGGCCACTGTACATAAACGGCCAAGTAGGACAAGCGCGTCCTAAGTGAATGTACTCCTACGTCCTCTCAGAACCGTGCCGAGGTGCACAATGGCATGGCTGCCTTGCCTACGAAGTCGGCGGTGCTCCACCTTGGTACCATGTGATCGCTATGACAAATCAGTGCTCACATGGCCAGTAGTAAACATAGCTGTGATTTGATGCAGCCATTCAAAGCTTCTGGGAGCGCTGTGATTTTGGTCAGTGTGATCACATGGTACAGGGCAAGCACCGCCTCCCTGTAGCCAATCACACATGATCAGTGTTCTCAATGGCTGAAGGAATGTAGCAGAGAACTGTCAGATAATTGTTTATACAGCCATCTACGCTATCTTTCAAATTTTAGAAAAATATTGGGCTAACTTTACTGTTTTTTATTTTTTTATTAAAAAAAGTGAACTTTTTCCAAAAAGAATTGCGTTTGTAAGATCGCTGCGCAAATACGGTGTAATAAAAAAATATTGCAACAATCTCCATTTTATTCTCTAGGGTTTCTAAGTGTCAGAAAAAAAAAGCCCAGTCCAGAAGTGGTTAATAGTTCTTGATAGTGATTCTTAAAGCTGGACTTAGCCCATCTATTTTAACAGTTTTACAAAACTTTTGCATTCTAGCACATGGTGGAAATCTAACTGTCACTGTCACTTTTGCTTGTGCTCTCAACCAAACTATCAAATGGCTGGTGTCATAATTGACAACATGTGCAGCATCATGGCAATTGAAGATCAAACCAAGGCTAAGATGGCAGCTTCCTAGGCTAAAAATGATAGGAGGGTTTATTTCCACTTCAAGAAAGGTGCATATTCTGGAGGGATTGTCATAAATGTGACCATGACTAATTTTATCTTTTTTCCTTTTTCAGAGACTGACTGATGCATTTCGACGCTACGATACAGATCAAGATGGCTGGATACAAGTTTCATATGAGCAGTATCTTTCTATGGTCTTTAATGTAGTATGATGCCAAAAGGAAACAATGCCTGGACCACCACAGACTGAAATAACAAATCTTTACATTAATTTACTGGATTCTAGTGCCCACTGTGGTGCTATGCATTTTGATGGCTTCTAGATTTTTACAGCGTATCATCAAACTTTAAATTGTATATAGCAAGTTATTTTTACAGTTCAGCAATACCATTTTAGCCATATATATTTTTGTTTTTTTCTTAATTTACTCCATAAGCTGGGTGTTTAATAGCATAAAGTGCAACTCTAGTCCAGCGATAGAAACCCCCCCCCCCCCCCCGACAGATTTTTCCTACGATCTGTGACCCCACCCCCCATTAGAACATGATGTGCTGGGAAATGTCTCCATTGGGGACGAGTTACAACATCTGCCAGATGATTATTCCTATAAAGGGAAATGAGCCCAAAAAGTTAAGGAAAGATGTCACCCATGTAGTAATATGAATTCTTCTGTTTTTGTATAAAGGAAAAAAGGAGGGGTCTTAAGTAAACTCAAATGGACCAACAGTATATACAGTATAAGATATAGCCACAGTGTAATACTTTGCATTTAGAACTCATGTCTTTATACATATCTTCACCAAAAAGCTAGAAACTGCACTTTAAAATAAAACGTGCCATTTTCTTTAAAACTCATGTGTATTGATAATTTTCCATAAATGTTTATGCATAAACAAACTTGCTGCACAAGTCCAAATGCTCTTGCTCCTGAATAGCTTTATATAATAGCAATAAAGCATGTAAGGGAAGGTTGGTACTTTGATATTTAATACTGATACCCTTGAGCCTCCTAGTCAGCAGAGGTCCACATCAGAAATCGCATTTTCTATATCAAACTCTCAAGAACATTGTTAGAGGAGAATATAAATTCTTGGAAAAAAAAAACTCTAATAAAGTATTTTAGTTTGATTGTTGAATGCCATGGTCCCCAGTCACATAGGAATCCCAAGCACTGCAGATAAAACCAGACAAACCTCAATCTCACAAACCTCAATCACGGGAATAGCAACGTCACTGGGCAGAAATTTCCAGCTAAAAAGGAGCAGATTGCAGAGTAGTCCACTTCTGTTCAATAAATTGGGAATTATTAGGTCGAATAGTGCCAATAAATTGAATTGCTGAAGTCAAACTCTATCGTATATTAAATCACTGTGTAAAATTCTATAGCATGTTTATACTTGCCTGAAATGTATAGTCTTCTGTGTGCTTATTTTTAAAGGGAAAAAAAAAAAAAATATATATATATATATATATATATATATATATATATATATAATATTATTATTATTATTTCATGGGCAAGATATTGCCTGAATGTCTTCCCTTCCCTTGATAATCTTTGCATTGACAGGGGCACTTTTGAACTTTTTTGTGCCTTACATACCTTGGAAATGCCTATGGACAGGCTGGTTTTGTTTACTTTTTGAGGTTATTGCTGTCTGTGTCCTGCAATCCTGGTGACCTCATCTTGTGTTTTGTTGTCACAAGAAAAGAGTGAGGTGAAATGACACCATAAGGCCACTGACTGCAATAAAAACGTACTTAATAGAAACTTAATCCAGTACTCCAAAGAGAGTGAGGCATATTTTACTGGTGTTGGGCTTTACAATGACAGGACACAAAATATATAATTTTCATTCCGCTTTCATCTCTTTTTTTAAACTAGTGATACCGTGCCATAAGATATTCAATCTGTATCTAAAACTGCAATTTTTAAAACCATTTGACTTAAGATGAACAAAAACTTTGCTGCAGTCTTATAGTTGGCCAAGCAATGTCGCAGGTCTTTTCTCTCTTTTCCCGAGAGGGGACCGCCATTACTCCTGGAATAAATGGGGCTCATGAAATGACCTGAGAATGCAGCTCAATTCTGGAGTACTGTAAGTCCAGCCTGCATGATGACACACCCCTGGGGGTTGGGGGTGTCGGCAACAGTCTAGAATCTCAGGAAATGAGCAGAATGACCTGAGTGCCTTTCTGTTCATAGCACATCGGCTTCACTTAACAGACGAGGAAGCTTTATTAAGTAAGCAGTATGGGGAATGAACAATTTGAAGGAAAAGAAAAACGAAAGTTCCACTTGAAATCCTTGGTAACATCAAATTTCATTTTGTTAAGGAGTTGATTTGTAAATTGTTTCCTGGTAGCACACATCTCCCATTTTTCAAATCCAATTAGACATTTTTATGAATCTTGGATGAAAGTTGTATCATTCTTGGGTGAAAACCTTCTTTTTTTTTTTTTTTTTTTTAATAACCAACTCCCAGGAGTTTAAAATAAGAGTACCTAAGAAAATAGTTAAACGTGTAGTTGAAAATTCTAAATATATGAACATTTCCCAAAACATTAACAAATGTATTTGTTTGAAATGCCTTAAAATTAAGAAAAAAAACAGATACGCTATCCATCAAATTCTTTTTCATCTGCAGCACCTCTTTGAGATCATACACATTATAAATTTAAGCTTTTTGTCTTACACTTATTTGTAATTCTTTGTTGGTGTTTTTGAGAACAGGAATGCATAGGCAGTGTAATATATTCTATGCATGGTTCCTCCAAAATTTATTCTGCTTGGAATAAACATGCTTATCTCTGTCCTAAACACTGCCTGCCTAAAGTCTTCCACTTTATTGATATCCTACCTGTATTTACTTCTACTTCACAAGAAATTGGCAAATGTCTGGAAAACATTCGATGTTCCTTTGATTACATTTTTCAGCTGACTGTTTTCCTCTGTTGAGTGCTTCTCTCTTCCCCCTTAATAGGTACAAGCATAAACATTAGCCTTACTCAAATGTGCATGTTTGTACAATCATCATCTTTGAAAATGTCTGGATTGAATGTGGCCAGCTGCTCTAAAGTGGAACCATCCAGTACATTTACATTTTACTTGGAGATGAGCTACCCATGGTGACCAACAGAGGCATAAACCGTATTATGTGTTCATAACATGCAAGTTTATAAGGGTCCTTTCACACCTGTCCGTTCCCCTGACGGACTCCGCTGTGCTCAGCGGGGGATCGATCTGCCGATCCACGCTGAGCAGGCGGATGACAGCTCCTTCTCCGCTCTGTGTGCAGAAACGGAGCTGTCAGATCCCCGCAGTCCTCTATGGGGGAATCGGATGAGAACGGACCGCCTGTCCGTTCTCATCTTATTCGATCCACCAGACGGATGGAAAATGGGGTTTCCATCCGTCCGGATTTGACTGACAAGATCAGATCGGATGGCAGTGGGTGTCAGCGGACATGTTTCCGATGACATCCGCTGCCCCATAGGGATGCATGGGGCATCTGATCAGGTCCGCCTGAAAAACTGACTGGCGGATCTGATTGGACCGTATGGGTAAAAGGGGCCTAATACAGGTTGTTGCTCTGTATGCAAGTTTGTAACAAAAGAGAAAAATGGCTGCCCCACGTATTTGGGTAACAATTGACTTAATTACTAAATTACTATCGGTACCTTTTATCTCATCGCAAAATGTGTATTTTTTTTTTTAAAACTCAGTTCTATTTAAACTAATGTTATAGACCTTTCTAGATCTAGAATATACTTACCGGTATATTCCTTCACAGGCCACTTGGCTAATAAAGCAGTGGTCACAAAACCTTTTTTCTTTTAAATAAATGGCTTCATAAAAAATAAATGAGCCGAAGTACAAACATGTCGTCTATATTTTCACCACCATCGCTAGCACATCTTTTTGCATCTTATTTTCCTATAAGCATACATTGACCTATATCTTTCACAGTTTAGATGGACAAATTGTAATAGCATTGGGGTTTACTGCAAATAGACTGGAACAAGTGTCTGCATTTTTAACTACTATATTTGTTTTTTTATTCCATGCATGTTGAATATTTTAACCAGGACAGTAAATTGTGATATGTCAATATTTCTGTAAAACAGAATAGATATGATAGATGTTCTAACACTTCCGCAATCTACCTAAAACAAAAAATGATTTTCGCTAATGGTTTTTATTCATTTTTTTTTTTTTGTGGAACAGGAAACCTTTAATAACTTGTAAGTTGTTTATATATATATATATATATATATATATATATATATATATATATATATATATATATATATATATATATATATATATATATATATATATATATATAATATAATATTTTTTTTTTTTTTTCTCCCCAGGAAATTCATTTCCTGCTAGTGGTGGGGAACCTGCATTTTAAAGCCTCTTCTTTCACTGACTGTTTCTAAGGCCATATAGGTTTTTGTTAGCTTGGGGGCATGCTAGATGTGATGTATTAAATAAATAAAAGACCAAATTAATTACAGACCCAATATAAAAATCGGATAAATTGCAGATGTAACGAATTCTTGACTATTTACAAATCTTCTAACCAGTGTTTTTACAGCTAGTATAATAAGCGTAGTGCTCTATGAATACTCAATGCCGTACCATGTAAAACTTGGTGCTACAATTGAAGTGAACACTGACTCTGTTTCAGCCAAAACTCAAGGCTAGCCATATACAGCTCAGTCAGATGCAAAATTGTCAGCTGAACAGGAACTGCAACCTGTCAGATGCGGTACTGTGCAAGTATTCAAGCAGCACAAGCAGATGTTGCGGATGCTTGGATAATGTAACTGGCAGGGGAAATTCCTCTATCCACACTGCTGGCATACAATACTGTTAGTCTGGATGGAGGAATCAAGTGATTATCTCCTTTTCAGCCAACAGGCAAATGGAGAGTAAAAGTGTGTTTAGTTAGCTTGCATCTAAATGTGCCAGAAAAGCTTTTAGTGCAATATTGATTTACTGGTAGCCAATAATGTTATCTATGTATAATAACACCATTAGTTTACATTGTAATACTGTTCATAGAATACTATACCTTCAGATATGAATGCAAGAGTAATGTAAGCATGTTTTATGCATGTTTGTATGGACATTACTTGGGGAAATTGTGAAAAAAAAAAAAACATATATTTTGTTTTATACAAATCTTTAATAAAGAAGCCACAATTACACTTACCTGCTGAGTTTCAAATGCATTTTTTGATGTAGACCATTTTTTGTGTGTGTATATATGATCACTGTTTAACCGCTTGCCAACTGCCACAAGTACATATACTGCGGCGGTCAGCCCCGTGCAGGCAAAGTGACGTATGGGGACGTCACTCGCCTGCGAGCCAATAGGGGGCGAGCCCGCGCCGCCGGAGGCGCGCCCCTGCTCGCTCACTGATCCCCGCACGTGTGACCGGCGGACCCGATATCTGCCGGTCACTCGCAATCGTCTGTTACAGAGGGAGAAAGGCAGGCAGCTAATGTAAGCAAAGCCGCTTGTCATTCTCCCTTGTGTAAGTGCAGAGGTCATACGGTCCTGCTATGCAGGATCGTAATCTCTGTAGTTACACAAACAGCCATATCCCGTAACAGTTAGAAGCACACCCCTAGGGACACACTTAACCCCTCATTCTCCAATAAAGTTAACCCCTTCCCTGCCAGTGTCATTTTTACAGTAACAGTGCATATGTATAGCACTGATTACTGCAGTAATGTCACTGGTACCCCCAAAAGTGTCAAATGTCAGTCAAGGGTCCGATCTGTCCGCCGCAATGTCGCAGTCCCGCAAACAAAAAATCGTAGATCGCCGCCATTACTTGTTAAAAAAAAAAAAAAGACAAATCTTTCCCTTAGTAAACGCAATAACTTTTGCGCAAACCAATCAAAATACGCTTATTGCGGTTTTTTTTTTTTTTTTTTTTTTTACCAAACATATCTAGCAGAAAACAAATTTGCCTAAAATGTTAAAATTTAGATTTTTTTTTTTCCGTTTTTTTTTTTTTTTTTTTTTTGTGAATTTCATATAAAAAAAATTGGAAAAATATTGTTATTTTTGCAAAATTGTCGCTATTTTTTTGTTTATAGCGCGTTATCAAAAAATTGCACCGGTGATGAAATGCCACCAAAAGAAAGCTCTGTTTGTGGGGGAAAAAAGATCAATTTCATTTGGGTACAGCGTCGCACGACCGTGCAATTGTCCGTTACAGTCACACAGTGCCGAATCGCAAAATACCCCCTGGTCAGGAAGGGGGTAAAATCTTCCGGGGCTTAAGTGGTTAAAGGACTGTCTAGGATAACTATAGTTTACATAAACTTGGGGTCAGTTGGTCCTTCTTGCCCTCTCCTTCCCATATACACAGTTGCATCTCATAAAAGTAGAATATCATCAAAAAGTTAATTTTAATTCAGTAATTTAATTCAAAAAGTGAAACTCCTATTTTATATAGATACGTTAATCACACAGTGATTTAGTTCAAGCACTTTGCTGGTGTTGGTCCACCGTTTTATCAAGTCCAAAGTCAGCGTAGCCCTCTACAAGGAAATTCTAGAGTGATTCATGCTTCCCTCTATTGACCAGCTTTATGGAGATGATTTCATTGTCCTGCAGGACTTGGCTCCTCCCCACACTGCCAAAAGTACCAATACCTAGTTTACTGATCATGGTATCTGTCAGAGAAACAGCCATGCTGCAACTGGCGACTCTGCCAGTACTTCCAATGGCCGCAATGGACTCAGGCCATAGACTCATTGTCAGTGAAATGGCTGTGCTGCAAACTGGCAACTTTCCAGTACTTCCCATGGCCGCAATGGACTCAGGCCATAGACTAATTCACTGGCCTATAAAAGGGCTCTGCTCAGCCCATCAGATTGCTGGATTGTCTTCAGCTCTTCCTGTTTCCTGTGCATTGCTACTTCCTGGATTCCAGTTTGACCCGGCTTGTTCCTGACCTGTCTGCTCTCTCTCCTGGCTTTGACCCTCGGCTTCGTCTGACCATCCCTGCTCCAGTTTGGCTCTCCTGTTATCTGATCTCGGCTTGGCTCACGGACTTGCTTCCTGTCTACCTGCCCTCCAGTACCTGATCTTGGCTTCCCCACGGACTTGTCTGCTTCTGGCTTTCCTAACATACCTTTGGCTTGCACCTGTTGCAGCTTCCTGTGTTTGACCCCCGGCCGGTCTTACACCTACTGCCTGGTTGTTCCTGGTTCCTCCTTGGACTGTCCGGTGTATTCCTGCCCAGCACTCTGCTAGAGACCGCCTGTTCACCATCAGGACCCTGCTGGCAACCAGTGCTTCTGTGGGCGCTACACCCTCTGTCTCAACCCCAGGGGTGTGTCGCACTCAGCCGCAAGGGGAGCCCTCTCTGCATCTCGGCCTCGGATCAGGTACGTGACAGTATCACTGTGCTTGATTGGCCAGCAAACTTAATTGACCTAAACCCCATAGAGAATCTGTGGAGTATTGTCAAAAGGAAGATCAGAGACACAAGATCCAAATGCATATGAACTGAAAGCCACTATCAAAGAAATCTGGGCTTCCATAACCCCTCAGCAGTACCACAGGCTGATCGCCTCCATGCCATGCCGCGCCGCATTGATGCAGTAATTCATGTAAAAGGATCCTCGACCAAGTATTGAGTGCACACTATACTGTACATGGACATACTTTTCAGTAAGCCAACATTTCTGTAGTAAACTTTTTTTTTTTTTTTTTTGGTGTTCTGTTATATTCTAATTTATAGAGATACTGAGTTTTGGGTTTTCACTAGCTTTAAGCCAAAATCCTCAAAATTTAAAAGGAAAATGCTTTAAATAATTCACTTTGTGTGTAACACATCTGTATCTAAGATATATGCTTCACTTTTTAAATTGAATTATTGGAAAAAAAAACTTTTTGATGATATTCTAATTTCTCTTTCATTCGATGGACACAGAGCTCACTAAATCATAACTAGTGTGTTGCCTCCTCCAGGACTAGACAGAACAAAAAACAACTGGCTATGCCCATGGGCTGTCCTCAGCTGGTATATAACTCCTCAGTTTTAATCTGTCTAGTCAGGAGTAAGAAGGACCTAGGTTTTCCTTCCTTACATCTTTTTCTCCTCTCACCTACCAGGACGGCAAACACATGAGATGAGAGGCTCCACCGTACAGCAAACACCATCAGTTCACAGTTGTTAAAAGGCCCCACCCTTCCCCTTGTCCCTTAGTATTGATTGTGTTTCTCCTACAGCGAAACATTTTTTTTTCTCTGACTTGGAGACTGTGTTGGATGGTCTCCCTGTGAGGCAGGTTCAGCAACGCCGGTGAAGGCCACTGTACCTGCACGCCTTCTAGGCTTCTCACAGGTCACTCCAGGATACAGGCAGTCGGTCACAGTGGTGGTCCCTCCAGAGCCTGTGGCCTGCTATTCAGCAGGGGTCTCCTCCGGTCCTCCCGGGCATTAAGCTGGCATTTGCATTCTGCGTTTTTTTTTTTTTTAAATTCCAGCTGGACAGCACACTCCAAACCGCGCTTTGAAGCTGGAAATTCCGGTTTATGCAGGAAAGGCGGAGCATCCGCAGCGCGACCTAGAAGAGGGAAGCGAGTACGGATGAGACGCCAGATCCCGCATTTGCGGCGATGAGGCCGACTCTCCGTCCAAAAGAAGACAAAAAACTGGCGAAGATATGAAACCTGCCACAACCCACCTCATGGAGAAGGGAAGGTCGGTTCAGGTGGCTACAGGCAAAAGCAGATTTGAGCCCGGTAAGTGCCGTTTTCTTTTCTGATTGGGGCCAATACCTGTGTCAGACTTAGTCCCTGGTAGTTCCCATGCTCTCCCTCAGCGGGGCCTGTAGCAAAGTTTTTTTGGGGCAGGAAGAGTGACCGGTTTATCTCCTTCTAATGCAGAATTCCCATGAAGAACCCAGGAGGCCTCTGATAAAGCATCCCCTGTATCCATAATAGGAAATTAGTGCAGCGCTAAAACTAAAATGAATCAATTGAATAGGAAATATAGTCCATGCAAAGGAGGAAGGGCCCCGTGTGGCTAAAGATGCACTCAGAGCCAATGCTGTGGTCTTGAAACTACAAATCCACCACCAGATAGAATGGCCTCTCACCTCAAAGCACTGACCACAAAGGGTCAAAAACACCAGGGCAAATTCCACTTGCAACTGAACCGCGGAAGGGAGGAGCCGTCACATCACCCGCCGTCTCACGGAGCCGCTCGAGGAAGTGTACGACTGTTGCATTCAGCAAGAGAGGATGGGATGTGCCTGCTGTATGCTGTTAAGAGGCTTTTTTATGTTTTAGTTAATAAATGTGTGTTAGATATACTTCACTATGTGCGATCCCTTGCCTTTCTTTGAGTCACACCACTAAGAGAGCAAGTTTTCGGATTGTCTGAATGGTATCCCCTGGAGGTAGAAAGGAGATTAGTGTCGCTACAGGATGACACTGTGGACACTGGGGTGATTCTGTGCGGCATCCTAATTTATTAACATATAAAGGGGATAGAGCTGCATGGACTTTGTTGGCACCATAACAGGACAATCAAGTCATAAAAAATTGTATTTTTATTTTGAAAATATTAAAAGCTCTATATATATATATATATATATATATATATATATATATATATATATATATATATATATATATATATATGTATGTGTAGAGGAAGACATAAAAGTTTTTAAGATTCATACCAAATCTATTGAAAGCATAACAATGCTCAACTATCCAAAATATGACATTTGCACAAAGTGTGAATACAGATTAGTTGCATTTTCTTACCATAATAAAAGTATTGATAGCAGAGTGCAATAGCACTGTTTTTTCCTAATTATAGAATCGTTTGTAGTCACTCTACTTCTATAGAACAACTACAGTCTTCATATAACGATTTTCTCCTGAAGAAGCGCATCTGGCACGAAACATGTAGAGAATGTTTGTTTAAGAAAATACTACCACTGAATATTGAGCCCTTAAAACCACCATCATCGTTGGAATCGTATTATTTGCCAATTAAGTCTGTTGATAACAATCACGGGTTGTCCGTTTTCTTGTCTCCTACTAGGTTTTAGATGGCATATTTTCTCCAATAAGATGGTTATAGGGGCTTTGGGTACATTGAGTATTATATCAGCACTTACGCTTGTTTTTAAAGATTCTGTCTTTAGTCTTGTTTTGCTTTTTGTCTTATGTTTGTTTTATATATATATATATATATCGCTTTTAATATTTTCAAAATAAAAATACAATTTTTTATGACTTGATTGTCCTGTTATGGTGCCAACAAAGTCCATGCAGTTCTATCCCCTTTATATGTTAATCCCCTGGAGGTATTTGGAGCAACTGGGATCATCCCATCCATCCATTCTGCCAAAGGTGTTATCCTTAGTGTTCAGTTGCAAGAAGCTGGAATCTGTCCTGGTGTTTTTGACCCTTTGTTGTCAGTGCTTTGACGTGAGAGGCCATTCTATCTGGTGGTGGATTTGTAGTTTCAAGACCACAGCGTTGGCTCTGAGTGCATCTTTATCCACACAGGGCCCTTCCTCCTTTGCATGGACTATATTTCCTATTCAGTGGATTCATTTTAGTTTTAGCGCTACACTAATTTCCTATTATTAATTTTTTTGGTTAATTAGATTCATTTTGAGTGTCAGCTGCTTTTGTCTTTAGTGGAGGTGTATGCGCTGATATATTTTCACTTTTGCACATCCCCTGTATCTGCTAGCACTAGCTCCTCTGAAAAGTGTTGTCATTGCGGGGAGAGACTGCCCAGATCTCACACTAAACCCTTTTTTGTTATAGATGTATTAACAAACTGGCTGGTAAAGAGGCCTCAGGGTTGATGAAAGATTTCCTTAAGTCTATGCAGGAGGAAATGCTAGCCACTATCCAGTCCTTCCGCACCTCTGTAGATTTCCTCCTGGTAACAGAGCCGGGTGAGCTAACCCTTAAAGAGGGCCCTTCTTCTCAGGAGAGTTTACTTTCCAAGGCAGGCCCATCTGCTTTTCTGCCTGGTTCGCAGGGTCTCCACCCCCCCCCCCCCCTGCTCAAGCAAGGGAAGAGGAAGGCCTAGGGAATTCAGAAAGTCAGGCTAAGTCTCAGCTTAGCTCTGGGGAGGTTTGGTCTGGAAAATCTAGAGGGACTTCCTCAAGCTGTTTATGCTACAGAAGAAATCCCAGAACTCCCCAAGGAGACCTCGGCACAGGATAAGATGTATAAAGGGCTGGTTAAAAACCAATCCAAGGTTTTACCTGTTCACCAATCCTTGAAAGATTTATTTCTTCAAGAATGGTAGTTTCCTGAAAGAGGTCTGGTTAGACCAAAGACCTGGAAAAGGAGATTCTCCTTTAAGAGGAGAAGGTGCACAAATTCTAAAAAGTCCAAAATTAGATGCCTCCCTGTCTCAAGTGACTAAAAGGTCTGACCTCTCTTTTAACCGCCTGACATCCGCGCTACAGCCTATATACGGCTGCAGCGCGGACTTGAATTTTCGGGAGGCCGTTTTTAAACGGCCTCCCAGAAAGACTCTCCCCGCGCGCTCCCGCGAGCGCGCATCGGGGAGAATCTGTGTCGGCCGTGTCCCTTGGACACGGCCGATCACAGATCGTGGTGAATGGCCAATCACAGCGGCCATTCACCACGTGATCAAGCCGTCCAATGAAAGATGATCTCATATGTAAACATATGAGATCATCTCTCATCGCCGGCGCTCCTTCCTCACACAGAGCCTGCAGTGTGAGGAAGGAGGGGGAGCCGACAGCCGCCGGGGACACCGAGAAATGTAATCAGGGCACTGATCACCAGTGCCCTGATTACTAAAGGTAAAAAAACATACACATTGCCCCCCCATCAGTGCCCACAGTGCCCGCCTCAGTGCCCCCCATCAATGCCCACAATCAGTGCCCATAGTGCTGCCAGTCAGTGCCCATCAGTGCCTGCTCATCTAGGCACTGATGAGCACTGACTGGCAGCACTATGGGCACTGAGTGTGGGCACTGATGGTGCCGCCCAGCAGTGCTCATCAGTGCCATCTGCCAGTGCCCATCAGTGCCATCTGCCAGTGCCCATCAGTGCCATCCACCAGTGCCCATCAGTGCCGCCTATCAGTGCCCATCAGTGCCGCCTCTCAGTGCCCAGCAGTGCCACCTCTCAGTGCCGCCTATCAGTGCCCAACAGTGCCGCCTATCAGTGCTCATCAGTGCGGCATATTAGTACCTCCTCATCAGTGCCCATAAGTGCCACCTCATCAGTGCCCATCAGTGCAGCCTATCAGTGCCCATCAGTGCCGCCTCATCAGCGCACATCAGTGAAGGAGAAAATTTTATTTTCAAAATTTACTCGCAGAAAATAAGAAAAACTTTTTTTTTTTTTCATAATTTTCTGTCTTTATTCTTTTTTTTTGTAAAAAATAAAAAACCCAGAGATGATTAAATACCACCAAAAGAAAGCTCTATTTGTGTGAAAAAAATGATAAAAATTTCATATGGGTACAGTGTAGCATGACCGCGCAATTGTCAAAGTGTGACAGCACTGAAAGCTGAAAATTGGCCTGGATGGGAAGGGTGTTTAAGTGCACAGAAGGCAAGTGGTTAAAGACACAGGGAATATCAGAGATGTCAGAATCTCTGTTAAAGAAAGCCTGGGATGTCAACTCATCCACTATGGCTCCAGCACTGGCTGCAACCTGCGTGGCTAGGAACACAGATTTCTGGATAGAAAGGCTTACAAAAGCACCTTTTTACAAGGAAAAAAGTCCCAGGACCTGCTGGATTCCCTTTCAAGTAATAGGGAACGCTGTCTACTTGGCCGATGCAGCAGTTAAACAGTTGGTTTAATGCTTGGGAAGGCGACTGTACTTCAAAGGTGAAGCTCTGTGGGCTACCTTTTGAAGGATCCTTAGTTTGGCTCAGGCCTGGATGAAGTATTGTCCAGATCCTCTGAGAATGGGAAGAAATTTCCTAGCAAGCCCAAAAGGGAGAGATATAGGAAATTTTTTCGTGGCCCCCTGGGGCAAAGTCAACAGAGAGCCAAGAAAGAGCCCAATAAGAAGTGGGGCTTTGGTAGAGGTAGAAAAAGGAATAATTTGCCCCCCCCCCTCTCCAGGCTCAAGTGCCAAAGATACTAAGTGACGCCAGAGTCAAAGTGGGGGGCAGACTGTCTCATTTCATTTCCCAATGGGAGGAATTTTCAGTCAGTCCATACATTTATCACCTCAATCAGGAAGGCTACTGCCTAGATTTTTCATCCATACCCCCACTAGAAGTGACTTTAACTCATCCTCCAAAAGATGGACTAAAGAGGGAGCCCTTTTGTATGGGATTCAAGAACTGTCAGAACAACTAGTGATAGTTGCTGTGCCAGAAGATCAGCTTTACCAAGGCTTTTACTCCCACACGTTTGTGGTACCCAAGCCCTCAGGGAAAATACCGCCTTATCATAAATCTCAGAAACTTAAACAAGTTCCTAGAGTAGTTATACAGTCCGCAAAAACATATTGAAAGATGTGTTTATGACTACTCTGGATCTCAGGGATGCCTACCTGTATGTTCCAATTATATCCGGAAAACAAGGCCATTCTAAGATTTGCCGTCTTTGGTCTATGAGTTCTGGGGCTCCTATCAGCCAGCATTCCCGGCAGTTACACTCGAGACCTTCAAATCTTCCATCTTTCCTCCTGGGACATAAAGGTTGAGTCCCTGGATGAAAGGGTAATTCTCACCCTTTAGGTAAAAACCTCCCTGTAGTGGTGGTCAATTCAAAGCAATTTAGAAAAGGGCAGACCTTGGGGTCAGTGGAGCCCTCTGAAGGTCACCACAGATGCAAGCACCTGGGGGTGGGGGGCTCCTCTAGAGGGAGCCCAAGCCCAGGGCATCTGGGACAAGGAAGTAGCCCAGGCCTCCTCCAACTTCATAGAACTCAGAGCAGTGGGCGAAGCCCTGAAAGCCTTCGAGTTACATTTCAGGCGTGGAAATTCAGGTCTACTCTGACAATTCTACTACAGTAGCTTACCTGAATCACCAAGGGGGGTACCAGGTCCAGACCCCTGTTGGTACTAGCCCAAGGAAATCCTAGCCTGGGCTGAAGAAAGAGCGATCTTACTGTCGGCAGTTTAACATAAAAGGGGAAAGCAACTGGGAAGCAGATTTCCTCAGTCACCATCCAATAAGACAAGGAGAATGGGAGCTAAATCCCAAGATATTTCAGACACTAGTCCAAAAATTTGGCTGTCCAGAAGTAGACCTATTTGCCAGCCCAAAAAACAGTAAGGTAGGGAGTTTATTTTCGTTTTCGTGGTGAAGAGGGACGCTGGGCCTGGATGCTCTGACCCAGATATGGCAGTTCAAGTTAGCCTATGCCTTTCCCCCTCTAACGCTTATTCCTCGAGTTTCACAGAAACTCAGTCATTCCCTGGGCCTTCGCGTCGTCCTGATTGTGCCTTGGTGGCCAAGGAGGGCGTGGTTTGCGACCCTGAAAGCATTATCGGTAGCACCTCCTTGGAATCTTCTGAACCTCCCAGACCTGCTATTGCAGGGACCAGTTTGGCATCCCAGGCTGGAATTTTTCCAGTTGACGGCCTGGTTATCAAGCGCCAGATTCTTAGATTCAAGGGCTGCTCAGAGTGATAGATGCACTCCTGAGCAGGAAACCAGTAACGAGGAAAATATACTTAAAATAACATTTTGGGCTTGGGGTAGGCAGAAGCAAGTTTCTTCTGCCTCTGTCCTAATAATCTTGGATTTCCTACAAGATGGGGTAGAGAAGGGTGTGGCGGTACAAATAGCAACTCTGTTTTTTCTAGACGCAAGACTTTCAAAGGAACGTTTTAGTTAAAAGATTTTTGAGGGCCAGAAATAGAGCTACCCCTGTCACTAGAGACAGGTTCCCTCCTTGGGACCTGACTAGGGTTCTAGAGGTGTTATCTAGAAGCCCTTTTGAACCTATAGAAGAGGTTCCCTTTAAGTTTTTGTCCCTAAAACTAGCCTTCCTATTAGCTGTCACGACAGCCAGAAGGGTAGGGAACTTACAAGGTCTTTCAATTAAAGAACCATTTATTCTGATCTTCCCAGATAAGATTATCCTCTGGCCAGATCCCTTATATCTGCTTAAGGTATTCTAATTAGCTCAGTTACACTCATGTATAGATTATAGTATTTTGGCATCCATCCCAATCAAAGTAGAAAAAAACCTGGAAACGCCACCCAAAGGGAGGATTTTCCAGAAAAAATGGGGGAAGGGGGATGTTGTGATGCTTTAGTAAAGAAATGTGAAGCAAAAGATATATATATAGATATATATATATATAGATATAGATATAGATATAGATATAGATATATAGATATAGATATAGATATAGATATAGATATATATAGATATATAGATATATATATATATATATATATATATATATATATATATATGGCAAACTTTTTTCATACAATTAATACATAAGAGTTGTATATCGAAAATAATACACAAAATACAATAAATAAATCACCGGATATACCGATTGGTAAAAAACACTGAATATGAATGTGTAGGTTAAAAGACCTACAATACATCAATTATCATGAAATGTATAGATGATGGATACCACACACTGTGCGATTTGTAATGTTCCGGTACCTTTGGTACCCTAAATTACACTTTCCACAAGTGTATGCACCCCACCATTTACTTTTGGAAAGGTGCGCATACACCTTTAAGACTGGAGCTGTCATCACCCAGCGCCGGACTAGATGGCTATTTAAAGCGCCGGTTCTCACTCACATGTGTTCGTTCAAACACCTTTACCTGGATGCTAACCTTGCTTGAAGCTTCCATGCTTGCAAGCTTACCTCGCTGACGGAACCTCGCCGCGCTGATCCCTGTATCCCGCTACTGGATCATCCGCCACTCCTGAACCACCCTTCGGCTGTATCGCTAATAGTGCTAAGTACCCCGCAGGGGAATTCTCTATAAACTTATACTAAGCTTACACTATCTAGCTCTGCATAGTATGGACTGTTTATCACATCTGCATAACTAGATTGCTAGCTCTTGAGACTACTGCTACTTTTCTGCACTGGGTTGATCTCTTTTGTATGTCCACCTGCTATTCTGTCATCTGCTACCATACAACATTGCTAAACCTTCCTGCATCCATCTGCTACTGTCTCACCTTCAAGTGTCTATCACCTACCACCTCCACTCAACCTATCCCTCAACCTTCATCATTGTGTTACCACATACATAAAGTCATTCTAGGAACCAGCTTGCTAATTGTGTGTATTTACTGGCTGAAATAAGACCTTCCACACATGATGAGTCATTGAGGTTGGGAATGGTATCTCAGCATATCTCTTACATGACTACTGACGTGGAACTATTTCTGCAGCTGAAAATCCACACCATATAAGAAACGCAGAAGCGTTACAGATTGAACGAACCTAAAAAATGGATTCAGCAGAAATAACCACTCAGGTGACACAATTAAAACAGCAAGTATCTGCGTTAATACACGCACTTGCTGAATTAAAAGAAGACAATCAGGCTCTGTCGCAGCAGGTAATTAGACTGACACAACTTACCTCTGCTCAGTCCCCTGAACCCAAGATAAATCCCCCTTTGGTATTTACAGGCGATCGCAAAATATTTCGCGAATTTAAAAACGCATGTGAGTTACTTTTTTTGCTAAAACCTCGTACCTACCTTACTGATCACATTAAGGTTTGTACTATTATTTCTTACCTATCAAGCGATCCTCGAGCCTGGGCAGATTCTCTTTTTGAGAAAAACGACCAGCTTCTCAACTCCTATGCCTTGTTCCTGGCAGAGCTCACTAGCCTATATGATGACCCCAATAGGCAGAGTACTGCTGATCTTCAGTTAAGATCCTTGAAACAAGGAAGGAGGCCTGTAGAAGACTTTGTCGCAGAGTTCAAGAGATGGACCCTTGATTCAGAATGGAATGATGCATCTCTGAAAACCCAATTTAGGCTTGGCCTATTAGAAGCCGTTAAGGACGAGCTCGCCCGAGCGGATCTGCCAAAAACCCTGGATGCACTAATACAACTCTGTATTACCATAGATAGAAGACTACGAGAAAGAGAGGCTGAAAAGATGGGAATGCCATTATCCGTTTCCTCTCGGAGTCTGGCCGTTGACCCCGTTCCTATGGAGATAGGAACCATACGCCCACCGCTATCAACTATGGAAAAAGCCAAAAGACGAAATGAAAATCTCTGCTTGTACTGTGCATCCCCGGATCACAAGATAAACGTCTGTCCCCTAGTCAACAAAAAGAAGGGTGAGTGTTCACATGTCTCCCTAGGAGGATTGACAACTTCATTCACTAACCCCTACATTTCTGTTTTTTTGACATTACAGTGGGACCAGAACAGGATTACTACTAAGGCCATGATTGACACAGGATCTTGTGGAAATTATATGGATATATGTTTTGCTGCTTTAAATAAAATTCCTATTATTTCTAAACTCAAACCTGTCTCAGTAAGTCTTTTTACCGGTGTTCTGTTATCCTCTGGTCCGATCACCGATCAGACACAAGCACTTCTAGTCACTATTAACGAGTCTCATAGGGAGACTTCTACCTTCGATTTAATACCATCACCCCACTTTCCCATTGTGTTGGGACTTCCCTGGTTGCACACACACCAACCAACCATAGATTGGAAGAAACGGTCCTTGACCTTCCCTTCTTGTTATTGCGAGGAAACGTGTAACCTCCCGTTTTCCAGGAAGATTCTGTCTGTGGTGACAGATGAGATTGCACCACTATGTTATCAGGATCTTTCTGAGGTTTTTCTTGAGAAAAATGCTCAAGCATTACCTCCTCATCGAGACTATGATTGTAGCATTGATCTACTCCCAAATAGCAAATTGCCGTTCGGTCATGTTTATCCTCTTTCACAGGATGAACTTGCCCATCTCAAAACTTATTTGGATGAGAACTTGGAAAAAGGTTTTATTAGACCTTCCACTTCTTCCACAGCAGCAGGACTCTTTTTTGTTCGCAATAAAGATTCAAGTCTCAGACCTATCATCGACTACAGGAAATTGAATGCTATCACAATAAAAGATCGCTATCCTCTACCGCTTATCCCTGAGCTCATTGAGCAGGTGCGTGGAGCTACCTATTTTTCAAAATTAGACCTGAAAGGAGCATACAATCTCATTCGAATCCGTGATGGACACGAGTGGAAGACTGCATTCAGAACTAGATACGGATTGTTCGAATATCTTGTGATGCCATTCGGCCTATGCAATGCCCCTGCAGTTTTCCAACGATTTATAAACGATATTTTTAAAGACTTACTAGATGTCTGTGTTGTGGTATATCTGGACGATATACTTATATATTCACGGACCCTGTCTGAACACATAAGACATGTAAGACTTGTATTATCGAGATTGCTTGCACATAATCTTTATGTGAAGCTGAAGAAATGCTTGTTCCATAAAGATGAGGTACTCTTTCTAGGCTACATCATATCCAAAACAGGAATCGAGATGGACATGAGTAAAATATCCTGCATTCAGGATTGGCCTACACCAACTACACGCAAGGCGCTACAGCGATTCCTGGGAT
The DNA here is from genome assembly GCF_965119305.1 of Pelophylax lessonae. Taxonomy (NCBI): domain Eukaryota; kingdom Metazoa; phylum Chordata; class Amphibia; order Anura; family Ranidae; genus Pelophylax; species Pelophylax lessonae. The sequence continues at coordinate 236,597,703 of NC_138772.1, forward strand.
TTTCAAATTTCTACAGGAAGTTCATAAAAAACTTTTCTGCTATTGTGAGACCCCTCACACAGCTCACTAGCATAAAAATACCATTTAAATGGTCAGAAGAAGCAAATAAGGCTTTCCACTTGTTAAAGACAAGGTTTACTTCCACTCCCATATTACGCCATCCAGACCCATCCCTCCAATACATTCTGGAGGTAGATGCGTCAAACATGGCAGTAGGAGCAATACTCTCCCAACGACCTACCCACACTTCACCACTTCATCCAGTCGCTTTTTTTTCTAAATCCCTGAGCAGTCCCGAGATAAATTACCCCGTGGGTGAAAAGGAACTGCTTGCTATAAAATTGGCTCTGGAGAATTGGCGACATTTACTCGAAGGCACCCAACTACCAATAATTATATACACGGACCATAAAAACCTCCAATATCTTCAGACTAGCAAAACTCTCTCGCATCGACAGGTACGATGGTCACTATTCTTTCTAAGGTTTAACTTCCTAGTGACCTACACACCTGCAGATAAGAACAAAAAGGCGGATGCACTATCACAACTAACCGAAGAAAACTACTTTGAAATCCCTTCCGTTCCTATAATACCTCACAAACGCATTATTGGAGTTGTCCGTTCCTTAAAGGAAGAGGTTCTGCATGGTATAAGTTTGGATTCACCCCCACCACAACTAAATACTGATGCAGAAGGCTTCCTCTACTACAACGACAAACTTTACATACCACCTACCCTACGCACCAAGATCTTGGAATTATCGCATGATGTGCCTATGGCAGGACATATGGGTATGACAAAGACTTTCAATTTGATTTCTCGACAATTCTGGTGGCCTGACATGAAAACATCTATACAAAAATTCGTCTCTTCATGCAATGTCTGTGCCAGGTCCAAAATTGACACTACGAGACCATCCGGTCTACTATGCAGTCTACCAATACCCCAAACTCCATGGGAGGTTTTGTCATTGGACTTCATCGTAGAATTGCCTCCTTCCAAAGGATTTAATACCATCTTGGTGTCAGTGGACCATCTGACAAAGATGGCACATTTCATTGCTATTCGCAGACTACCTTCGTCCAAACAAACGGCAGAACTCCTGATGAAACATGTCTTAAGATTACATGGTATCCCAAAAACTCTTCTGTCTGACTGTGGATCCCAATTTATTTCTAAATTCTGGCAAGAACTATGTCACATACTACGGATTGAGCGGAAGCTCACTTCTCCTTACCATCCGCAGACCAACGGACAGACTGAAAGAGTCAACCAATGCATCGAGCAGTATTTACGTTGTTACACTTCTTACCAACAGGATGATTGGTTGGATCTTCTCCCCCTGGCAGAATTTGCCTACAACAACGCAACTCACAGTACAACCAAGCAGAGTCCGTTCTACTTGAACTATGGGTTCCATCCCTCTATTCTCCCTCCACGCATCCTTCCTTCAAATAACCCAGTAGCCTCAGACTATCTTACCGAAATAAAGGATTTTCTGGGTTTACTAAATACTACCATTGCACACGCTCACAGTCAACAAAAGAAGTACTATGATCTTCGTAGAAGACCTTCTCCACAGTATACTATCGGGGACCTCGTTTGGCTCTCAACAAAAAACTTGAGACTGAAGATCCCTAGCAAAAAGCTTGGACCTCTGTTCTTGGGACCTTTCCCAATCAAGAAACTTATTGGAAAAGCTGCAGTGCAGCTTACATTGCCAATGGACCTAAAAATCCATCCCATTTTCCATGTGTCGCTACTAAAACCCCATGTTCCGGACCAAGGAATAAGGCCTAATATTCCACCTCCCCCTCCTGTACAAGTTGAAGGTGGAGAAGAATACGAGATAAAAGAGATTCTGGATTCTCGTATCAACAGAAGAAGACTTCAGTACTTGGTTAGATGGAAGAACTATGGGCCCCAAGACGACACCTGGCTAAACACCTCTGACATACATGCCCCTAGATTAATCCGCAATTTTCATGCGAGATACCCAGACAAACCAGCTCCAGAGGCCTTCAGGAGCAGGCCTTAAGGGGGGGGTATTGTAATGTTCCGGTACCTTTGGTACCCTAAATTACACTTTCCACAAGTGTATGCGCCCCACCATTTACTTTTGGAAAGGTGCGCATACACCTTTAAGACTGGAGCTGTCATCACCCAGCGCCGGACTAGATGGCTATTTAAAGCGCCGGTTCTCACTCACATGTGTTCGTTCAAACACCTTTACCTGGATGCTAACCTTGCTTGAAGCTTCCATGCTTGCAAGCTTACCTCGCTGACGGAACCTCGCCGTGCTGATCCCTGTATCCCGCTACTGGATCATCCGCCACTGCTGAACCACCCTTTGGCTGTATCGCTAATAGTGCTAAGTACCCCGCAGGGGAATTCTCTATAAACTTATACTAAGCTTACACTATCTAGCTCTGCATAGTAAGGACTGTTTATCACATCTGCATAACTAGATTGCTAGCTCTTGAGACTACTGCTACTTTTCTGCACTGGGTTGATCTCTTTTGTATGTCCACCTGCTATTCTGTCATCTGCTACCATACAACATTGCTAAACCTTCCTGCATCCATCTGCTACTGTCTCACCTTCAAGTGTCTATCACCTACCACCTCCACTCAACCTATCCCTCAACCTTCATCATTGTGTTACCACATACACAAAGTCATTCTAGGAACCAGCTTGCTAATTGTGTGTATTTACTGGCTGAAATAAGACCTTCCACACATGATGAGTCATTGAGGTTGGGAATGGTATCTCAGCATATCTCTTACATGACTACTGACGTGGAACTATTTCTGCAGCTGAAAATCCACACCATATAAGAAACGCAGAAGCGTTACAGCGATGCAAGTTGAGATATTGAAATGTTGGATCCCCAATAAACCCCCCAACGCGTTTCAACTGGAAATAAGCCTTCTTCAGGAGGTATATATATATATTGGTCCACAATTTCTTATAACAAATATCTGTGTGTGTATAGCACATGAGATCACATCATTGTAACGGAAAGACAAAAAAACAAAATATATCTAGAAAAAACTTTAAACAGGTAGGTAGATAACTTACATGTGTGTGTAGTCCACCCACACATATAGCAAACAGTGGTGTATTGTAGAATTATATATATAATCATCCACAAGGAAAGGCCCGGGAGCAGAACAGGGCGGAGACTCTTTTCTGAGGACCACAAGGACAGGGGCAAAAAGAGACAGAGGCAAACCTGGTGGGAGGAGAGAGGGGAGAGAGAGAGAGAGACAAAAGGGGGAGAGAAGGAAGGGAGAGGGGGACATGGCAAAAAAGGAGGGCCATATCAAAAAAAGATCTCACTTGGCAACAAAGATTGTAGTCAAAAATTGATAATAAAAATTATATATGATAATAATAAAAATAGAAAAATATAACAAAAAAATGAAAAAATAAATGAATACTAAAAAATAAAATATAAAAAAAATGAAAAATATACAGTGAAAAAATATAAAACATATATTTTTTCTTTTTTCTCTTTTTTTTTTTTTTCTTTCCTTTTTTCTTTTTTTACGAAAGTAATGTATGAATGTTTGGTTTACCCAGGTCCTATCTTAATCATGGTTAAGACTTGATAAGAAAAATCAAGTCAAGCAGTCCCAGTGTGGGTAAAGCTGTACAAAAAAAAAAAAAGGGATGAACGGAGAATAGAGAAAGCAAGAAAAGAAAATATAAATTATAAGAGTTAAATTGCCAAGGATTCAGCAAAAACATAGAAGGATGTAGTTTTGACCCATTTTGCCCAAGGCGGTGTATGGAGGTCTCCTCAGGGATATCCAGGATGTGATAAATACATGGCGGTGTATGGAGGTCTCCTCAGGGATATCCAGGATGTGATAAATACATGGTGTATGGGGGTCTCATCAGGGATATCCAGGATGTGATATATACATGGCCGTGTACGGGGGTCTCCTCAATGAAGTGATATATACATGGTGGTCTTACACCACCATGTATATATCACATCCCTGAGGAGACCCCCATTCACCACCATGTATATATCACATCCCTGAGGAGACACCCATACACCACCATGTATATATCACATCCCTGAGGAGACCCCCTTACACCACCATGTATATATCACATCCCTGAGGAGACCACCATGTATATATCATGCATTAAAGACCCCCCAGCATTGGTGTCAGTGGACGCAATAAAGACCCCCCCAGCATTGGTGTCAGTGGACGCAATAAAGACCCCCCAGCATTGATGTCAGTGGACGCAATAAAGACCCCCCGGCATTGGTGTCAGTGGACGCAATAAAGACCCCCCAGCATTGGTGTCAGTGGACGCATTAAAGACCCCCCAGCATTAGTGTCAGAGGCTGCATTAATAACCCCCAGCACAGGTGTCAGTATTATTAACCCCCTCTCCCACATTAGTGGTCAGTGGCATTGAAAATGAACCCCTTCCAAGACCCCCTAATGTGGGGGGAGGGAGTAATAATACTACATTACCACCAATGCAGAAGGGGGGAAGGTGGGTTAAAATGTCACTGCGGACAGTGCAAGGTGGGGGATGCGGGGAACTGACACTGACTCCCCCACCCCCCACCTGCATCAGGGAACACACTGGCAATAAGGGAAAAGCTGAGCTTACCTCTCAGGCTCACACACATCACATGCTCCTGGTCGGCTGCTCTCTCCGAGTGCCGGCGGGTGGCTGAGCGGGCGGGCAGACAGGCAGGCGAGTGGCCAGATAGGCAGGCAGGCAGGCGCGTGAGCAGGCAGCAGGGGGTTCAGGTGGGTGATATCTCAAAAGCTGGCCGCATCCCCAGCCCACCCACACAAGAGTAGCATATGAGATCCTCTCCCTCAGTGTGCTTCCCCTGTCCGCCCCCTCACCTGGCTCTGCTGCTCTCCCGGTTCTCGTCATCCTCCGCCGTTACATCTCCAGCTGAAAAGGCCGCGGCCGCCCCAAACCTTCCTGGGGCCAGAGCACTGATGGCTCCGCTCTCCTCTCCCGCGAGGCCCGGCCGCCACCGCCATTCTCATCACGCGCCAGCGCCGCCATGACAATTCTGTACTGACAGACAACTCCCCCCGCCCCCGGAAATGACGTCATTAAGTAATCGATTTTGCATTCACCCCGAATCGATGCAGAATCGCGAAGGGTCGCATCGCTATGCATCGATTCGGCGATTATATTCCGCAGGCCTAATGTGAACCATGCATGTTTTATGTATAACAATTTGGCTCGGGAGTGGTTCCGAGTGGAGCTCTATCTAGGTCCCACCCGACACATGTAGCCCCCTTCTCTCCCCCTGGAGGCTGGGGGCTTGGTGATTGCATCTTCCTTGGGGATGTGTGTCCTTTGCTGTAGAGCGACGGCGAGCGGTGCTAGAACCCCCCCCCCCGAAGAAAAAGCGAGTGGGTGGCGAGCGGGTCGGTACCCCCCCTTTTGTGGCGAGCGGTGCAGTAACCCCCCCCCCTCCCCCAGACAGAGAGGGAGAAGAGGAGACTAGCAGAACAAAGGCTGACCGGGAAGTGACAGAGGGAGGCGGGTGCAGAGAGGAAGACTGACCGACTGAGGGAGGAATCGCCATCAGGAACTGCAAGTGACAGGCTTAAAGTGACACACACTAGGTAAGTAAGACTGGTGACTGAGATTGAACACTGACTGGGGGTGTAGAGTAGTACCTGAGTGTCTGTGAGTACCTATCACTACCAGAGTGCTTGTGAGTACCTATTATTACTGTGAGTGTTGTGCGACTGACCGGGCTGTGCGTCTGTGAGTGTTGTGCGACTGACCAGGCTGTGCGTCTGTGAGTGTTGTGCGACTGTGAGTGTTGTGCGACTGACCGGGCGGTGCGGCCGCGAGTGTGGTGCGGCCGCGAGTGTGGTGCGACTGAGTGTCAAGTGAGTGTAGCGGAGTGCCAGAGGGTGAGATGGTAGAGTTAGGAAGCCAGGAAACAGCCACACAGGATAGACTTAAATTACTGAATCCCGATTAGATTAGTAGGTACAATGCCCGGCGGGTGTGGAGATGCGACTCGGTGTACATCTTGTGATATGTATGCGTTCCTCAATCATGCGATCAAGGGCGAATACAAATGCGCAAAATGTAAGCACGTTGCTTCCCTGGAAGCTCAGGTCCTGAATCTAGGGAAGCAGCTGGCAACACTGAGCCAAATGTCCATACCGAGGGAGAGCTGGGATCGTACCCGTCAGGCACAGGCAGGGGCCTGCACAGAGGTGGGCGGAGTAATGGAGGTGCAGGCATCAGAGCAGAGTAGAGGGGTGACAGGAGGGGTAGAAGGGGACAAGGCAAGGAGGCCGGTCCTGGGCTAGAGCACCCCAATAGATACGCCCCGTTGCGTGATGTTGGGGAAACCAGTCAGGGACCAGCATTGCTGGAGCAGAGCGACGCCCCTAGCTGCCAGGGGAAGAACTCTAGTGAGGCCGGGAGAAAGGGAAAGGAAAGACAGGTGCTGGTGGTAGGGGATTCAATCATTAGAAGAACAGACAGTGCAATCTGTTACAAAGACCGTGGGTGCCAAAAAGTCTGTTGTTTACCGGGCGCTCGGGTTCGGCACATCGCGGATCGGGTGGATAGATTATTGGGTGGGGCTGGGGAAGACCCAGCTATCATGGTACACGTGGGTACCAATGACATACAGTTGTGTTCAAAATTATTCAACCCCCAATGCTGTAAAGGGTTTTAGGGAATTTATTGTACATTTGTAATTGTATTCAGAATGAAATCCTACAAGAACTTCTTAAAGAACCATATGCAACTAAAATGACATCAATTGGTTTTGTAATAAAGCAGTAAATGTTTCTTTTGTGAATTCTTCATTGACACAATTATTCAACCCCTTTAAAGACTACCACTCTGAAGAACAGAGGTTCATTGAAGTGTTTTCAATCAGGTATTGAAAACACCTGTGGATGTCAGGGAGCAGCAATAAAGCCTAATAAGCACCAATTAGGCAGCTTTAAAATGACTGTGATACTCGGCTCCTTCTAGACATTTACTGGTGTGGTTACAAACATGGTGAAGTCAACAGAATGGTCCAGGAAGACAAGAGAAGAGGTGATTACTCTTCACAGGAAGGGCAATGGCTATAAGAAGATTGCAAAGATGTTAAACATACCAAGAGATACCATAGGAAGCATCATTCGCAAATTCAAGGCAAAGGGCACTGTTGAAACGCTACCTGGTCGTGGCAGAAAGAAGATGCTGACTTCGACTGCTGTGCGCTACCTGAAGCGTAGAGTGGAGAAAAGTCCCCGTGTGACTGCTGAGGAACTGAGAAAAGATTTGTCAGATGTGGGTACTAAAGTTTCTGCTCAGACAATACGGCGCACACTGCGTAATGAAGGCCTCCATGCCAGAACTCCCAGGCGCACCCCCTTGCTGTCTCCAAAGAATAAGAAGAGTCGACTGCAGTCGACAAAAAGTCATGTGGACAAACCACAGAAGTTTTGGGATAGTGTTCTGTGGACAGATGAAACAAAATTAGAACTGTTTGGGCCCATGGATCAACGCTATGTTTGGAGGAGGAAGAACAAGGCCTACTGTGAAGCATGGCGGGGGGGTCAATCATGCTTTGGGGCTGTTTTGCTTCTGCAGGTACAGGGAAGCTTCAGCGTGTGCAAGGTACCATGAATTCTCTTCAGTACCAGGAGATATTGGATGACAATGTGATGCAGTCCATCACAAACCTGAGGCTTGGGAGACGTTGGACCTTTCAACAGGACAATGATCCCAAGCATACCTCCAAGTCCACAAGAGCATGGTTGCAGATTAGAGGCTGGAACATTTTGGAGTTGCCATCACAGTCACCAGACTTAAATCCGATTGAGAACCTCTGGTGGGACTTAAAGAAACCAGTTGCTTTCTTTAAGTAGCTGTAAATATGTGTTTTCAGTATTTTTGAGAATTTGCGTAATCGCACGTTTTGCCATGTTGCTTTTATCAGCGTTATTTTCAGCCTCCATTTCTAAACACTAGTTCCCTATGGGAGCCTCTTTATTTGAATGGAAGTCGCACCGTAAGTCGGATCAGGATGATCTGACTTGCGGGGCCACTTGCGCTGTGATGATTATTGAAGGGGGAACTACACAGAAAAATTGGATAACCCGCCGTGGGTGTCCCCCCTAAGTTCCCAAGCAGGCCCTTTGTGTGTGGTATTGAGTTTGAGGGTAGGCCCACACCAAAAAGACGGCATGGGTTACCCCCAAAATCCATACAAGACCCTTATCCAAGCATGCAGCTTGGCAGGCCAGGAAAGGGGACGAGCAAGCGGACCAAACCCCCCCCTGGACCACAGCAGGACACATGCCCTCAACATGGGGGGGTTTTGTTGCTTTGGGCCAGGGGGGGCTCTGCACCCCACACCCAAAAGCACCTTGCTCCCATGTTGATGAGGACAAGGGCCTCATCCCCACAACCCTGTCTGGTGGTTTTGGGGGGTCATGCGGCCAGGGGGTTCCTAGGACTTTGGAAGCAACCTTTAACAAAAGGTGGCCCCCAGATCCCAGACCCCACTCCCTATGTGAATGGGTATGGGGTACATAGTACCCCTACACATTAACCACATAAAAGGAAGTGTATGTGAATAACGTCAGGAGACGTTTCTGAAATATTCTTAAATATCTTCATCCGGTCTTCTCCACTCTGCTCTTTGGATCTTCTCCTCTCCACTCTTCTGCTGTCCAATCTTCTGCTCTTATGTTGTCTGCTCTTTTGCCGTAGGCTCTTCTTCTTCCTCCTGTCCTCCTCCGATGCTGCTCAACCTCGATAGTCTGGTCAGACCGAATACATAATAAACAGGCAAAAAATTTGGGGGAGCATACCCATGTATTTCCAAAGCTGCTGCAGCTATGAACCAAAAGACATGTATATTAAAAAAGAATAGCGAAATTTTGCATTTGCGCGCTATTCTTTTTTAATATACATGTCTTTTGGTTCATAGCTGCAGCAGCTTTGGAAATACATGGGTATGCTCCCCCAAAAAAAAAAATTTTTTGCCTGTTTATTATGTATTCGGTCTGACCAGACTATCGAGGTTGAGCAGCCCTCCCCACCCCCCACACACACCTGTACTCAATCAGTGTCCACCATCAAGTGGATATGGGAGGAGTCCCCTGTAGTGCATTTGCACATCTTCCCCAGCAAGGAGTGTTATCTCCAAGGGTTAGAAGGGCTGGATTCATCTCTTTTTCATGGATAGTGTAGGACCCACTGATAATGGGGTACTTTGACGCAGTAGTGGGCTTGAGCACGATATGGCCATATGGTGGGACCAAACCCCCATTTTTATTTATGGACTCTCTTCAGATTTGGTAGTAATTTCTTTTGCATTTGCGCGCTATTCTTTTTTAATACATAATAAACAGGCAAAAATGCTCCCCCAAATTTTTTGCCTGTTTATTATGTATTCGGTCTGACCAGACTATCGAGGTTGAGCAGCCCTCCCCACCCCCCACACACACCTGTACTCAATCAGTGTCCACCATCAAGTGGATATGGGAGGATTCCCCTGTAGTGCATTTGCACATCTTCCCCAGCAAGGAGTGTTATCTCCAAGGGTTAGAAGGGCTGGATTCATCTCTTTTTCATGGATAGTGTAGGACCCACTGATAATGGGGTACTTTGACGCAGTAGTGGGCTTGAGCACGATATGGCCATATGGTGGGACCAAACCCCCATTTTTATTTATGGACTCTCTTCAGATTTGGTAGTAATTTCTTTTGCATTTGCGCGCTATTCTTTTTTAATATACATGTCTTTTGGTTCATAGCTGCAGCAGCTTTGGAAATACATGGGTATGCTCCCCCAAATTTTTTGCCTGTTTATTATGTATTCGGTCTGACCAGACTATCGAGGTTGAGCAGCCCTCCCCACCCCCCACACACACCTGTACTCAATCAGTGTCCACCATCAAGTGGATATGGGAGGAGTCCCCTGTAGTGCATTTGCACATCTTCCCCAGCAAGGAGTGTTATCTCCAAGGGTTAGAAGGGCTGGATTCATCTCTTTTTCATGGATAGTGTAGGACCCACTGATAATGGGGTACTTTGACGCAGTAGTGGGCTTGAGCACGATATGGCCATATGGTGGGACCAAACCCCCATTTTTATTTATGGACTCTCTTCAGATTTGGTAGTAATTTCTTTTGCATTTGCGCGCTATTCTTTTTTAATATACGTGTCAATGAAATGTTAAAGACCCCCCTAGTTTTAACGCATATCACAGTGCGATCTGACATTTCACACAGGATCGGATCACACAAGTGTGAACGACTGTGCGATCCTATCCTGATGCGGCTGAATAAATGCATCATGTGCGACTTTTGTGCGAGTGCAGTGCGAATTTAGCCATACAAACTGTTTTTTTTTTGCCCTGAACTTCTGATCGCATGTAATAAAGGAGCAGTGCGCTCCGATATTACATGCCATCAGATGTGCAGTATGAATTGAGCCATACACTTTGTATGGCTACATTCGCACTGAACCCGCACACAAGTTGCACATGACCCTTTATTTCTGATGTATTTGGATTGGATCGCACAGTGCTTCACACTTGTGGAATACAATCCTGTGCAAAAAGTAAGTGGCGGGTCACCCTTATGCGATGCAGGAAGGCTGCAAAGTCACAGACTTCCCGCATCGCATAAGTGTGACTCAACACTCAAGGTACTAGCAGTCCTAGGATTCAATATGGCATTGATATTGCCAGTAGCAATCAGTGTAGGGAGATCAGTGTAATCTATAGTGTATTGCTGGTTCGTTGCTCTAGTTCACTTTACATTACCTATATATAACACTTTGAGATCAACAATGATCAAGTTTCACATAACACTGACATATCCTAACATTGGTGGGCAGTGAGAAGGATGTCATAAATGAACACAACATAACAGGTGTAGGTACGTTGTTAATACCCTAATGTATTATATGAAATATATAGTATGGGCACCTTCTGGACAATGACCACCAATGTAAGGTGACATTAGATGAACCTTGGGTGTGACCTAGTTCTCAATGTGAGAGGGTTTGTGGAAATTTAATGGGGTGCAGAAGGCCCTTGTATTTTACACCACTGGATAAAAAATAACACATGGCCATCATCACTTTGGATCAGCTGGGGAGAGACTACAGTAAAGAAACACACTGATGAATGTATTAACCCTTCCAAAGTCACACATATATAACACATGATTAACCCAAAAAATTATGTTTGGGATATGTGCCCAAATGATTAGAATCCACAATACAGAATCATTGCAATTTTGGTTTAATGTGTAGAAAAATCTTATATCTCTGACATTTATCTTGTGTGTAAAATATTTTAGAACATTAATGGGTGTGTGGCAGTGATTGCTGCCAGGACACAGCTCCTCTCCCCACAAAATATTCCAGATATTCCTGGCGGATCTGATGGGCCCTTTGTGATGCCAATCCTGAACGTCCAACTTGCATTGAGGTCATGGACTCCATTTGCTCACGAGGTTGTGCCTCTCCACTTGTCCCTGGCATAGCAGGGTCAGTATCCAGTTGCTGCATAAGATAGTTATATGTGTATGGACGTCAGGAATATCCGGAATCGGTTGGCCATTATCCCGAAGGCATTCTCAACAACTCTGCGAGCTCTGGACAACTGGTAGTTGTAGATTCTTTGCCTGGGGGTGAGGTTCCTCTGAGGGTAGGGCTTCATAAGATGCTCCCCAAGCGCAAAAGCATCATCTGCAATAAAAACAAAGCTCATGCCCTCAACGGTTTGCTCCCTGGATGGCAAGTTCAGAGTGCCGTTATGAAGACGACGAGTGAACTCCGTCTGCTCAATAACTCCCCCATCCGAATTGCGGCCATTTTTGCCAATATCCAAAAAAATAAACTCATAGTTAGCATTAACTATGGCTAGCATGACTATACTAAAAAATCCTTTATAATTATAAAGAAAATGCGCCGGAATTCGGAGGGGGGACAATGCGGACGTGCTTCCCATCTATAGCACCCCCACAATTGGGAAAATTCCACTTTTCCAGAAATTGAGCAGAAATCTCCAGCCATTGCTCTGCGTTTGAAGGAAACTGTGGGGGAAACAAAAAAACAAGATTTAGTGCTTGAGCACATCGCATTATTAATTACACACACAGTTGTCTGTTAAATGCTTATGCAACTTTGATAAAATATAAACAACAGGAAGGCAATCGTTTGGATTTGGGGATGTAACATCTACATACATTTATTTTACACCTCCTAATGTTATATTGTAAAGGGCCATACACACTATAAGATTCTCTGAAGACTTTTTCCTTCAGATTTACCTTTTCTATGTAGTGCAAGGGCCTGCCAGATTGCATACAAATTGAAAGTGTTTAGGTTTGACCTCATATTATCTGGTTTTGGTATATCTTAAGGAAAAAGTCTTCAGAAAAACTTATAGTGTGTATGGCCCATTACTCACCAGCAAGAGCAGAGATTCTCAAACTGCGGCCCTCCAGCTGTTGCAGAACTACACATCCCATGAGGCCTTGTAAATCTCTGACATTCACAGACATGACTAGGCATGATGGGAATTGTAGTTCCTGAACAACTGGAGGGCCATAGTTTGAAGACCTTTGAGCTAGAGCTTTGGTATATGCTGACTTTTAGATTTAGCATGTGGGTGGGGGGATGGGTAAGTAAAACTATGCATTTATACATCAATAAGGGCTTGTGGTCAGTGAAGGTTTTAACATCATTACATAAATATACACAATCATAGGTGGGAATGGATGGACTGATATGTTTAAGATAAATCATAAACTAGGTACTAAAACATTGGCCAAGGAATAATTGTTTGAGGGAAAGTCATAAAATGACACAGATTCAAAATACTGTTAACAGGCAATGCGTTTAGGGACACATAGGAGAGAATGCTGGGGTGGTTAGTGGGTAATTTTACAAATGGTTAAGATAATCTACATCTTTACTACTATGTGCATGCGGACAGAGGGTAGTTACAAAATAATGGCCTGTGTAAATTGCTGTACATCCAAAAACATCATAATTCGGGTGAGATGACTAATACATGTAATGTAATGTAAAAAATAAAACATACCTTGATATAGTCCTTCTGCAAGACCTTGATGATAGCAGAGCATGTCTCAGGGATGATGATACCATGTGCTTGGGGGGAGATGCCTGTGGTGAACTTGAGATCCTGCAGGCTTCTCCCTGTTGCAAGATACCTCAAAGTCGCAATTAACCTATGCTCAGGAGTAATTGCAACCCGCATACACGTATCCTGCTTCAGAATATAGGGGGACACCAGGGCAAGAAGACGGTGAAAGATGGGATCCGTCATCCTCAAATAATTTGTGAAGTCATCAGGATTATTTTCCTGGAGCTCCCTCAGCAAGGACATGTGGGAAAATTGGAGGTCCGGTTCTTCTTCCTCTTGCTCATACCTCGCCTCAGAGCAAAAACTCCAACGCTAACTACAGCAAGGGTCGAATCCTCGGTCTCCATAATGAATTCTCGAACGATGTCTCGGAAAATAGCGAAATGTCGTCAACCAAACAAATGCTACAGAAATCAGCGCGAGATGCCCAGAAGGGTCACGGCCAAACACTCACTTCCTCTTTTGTAGTGGCGGACGTGCGTGGAACGTGCATTGAACGTACTGACGTCATTTTCTGTCGGCCGACAAAAGTACAGGGCAAGTCTAGAGCACTTTTCAAAAGACAAACCACAAACACGACAGCCCTGGACAAAAGACGGCCGATCGGTCGGCCGACGATCGGTACGTGTGTACGAGGCTTTAGGCTCTAAGTTGAGGACTAGGACCTCCAAGGTAGTATTTTAAGAAATACTACCTGTACCTCGAGCCACACCAAAGAGGCAGCGGGAGATTAGGGAAGTTAACAAGTGGCTGAGGAGCTGGTGTAGTAAGGAGGGTTTTGGGTTAGTGGACAACTGGGCCGACTTCTGTCGGCCACCAGCTCTATGGTAGGGACGGATTGCACCTAAATGGGGAGGGTGCAGCCATAATGGGTGAGAAGATGGCTGAAAAGTTAGAGGGGCTTTTAAACTAAGTGATGGGGGGGAGGGTACAGATGTAGAATTAGCCAGTGGAAAGCAAGATTCAGAGGGCACAAATGGGCACATGAGCGGTAGGGTGTTCGGAGCTCCTAAACCCAGGGTGGGTATGGGGAAAAATCACAAGAGCAGCCTAAAAACATCAAATGAGGATATATGTAAACGGCCAAAATTACGAGGTTTGTATACCAATGCTAGAAGCCTGGCCAACAAGATGGGAGAGCTGGAGCTGCTGTTGTTTGAGGAGGACTTAGATTTTGTGGGTATAACAGAGACTTGGTTCGACAACTCTCATGATTGGATGGCGACCATTCAGGGGTATTCCCTTTATCGCAGAGATAGAGAAGGTAAAAAAGGGGGAGGGGCATGTCTGTATATTAAGAACAGTGTACAGGTAAATATGAGGGATGATATTAATAATGGAGCTATGGACGAGGCAGAATCCCTATGGGTAGAACTTCAAAGGGAAGGCACTGTGGGGAAGGTAATATTGGGCGTATGCTATAGGCCCCCCAACCTGAGGGAGGAGGGGGAGGCGGACCTCCTTTTACAGATAGGATTGGCAGCAAGGATGGGAAATGTCATTATAATGGGGGACTTTAATTATCCAGATATAGACTGGGCAAAAGGAACCGCACACTCAGCCAAGGCTCGGCAGTTCCTAAATGTTTTGCAGGACAATTTCATGGGTCAGATGGTGAATGCACCGACAAGAAACAATGCGGTACTTGACCTACTGATTACCAACAATACAGACCTGCTCACGGATATAGAAATATGGGGCAACTTAGGAAACAGTGACCATAGGTCAATTAGTTTCAGTATTAATCATAGTAATAGGAAACATAAGGGTAATATAAGGACACTGAATTTCAAAAGAGCCAATTTCCCAAAACTGCGCTCTCTGCTAGAAAATATCAAATGGGATAGAACCCTGGGAACAAAGAACACGGAGGAAAAATGGGAGTGCTTTAAGAGCATACTAAACAAAAGGGATTGACCAGTGAATTCCAAAGGGAAATAAATTTAAAAGCGCAAAACTAAACCCTGGGTGGCTAAGCTCCAACATAAAAATGCATATTAATGCTAAAGAAAAAGGCCTTCAAAAAATACAAGACTGGCAGCATTCAGGCATTACAAAGAGTGTAATAAGAAATGTAAAGACGAAATCAGGGTGGCTAAAATAGAACACGAGAGACATATAGCGGAAGAGAGTAAAAAGAACCCCAAAAAATTCTTTAAGTATATAAATAGTAAGAAAGCGAGGCCAGAACACATTGGCCCCATAAAAGACAAGGGAGATTTGGCCACAGAGGACAGGGAAAAGGCGGTAGTGTTAAATAATTTATTCTCTTCAGTCTTCACAAAAGAATCAGGGGGGCTACACTAACCCAGCTTGTAATTCTAAACTAAATAATACACCTCAGGAAGTACCGCCATGGCTAACAGAAGATAGACTTAGAACTAAACTAGAGAAACTTAACATAAATAAATCACCGTGACCGGATGGCTTGCACCCGAGGGTTCTTAAAGAGCTCAGCCAGGTGATTGCCAGACCATTATTCATTATTTTTAAGGATAGTTTACAGACGGGTATGGTGCCAGCTGATTGGAAAAAAGTCAACGTGGTACCAATATTTAAAAAAGGGTGGAGATATATCCCGGGTTACTATAGGCCGGTCAGCCTAACATCAGTAGTCTGCAAGATTTTGGAGGGGATGTTAAGGGACCACATACAAGACTTTAGTAATGAAAATGGTATTAGTAGTAATCAGCATGGATTCATGAAAAATCGTTCTTGCCAAACCAATCTATTAACCTTCTACGATGAAGTGAGCTGCCACCTAGATAAAGGTAAGCCTATGGATGTGGTGTATCTAGACATTGCAAAGGCCTTTGACACAGTTCCCCACAAACGCTTACTGTTCAAACTAAGGAAGGTAGGTATGGACCAAAAGGTGAGTACCTGGATAGAGAACTGGCTCCAGGGGAGAGTGCAAAGGGTGGTGATTAATGGGGAGTTCTCGGATTGGGCGGGTGTGGAAAGTGGGGTCCCCCAGGGTTCTGTCCTGGGGCCAATCCTGTTTAATTTATTCATAAATGATCTAGAGGAGGGGATATCTCAATCTCAGTATTTGCGGATGATACTAAACTAAGCATGCCAATATCTTCTATGCAGGATGCGGAAACCTTACAAGCGGACCTGAACAAAATAATGGGGTGGGCAACTACATGGCAGATGAGGTTTAATGCTGAAAAATGTAAAGTAATGCACTTTGGTACCAGAAAGCAAGCTACTCCCTCAAAAAGGGGATTCACTCCAGAAATAAAGAGATTATTCTCCCTCTGTACAACACTCTGGTCCGGCCACATCTGGAGTATGCTGTCCAGTTCTGGGCACCGGTCCTCAGGAAGGATGTGCTGGAACTGGAAAGAGTCCAGAGAAGGGCAATAAAAATTAGGGGAATGGAGGACATCAGATATGAGGAAAGACTACAAGCACTGAACTTATTCTCTGGAGAAGAGACGATTGAGGGGGGATATGATATTAATGTACAAATACTGTAATGGCGACCCTAGCATAAGGAACAAACTATTCAGAGAAAGGGAATACAATAAAGACACGTGGCCACTCACTAAAACTAGAGGAAAGGCGGTTTAACCTTAAAATACGTAGGGGGTTCTTTGCTGTCAGAGCAGTAAGGATGTGGAATTCCCTTCCGCAAACAGTCGTATCAGCAGGGAGCATCGATAGTTTCAAAAAACTATTAGATGGGCACCTTAAAGACCACAACATACAGGGGTATACAATGTACGGTTAACAGCAAACACACACACACACACATCATAGGTTGAACTGGATGGACTGATGTCTTATTTCAACCTCACTAACTATGTAACTATGTTTTCTCTGTCGCTCATTGACAGACGCAGGACTGATATCTTGATATCCGTAGGGTTATACTGCCCCCCTACAGGAGTAGGACACTAGGCAGGAAAAAAGTTCTGGCCACACCTATGGGCAGTCCCAGGGGGTATATCCTCTCTCTCCCTGCTATAGGATGTCAGTTTTTTTCTGCCTAGTCAGGAGTAAGGACCTAAGTTCCTTGCTGGGATCTCTGGTCCTGGCAAGTTTTTTTAGATAAATCTTTTTTTAGTTTAGCTTTTTCTCTAGTTTTTCCTGTGAGATCTTCAAGCAATTATGCCGGATCTGGGCGACGGGCTGGATGCTGAGATCCAGTGGTCACCCCAGCTTGCCTACGAGCGCGTGCAGGCCCAGCTCCGCGCTGGGTCGGCAGCGACATAGTCCCGCTGGACGGGGACTGGCCCGCGGGTTAAACATCCCGCCGAGTCGCATACGAGCGGTCGATGGCCGAGTTGCAGCGTCTCCTTTGGCCGACACCCCCCCCACTGGGCGGCGAGGGGCTTTGTCTGGAGTGGCGCCCGCTCTGTTCCGCTATGGTGAGTAAATGCTTCCCCCCTTTCTCCTCATGGATGACTCTGGGGTGGACCCGGGCCCCTCCCTGGGATGGTCGGACCCACACTAATCTGGGTTCCCCTGTGCACCCCCCCCTGTGGTGTCCTTCTCCCCCCTCCCTCCCCCCCTACTTTGTGTGTGTGTGTGTGGGGTGGCTAGCTGTTCGTGCTAGCCGCTAAGGGGGTGGGGGGGTCCCGACAGTGCGGACGGCTGTTGTGCGGGGGGCTTCCTCCCAGGGCCTTCCTGCCGATCGATCGTCTGTTAGTGATGTGGGGATCCCCCTTCCCACCGCAGCGCGCGGGGCCGCCATTTTCCTGGAGTCCCTTGTGTGGCTCATGGGGGCGGCCATCTTGGTACACCCAGCTCGTTTTGTTTGCAGAGCTGGGCAGCTGTGGGAGTTACTGAGGGCGTGTGAGGGGGCGGAGCCCCTCCCTAGACCCGGGAAGATCGCTCCACAGGACTTCCTTGTCATGTAGACAACGCTGAGAGCAGTCCTTTTGAACTCTGGTGCATCGTGTGGTGAGCCTTTTGGGGGTCTCTCTCTCTCTCTGTGGGGGTCTCGAGGCACGCTGTCTCATTGAGGGGCGCTGTAGCGCTGGGTGACATTTTTAAAAAAAAAAAAGATTTTTTTCAATTTTGTCATACTTTGCTGACGGGTTCCCCTGGTGTTGCCATGGACCCTGCTGCACATGTGTCCCCACCTGATCCCCTCGAGGTGGCCGTCCAATTCTCCGCTCACCATTGATGCGCTTTCGGCGGTCCTGGAGTAATTTGTGTCCCATGTGGAGGTGGCCTGTCAGGGACGGGGGGCTAAAAAGCGACCCCCGCCTACCCCTGTCTCGTCTGATGCCTCCGATTCTGATCCTGAGCCAGTCGCTGCTGCTGCGGGTTCCTCCTCTGGGGCTGCTGTCTCGCGCCCCGTCTCCTCTGATAGTGAGGATGACCTTTCTGCCTCCGCCATAGCGCAAGACAAGGCACTGATGGACGCACCAATTGTGTCTGTCTAGGAGACCCTAAAACTGGAGGTTGCACCTGCGGATGCAGCTCATACGGAAGTTGCCTTTGGCAATCGCAAGCCCTCCAGGGTGGCGAAGGTGTTTCCCTTTCCCAAATGCTTTGACGATATCATTAAGGAGTGGGTCTGTCCAAAACGACCCCCTGGGATGCCCAAACGGATTGCTAGGCGCTACCCGTTTGAAGAGTCCCTCCTTAAAAAATGGACGGTGCCACCTTCAGTGGATCCGCCGGTTTCCAATCCCATTGGAGGATTCCCCGTCCTTTCGGGATCCAGTTAATTGTAGGGCGGAATCTGTGTCCCGTTCCATTTTCTCCCTGGCAGGGTCGGCCTTGAGGCCAGTGTTTACCATTGCTCTGGTTTCACAGACGTTGACGGAATGGGCCAAGCTGTTACGCCATGACCTGGAGGGGAGAAGTCTCCCCCCTGCCGTGGCGGAGTTGCTGGAGCAAATGGTGCAGGGGCTACAGTTTGTTGTGACGCCGCACTGGACGCTGCTCCATTGCTGGGGCGTGTGTCGATCTCGGCGGTGGTCCTCCGGCGCATGCTATGGTTGAAGTGCTGGTTGGCGGATCAGGCTTCCAAAAAAGCCTTGACTGATCTCCCTTTTCAGGGGGATCGCCTGTTTGGTGTTACCTTGGATGAGATTATCAAGGATCTCACTAGGGGCAAGAGCACCTTTCTACCACAGGCTAATAAGGGTAAGGAACCTCGTCGCAGACAGGGACCTTCCTTTTCAGCTCACAAGAAGTTTTTTTTAATCCTGCGGGGCGGGTGACAAGGCGAAGCCCTCCAAAGCCTCCCCTGGGGAGTTTCAAGAGACCCTGGTCTGGTAAGCAAAAATATGGTCCTTCCAGACCTGAGGATAAGACCGCTTCAGCCTGAAGGTGCGCCCCCACCCATATCAGGGGTGGGGGGACGTCTTCGCCGGTTCCCAGACCCTTGGCTCTCCAGGATTCAAGACAAATGGGTTCACAAGGTCATATGGTCGGGATACAAGATCGGGTTTTGATCGCTTCCACCGGTGCGGTTCTTCCCTTCCAATATGCGACTGTCCCCTGATCACCTAACGGCTCTGTTGGGGGCAGTGCAGGACTTGATGCCCCCCCTACTTTGTGTGTGTGTGTGTGTGGGGTGGCTAGCTGTTCGTGCTAGCCGCTAAGGGGGCGGGGGGTGGGGGGGTCCCGACAGTGCGGACGGCTGTTGTGCGGGGGGCTTCCTCCCAGGGCCTTCCTGCCGATCGATCGTCTGTTAGTGATGTGGGGATCCCCCTTCCCACCGCAGTGCGCGGGGCCGCCATTTTCCTGGAGTCCCTCGTGTGGCTCATGGGGCGGCCATCTTGGTACACCCAGCTCATTTTGTTTGCAGAGCTGGGCAGCTGTGGGAGTTACTGAGGGCGTGTGAGGGGGCGGAGTCCCTCCCTAGACCCGGGAAGATCGCTCCACAGGACTTCCTTGTCATGTAGACAAAGCTGAGAGCAGTCCTTTTGAACTCTGGTGCATCGTGTGGTGAGCCTTTTGGGGGTCTCTCTCTCTCTCTGTGGGGGTCTCGAGGCACGCTGTCTCATTGAGGGGCGCTGTAGCGCTGGGTGACATTTTTCAAAAAAAAAAAAGATTTTTTTCAATTTTGTCATACTTTGCTGACGGGTTCCCCTGGTGTTGCCATGGACCCTGCTGCACATGTGTCCCCACCTGATCCCCTCGAGGTGGCCGTCCAATTCTCCGCTCACCATTGATGCGCTTTCGGCGGTCCTGGAGTAATTTGTGTCCCATGTGGAGGTGGCCTGTCAGGGACGGGGGGCTAAAAAGCGACCCCCGCCTACCCCTGTCTCGTCTGATGCCTCCGATTCTGATCCTGAGCCAGTCGCTGCTGCTGCGGGTTCCTCCTCTGGGGCTGCTGTCTCGCGCCCCGTCTCCTCTGATAGTGAGGATGACCTTTCTGCCTCCACCATAGCGCAAGACAAGGCACTGATGGACGCACTGATTGTGTCTGTCTAGGAGACCCTAAAACTGGAGGTTGCACCTGCGGATGCAGCTCATACGGAAGTTGCCTTTGGCAATCGCAAGCCCTCCAGGGTGGCGAAGGTGTTTCCCTTTCCCAAATGCTTTGACGATATCATTAAGGAGTGGGTCTGTCCAAAACGACCCCCTGGGATGCCCAAACGGATTGCTAGGCGCTACCCGTTTGAAGAGTCCCTCCTTAAAAAATGGACGGTGCCACCTTCAGTGGATCCGCCGGTTTCCAATCCCATTGGAGGATTCCCCGTCCTTTCGGGATCCAGTTGATTGTAGGGCGGAATCTGTGTCCCGTTCCATTTTCTCCCTGGCAGGGTCGGCCTTGAGGCCAGTGTTTACCATTGCTTTGGTTTCACAGACGTTGACGGAATGGGCCAAGCTGTTACGCCATGACCTGGAGGGGAGAAGTCTCCCCCCTGCCGTGGCGGAGTTGCTGGAGCAAATGGTGCAGGGGCTACAGTTTGTTGTGACGCCGCACTGGACGCTGCTCCATTGCTGGGGCGTGTGTCGATCTCGGCGGTGGTCCTCCGGCGCATGCTATGGTTGAAGTGCTGGTCGGCGGATCAGGCTTCCAAAAAAGCCTTGACTGATCTCCCTTTTCAGGGGGATCGCCTGTTTGGTGTTACCTTGGATGAGATTATCAAGGATCTCACTGGGGGCAAGAGCACCTTTCTACCACAGGCTAATAAGGGTAAGGAACCTCGTCGCAGACAGGGACCTTCCTTTTCAGCTCACAAGAAGTTTTTTCGATCCTCCGGGGCGGGTGACAAGGCGAAGCCCTCCAAAGCCCCCCCCGGGGAGTTTCAAGAGACCCTGGTCTGGTAAGCAAAAATACGGTCCTTCCAGACCTGAGGATAAGACCGCTTCAGCCTGAAGGTGCGCCCCCACCCATATCAGGGGTGGGGGGACGTCTTCGCCGGTTCCCGGACCCGTGGCTCTCCAGGATTCAAGACAAATGGGTTCACAAGGTCATACGGTCGGGATACAAGATCGGGTTTTGATCGCTTCCACCGGTGCGGTTCTTCCCTTCCAATATGCGACTGTCCCCTGATCACCTAACGGCTCTGTTGGGGGCAGTGCAGGACTTGATGCAACAAGGAGTGGAGTCCATTCGCCCAGTGGTGGCCTCCCTGCATCAGGGGGATTTTCTGGCGTCCATAGACATCAAGGATGCCTATCTTCACGTTCCCATTTACGCAGGACACCAGCGGTTTCTGCGCTTTGCTGTGGGAGAGGACCATTATCAGTTTTGGGCGTTACCCTTTGGTCTCGCCTCTGCTCCCTGGGTTTTCACAACGGTTTTGGCCCCAGTTCTGGCGCTGTTGCGGCAGCAGGGCATATCGGTTCTGGGCTACCTGGACAACCTCCTCCGCTGTGCTGAGTCTCCGCAGGCTGTTTCATACGCGGACTCTCCAAAGGGAGATTCTTCTCAAATGGAACCGGAATCCCGATTCCCTGGACAATCGGATCCGGCTGAGTGAGTGGACCGGGGAGTCTCTGGTTTGGTGGCTTCGGTCTCCGATGCTCAGTCAGGGGAAGTCCTCTCTTCCGATCTATTGGACGATTATCACCACGGATGCCAGTCTATCCGGGTGGGGAGGGATTCTTGGCAGGCTATCTGCTCAGGGGCTCTGGTCCCTGGAAGAATCCAGGTTGCCAATAAATGTGTTGGAACTGAGAGCGATCAGGTTTTGCCTGGTTCACTGGACCGAGCATCTTCGGGGCTGCCCGGTTCGGATTCAGTCGGACAATGCCACGGCCGTGGCTTATGTCAATCACCAAGGGGGCACCAAGAGTGTTCTGGCGGCCGTGGAAGTGGCCGGCATTCTTTGTTGTGTGGAACGGTTTGTTCTGGCTCTTTTCGCAGTTCACATTCCGGGCGTGGAAAATTGGCAGGCGGACTTTCTCAGCAGTCAGACCTTGGATCAAGGGGAATGGTCTCTTCATCCAGAGGTGTTTCACCAGTTGTGCCTTCATTGGGGCACCCCCGGATCTGTTGGCATCTCGACTCAACAGGAAGGGGCAGAGGTTTGTAGCCCACTCCTGTGATCCTCTGGCGGACGCCGCAGATGCGCTGGTTGCTCCGTGGGGGCAGTATCAGCTGCTGTATGCCTTTCCTCCTCTCAAGTTGCTGCCGAAATTTCTTTGCAGGATAGAGGCGGAGGGAATTCCAGTCATCCTTGTGGCTACGGACTGGGCTTGTCGGGCCTGGTACGCCGACTTGGTCAGGCTGGTCGCGGACGCTCCTTGGCTACTTCCTCTCAGGGAGGATCTGCTGTCTCAGGGACCGATCTTCCATCCTGCTTTACGATCGCTGGCTTTGACGGCTTGGCTGTTGAGAGCCAGGTGCTGAAGGACAGGGGTTTGTCTGTTTCAGTTATTCCTACTCTGATTAAAGCGAGGAAAGCGACTTCCAGAAAGATCTATCATCGCACATGGAAGTCTTATATCGCGTGGTGTGAGTCCCTCAGGGTTCCTCCACGCTCTTACTCGGTGGCTCGGATATTGGCCTTCCTGCTGGGGGGTTGAGCAGAAGCTGGCCTTGAGCACTATCAAAGGTCAGGTTTCAGCATTGGCAATCTTCTTCCAGAGGCCACTGGCTACTCATTCTTTGGTGCGGAATTTCATCCAGGGGGTGCGGCATCTGGCTCCTCCGGTGCGTGTGCCCTGGCCGCCCTGGGATCTTAATTTGGTGTTGTCGGTTCTCCAGAAACCTCCCTTTGAAAATATTAGGGAGATTCCCTTGCTTACCTTATCCCAGAAGGTGGACTTTTTTGTGGCTATCACTTCTGCACGCAGGTCGTCGGAACTAGCTGCGTTGTCCTGTCGTTCCCCCTATCTGGTGGTTCATAGGGATAAGGTGGTTCTTCGTCCGAATCCATCCTTCCTTCCCAAGGTGGTTTCCAACTTTCACTTGAATGAGGATATTGTGTTACCTTCCCTGTGTCCTAAGCCCAGTCATCCTCGGGAGTTTGTGTTACACTCCTTGGATGTGGTTCGGGCGATCAGGGTGTACTTGGCTACTACTGACTCTTTTCGTAAGGCTGATTCACTTTTTGTGATCACGGATGGCCCTAGAAAGGGGTTGCCTTCGTCTGCCGCGACTGTCTCCAGATGGATCAGACAGACGGTGGTGCAGGCTTATTCTATTAAGGGTCGGGTTCCTACGTTCCCTGTTAAGGCGCACGCTACTCGGGCTCTTAGTGCTTCCTGGGCCTTCCGCCATCAGGTGTCGGTGCTTCAGGGTTGCAAGGTGGCTACCTGGTTGTCGGTTCATACCTTTACAAAATTTCTATAAGGTTGATGTGCTGGCATCGGTGGATGCCTCTTTTGGCCGCAAGGTTTTGCAGGCTGCTGTTTGAGGGCACCTTTGGTCTACCTCGGGGGTTTTGTTTTTTTCAGGTGGGTCTCATCTTTTTGTTTCGATGAGTCCTCTGTTCTTCTGGTTGGCTCTGTTTTGGCCTTCTGGATTGGATTTTATTTCTGTTATCCCACCCCTCATTTATGGCACTGCTTTGGGACGTCCCTACGGATATCAAGATATCAGTCCTGCGTCTGTCAATGAGCGACAGAGAAAACTGGATTTTTGACTTACCATAAAATCCTTTTCTCTTAAGCTCATTGACAGACGCAGTACCCGCCCCTCTATTTTGAGTTGGGTTGGTATGAGTCTCTGACACTGCTTTGTTACATAACTGACATCCTATAGCCGGAGAGAGAGGATATACCCCCTGGGACTGCCCATAGGTGTGGCCAGAACTTTTTTCCTGCCTAGTGTCCTACTCCTGTAGGGGGCAGTATAACCCTACGGATATCAAGATATCAGTCCTGCGTCTGTCAATGAGCTTAAGAGAAAAGGATTTTACGGTAAGTCAAAAATCTAGTTATCGTCCAGCGACGTAGACCTACGTCGCTGGACAATGCCCCCTCTTGGCGGCGCGCGCGGCGCCGGAGGCTCGCTCCCACTATATTCAGACACAGCGGGAGTCGGGCCAGGGGAGGAGAGGCTGTGATCACCGCCGCTCTTCCCCCGATCGTCGGGGATCGAGTGAGGAAATCCGCCCACTTGTGTATAAAAAGTGGTCGGATCTCCTATGTGACAGACAGTGACAGATTACAGGATTCAGCATAGCTGAATCTGTGTCTGTCACACAATCCCCTCCCCCCACACACGTCAGTAAGCATGAGGCATACATTTAACCCCTTGATCACCAATAAAGTTAACCCCTTCCCTGCCAGTGTCATTATTACAGTAACAGTGCATATTTATAGCACTGATTACTGTAGTAATGTCACTGGTACCCCCAAAAGTGTCAAAATGTCAGTTAGGGGTCCGATCTGTTGACCGTAATGTCGCAGTCCCGCAAAAAAAATCGCAGATCGCCGCCATTACTAGTAAAAAAATATAAACAATAAAAATGACAAATCTTTCCCGTAGTTAGTAAACACGATAACTTTTGCGCAAACCAATCAAAATACGCTTATTGTGATTTTTTTACCAAAAATATGTAGCAGAAAACAAATTGGCCTAAAATGTTAGATTTTGATTTTTAAAATTTTTTGGGGGGAATGTTCTATATCAGAATGTAAAAAATATTTTTTTTCCAAAATTGTCGTTTTTTTTTTCCAAAAATTAAAAATCTCACAGGTGATCAAATACCACCAAAAGAAAACTCTATTTGTGGGGAAAAAAAGGACCTACATTTAATTTGTTTACAGCGTAGCACGACCGTGCAATTGTCCGTTAAAGTAACGCAGTGCCGAATTGCAAAATATTGCCTGGTCAGGAATGGGGTAAAATCTTCCGGTCTTAATGTGGTTAAAAATACGCTCATTGAGGTTTTTTTTGTCAAAGACATGTAGCTAAATACCTTTTGGCCTAAATATATGACAAAAATTTAATATATTTGATATTTTTTAACTGTGAAAGTAGAAAATGTCAATTTTTTCGCAAAATTTTCGCTTTTTTTTATTATCGCAAAAAATGAAAAGCGCAGAGGTGATCAAATACCACCAAAAGGAAGCTCTGTTTGTGGGAAAAAAAGGACATAAATTTAGTTTGGGTACAGGGGTTGCATGACCGCGCAATTGTCAGTTAAATTCGCGCAGTGCCAAGCTGCAAAAAGTGGCCTGGACGTAAAGCAGGGAAATCCTCCGGTGGTAAAGTGGTTAATGTGGGAGGTACACAGTGGACAGGTGAATAAAAGGTGAGCCTTTTTTTCCATCCAGGAACTACATCCTTCCATGTTGGTGCTGAATCCTTGGCAATTTAACTCTTATAATTTATATTTTCTTTTCTTGCTTTCACTATTCTCCGTTCATCCCTTTTTTTTTTTTTTGTACAGCTGTAACCACACTGAGGGACTGCTTGACTTGACTTTTCTTATCAAGCCTTAACCAGGATTAAGATAGGACCTGGGTAAACCAAACATTCATACATTACTTATACATTTTTCAATATTTATATTATTTGATAACATTTTTTACTTTTTGTAAAAAAAATAAAAATAAAAAAGGAAAGAAAAAAAAAGAAACATTTTTTTATATTTTTTTCAGTGTATATTTTTCATTTTTGTTTTATTTTTTATTATTTATTTATTTTTTTCATTTTTCTTTTTGTTATATTTTTCTATCTTTATTGTTTGCTATATGTATGGGTGGACTATACACACATGTAAGTTATCTACCTACCCGTTTAAAGTTTTTTTCTAGATACATTTTGTTTTTTGTCTTTCTGTTATAATGATGTTATCCCATGTGCTATACACACAGACATTTGTTATAAGAAATTGTGGACCAATATATATACCCCCTGAAGAAGGCTTATTTCAAGTTGAAACGCGTTGGAGTTTTTTGGGGATCCAACATTATGATATCTCAACTTGCATCGCACAGTGTGTGGTATACATCATCTATACATTTCATGATAATTGGTGTATTGAAGGTCTTTTAACCTACACATTCATATTCAGTGTTTTTTACCAATCGGTATATCCGGTGATTTGTTTATTGTATTTTGTGTATTACTTTCGATATATAACTCTTTTGTATTAATTGTATGAATAAAGTTTGGTATTTTTTATATATATCTTTTGCTTCACATTCCTTTACTAAAGCATCACAACATTCCCCTTCCCCCGTTTTTTCTGGAAGATCCTCCCTTTGGGTGGTGTTTCCAAGTTTTTTCTGCTCAAGGTAGCATCTTCCTTTTCACAGGAAGCCAGAAATAATTTTACCATCCTTTTGTGATAATCCTAGAAATGAAAAAGAAATAAAATGTCATTGTTTAGATGCGAGGAGATGCCTCCTCACTTATTTACAGAGGACCAGGGAGTTTAGGAGGTCTAATCACCTTTTGATCCTCTACTCTGGACCAAGAAAAGGACTGCAGGCTTCAAAACCTTCAGTATCTAGGTGGATCAGGCAAGCCATTACCATGTCTTATGAGTAGGGTTGAGCGAACCCGGACTGTATTGTTCGGGATCGTACTGGACTTTTGGGTATTCGGTACCCAGAAACGGACCCGAACATTTCACTGTATGTTCGGGTACTGTCCGTTGTTCGGTAATGTTATTTGATGTTTTGGCGCGGTTTCAAAAGGTGCAAGGCAGCCAATGAGCAAGCGTTTAACTAGTGTGCCCTTAGAAGCCATCACAGCCATGCCTACTAATGGCATGGCTGTGATTGGCCAGTGCAGCATGTGAGCCAGAGTCTATATAAGCTGGAGTCACATAGCGCCGCACGTCACTCTGCTCAAACTATACTAGGGAGAGGTTCCTGATGCTGCTGAGGGAGAGATAGGGAGATTATTGTAGGGTCAGGCTGGAGATTGCTTTGAGGGAAACCATATGAAGAATCTTCTTTAATCAGACAGCGATCTACATTGATTTGATTGTGTGGGGGTGCAGTGCACAATCTTTTTGCCTGGAGGGAGAGATAGGAGATTATTGTAGGGGCAGGCTGGAGATTGCTTTGTGGAAAAGAATAGGAAGAATCTTCTTTAATCAGACAGCAATCTACATTGATTGTTTTGTGTGGGGGTGCAGTGCACGATCTTTATGCCCTGACCTGAGCCCAGTGAGGAGGAGAAAGGATAAAAAAAAAACTTTTATCAGTCTGTTAGGTGGGCGGCCTGCTGTGCTGCACATTTAATGCAAGCTCAGTGCATATGTGTCTGCTTAACCACTTGCCTACAGTGCACTTTCACCCCCTTCCTGCCCAGACCGATTTTCAGCTTTCAGCGCTCTCACACTTTAAGGTCCGGTTCACACTGATGCGATGCGGGAAGGCTGCGAACTCGCAGCCTGTTCCCGCATCGCACACGCACCCCCGGCAGTTCACACTGCCATATGCGATCCGCTGGGGGTGTCAATGTAATCTTAACGACACCCCCAGTTTGATCGCATATCGCAGTGCGATCGTGCAGTTTGCACAGGATCGGATCGCACAAGTGTGAACCGCTGTGCGATCCGATCCTGATGCGGCTGCAAAAATGCCTCCTGTGCGTGTTTGCTGCGGGTGCGATGCGAATTTAGCCATACAGTTTGTATGGCTAAACTCGCACCGCACAGCCGATCGCATGTAATGTCGGAGCAGTGCGCTCCGACATTACATGCGAACCCCGCACACGCACAAGTGTGAACCGGGGCTGACTGAGAATTACTCAGTCATGCAACACTGTACCCATACAAAAGTTGCGTCCTTTTTTTCACACAAATAGAGCTTTCTTTTGATGGTATTTAATCAATACTGGGTTTTTTATTTTTTGTGCTATAAATAAAAAAAGACTGAAAATATCGGGAAAAAACGCATTTTTCTTTGTTTCTGTCATAAAATTTTGCAAATTAGTCATTTTTCTTCACAAATTTTGGCCAAAATTTATACTGCTACTTATCTTTGGTAAAAATAACCCAAGTAAGTGTATATTATTTGGTCTTTGTGAAAGTTATAGAGTCCAAAAGCTATGGTGCGAATCATTGAAAATTGATCACACTTGATCACACCTGATGTACTGAAGGCCTATCTCATTTCTTGAGACACTAAAAAGTCAGGAAAGTACAAATACCCCCCAAATGACCCCTTTTTGGAAAGTAGACATTCCAAGGTATTTAATAAGGGGCATGGTGAGTTTTTTGAAGTTGTAATTTTTTCCCACAATGCTTTGCAAAATGAAGATTTTTTTTTTTTTTTTTACAAATTGCCGTATTAACAGGTTATTTCTCTCACACAGCATATGTATACTTGCAACTACACCCCAAAACACATTCTACTACTCCTCCTGAGTATGGCGATACCACATGTGTGAGACTTTTTCACAGCCTGGCCACATACAGAGGCCTAACATCCAAGTAGCAGCGTCCGGCATTCTAGGAGCATAAATTACACATATAATTTCCTGACAACCTATTGCACTTTTGAAGGCCCTGGAGCACCAGGACAATGGAAACCCCCATAAAATGACCCCATTTTGGAAAGCAAACACCCCAATGTATAATCTTTGAGGCATAATGAGTCTTTTGAACATGTCATTTTTTTCCACAAGTTTTTGGAAAATGTGGAAAGAAAATGAAAATGCTTTTTTTTTACACAAAGTTGTCAATTTATGCAATATTTCTAACACATAGCATGTACATAGCAAAAATTGCACCCCAAAATACATTCTGCTACTTCTCCTGAGTATGCTGATACCACATGTGTGAGACTTTTTCACAGCCTGGCCACATACAGCGGCCCAACATTCAAGTAGCCCCGTCCGGCATTCTAGAAGCAGAAATTACACATATAATTTCCTGACAACCTATCGCACTTTTGAAGGCCCTGGAGCACCAGGACAATGGAAACTGCCATAAAATGACCCCATTTTGGAAAGCAAACACCCCAACGTATAATTTGTGAGGCATAATGAGTCTTTTGAACCTGTCATTTTTTTCCACAAGCTTTTGGAAACTGTGGAGAGAAAATGAAAATGCATTTTTTTTACACAAAGTTGTCAATTTATGCAATATTTCTAACACATAGCATCTACATAGCAAAAATTGCACCCCAAAATACATTCTGCTATTCCTCCTGAGTATGGTGATACCACATGTGTAATACTTTTACACAGCCTGACCACATACATAGGCCTAACATCCAAGTAGCTCTTTACACAAAGTTGTCCATTTATCCACTTTAAGACTGGGCCTATTTTTGACACTTGGTTTTAATAAGCTAAAATCATTTTTTTGCTAGAAAACTACTTAGAACCCCCAAACATTATATATTTTTTTTTAGCAGAGACCCTAGAAAATAAAATGGAGATCAATGCAATATTTTTTATCACACCATATTTGCACAGCAGTCTTCTAAAATTCACTTTTTTGAATAAAAAAATAAGAAAACAGTAAATTTAGCCCAATTTTTTTCCATAATGTGAAAGATAATGTTACGTCGAGTAATTAGATACCCAACATGTCATGCTTCAAATTTGCTAAGCTCGCGGAATGGCGCCAAACATTGGTACTTAAAAATCCCCATAGGCAACATTTTAAAAAATTCTACAGGTTACTAGCTTAGAGTTACAGAGGAGGTCTATGGTTCAAATTATTGCTCTCGCTCTAACGATCGCGGTGATACCTCACATGTGTGGTTTGAACACCGTTTACATATGTGGGCGGGACTTGCGTATGCGTTCGCTTCTGCGCGCGAGCTAACGGGGACAGGGCGCTTTAATTTTTTTTTTTTTTTCCTATTTATTTTATTTAATAATTTTTTATTTTTAAAAAGTTTTTTTTAAAAAAACGTTTTGATCATTTTTATTCCAATTACAAGGAATGTAAACATCCCTTGTAATAGAAATAGGCATGACAGGTCCTCTTTATTGTGAGATCTGGGGTCAAAAAGACCTCACACCTCACAACTACACTAAAAAAAAAAAAAAATTGTTGAAAAAGAAAAAAAAAGAAACAAAAAAAAAACAGGCGCTTTAAACCGGTTGCTAGGCAACGACTTTTGACGTAGCTCCGGTCCTCCAAGACCATAGAGTCGAGTGAGGGCCATCTTGCCCTCACTCAACTTCCTGTCTCTGAGGATCCGGGACCGGATAGTTTTCCCCGCTGCCGGCGGGTCCGGTAAGCTGAGAAAATGTCTAGGACGCGGCGGGAGGGGGGGGGGGCACCTCTTCCCATGCACCGTTGCGGCGGATTCGGCGGCGAATCTGCCACTGGGACCACCCTTATCTGAAAGCTGACCGCCCGACGTTTAAAAAAATACCGGGGTTATGGCAGCTATCTGCTGCCATAACCCCAGTATTTAGCTTTAAATGGCCGATGTATATAGTCGTTAGGCGGTCGGTAAGTGGTTGCATGTATATAGCAAAAATTGTACCCCAAAATACATTCTGCTACTCCTCCTAATTATGGCAATACCACACGTGTGAGACTTTTACATAAAATGCACATCTAATTTCCTGACAACCTATCATTTTTGAAGGCCCCTCACATTTTAACACATAGCATGTACATAGCAATAAATACATTACAAAATACATTCTATAAAGGAAAGTGTAAAAAAAAATTATTACCTGTGGTTGTAGTAGTGCAGTTGTCCACAGAGGAGAGCATTAGTCCAGGCAGCAGGCAGGGACATGCTTAGCGACGACAATAGCAATTTTCCAGGCAGCAGGCAGGAATATAGTCTATAGTCTGGGATATTGTCAGCACAGCCGCAGCATTTGTCCAAATGAATTTTCCAGGCAGAGACATGGTCAGCACAGCCATAATATTGGTCCCGGTACACTGCAGACAATCATTGTACCACTCTCCAGCTAATATCATGCAGCAGGCAGAGGCATGATGGTAGTAAGCTGAGGGCCTTGGTCAGGTGAGACCTGGGGACAGGGGTAGAGGCTTCTCCCACCCAAATCTCTTTGAAGCCTCCGGACTCCAGACCCTAATCCGGAATTTACGGAACCCAGAGAGAACCAAAAAAATTGGTTTTCTCTATCCGGAAAAACAACTCTGGAGCCCCTCACATATGTGAGACCCCTGTGTACTACAGTAGCAGGGGGGCGACAGATCAGTTCAAGCGGTAGGCAGAAGAATAGTTGGTAAAACAAGCCAGGGTCAGTTACATACATAGTTACATAGTAGGTGAGGTTGAATAAAGACAATAGTCCATCCAGTTCAACCTGTGTAGGTGTGTGTGGCTGTACTCATCTCACATACCCCTGAATGTTCTGATCCTTGAGATGTAAGTCTAAGAGTCTTTTGAAAGCCACCATACTACCCGCAGAAACCACCTCTTGTGGTAGAGAATTCCACAATCTTGTAGCCCTAACAGTAAAGAACCCCCCACGTTGCCTGTGGTTAAAACGCTTCTCCTCTAATCGCATTGTATGCCCTCGAGTCCTCATGCAATCCCTTCGAATGAACAGCTTTTTTTCTAAGCTGGGATCCCCATTAAGATATTTATAAATTGCTATCATGTCCCCCCTCAGACGTCTCTTCTCCAGGGAGAATAAATCAAGCGATTGTAGACGCTCTTCATAGTCAAGGTCCTCCAATCCCCTAATTAGTTTAGTTGCCCTTCTCTGGACTCTCTCCAGCTCCAACACATCCCTCCTGAGGACTGGCGACCAGAACTGGACAGAATACTCCAGATGCGGTCGGACCAGAGTTTTATAAAGTGGAAGGATTATAGTCTTATCTCTGGAATACATCCCTTTCTTTATGCATGCTAATATTCTGCTGGCTTTGGCAGCTGCCGCTTGACATTGCATGCTGTTGCCTAATCTATCATCAACCAAGACTCCCAGATCCTTCTCCATTTTTGATTCCCCCAAGGGTTCCCCTCCTAACGTGTATTGTGTTTTTATGTTTTTAGTCCCCAAGTGCAAAACCTTACACTTCTCCACGTTAAACCTCATTTGCCATGTCGTTGCCCACTCTGTAATTTTGTCCAGGTCATTCTGTAGGATATCTGCTTCATGCTGTGCAGTTATTGCCCTGGCCAATTTTGTGTCATCTGCAAAAACTGATAACGCACAACTGATCCCGTCCTCAATGCTGTTTATGAATAAATTGAACAAGGTTGGTCCCAGGACTGAGCCCTGGGGCACCCCGCTTACAACCTCAGACCAGTCTGAGTATGCGCTGTTTATTACCACCCTTTGGACACGCCCTTTAAGCCAATTCCGTATCCAAGAGCAAACCCTGCTTTCGATACCTGCAGACCTTATTTTATAAATTAAGCGCTTGTGGGGAACTGTATCAAACGCCTTAGCGAAATCCAAGTACACCACATCCACTGGTCTCCCCCTATCTAGCTCACAGCTTACCTCCTCGTAGAATGCTAAGAGATTGGTTTGACAAGAACGCCCATTTGTAAACCCGTGCTGATTACTGCTGATGATGTTGTTGTCTTTAGCAAACTCTACGATATAGTCCCTTATCATCCCCTCCAGAAGTTTACATACCATTGATGTCAAACTGACAGGCCTATAATTTCCCGGGATATGCCTCTGGCCCTTTTTGAATATCGGAATCACGTTAGCTTTCTTCCAATCCCCTGGTACATCTCCTGTCCTAATACTGTCAGCAAAGATCAGGAACAGTGGTCTGGATATAACCTTACTGAGTTCCTTGAGTACTCTCGGATGTACGCCATCCGGGCCTGGTGATTTGTTTGTGTTAAGTTTATCCAGCCTTTCCCTGATTTCACCCTCTGTTAGCCATAGTGGCAAATCCTTTGTATTACTACTAACCATACAGTCATGGTCAGTGTACCCCTCCGTTTCCTGTGTAAAGACTGACGAGAAAAAAGCATTCAGCACGGTTGCTTTTTCAGTGTCCTCTGTAACCATCCCCCCATCATCGCTAATTATGTGTGCAATATGCTCTGCCCTAGTTTTTTTGCTGTTGATATATTTAAAGAATTTCTTTGGGTTTTTTTTACTATCCTCCGCTATTTGTCTCTCAAAGTTGATTTTAGCCATTTTGATTTCGTGTTTACTTTTCTTATTTGCCTCCTTGTATTGCTCGAAAGCCAATACAGTGCCCTCTGATTTATATTTCTTGAAGGCCATTTTTTTTTCCCTAATACGTTTTTTAACGTTACGGTTTAGCCAGCCAGGTTTGGCTTTGTCTCTTCTAAATTTATTTCCCATAGGAATGCACTGCAAGATGCCTTTGCCTAATATGTTCCTAAAGCATTCCCATTTTTCCTCTGTGGTCAGGGATCCCAGGGTTCACGTGCAAGCAATCCAATCGGCAGGCAGAAGAGTAGTTGAAAAACAGTCCAGGGTCAGTTCACAGGGAAGCAATCCAAACAGTAAGAAGAAGCGTAATCGGTAAAACAAGCCAGGGTCAGTTCACGTGAAAGCAGTCCAAACAGTAGGCAGAGGCATAGTGGAAAAACAGGCCAGGGTCAGTTTATGTGGAAGGCAGTGGCATGAGAAAAATTGGTCAGCACAGATGAAAACGGGGAAATGGGCTAGTAATTTATGAATGTATGGTACCGTGTGAAGCATTCTCCAATGCACAGGCCAGGTTGGGAGGGACAGTACCGACAATAGAAGCTGGTGTCTTTACGAAACCCCCTTCTGCTGCACACACGGCATTTTTTTTGGCGTCTTCGGCCTCTTTCAGACGGTGGAAGGTAGTCTGGGAAGTGGCGCTCACTAAGTCGGCTAACAGCCTCAGAGCGAAGGTTTTCTTGGGGGAGTCCTTGTGGGTAGACGAGGGTCGTGATAATTTCTTCAATGTATTTTAGGAAGGCGATGGGTCTTTCAGTGGATTTGGAGTAGATTACATAAGAGTTATAAAATGCCAATTGAAATAAATAAATTGCAACCTTCTTATACCAGAATCGGGACTTCCTTGTGGCCAAGTAGGGCTGAATCATCTGGTCGTTAAAATCCACCCCCCCCCATGTAAAGATTGTAATCCTGCACACATGATGGTTTTTGGATGGGACCTCTTCTTCTCCGAACCTCCACTGTGGTGTCGTCATGAATGGTGGACATCATGTATACATTTCGGCTATCCTTCCATCTCAAGGCCAGCACCTCGTTGTTTCTCAGGGCTGCTATTTCCCCCTTCCTCATTCTTTTATTTACTAAGGACTGTGGGAAGCCCTTCCTGTTCTTCCTGGTGGTTCCGCAGGCCAGGGTTCCTTCAAGGTAGAGATGTCTGAAGAGGGGCAGGCTGGTATAAAAATTATCTAGGTAAAGGTGGTAGCCTTTCCTCAGCAGTGGGTACGCCAGGTACCATACAACTATTCCATTTGTGCCCATGTAGGCCGGGCAGTCAGGGGGATTGAGCTGGGAATCTCTTCCTTCGTATATGCGGAACGCATACAGATATCCCGTAGCTCTGTCGCACAATTTGTATAGTTTGACCCCATATTTGGACCTTTTGCTTGGAATATACTGCTTTATTCCAAGCCGGCCTGTGAAGTGTAGCAGGGACTCATCTACACAAATGTTTTGATCTGGGACGTAAAGTTCTGCAAAACTTTGGGAAAGAAAATTTATGAGGGGGCGAATTTTATACAGCTTGTCAAAATTTGGATGATTTTGGGGGGGGCACTGGCTGTTGTCACTAAAATGAAGGAAGCGCATGATGATTTCATACCTGGACCTGGACATTAGGGCAGAATATATGGGCATAATGTGTATGGGGTGGGTGGACCAATAGGCATGTCCTTCATTTTTTTTGTAACCCCCATGTTTATGGTGAGGCCCAAAAACATTTTAAATTCCTCCAAGGTTAAATCTCTCCACTCAAACGGACGGGAATAGGAAGATTGGGGGTTGTTAGCAATAAACTGCTGGGCATACAGATTCGTTTGGTCCACGATGTATTGCAGAAAATCATTGGGCAAAAATAAATGGAGAAAATCAATAAAAGAAAAATTTTCTGTATTGGCCTGCACACCTGGCTGTGCGGTAAAAGGGGGAATATTTGCTGATCCCGAGTTGGAGGGCAGCCATCTTGGGTTGGCAAGAGCATCTGGGAGGTGGATAGTGGCCCTGGCTCTTGGGGGATGTGACACTCCAGTGCTGGTAGAAGGGGGATTTGAAATTGGGAGTGATGCCGCAGCGCTGGTGCTGGGCCTGGGCATTCGCTCCTGGGGTGTTTCGCTGGGGGCAGAGCGGGTACTGGGCCTGGGCATAGGATCCTGGGGTGTACTGGTGGTGGCAGTGCTGGTGCTGGGCATAGGATCCTGGGGTGTATCCCTTGTGGCTGCCCGGTTTCCAGAGCACCGTGCCCTTTTGGGAGGGACCCATTCTTCCTCCGAGTCCATCTCCAATCCGCTACTGTTAGCAACTTCAAATTCCGAATCGGATTCGGAATTCGACTCGGATACTGATGAGAGCTCCCCGGTGCCCTCATTATCCATAGAGATGATCTCAAACGCCTCCTCGCTGCTGTACAACCTTTTGGACATTTTGGCTGTGCGACGGGTGACTGCGGATGATCACTGATGAGTGGCAGGTGACGGATAGGTGGCAGGCAGGTGACGGATAGGTGGCAGGTGACGGATAGGTGGCAGGTGACAGTCACTGATGGGGTGACAGATGACGATCACTGATGGGGTGACAGGTGACGCTGATTGATGGGGTGACAGATGACGATCACTGATGGGGTGACAGATGACGATCACTGATGGGGTGACAAGTGACGATGACTGATGGGGTGACAGGTGACGGTGATTGATGGGGTGACAGGTGACGGGCGCTGGTCACCGATGGGTGACAGGTGCACCGCTGGCGATACTGTTGGCAGTCTCTGGTGACAGGTGCACTTTATAGGTAGTGATTTTGTGCACTGATGACAGGTGACTGTTGGGTGACAGGTGAAATTGGGGGGGCTGGTGACACTTTTTTTTACACTGACAGACACAGATCAGTAACTCACTGTTTCTGGCTATCCTCTCCTCACACTGGAAACGGTGTGTGAGGGAAGATGAGCTAGTAACAGTGAGTTACTGCTCTTTGTTTACATTTGTGATGGGCTGTGAATGGCTTCACAGCCCATCACATCGTAATCAGCCACTGTCATTGGCTGTTTTTCACTGTCGGTGACTAGCTGTGTTCCTAGGGAACACATAGCCACCGACATGACCGCGCTGCGCGCTCCCGATCGCGCATGCGCGGTCTTCTGCTGGCATCTACTGTTGTGATCGGCTATGTCATTGCAACATAGCCGATCACGTGGGAAACAGCCATGCCTATTGGCTGTTTCCCCCCTGCCGGTGACCGGCTGTGTCCCGGGGACACGCCGACACCGGCAGTGCACGGCGGCGCGCCTGCCCTGCATGAATGGGCGGACATCATATGACGGCCGCCCAGGATAATAGCCGCACCGTCCCGCCGTCATATGACGGCGGGCGGGCAGTAAGTGGTTAATCTGCATTTAAAAAAGATAAAACTTTTTTCCTTCAAATTTTACTTTGACATACACTGCTTTTCTAACCTGCTCTTCAAAAAGCACCAATGTAAGGAGAAAATAATAATGTTTCAGTATTTAGGGAAAAAAAAATATTTTTCAGTTTTTCATTCAAATGGGTTGTTTTTTTTATTCAATAGTGGAATAGAACAACAACTGTATCCAACCTGTTAGGCGTGCTGTGTGTAGCCACCATTTCATGCAAGATGAGTGTATATGTGTCTGCTCAATCTGCATTTAAAAAAGAAAAAAACTTTTTTCCTTCATATTTTATTGTGACTTACAGCGTTTAGACACTGCATTTCAAATCTGCTATTCAACAAGCACCAATTAAGGGGACAATTATTTTTTAGATTTTCATTCATACGTTACAGTGCGATACACCCATTGCATACTGTTGTATTCTGCTTTGCAATAAAAACCAATTTAGGGGAGAATAAATAAATTGCAGCCTAGTCTGCATATGTTACGGTGAGATACACCCATTGCATACTGTTGTATTCCGCTTTGCAATAAAAACTCATTTAGGGGAGAATCAATAAATTGCGGCCTAGTCTGCATATGGTACAGTGAGATACA
Source organism: Pelophylax lessonae (assembly GCF_965119305.1). Classification (NCBI taxonomy): domain Eukaryota; kingdom Metazoa; phylum Chordata; class Amphibia; order Anura; family Ranidae; genus Pelophylax; species Pelophylax lessonae. The sequence continues at coordinate 236,635,296 of NC_138772.1, forward strand.
CCCATTGCATACTGTTTTTATCCCCTAAATGGGTTTTTATTGCAAAGCGGAAAACAAGTTAATTGCAGCCTAGTCTGCATATGTTACTGTGAGATACACCCATTGGATACTGTTGTTCTATTCCGCTATTCAATAAACACCCATTTAGGGAAAAAATATTAAATTGCGGCCTAGTCTGCATCTGTACGTGTGAGATACACCCGTTGTATACTGATGTTCTATTCTGCTATTCAATAAACACCCATTTAGGGAAAAAATATTAAATTGTGGCCTAGTCTGCATCTGTACATGTGAGATACACCCGTTGGATACTGTTGTTCTATTCTGCTATTCAATAAACACCCATTTAGGGAAAAAATATTAAATTGTGGCCTAGTCTGTATCTGTACGTGTGAGATACACCCGTTGGATACTGTTGTTCTATTCTGCTATTCAATAAACACCCATTTAGGGAAAAAATATTAAATTGCGGCCTAGTCTGTATCTGTACGTGTGAGATACACCCTTTTGGATACTGTTGTTCTATTCTGCTATTCAATAAACACCCATTTAGGGGACAAAGATATTAAATTGCGGCTTAGTCTGTATCTGGACGTGTGAGATACACCCTTTGGATACTGTTGTTCTATTCTGCTATTCAATAAACACCCATTTAGGGGTACAGAAAGATATTAAATTGCAGCTTAGTCTGTATCTGTACGTGTGAGATACACCCTTTAAATTTATTTGGCGCATCTCCTTCCACCACCGAGGATTGCAGGGCGCTTCAGTTTGCCTCCTGTTGCTAACTCCTCCTACTCCGCTTCCTCATCCTCATCCTCTACCGCCTCCGCATCTGGAGTAGTGATCATTTCCAAGGCTTTCAGGGTAGTCATTCACAAGTGGCTCAGAGGGTGGGTTCCTGCACCCACAAACGCCAGGTACACAATTGTCCAGCAAGGGCACAGTTCTGGAGGATGACGAGGTAGAGGAGGAGATGGAGGAGGAGGAACTATGTTCACAGCAGGGTGACACCCAGATAACTGATAACAGATACTACACTTGAGCTTAGCCAAAAGGTCGAGAAGCAATGCTGGTGGCATTCCCACCTGACAGCGGGGGCACAGTGGAAGCACAAGGCGAAGGCAGAGGAGGAGGAGGAGGTCACCAACGCAGCCAGGGCACCGCCAGCAGCTCATAAGGGCAGGGTTAGCATGAATGAAATGTGGAAAAGCTTCCACAACAACCAGGACCACCAGCTGTTTTTTTTTTTTTTAAGCCCGTGGTGTGTGAACGCACTCAGACTATCACCCGGTGGGTGCATAAAAAAGTGCACACCAAAAAAGTGAAACCCAAAAAGTGCACAGGGTGTACACATGGTCCTTGACCCTGATCACCCGGGGCGCAAGGTTCCTGACAGGGACTGGGGTACTTACACTGGCTAACCTGGCCGAAACCAGGCAGTCCCGTTCTTTAGGAGGTCTGCTGAAACAGACCACCCCAAGTACTAGGTGGGGCTCTCCCGAAGAGAGACCCCATGAGAGGGCGAACCAAGCCAGAAGGCCATATCCACCCCCTCCCAAGACTTTCAGGGACAGGCCCAAGGACCTACACCCTACTAATCACGCTGTGCAAAATAAAGTGTACCGCCACAATAAAAAACACAAAACGTGAGACACACAACACATAAAAGTGGGGAGAGGGATAGTGGAGAAGTGCAAGGTTAGTGCAACTTTCCAATACTATGGCAGGTCCTTCGGCCAGGAATAAAAAATTCCTCTGGTCCTGACTCCTGACCAAAAGGCCTGGCTCTAGAGGCAGGTGTGAAAATGTAACGCTCCGGCGTTTATTTGTGTGGTGTGGATTTGCAGCTGCGGAAGTTACACTCAGTAGTCATGTAGAGATGTGTTGAACTACCATATCCAACTCTCAAGACTCATCATTGTGCATCAGCCTGTCTCAGCAAGCACATACACAAACACAGACACTCATTAAAGATGTTCCTGGAGTGATATGTTTATATGTGAAAGTATAGAGGTGATACTGAGGGGACAGGCGTGGATAGTGATAGCAATGGTAAGAGGTAACAGATGGTGATAGTAAGCACTTAGGATAGCAATCATGTACAGGTAACAGGTGGTAGTGAAGAGCAGATGAAGTGTACAGGAGATGCTAGGCTAGTGCAGTGACAAGATGGTAATAGGCTCAAGAGCTTGCAATCTAAGTAGCGGTGCAGATGTTAGATGTAACAGTATAGTTCTTAGAGTAGCAATAGTCTTTAGTAAGCAGAGTAGTAGTGAAAGTAGATTAGGAAGGTATTCTCCTGTGGGGTACTTATCACTGGTAGGTTTGTAAGGAGAGGGTTCCGGCGGTGAGGTAATGATCTTGTAGCGAGATACAAGATGTTGTAGCAAGTCTTCGGTCAATCCAGGTATTAGGGAATAGCTGGAGGATTCGGCAGCGTTAGGTAATGCTGTAGCAAGCGGTTTGCACGAACACATGTGAGTGAATGCCGGCGGTTGAAATAGCCGCTCAGAGCGGCACTCACTGATGAGGTCATGGAATTTAAAGGGACAGGTACTAGATGCGTTCCACCTATCTATATGGTGGAACGTAATGTACAAATAATAGGCTGGAAGGGTACCGCAGGTACCAGGATCTTACAGAAAAATGTGTGTAGGAAGTGGTGTCCTTGGTACCATACTCATAATGTTGCCATCCACCGTGAATTATGGCACCCCTGGACTGCCACTCCAGGGGCACATACACCACAGGCTTTTCTGAATCCCGGACCCTGGCAAGACCAGTGCAGCCCGGTCCCTACCAGAAGGCCTCAGAACTTAGAGCTTTGGGAGAGCCCGGCCCACAACCAGGGATACAAACCTTTTCCAAGGCCAGATTCAACCCAGAAGGGGGAAAAAAGCCCCCCCGCCGCCATCACCGTTCCTTACCATATACCATATACAGTTCCTTACCGTTCCTTACGCGCTATACACGTACTGAATGACGGGTCTGCCCCTTCAACTTCTGGGTCTCCAAATTGGGCACATGGCCTGAGCTTGCCCTTTACGCCTTGGAGGTGCTGGCCTGCTCTGCAGCCAGTGTATTACCTGAACGTGTATTTAGCACGGCTGGGGCGTGATCACAGACAAGCGCAGCCGCCTGTCCAGAGCCAATGTGGACAAGCGAACGTTCATTAAAATGAACCAGGCATGGATCCCACAGGACTTGTCCGTACCTTGTGCAGAATATACATGTATACCGGCCTTACCCTGCCATTGTTGTATTTTTGATCTTTCTCACTCTTTTGGGGTGTACCCTAATTTAAAAAGAAATAAAATTAAAAACAAAAACCAGTGTTGGCTACCTTGTCCTCCTCCACCGCCGCTTCCACCTACACTGCCACATCCACGGCCACCTCAACCTCCTACTCCATATGGGCCTCGTCCTCCACCGCCGCTTCCACCTACACCGCCATATCCCCTGCCACCTCAACCCCCTACTCCATATGGGCCTCGTCGTTGTCCTACATTATTCAAAATGATTATTTTTTATTTTTCTGTTTTTTATGTTATTTTAACTTATTTCCCTGTCCACATTTGTTTGCAGAGCACTTGCCATGCTCTTAAGATGGTTTTGCTGCCATTTGCAGCCCTCTAGCCCTTTCCATGTTTGTTTTAGAGCCATTTTAGTGCTCAAAAGTTCGGGTCTCCATTGACTTAATTGGGTTCCGGTTAAGTCTGGGTCACGAACCCGGACTTTTTTTTCCAAGTTCGGCCGGCCCCGCCGAACCTGGACATCCAGGTGTTCACTCAACTCTACTTATGAGTTTTCAGGTGTCCCTACGCCAGCAAAGCTGAAAGCACACTCAACAAGAGCACTGGCAACATCCTGGGCTGAAAAAGCGAGAGCTTCCTGGGAAAAGATTTGCAGTGCAGCCACCTGGTCCAGCCATGACACTATTCTGGCGCACTACAGAGGGGAGGTGCTGTCTGAGCAAGACCTAACCTTTGTCCGAAAGGTACTGCAGGCGGTGGTCCCGCCCTAAGGTAGGCCTGTGGTTACTTTATTATCCTCTCATGTGTTTGCTGTTCTGGAAGGAGAGGTTAGACTTACCGGTAACAGTGTTTCTACGAACCCTTCAGGACGGCAGGCCTACTTCCCGCCCTGTTAAGAGTGAGGAAAGAATGAATACAATAGGTGGTAAGTACCTAAGTGAGTGTACCTCGTGAATCGGTTGGAGAACTACTTTTTTTTACAACTGAGGGACAAGGGGAAGGGTGGGGCATTTTAACAGCTGTGAACTGATTGTTTCCTGTATGGTGGAGCCTCTCATCTCTCATGTGTTTGCCGTCCTGGAAGGTTCGTAGAAACACAGTTACCGGTAAGTCTAATGGATGGTTTTTGTTTTCTCTCGGGAAATCTACAATCAACTACCGGGCTGGGCAATCTAGATCCAGTGGTCCCCCCAGCCCAGCCAGCAAGCGCATTCAGCCCGCAGCTACACGCTAGGTCGGCCGAGACATAGCCTCTTGGCGTTATCCCAGAAGGTGACTTTCTTGGATATTACATCGGCCTGCAGGGTATCGGAATTGGCGGCATTCTCCTGTTGCAGTCCCTATTTATTGGTCCATAGGGATAAAGTGGTTATTTGTCCCTATCCATCATTCCTGCTCAAAGTTTTCTCTGACTTCCATTTAAATGAGGACATTGTGTTGCTTTCCTTGTGTCCCAAGCCGGCTCATCCCAAGGAATTTGCTTTGCATACCTTGGGTGTGGTTTGTGCGATTCAAGTGTATCTGGCAGCTACTTAGTCTTTTCGGAGGTTAGACTTGCTTTTTCTGGTTACGGCCGGACCAAGAAAAGGCCTGGCCGCTTCTTTGGCTACCATCTCCAGATGGATGACAGATGGTGACTCAGGCCTATTCCATTAAAGGTCAGGTTCCACCTTTCCCTGTCACGGCACATTCTACTCGGGCGCTGAGTGCTTCTTGGGCCTTCCGTCATCAGGCTTCAATATTGCAAGCTTGCAAGGCAGCAGATTGGTCGTCCGTGCATGCCCTTACAAAATTCTATAAGGTATATACTAGTGATCTATAAGGTATATACTAGTGATCGACCAATATTTTTGTACATTTAAAATTTTGCAAAATAAACACAAATTTTGACACAAATCTGTTACTGAACATGTAAAATTTTTTATTTATTAACAATTTTAACATTAAGGGCTTGTTCTTCACACCTTAACTGCATGAGAAGTGATAGGAAAACGTCAATTGCAGGGACATTTCCTTTCACATCATTCTGATTGTGCATTAATGCATAATAAACTGCTGCAGTAGTGCAATCACTCACTGCAATAATTTTAAATCACTTCTGGAGTGCAGTCAGTGCAAAACTGCTAGACAAAAAGCTAAAAAAAAAGGGGTGTGGGTAACTATTGTTACTCACGTGACCGCGCCTAGGACTAGTGAGAAAAATTAGTATAAATTAAGTTGGTCCAAGAAATTAATTAAATATTCACAAATTATTCAAAACATTGAGCAGCTAGTCAAAAATAAAAAGTGCTAGTGAATATAAAACAGGAGAGGAGACAGCGCTCAATATTCAGGGTCCTTTCACACGGCCGCTCCGTGTGTCCGCAAATCATCCTATTTTTTTGTGGATGATTTGCGGACATCAATGTAAGTGAATGGCACTGCGGATGTCAGCGGAATACCATCCGCTGACATCCGATTTTCCTCCTTTCAGTTCTGTTCCGTTTTTACGAATGGAACAGAACCCCATTTTTCCATCCGTGTAAAAAACGGAAAGGAAGGAAAATCGGATGTCAGCGATGTCATCCGCTGACATCCGCAATGCCATATACTTACATTATGTCAGCATATCATCCGCAAACGGATGGGATGATATGCGGGCACACGGAGCGGATGACAGAAATGTCATCCGCTCCGTGGAAAAAAAAAAAAAAAAGTCCCGCAGCGGACTAAAGCAGCGGAGCGGCCGTCTGAAAGGAGCCTAACTGTGCATATCAAAATCACAAATAAATAAATAATATAATAATTGGGTTACCCCAAGTAATTAAATATAAAGTGACTGTGCAACTATAAATAGGTATATAACAACTTATAGTCCATTTATAAGGTGCAGGTGCAATCTGTGCAACAAACAAATTAAAGTGACTGCAGTGCTCAGTGTTCAGCAAAGATGCATCCTTATGTAAAATAAGGGGAAGGAATACGTCACCAGGTGTCCTACTCACTTACCAGATGACCCCTTGGGGTCTAGCATAGGCAAGTGACAGCTTCAGGGAATCTCCGGTACTCTCTCCCCGCTCTCTTTAAATGCCCGGGACTTTATCTACTGTATAGGGCCTGGTGTGGATTCCGCTAAGTATTCCTCTCAAGCATACGGTAGTTCCATTAAGCCATGAAAAAGTAGAGGAAGCTCATGGTGTAGTATGTATGTATCAAGATATATTATAAAATGTAGCCACTTATATTAAAGTTCGCAGGGAACAGCTCACAACAGCGCTGCAGCCGGTTTGCGTTCCGGCTGCGTTCCAGGAAACTGGAAGTGGCGTAGGGCGTAGTACAGGACCCGATGCGTTTCATCATCCAACGTATGACGTCATCAGGGATCACGTGCTACGCTCGGCCACATATCGCTATATACCTCCAGTGCGGGAATTCTGGCCAATCAACGGTAAGCGGGGACTAATTCGATATACGGTGCCCTCTAGTGGATATTGTAGCCTATGTATGCACGACAGAAAGTTCTAAATATGTATATTTCTCTTGTGAGAAATCAATTGTTTTCGTGCTCCATCTAGTGGGAACTATATTTAGTGCAACACCCAATATATTCCATTAGTGGTCACAGACAAGGCTATTTGAACACGGTCACCATTTAAGTGTGGACTCACCACTGAACATATTACTTGCACATTTTTGATTATGGACTTTATTGATGAACTGTATTTTGTTTACACATTATTCTGAAGTCCTCCAATTTTGTGCACTATTTTTGCACCTACAAGATTTGATTGTTTTACACATCAATATTGTTGGTTTACTATTGAAGCGCATTATTTTCCACTTTCACTTCTTCTACATATTTCTCTAGTGCTGCTTCTACTTACCGATTTGTGCACTTTTTTTGACTTTTTAGTTCACCACCAGAGACAGTGTTTTATTTGTGCTGGTTCTGCACTTGTCACTTTAACATTTTAGATGAACTTATGAATTTGTGGATTAATTTATATTTTATGCACTGTATTTTTTGCACTTTTGTGCACTGCGAGCACTTTTTATCCTATAGAACACAGCGTGTTGTTACACATTTATGAGATGCATTGGCCATTGAAATTTATATTTTTGTCACTTTCTCTGCACTGAGAGCAATTTATCATTGGATTAATTTCATATGTATGATACAGTGTACTGGAATTGGTTATATATTATTACTGTATTGCATGTGCATCACTTATAAAAGAAAGGGTAGTGTGCTATTCAGATGTGTGATGAAGCTAAAATAATAGTAAGATAAACCAAGAAGTGTAATAAATAAAAAAACAATATGATAAACCTCCAAAATACTGTGTGTGTGTATATATATATATATATATATATATATATATGTGTGTATATATATATATATATATATATATATATATATATATATATATATATATATATATACACAGTAAAACCGTTTGAGAGCGCTTTGCAAGACAAGCACATTTTTAAAATAAATTTTGACTTGATATACAAGCGATGTCTTGATATACAAGTAGCGTCATGTATAAAAAAGAAGAGAGGAGCCTCTAAAGCAGGGGTGGGGAACCTATGTCCCGGGGGCCGTATGCGGCCCTCGAAGTCATCTGGCCCGGCCCCCCGTGCAGCTGAGTCTGTGTCTCTCAGCTGATCTGTCAGAATGGAGCCAATGCTTCCTGTATAGTTCTGGCTCCGTTGTGACAGTCTGAGTGAGCCACAGGCGGAGTGATATCAAATGCACTATGCCTTTGACCAATACAGGAAACATCGCCTCTTCCTCCAGCGCGGCACCGCTGCTAGCCAGCATTTCCCGCCAGCAGCACACACAGCAGTACCAGCCAGAGCCAGCAGTACCAGCCAGAGTCAGCAGTACTCACAGCAGTACCAGCCAGAGACAGCAGTACCCACAACAGTACCAGCCAGCAGTACCTACAGCACAGTACCAGCCAGCAGTACCTACAGCACAGTACCAGCCAGCAGTACCTACAGCACAGTGCCAGCCAGCAGTACCCACAGCAATACCAGCCAGAGCCAGCAGTACCAGCCAGCAGTACTAGCCAGTAGTACCAGCCTGAGCCAGCAGTACCAGCCAGCAGTACCCACAGCACAGTACCAGCCTGAGCCAGCAGTATCCAAGGCAGTACCAGCCAACAGTACCTACAGCACAGTACCAGCCTGAATAAGCAATACCCACAGCAGTACCAGCCTGAGCCAGCAGTACCCACAGCAGCACCAGCCAGCAGTACCCACAGCACAGTACAAGCCAGCAGTACCAGCCTGAGCCAGCAGCACCAGCCAGCTGTACCCACCAGCAGTACCAGCCAGCTATGCCCACCAGCATTACCTGCCAGCAGTTCTTTTCAAAACTTACCACCATAAAGTCGACTGCGCTCCAGACTGACCGACGCAAACCTAGAAAACCAGTTGCGAGTAGCAACATCATCAATACCAGCTAACATCACACACCTCACCAAAGAGAAGCAGTTGCAGCCATCACATTAGTTATTAAATGTTTGACCAAATATAACAGGCACATTTTTAAGTTGATAATTTTGTACGGCCCCCGTATGATTTTATAAATACCCAAATGGCCCTTGGCAGAAAAAAGGTTCCCCACCCCTGCTCTAAAGTGTAGCAATATGGTTACATTTAATGAAGGTTCAATATTTAGCAACTCACATGGTTGATGATTAAAACAGGCACATCTAAGTATGCAGGCATCTGGGGTAAAGCTGTCCACATAGACCATCCTCTGCACAGCCATCTTCATCATCCCTTCCCCGCTGCACTCCACGAGTGATTCAAAGCCTCACTTTCAGATCACTCTAATGCAGGCTATTCTTATTGGTCACGATTGCAGACTGACAGTGGTGAGAGCCGGTGGTTCAGAAGATGTTCTATGTGGACAGCTTTACCCTGTATGCCTGCATACTTAGGTGTGCCTATTTTAATCATCAACCATGTGAGTTGCTAAATGTTGAACCTTCATTAAATGTAACCATATTGCTACACTTAGAGGCTCCTCTCATCTCTCTTATATTCTGTAGCTCTGCTAGATTTTGCTTCTAATCCCCTTGGGAAGGCTGCATATTGTGGATGGACATTTTATGGTTACACAACCTATCACATTGCTATAATCTTTGTATATAGACTATAAACTGAAGGACTTGTGGAACGAATCATCTGAGTTTCCATTATTTCTTATGGGGAAATTTGCTTTGATATAAGAGTGCTTTGGATTACAAGCATGTTTCCAGAACGAATTATGCTCGCAATCCAAGGTTTTACTGTATATAAATAAATGAAAAGCAAAAAAAAAGTTAAATCCTGAATAATTATAAAGCACAAATATATTAAATCTTCCCAATTACAGTGAATTTCTTAACATGCAAATGATGCCAAAAAGTGCAAAAAAAAAAAAAAAAACTAATTGAAAAATGTAAGTCCAAAGATAAAAAATATATATAATATTGAAAGTCCTAAAAGGAAAATTCAAGAAAAAAGTCTGTGAAAAGTTCATCCACTGATTGGATAATTTGGTGTGCTATCTGCTCTGACAATTAGAGTCAATGCTTGTAACAAACTGTGATGAGATTCCTCTCTGTGGGGAGACTTCTCCTCTCTACGTATTTTCCCCAGATATATACTGGTAAATAAAAAATTAACAGCATATAGTGTAATATTGTCATGAAAAGTAAATTATCTTTATCTTGACAGTATTACACTATATGCTTTTTATTTTTATTTATTATTTATATATCTGGGGAAAATATGTCGTGAGGAGAAGTCTCCCCACAGAGAGGAATCTCATCACAGTTTGTTACAAGCATTGACTCTAATTGTCAGAGCTGATAGCACCAGATTATCCAATCAATTAGTGGATGAACTTTTCACAGACTTTTTTTTTTAACTTTTCTTTTTGGACTTTTAATATTATATATATTTTTTATCTTTGGACTTACATTTTTCAATAATTTTTTTTTTTTTTTTGCACTTTTTGGCATCGTTTGCACGTTTAGAAATTCACTGTAATTGGAAAGATTTTATATATTTGTGCTTTATAATTATTCAGCATTTGATTTTTATTTGCTTTTCACTTTATATACTGTATTTATGGGCGTATAACACCCACCTCAATATTAGGAGAGAAATTTCAGGAAAAAAGCCTAAATTTATGTTTTAATCAAATCTCACCAGTGTCCAGCAATGCAGTGTTAATTTTGTCGACTAAAACCGACTAAAACGTTTTCGTCGACTAAATTAACACAATTTTAGTCAACTAAAATACGACTAAAACTTAAACAATTCAGATGACTAAAATACGACTAAAACTAAAATGGCATTTTAGTCATAAGACTATAACTAAAACTAAATAAAAAATTGACATCATCAAAATTAACACTCCTCTGCTGGCCATTTCTATATCGGCAACACAATTCCATCCAGAGCCTGTAATAATGGCACATCAAAGTTTAAACATGTATTGCACCACCGCAATCTACTAAGCTGCTGAAAACGAAACAATTAAGAAAAAGGCTTTTCTTATATTTTTCCCTAATATTTAATGTTGGTAATATATTCAGTGATGTCCGACGTGAGGAGTGGACTACTACAAGAGAGTCGACTCGAGACCAGTCACCTGACCTCACCAGAGAACTGCAGCTGCAGCACTACAGCCAGACGCGCCAGGCCCGACTCATCACACAGCACTGGCACCCGGCCACCACCACGTCCAGAGCAGAGCACCCACTGTGATTTAACAGCCAGGCCAGCTATTACTGCCTCCCTGAGTCCTCTCAGACCACTCACCAGTCACCACTGGCATCCGATTCCGCCATCCATCCAGGACTGTGTACGTGCATATAGGCCGCTGAGGCCCGCCCGGCCCATCCTGTTCAACAACTTCAGTTCAGAGTTAGACCAGAGACCACCCTTAAACCTGAGACCCCCATCCAGCACTCTGAGCAGCACTGTGTGCACTCACTGCACTGACTGGAGGCAGCAGCATTACAGGCCTCCTCTCTGACCTGACTATGACCATTTAGATGACTAAAATGAGTTTTAGTCGACTAAAATGTAGGACGTTTTAGTCGACTAAAATGTAAGATGTTTTAGTCGACTAAAATGTACTGGAGTTTTAGTCGACTAAATACGACTAAAACTAAAATACTTGCAGAAGACTAAAATGGCACTAAAACTAAAATGCCATTTTAGTCCTAAGACTAAGACTAAAACTAAATTGAAATGTGCTGCCAAAATTAACACTGCAGCAATGCAGCCTCATCAGCAGTGTCCAGCAATGCAGCCTTTAGCAATGCAGCCTCGCCAGTGCAGTCTCAACTAATGCAGCCTCGCAAGCGCCATTGACACGATCAATTTTTTAAAAGGTCAGGAAGCAGCGCCGAGAGCAGAAGGGGGCGGGCCGGGCCGAGGAGAAGGGAGAACGAGCGTTTGTTGTCATCAGGGCCGGCCTTAGGTTTTCAGGCGCCCTGTGCGAGCTAATCCTGTGGCACCCCTCCCTCCATCCTCACCTCTCGCCCCCCCTAAACATGGCTGTATCTATTGAAAAACAACTTGAGTATAATTGCTGCTGGCGCCCTGTGCGAGCTAATCCTGTGGCGCCCCTCCCTCCATCCTCACCTCTCGCCCCCCCTAAACATGGCTGTCTCTATTGAAAAACAATTTGAGTATAATTGCTGCTAATTAACTGCAAGTGGGTGCAGCAGCAAGATAAAAACAGGGAAAAAAAATAAGCGCAAAAATAGTATTTACCCTAAAATGATACATAAATATGTCACCCAAATCTGTTGAAGTTGTAAAAAGTGCGCAGTGCAAAATAATAATGAAATCTGCATGGCTACTACAGTATACATATCATATACCACTTCTAGATAAATAACAATTAAATATTAATAACCTCTACAATGTGCAAAAAATGAATCAACATAGCGTGATTCCCTAAAATACATCGGCTTTTATTTAAGTCTGGTGAGTCAGTTTGGGGTGATTGGTGGAAGCAGCACATAGGGTGCTTTTTTAGCGCACTCCTTCCGTTGAAGATTTGTCACCATAAATATTTATTTGCACTTTTTTGCACATTTTCTTACACCTTTTTTGGCACTTCATTGGACTTTTCTTGGAACTTTTTTAATGCTCACTAATAACTTAGCCCCTCTAACATTAGAGACCCCCCACAGAGCCCCCCCTACATCAGAGACCCCCACTGAGCCTCCCCTCCCATCAGAGACCCTCAGAGCCCCACTTACATCAGAGACCCCCACAGAGCCCCACTTACATCAGAGACCCACCACAGAGCCCCACTTACATCAGATATCCCCCACAGACCCCCCTTACATCAGAGACCCCCCACAGAGCTCCCCTTACATCAGAGACCCCCACAGAGTCCCCCTTACATCAGAGACCCTCAGAGCCCCCCTTACATCAGAGACCCGCACAGAGTCCCCCTTACCCTCAGAGCCCCACTTACATCAGAGACCCCCCACAGAGCCCCCTTTACATCAGATACCCCCACAGAGTCCCCCTTACATCAGAGACTCCCCACAGAGCTCCCCTTACATCAAAGACCCGCACAGAGCCCAACTTACATCAGAGACCCTCAGAGCCCCCCTTACATCAGTGACCCCACAGAGCCCCACTTACATCGGAGACCCCCACAGAGCCCTCTTTACATCAGAGACCCCCCACAGACCCCTCCTTACATCAGAGACCCCCCCCACAGAGCCCCCCTTACATAAGAGACCCCCCACAGAGCCCCCTTTACATCAGAGACCCACCACAGAGCCCCCTTTACATCAGAGACCCCCCACAGACCCCCCTTTACATCAGAAACCCCCCACAGAGCCCAATACATCAGAGACCCTCACAGAGCCCCCTTACATCAGAAACCCCCACAGAGTCCCCCTTACATCAGAGCCCCTCTGAGCCCCTCCTTACATCAGAGACCCCCCACAGAGCTCCCCTTACATCAGAGACCCCCACAGAGTCCCCCTTACATCAGAGACCCTCAGAGCCCCCCTTACATCAGAAACCCGCACAGAGTCCCCCTTACCCTCAGAGCCCCACTTACATCAGAGACCCCCACAGAGCCCCACTTACATCAGAGACCCCCCACAGAGCCCCCTTTACATCAGATACCCCCACAGAGTCCCCCTTACATCAGAGACTCCCCACAGAGCTCCCCTTACATCAAAGACCCGCACAGAGCCCAACTTACATCAGAGACCCTCAGAGCCCCCCTTACATCAGTGACCCCCACAGAGCCCCACTTACATCGGAGACCCCCACAGAGCCCTCTTTACATCAGAGACCCCCCACAGACCCCTCCTTACATCAGAGACCCCCCCACAGAGCCCCCCTTACATAAGAGACCCCCCACAGAGCCCCCTTTACATCAGAGACCCACCACAGAGCCCCCTTTACATCAGAGACCCCCCACAGACCCCCCTTTACATCAGAAACCCCCACAGAGCCCAATACATCAGAGACCCTCACAGAGCCCCCTTACATCAGAAACCCCCACAGAGTCCCCCTTACATCAGAGCCCCTCTGTGCCCCTCCTTACATCAGAGACCCCCCACAGAGCCCCCTTTACATCAGAGACCCACCACAGAGCCCCCTTTACATCAGAGACCCCCCACATACCCCCCTTTACATCAGAAACCCCCCACAGAGCCCAATACATCAGATACCCTCACAGAGCCCCCTTACATCAGCGACCCTCCAGAGCCCCCTTACATCAGAGACCCCCTTACTTTAGAGACCCTCAGAGCCCCCTTGCATCAGAAACCCCCACAGAGTCCCCTTTACATCATAGACCCCCACAGACTCCCCTTACATCAGAGACCCCCACAGAGTCCCCCTTACATCAGAGACCCTCAGAGCCCCCTTTACATTATAGACCCCCCACAGACCCCCTTAAATCAGAGACCCCCCGCCCCACAGACCTACCTTACATCAGAGACCTCCCCCAGACCCCCCTTACATCAGAACCCCCCCAGACCCCCCTTACATCAGAGACCCCCACAGACCCCCCTTACATCAGAGCGCCCCTAGACCCCCCTGACATCAGAGCCCCCCACAGACCCCCCTTACATCAGAGCCCCCCACAGACTCCCCTTACATCAGAGACCCCCCTCACAGACTCCCCTTACATCAGGGCCCCCCCAGACCCCCCTTACATCAGAGCCCCCCACAGACTCCCCTTACATCAGAGACCCCCACAGCGTCCCCCTTACATCAGAGACCCTCAGAGCCCCCTTTACATTAGAGACCCCCCCACAGACCCCCCTTACATCAGAGACCCCCTGCCCCACAGACCTACCTTACATCAGAGACCCCCTTACATCAGAGAACCCCCCAGACCCCCCTTACATCAGAACCCCCCCAGACCCCCCTTACATCAGAGCCCCCCCAGACCCCCCTTACATCAGAGCCCCCCTGACCACAGAGCCCCCCACAGACCCCCCTTACATCAGAGCCCCCCACAGATCCCCCTTACATAAGACCCCCTCACAGACTCCCCTTACATCAGAGCCCCCCCTTACATCGGAGTCCCCCCAGATCCCCCTTACATCAGAGCCCCCCACAGACCCCCCTTACTTCAGAGCCCCCCTTACATTTGTTACATACTGGGGCAGGAGAGAGGGTAAGCTTACTTACCCTGGGATGAAGGCTCATGCTGTCTGCAGCTTTTCTTCTGTGTTAAAATTCCTGCCCACACATCCCTGAGAGTGTGGGTGGGGCAGACCCAGGAGGAGAGGGGAGGGGGAGGGGGGAGGAGGACGATCTCTCTCTCTCTCTCCTCTCACGTCCCTGAAGCTGAGCTGTGTGTGAGATACACAGCTCAGCCCTGCAGACAGTCCGGACTCAGAACTCGGAGACACAGGTACAGCCGCACAGCGGGAGGTAAGCGGAGGCCGCGGCCTGTGTTAACCCTCTCCAGGCCGCGGTCACCGCTTACCT
This sequence comes from Pelophylax lessonae, assembly GCF_965119305.1. NCBI lineage: Eukaryota > Metazoa > Chordata > Amphibia > Anura > Ranidae > Pelophylax > Pelophylax lessonae. Next base: position 236,650,532 of record NC_138772.1, read on the forward strand.
CCCGCTGTGCAGCCTCATCATTTGCGAGCTGTGATGGCTGCATGGCGCCCCTGTTGCCCATGGTGCCCTGTGCGGCCGCACAGCTCGCACACCCCAAAGGCCGGCCCTGATTGTCATTGGAAGTCCCGCCTATGATAGACGTCACACGTCTCGGCAGAGGAGGTGGGACTTCCTATGACAGCTCGTCCTTCCATCTCCTCAGCGCGGCCCGCCCCCTTCTGCTCTCTGCGCTGCTTCTTGGCCTTTTTTTTTTTAAATTTCGATGTATAACACGCACTATTGCTTTTTCCTCCATTTTTAGGAGGAAAAGGTGCGTGTTTTATGCCGATAAATACGGTATTTTGGAGGTCTATCATATTGTTTTTTTATTTATTACACTTCTTGGTTTATCTTAATATTAGCTTCATCACACATATAAATAGTGCACTACCTTTTACTTTTATATATTTCTCTTTGCAAGCTCTAGAGTACTTGTGTTGGTGAGTGCTACAGTTCATTTATAGGTGTGGTTATTAGCCATCCCAGCAGCGCACCTGTTCTCATACTTTATTTGTACAGCACTTATGTTTTCATGTACACATGGGTTTAAAGAAATAGCACTTTTATTATTTTTGATTTAGATACTTAGTAGCTTTTTCAGGCAGCGCCTCTGTCTTACATTCATTCCATTTTATATCCCATATTTTGGGATATGTGAGATAGGCCTCAGCCTTGTCATACACATCCTAGCGCGGAATTAATTAATTCATTTTTTTAAAATCAAGAACAATTTTATTGAGATGCCAACAACAATACATTTATAACAGGTGCATACAGTAAATACCTAATGTTACAGAAATACTATTCATTCTACAAATCGCCTCTGACATTATAAATGCCATTATTGGCGCAGCAATCTATCCAGTACCAAGTCCGCAGGGGCCAGGCCCGGAGTAGCCAATCATCTACCCCACACTTTCTTTTCTTTTCTTAATTTGTAAGAGGAGCCCCTATGTTGATATATAAGTTTTTAAATACGCAATGTATTACCCAACTGTTCAAGCCACATCTCATGCGTGGGAGGTTCAGATGCTGTCCAGTTTACTAACAAGAGTTTATGTGCCTGAAACAGGGCTCTCGCTGCCGCCTCCCCAAGACATCTGTCCTGGGTGACCGTATCAAGCATGCCCAACAAGCATTGTCTAGGATCCAAAGGGACCACTACACCTAAAGCAGTGTTTACTGTGGTCACAACCTTGGACCAATAGCGGTGCAATTTGGGGCATCTCCACAACAAATGGATAAGGGTACCCGTCTCCCCCTGCATTTACCACATAATGAATCTGGCCTCACCCCCATCAGATGTAATTTAAGTGGAGTATAGTGAACTCTGAGGAGGATATATAGTTGCGAGACTCTCTGAGAGGCATTCAATGAGCAAGTCATGACAGCCTTCAATGCCCCCTCCCATTGTTCCCCTGATATTTCTCCCAAGTCTCTCGCCCATTTTTCAGGGGCATTACTAGGAAATTTCTCTAAATACATCCCCAAAAGAAGCGCATAGCAGCCTGAAATAAATCCCTTAGTTATAGCCATGTGTTGCATAAGGGAAAACACAGGAGTTGGGGAGAGCTCAATACCCTCCAGTGCTGTCTGGGCTCTTATAGCATGCTGTAGTTGAAGATAAGGGAATTCCATATTTAATGAAATATTAAATTTAGCCTGCAGTTGAGCAAACAACAAAAATTTGCCGCCTTCAAAAATGTGATAGAGGTGTGTCACCCCCACAGCTCTCCACTGGGCCACGCAATGCGTCAGATAGTCGTGACCACAACTAGCGTCGCTGCAGCGTGCAGGATGTACACGCAAGCCTCCCCGCTCCTGAGGCTGGGACTCTTTTCCTATTAGTGCCTGGATCTGACACACTAGCCAGTCGTTCTGTCCTGGCCCGGTCCAGTATCGGTCGGCCCGTGTGGGCACTCTTTACCCTGCGTCCCTCCAGGACTCGGGGATGGTCCAGTACCGCCTAAGCATACATGACCAACAATACAGCCCATATGTATGTTATATCTGACATTTATATCTTGAACTGTTATAAGAGGTGATAAGCCATGTGGTCCGTGACGAAGCCATTGAATTGGCGAAACATGTAGGACCCCAGTGACCCTTTGTACCTCCCCAGTTCGCCAAACTACAATGTCTGTATAGATGTATCGCTGTTTGTGGATCAATTTCCATGTTGACCATTAACTGTATGTTTTAATGTATAATGTAATAAAACTGATTTTTAATACTTTTTTTTCTGTCTGTCTGTGCTACAACCATCCACCTTTAAAGTCCCACAATTTAGGTGGTTCTCTGGCTGCCTAGTCAGTCCAGTGAACAACCTCTTTCCTTTTGTTATAAAGCATAATCAAACACAATAAGGGTGCCTGTAAACATCTAACCCTGAGGACATAAGGTCGCTCAAGCATAAGAGCGGCCAATACATGGACCACCCGATCCCCTTCATCCTGCCCATATACTCCCATACTCCTAAAAAGGCAGGACAGGGCCAGACTAGGGGGATAATTCGCAGTCATTCGCAGTCCAAAAAAAGAGGGGAGAAAAAACAAAACACAAAACGAAACACAAACAAAAAAAATGTTTAAATTTATTTTAAAAAATAATAATTGCACATTTTTTACCTGCAAAAAAATGTGCATTTATTTATTTTTAAAAGTGAACTTAACCTTTAAGCATCCCTGTCATTACCACAATCTAATTGAAACAGACATATCTGAAATATAGGTAAGTGAATACCTAGCTTTCCCGATGCCTGTGCTGCAAGACTGCAGCTCCATTCATAACAAAATTTTCATGTAAAGTCCACAGGGAAACTGATACTTCTTCTTGGTCCCCACACCTCATACAGGGCTGTGTGATTTCCAGTTTATGAATGTATCCTGTAATAAATGGAGGTCAGCAAGAGGAACTAGTGTAAGCTATGGGGGATACAGGAGATCAACTCTTTTAGAAGTGGATGTTCCCTTGAGGACTTCATATAAAGGTGGTCAGGCTGCGGGAAAGGTAAGTATTCACTTGCCTGTTTTCCAGGAATGCCTGTTTCAAGTAGATTGTTTTAATGACCAGGTTACTTCAATGTCTGTTCAGCTTTAATGCCATAGACTATGCAAACTGATTGTACAATATTTATAAAATCTCAAATGTAATTGGAGGACACGCCTAAACAATCCATTCAGTTTGTATCCAATCTAGTAGGCCCTTGAACTTTATAGTTTAACCACCTCAATACTGCGCCATAGCCAAAAGACGGCTACAGCGCGGCTCTTTCGTTCCGAGAGGATGTCCATGGAGGTCCCTAGAACCACTCCCCGTGGGGCGCGCATTCAGCATGCTCTGTGATTGCGGTAAAGGGCCCATCACAGCAACCTTTTACTATGTGATCAGCTCCGTCCAATCACAGCTGATCATATGTAAACAAACTTGCCGGGTATCAGCATTCCTCTCCTCAGCTGCTATCACACCAGTAACCGGGAGGTTTGACAGGGGACATGTACACAGATAATCCAGATAACCATGGCATTGATCATCAGTGCTCTGATTATTAGTGCAGCCCCATCAGGGCCGCCTATACGTGCCGCATATCAGTGCACATCAGTGAAGGAGAAAAATTACTTTGCAAAATTTTAGAAAAACATTTTTCTTTCAAAATTTTCAGTCTTTTTTTTATTTGTTTAGCAAAAAACATAAAAGAAAGCTTTATCTGTCTCAAAAAATGATTAAAATTTCACATGGGTATGCTGTTTCATTGATGTGCAATTGTCATTCAAAGTGCAACAGCACTGAAATCTGAAAATTGGCCTGGGTAGAAAGGGGGGTGAAAGTGCCCAGTATTGAATTGGTTAAGGTACAGCTAAAGGAGAATGTACAATCACAGTGCATAGTGTATTGTCACCTTGGGCATAGGTTCACACTGATACTGTGCGATTTTGATTACATTTTTAGTGTAATTTCAGGGGGCAGTTGCAATGCGAATTAATGCAGTTTGAATGCAATTCTGAAGCGTTTCCGGTGCTGTGTGAGGAGAGCAAAGACTGGAGGATAAAACATGCTTGAATGTGTGTGAAAATAGGGCAGATAAGCTATCTGAAAGAATTTCAATTGAAGTCTATGGACCACAGAATCGCACTGCAACAAACTCACACAGAACCTTTTTCAGGATCTTAGGTGCACTGCACGTATGTGAATGGGCTCCAAAGAAACTCCTGTTATTTCATTTGTCATGCAGTTCAATGTGAACTGAACCGCATTAGAAAACGTATCAATGTGATCCAGGGCATGGGGTAGTGAGGGTGACAGATGGGCAAACATAGGACCTCCTGTAGCAGGGGTAAATCTGAATCTTTGGTTAAATCTTGAGGGTTGCAACAGCTGTGCATTGTCACCAATCAGCTTCTTAATTTAAAGAGGACCTCCGACTCCCCCTTTTTGTAGATAAAGACATAAATAAAACCTATATAAGTACACCTACCTACCTCCATGCTGCCTCTCCCTTATTCATTTTGATGATGCCTCTCTGCTACCTGTGCCCTTGCTTCTGTGTTCACATTTTGAAAAATTCTTTCTGGGGTCAGCTAGAAATATACTTGCTGTACATGACATTTGTCTGTAAATAAAAAATAGATCTCAGGGAAGTTTTTAAACAGATGAATGTAATGCCATACCATGCACGCTGGATGAGCCACCTGATGTAATACGCTTCAAATTGCACATTCGCAGTATGGCAATATTGCAAAATCTCACAGATAAGGTGTGAGATTTCCATGAAGACACTGATGATGTTACATTCACAAGGGGTCTCATTGGGGCAGGGGGCTGCATCATGAGTGCCTTCAGGGAAACCAGGAAGAAAGATAAGTCCATAAAAAAGTGTCAGATGATTTACATCAACATACAGATATGCACACATTTAAACATGCAGATATGCACACATTTGTGAATTTTACTATAAGTGGGGAGATCCACTTTAGGCTTTTAAAATAAAAGTTAGAGCCTCTTTGGTTGACATCCACAATTGCTCCACATTCTGTGTTCTCCTGTTATAGTAAAAACTCCACTCATTGAGGTCCTGCAGCCTGAAATAAAAAGCCCACATACCCCTTAAACAATGCGACTGTCGGCAGTTGTGGATACTAAGTATCATAACAAATTTATTGTAAGTATAAAAAAGCATACGTTTTAATGAAAGAAAAATAGAATTAGAAGTGGATCTGCTCAGTTCAGATATTAGAGGACCTAGGAGACACTGGTCATGTGACCGAAGACCCGGAAGCAGTGTGAAGAACAGAGTGAAGGGACATGTTGACTGTACTGTGGAAGATCATTCAATAGGAACATGTGAGAAAGGAGGTAGGAAGCACTGTCTGAATATGGGAAGACTGAGACATTTTATAGCTGTATCTTTTAAAAGGAGAAGTGTGTGATAAGGCTGCCAAGGAAACGTTGGTGCATATTGAAAAACAGTATATCTCTATCTCTAACCTGCCTTTATGCAAGTGAACACAGCAAGTAACAAAACCAAGGAACAAATTAAAAAGTAATCTGGAAAGCATAAAAGTTGTTTATGCTTGTCAGATAACTTCTGTGTTTGACTCAGGGGGGCTTTATTAACTAAAAAGTTTTTTTTTTTTTATAAAATTGGTGCTGCCATCAGGCATTCGCCAAGTGATTTTTCCATAGCGATTTTTCAGTAGCCCTCTGGCCACACAGCCAGGGCGAATGGTACAGTACACAGCATTGCTCTCTCTGTTGCTTTTATGTCACCTCTTGTGACAGGGAGTCGGCAAACGGGGGTGTAACGTTAGAAAAACCTACCCCTTGAGAAATGCATACCCACGTCTCTTCCTGTCAGGAACAGCTGAGCAGCGTAGCAGTGCGCATGCTCACAGCCCCGGTGACGTAATTGAACAGCTGAGGAGCTGACAAGTGCGCATTCTCTGAGGGTATGACATTTTGACGGTAGTGTGTGTAACGTTACATGGCATGAGCTGTTGCGGCGGTTACATTAAAACATCTCCGCTGCAACATGAGTCATCTCCGCTCCTACCCCTGTCACTTCCCTGATCTCGGCTAGTAAATGTAAAAGTGGCGGCGGGTGTATGTAATGTAAATCACGGAGATCTCGGCTCCGTGATCTGCTTTTACATTTAGTAGCCGACGTCAGGGAAGTGACAGGGGTAGGAGCGGAGATGACTCATGTTGCAGCGGAGATGTTTTAATGTGGTGATGCGTTGTAACGTTATAACACACTACCGTGAACATTTCATACCCTCCAAGCATGCGCACTAGTAAGCGCCTCAGCTGTTCACTGACGTAGGTGCTGACGTAGGTGCACCGGAAGTGACGAGGGTATGAAATTTTCACGGGTAGGTTTTTTTCACGGAACACCGGGATCACTAAGGAAGTCATGTAGTGCAGGACCTTGCTCCAACACTAAGAAAAGCTAGTGGTGGCTGGCTTTACGGGCACCACCTTTTAGGAGTGGGCAGAGCTGCCCTGGCAGAGCCCTCCTCTGGCATCCACTCCAGGCAGACTCGGAGCAGCCATGGCTGTTAAATAAGCCCTTTCTAATTACCTTCTTAGGGCCTCCCTATTACTTTTCAACCTATCTAATGGTTATATCCCCCCCGCTTCTGCCTCTAAAACAACTTCTACTGCTCCTTATCTACTATTACCCTACTGCAGCTATTAAACCTCTAGCTGCTTACTGCTCCCCCACCTTCTCCAACTGCATTGCAGTTACTCCATCTCTTTTATTTTTCTTTAATCCACATCTACTGCTCATTTATCTACTATTATATTACTACAGTACCCACAACAATTTAAAAGGACACCCTCCATAAATAAACACAGAATAGCATTATCACAATTTGCAATAATTATTATATATTGCAATAGTGTATTTATGGAGGTTGTCAAACTTGATACCCTATAAATACTGAACAACACACATGCTTTGAAGACCCCAAGAGCTTTTGCCATGATGTCATAGTATGATCAGCATGTTTGCACATTATGGCTTACTTTCCATGCAAAGCAACCCCCTCCAGGCAATGCAAAGTCCCCCCCCCCCCCCCCCCCCACACACACACTCTTCCTCATTGCTCTGACACTAGCACTTCCATCTTCTCCTATCTTTCAGGTTTTGGCTGTCTTGACTCTGACCTGGGTGGGATGAGGTAGCTCCCACGTATGCGCACAGTATTTACTTGGTCCTGGCACAAAATCATGCAGATAGATTTTGTATACTGAGCGGTGCATGCATGGTTCAGTGTAGATTTAGAAAAAAAAATGCTGACAGGCTAGGAAAAATCTTTTATGACAGAAGACACATACAGAGTCTCCTTCTCCATAAAAACTACCTGTTAGCATTTTGTTTTGGGTTTAATACCGCTTTAATAAATTGCACATATTTTCCTTTGAGATGGACATTTTGGCCTAAAATCTAACCTTTATAGTTTCATTTAACAAGGTGATGATTTTGGCACAAGAACAGAACTATGATTTTTTTTTACAATTCCTTAATATAATTTTTTTTTTGTTAAAGCTGTACATTCCATCTGTAAGAAACAGAGAATAACATTTCTTAAAAAAGTTACAACAAATTGCATGTAGTGAGATATTAATAGTTATGTTGTCACAAAAACAGTACTTACCAGTGGCGGCTGGTGCTCAAAATTTTTTGGGGGGGCGCAAACAGAAAAATGAGTGACCAGCGTGCCCCCAATCAATGCAGAGTGCCACAGCATGCCCCCATCAATGCAGAATGCCACAGCATGCCCCCATCAATGCAGAATGCCACAGCGTGCCCCCCAATCAATGCAGAATGCCACAGCTTGCCCCCCAATCAATGCAGAGTGCCACAGCGTGCCCCCCAATCAATGCAGAGTGCCACAGCGTGCCCCCCAATCAATGCAGAGTGCCACAGCGTGCCCCCCAATCAATGCAGAGTGCCACAGCGTGCCCCCCAATCAATGCAGAGCGCCACAGCATTGTCCCCAATCATTGCAGAGCGCCACAGCATTGTCCCCAATCATTGCAGAGCGCCACAGCCTTGTCCCCAATCATTGCAGAGCGCCACAGCCTTGTCCCCAATTATTGCAGAGCGCCACAGCCTTGTCCCCAATTATTGCAGAGCGCCACAGCCTTGTCCCCAATTATTGCAGAGCGCCACAGCCTTGTCCCCAATCAATGCGGAGCGCCACAGCGTGCCCCCTTCAATGCAGTGTGGGCTTCCCCACCCCAAGACCAATGCACTTACCTGGTGGCGGCTTCTCTTCAGTCCTGGCGGCGGCTTTTCCTCACTCTGTCCCCGGGCACGTCTCCTGCAGTCCTCCCGCCTCCTCCTCGGCCAATGGCATGAGGTTTGCCTTGCAGCCAATCAGGAAGTGCGCATCGAACGCGCTTCCTGATTGGCCAGGAGGAGGATTGGTGTGGCAATAATGAATTTTCATTCGCTATTGTCACACAATGGGTGGGCTCGGGACGCAGTGCTCTGCGCCCCGAGCCCACCCTTTGCATCGCCCTAATAGAGCCTCTGGCTCTATTTAGGTGATGTAAAAAAAAAAAAAATCCCCATTAAGCTCCATGCGTCCGGCGCCCCTGCATGCAGATTAGGGGGCCGGACGCATGGATGGGGGGGCGGTGCCCCCAACACACCGGCCGCCACTGGTACTGACATTAAGGCCACAATGGTTAAGCAGGGCACGTGAGTGTGAGGGTTTGCTATATGCATAGAAAGGCCTGATGTTTAATCTGCATAACAATGGGTAATGTGTATGTGATTCCCACTTCCACACAATCCCGGATCCTTCACTATGGGCTAGGCACGGAATAACGCTACTCAAACATATTATGCCACAGGATTCTCTTCTGTCCTTTAATACGCTGCAAGACAGTTATCAATTATCTAACCATATGTTTTTCTGATTTATTAAATTGTGACATGCGGCAGCTGCACAATTTCCTCATAACTTTATACTGACCTCTGACCCTTTAGAACATCTGTTGTCTTCGGGAGATTTCCCTAAACCACTATCGGCACTTTGTTCTCAATTGATTTCTTTAACCCTACCCAAAATGACTGATCTTTATAACAAATGGTGAGCTGATATTCCCTCCCTGACGGAGGGCGACTGGGAAGACTGCGTGCTCCACATTCTGAAAACTATGATTTCCTCTAGAGATCAGTTTCTTCAACTGAAATTCCTCCATCGTGTCTATTAAACACCCCAGCAATGTTCCTTTATATACCCCGAGTCCTCAGATACTTGCTCTCGTTGTGGCACGGAAGTGGGTACCTATTTTCATGTTTTTGGTCCTGCTCTGCTCTACAACGTTATTGGAAAACAGTGGTGGACACGGTCACCAATGTAGGTGAACTTTCCCTTGCTGTAACAATCCTACAGGCTCACCTGAGCCAGAGGACAGCTGGCTGGAGCTAGGAGTGGATCCCAGTGGCAAGGACTGCAGGCAGGTAGTAGGTGCAGGAAGTCTGGCGGAGGCGTGGTCAGACAATCCGGATCGGCTACGGTGGTAGCAGTGCTGGATACCGGATGGACAGGGCAATGTGCAAATGAACAATGTTCAAATTAAAAACAGTTACATGGACCTTGAACAAAAGTTGAATCGGCGCCAGTGGAAGAAATCTCAAAAAGCTCTCAATCAGCTCACTATATGTCTTAAAATCTCAATTTAAAAGCGTCTAAAAGATGAGATTGATCGAATAAAATACCAATAATGTCTGGGGCTAATATATCCAAAGTTGTCCCAAATAGATGCAAGTGAATTATATAAAAACAATAAATGGTATAAAGCTCTTTTATACCATCCTTAGATCGCTCACCAATAAGTTACATATAGAAAGCAAGCAGGAAGGAACTCGTAGCGTAATACAGCAGGGGAAAGTTTATTAAAAAACGGTTATATCCACTTACATTTAGGCAGTGAATAACAGGCTCCACATTAAAACACACCGGCCTCAGGATCTCGCACCCTGCCAGCACACAAGGGAGTGTGTGTGTGAACGTCACCGTGTGTCTTTTTTTTTTTTTTATATCAAGAAATCTTTCATTAAACAATAAGGGCCGGCTCACATTTCTGCGAGTGCGCCGATCGCATGTAATTCGGAGCGCACTGCTCCTTCATTACATGCGATCGGAGGTGCGGATGCAAATTCAGCCATACACTTTGTATGGCTGAATTCGCAATGTATCCACACCAAAACGCACATGACCCTTTTTTCCAGCCGCATCAGGATCGAATCGCACAGTTGTTCACACTTGTGCGATCCGATCCTGTGCGAACTGTCAGATCGCACTGCGATATGTGATCAAACTGGGGGTGTCGTTAACATTTCATTGACACCCCCTGCATATCGCATATGGCAGTTTGAACTGCCAGATGTGCGTTTGCGATGCGGGAACAGGCTGCGAATTTGCAGCCTTCCTGCATCACTCAAGTGTGACCCGGGACTCAAGGCATAGATATTAGAGTTTACAACAATTCCAAGACAGTCATTATTTAGGTTCCTTAATCATATTTAGAAAACATTCCACATAACCATAAACAAGCACAATAGTGTGAATCTAACTTGCCCCAGTCACAAAATGACAATACAGTGTGGTTACAGATACACAATAGGATCAGGCTCCCCTAATCCCCACATCCTCTAACCAAAGTATGGCAGAATTCATAGAGGAGTTCAGAGGAGTTGAGAATTCAGAGGAGTTTAACTCAACCCACGAGTAGCATATCCATCACCAGTTCTAATGGGCTTAGGCCTGGGGTATCCAACCACTGACCCTAAAGATTTTCAAATTTGCGGGGATGTCCCCTGTATTGATATACTTTTTCCAGTCTAAGGGTTTTACCCATACAATGTACCCATTCTTTATGAGGAGAATCCGTAGACTTCCATTACTGAAGCCCCATTCTCCGGACTTGAAAAAAGACTCTAGCTACTTCTCTAAGTGGAACATCTAGTTGGGAGTCCTCTAAGATACCTCAAAGGCATGGTTTAGGGTCAAGCAGGATAGAAGTCTGGAATACAGCATTTATCGTATTCAGTACTCTCACCCAATAGATACTGTATGTAGTTTGGGACTCCGCCAGGTAAAATGGATCAGGTCCCCATGATCCCTGGAGCATTTGCTGCAAGTGGGAGTATCTAATATGCCCATTTTATGTAGCCTAACCGGGGTCAGATGCTCCTGCAAGTGTATATATAATTGCATGAGTCTGTGTCACATTAAGGAAGCATTGGGGTACAGCCTGAAACACCTCCTCCCACTGGTCTTCTTAAAATGAATCTAGGTCTCTCTCCATCTTCATACCTGCCTTTGAGGGAAAGGCTGTCAATAAGTCATTTAACAACATTGTATAGCACCTCAAAATGAATCCTTTTGAGGAGACAGTTTCAGCCATAATGTTAAACACAGGCATTGGGGACTATTGTTACTGCACAGACTCACCCTAGGCCATTATAGCATGATTGGGCTAAATATAGTGCAATAACATGGATGTTGGGAAGGAAAATGTTACCCTTAGTTCCTCAAAGGGACATAGAGTACCATCTTTAATAATCTGATGAAGATATGTTATCCCCAGCCTACTTCATCTCGGACCCTGTTGCACCTTTGCCAGTTCTGGGTAACTGTTATTCTGCCAAATAGGACTATAACTGGTAAAGCCTGTAACCTTTTATTCTTATTCCAGATTTTCTGGAAAAGTGCGTATGTGGGTAAGAGACGGTTGGATTTGGCAAAGGCTGCAGCCTATAGACCCTTTAGGACAGGGCTTGACAAATTTTCCTGAAATCTAGGAGCCAGCTAAAAAAGTTAGGAGCCAGTTTTTTTTTTTTTAAACTAACAACCAAGCTTTATTTAATAAAACGGATACTAAATTTACACATAAATACGACTAGAACCCCACTCTCCTCTAGCGCAATTGGATGAAAACAGACTGTCTGTCTCTTTCCATCCGATGCCATCTGATCCGATCCACGGGATGGATAGAAAATAGAACCACCATCCGTCTGCTTTTGGCGGACAGGATCAGATGGCGGCAGATTACTGCTCCATAGAGGAGAATGAAGGGTCCGATCAGGTCTGCCTGAAAAACTGACAGGCGGACCTGATCAGACAGCCCGTGTGAAAGGGGCCTTCGGCTGTGGCATGGCGATGAGGAAAAAAAAAAAAAAAAAAAGATTATATTATATTATATTATATTATATTATATTATATATATATATATATATATATATATATATATATAATTTTTTTTTCTTTATAATAATAATTGGAAAAAATATATATATTTTTTTAATAATTAAAAAAAAAAAAGAAAATATTATTTAGTTTTTACATTAAAAAAATAAATTAATAATAAATAACCACACTCCCTGTCAAAGGTAACTAACTGGACAGGGAGATGGTAATGCATTGTGAACAAACAGTGGAAACAGTAATTACAACAGTCATTACTCCCGGCCACCACAAGAGGGCGCCAGTTCCCCATTGGAAGCCTCATCTCAAGTAGGCCGAAAAGCCGGGGCCTCAATTTTCGGACGGCCCGGAAGTCCGTGCACTCCGTGCGCGGAAGTCCGTTCAAAAATGACAGGACACCCTCTGCAGGGCACCCCAGGCGCCAGGTCGCTAATTCTAGTCGCAAATGCGACCTGGCGCCCGGGTTTTGTCGAGGCCTGCTTTAGGATATCAACTACTTTGGCAGTGTAGAGTAAAATATTCATAGAGAAGTCAGGGCAGGTCTTGACCAGACGGGAAGTGGAGGATAGCCCTTTACACAGATGCTGCGTGAGCGTTGCCATGATCCACAGCCACGGATTGGGCATAGTTAATCCCCCCAGCATACTTGGACTTTTGTAATTGTACCAGCCTTACTCTAGGTGTTTTAGTGTACCATAGCAGTTGCCGGAAATTTGAGTTTATTTCCTGAAAGATGCTCAAGGGTACAACCACTGGTGCGTTATGTAAAAAAATATAACAATTGAGGCATAAAAATAATTTTGACTAAATTCACTTTGCCAGCTAGTGAGAGCCAAAACCTGTTCCAAACCTTAGTTTGATCTCTAAAGCAACTAAGTAGGGGGTTATGTTTAAGTGGCAAAAATCCACTGGTTGAGGTGTGACCTCTATGTCCAGGTATTTAAGTGAAGAATTTACTGGGACTGGACAGGAGTAATTATTTGTGTGGGGTTGTCATCCAGTAGCGCAGCGTTTCTCAACTCCGGTCCTCAGGGCACACTAACAGGCCAGGTTTGTAAGAAAACTGAAATACATCACAGGTGATATCATTTGCTGCTCAGTGATTGCAGTATTCTAATCTGCATCTCCCCAAGGTAATACCTAAAATCTGGCCTGTTAGTGTGCCCTGAGGACCGGAGTTGAGAAACACTGCAGTAAGCATACGTGCTGATTTGTCCCAATTTAAAGGAGACCTGAAAAGTCCTGTTAAGTTCATGTTAGTTTCAAATGTTAAGTTTGAGCCATGAAATAATCTACACCAATCAAGTTTGCATTCGTCTCCATATTGTAAAAATAAGTCGCGCTATGATATGATCAATGGAGATATAAAGTCCATACAGTCCAAACATAAAGTAAAGATGTAATCCGGAACCAGGAACCCCAAAGGGTATAAGCTTACCAGATTGAGGTAAGGTAAAGGCGGTTTCTTTGGATAAACTTGTCACCTTGATAGTAGATCCAGGTCCACGTGAACAGTTAGCTCAATGGTCACAGGATCATGGAAGTAAAGGTAAAAGCGCAATAGCGTAAAACCTTACAAACTAATTTGATTAAACACCCCAGTGTTCGTGAAAAATGAATTCTATTGTGTAAAAGAATAAACCTCCACCAAAAAAATTGATCACTGATGACAGTGAATAAAAAAAAAAAAAAACATGCAAAAATGATGGGTACCCCTTACCAGAGGTGATAAAGATATAAACCAAATTTATAAACGTGTTATAGCTGAAGTCGCCTCTTACCGGACAACTTTAAAAGGAAGGCAAAAAGTGTGAGATTTGCGTGTTGAACCACCACCTTTTATGGCTAGATTCGCCTCTTACCATATGGAATAAGGATTAAAGCAAAACGTGCAGATCACAATTCAGTGTGAACCCGGAGCCAATAATAAGATAAACCAATAGGGGTCGCCTCTTACCAAATACAAGTATTGTTGAGCCTGTATGGTGATCAAGCATCCAAGGACCCGACTCTCAAACTGGGGTGCACGCTCGGAATGACATTCCGAGCGTGCACCCCAGTTTGAGAGTCGGGTCCTTGGATGCTTGATCACCATACAGGCTCAACAATACTTGTATTTGGTAAGAGGCGACCCCTATTGGTTTATCTTATTATTGGCTCCGGGTTCACACTGAATTGTGATCTGCACGTTTTGCTTTAATCCTTATTCCATATGGTAAGAGGCGAATCTAGCCATAAAAGGTGGTGGTTCAACACGCAAATCTCACACTTTTTGCCTTCCTTTTAAAGTTGTCCGGTAAGAGGCGACTTCAGCTATAACACGTTTATAAATTTGGTTTATATCTTTATCACCTCTGGTAAGGGGTACCCATCATTTTTGCATGTTTTTTTTTATTCACTGTCATCAGTGATCAATTTTTTTGGTGGAGGTTTATTCTTTTACACAATAGAATTCATTTTTCACGAACACTGGGGTGTTTAATCAAATTAGTTTGTAAGGTTTTACGCTATTGCGCTTTTACCTTTACTTCCATGATCCTGTGACCATTGAGCTAACTGTTCACGTGGACCTGGATCTACTATCAAGGTGACAAGTTTATCCAAAGAAACCGCCTTTACCTTACCTCAATCTGGTAAGCTTATACCCTTTGGGGTTCCTGGTTCCGGATTACATCTTTACTTTATGTTTGGACTGTATGGACTTTATATCTCCATTGATCATATCATAGCGCGACTTATTTTTACAATATTCTACAGGGTGTGGTCACACTAGAAGTTGCTGCTGTTTCACTGTACTTTTCCTTTAGCGCGGTTAACATCTTTACATTACTATTCGTCTCCATATGTTTACTCAGAATATACGCCATACAGCGGGTCCACATCTTCCAACAGAAATGTGACCCAGATCATACATTGGTTACAGCTCTTATAGTACATAAACGGGCACAAGCCCAAGTTACAGATTACACAAATTTTCACAAGATTTCATAATACAGTCTAATTACACATACGGTCATCTTGACATTATAATGACGTCAAGTGAAAAGTTAGTCTGTCAATTAAAAATGATTGATTGGGGGCTTTTTACATTTTACGGTAATAAGGGGCTTGTTTTCATAAACATCTCTTTCCGGGAATCTTATCATTTTTGGAAGAACATTTCATGTTATACTTGACACATATTCATAATAAAGACAAAATAACAGACTCAAGACTGAATTTCTAAAACTATGATTCTTTAAGTATATTCAGGGATTAAGAGGGGACTCTAGACTGCTATAATATATAATATAAAAGTCTTTAAGAGTCCTCAATATGTTCTCATCTTGACAGTCCCTCCTGAGTTTAGAATTCATCTGTGTCTTTTCTTTTATACTTTTAAACTTCTTCTGTGTCTTTAAGTTGGTTTTCGGGTATGTGGGTAACCATCTCATGGGCCGTCTTTATGCGAGACCTCGAGAGCTCAAAAGAACCAGTATTTGTACAAGTACAAGTACAAGTATTTGAAGTCATTTTCAAGCAGCATTTGCATAGCATTGGTACACATTTAACTACCAGTATGATCAATACTATAACTCCAACAATATACAGGATACCATGCAATATACCTGCGAACCACCCTCCAATACCAGTAAACCAGTTGACAGGTTTTAGCCAAGAGAGTCAACTTTCCCAGCTACCTCCAATCCACACGGTTTCGGTATGTTCCTTGCGAAAATAAAGCTTTAATTGCTGCGTCCTTTCTACATGTGAAATGATTGCATCTTCAGCTTTTGTATAATTTCCTATGTAATTGCAGCATGAGGTTCCCACTACGGTACACATTCCTCCCTGACTAGCAGTAAGGTAATCCAACACCAGCCGGTGGTGTTGCAAAACCTCCTTTTTAACCATTTTTAATTCAGTGGCCATTAATATGAAATTTCTGTCATACAGAGCAGTTATGTTAAACCATTAAATCAGCTAAATCTATAATAAAACTGAAAGTCTTTTTAATACAACATCTATTCACCCAAGGTTCTGGGCCTTCATTCTGGGTTGGAATAGGTGTTAGTATTTCAAGATTAGTCTCTTCTTCAGTGTCGTCTTCCACTTGTCCGGGAATAGCCTGTACTGTAATGTCCTGTTCAGTAAGGGCTCTTTTGAAGAAATGGGCAGGAATTTTATGCAATTGTGTCTCTTTAAACTCATTGTCACTCATATACCTTGTTGCAGGCACAACCCTCCCAAAGTAGCAAACTCCCATGGAATTTAATGGAATCCAAGTGTAAGCTTTCTTTCCACACACAAAATAATAATCTGGGGGAGCAGCACATGCCTTTCTGTAGTAATATCCCTGCAAACACATTAATAACTTCAAATTGTTCTTGGCGATGTGTGAAATCATGCAATTCCTGATATCGATCTGTACTCCACATAAAATCTTTACCATCAAACCAATACCTGACATCCGCATTATCCATGCACTGAGAGTCTCCAATCACTCGATCAGTATTCTTGAAACCTTTCTCAGGTAGTTTTGGCGGATAAATATGGGTAAAGTTAATACAAACTGCTGGTATTCTCATTGGGGCCTTGGTAAATAGTAGCAGTGAAATGGCCTTGTCAACCATCTTAGCACTGATATTGCTAAAGTGAGCACCATCTTCTATCTCAGCTAGGGTACTGGGTATACCTAGTAAGGGCAAAGTCTTGTGTGAGATAGGTGAATGTGTGCATATCCAACACTTAGTGATTTCCAACTTCTTGGCAGCTTGCAACTGCATAGCCACAAAGGAATTATAGAAGGGTTGACTCAGTTTAGCATTTAAGTCTCTCCTCAGCCTTTGCTCAACTCCCGACTCTGGGGTAATGTGTAACTTTTTAGACATTACCATAGCATTGAGGAAAAAGGTATCATGCGTCTCACCTTTTTTTATCATGTGAGTCCATTCATACATCAAGGCTCCTCCACTTAGGATAATTCCTCAGAGATGCATATCAGCTCTAGGTACTGTAAGAGACATTCTTCCGTATTCATAGTCTTCTGGCTCGAGCCCGAGTCCATGATGGAGATGACCTAGGAGGTAAAGGTACAGAAAAGTCCTTGCCAGCAGTACACTGGCTTGTATGTTTGTTCAAAGCCACTGCTTTCTTACAATAGGAACCATGCACCCAATACTTGTAGTCCTTTAGCTTTACAGCTGTGGGAGACACAAAAATAATCTGGAACGGTCCTTTCCACTTAGGGGACAGAGTAGTCTTCGGGGTGTGATTCTTGATGTACACCCACCCTCCAGAATTTAGTCCATGAGTCTTTTCACTTAGGTCCACTGGTTGTCCAGCTTTGGAAAAAGTATCAGAAAACACATTTGTGTTAAAGTCTTAAAGTCACTGTTTCTGATGTTACAGAAGCTGTAGGAAGTCTTTTAGGAGGGCGCCCAAACAATACATCTTCTCCTTTGGGGTAGTCCTGATAGTTGCTAGGGCTATAGGCAATGCTTCTACCCATGTGCTCTTTCCATTAGTAGTCATCTTGGCCAGATATTTTTTTTTTTTACGGTTTGCTTACTGCGTTCCACCATCCCACTAACCTGTGGTCCATATGTGGTGTGTAACTGTTGTTTCAGACCTAAGATATCTGCTACCTCTGCTATTAGTTTATCAAAGTGTGTACCTCTATCTGAAGAGATCACAGCTCCCATACCAAACCTAGGAATCAATTCTCTAGTAAGACACTTAACTACTTAACAATATTCGCAAACTAAAAGATACATGAATCGGCCACAAGGGGGCATATCTGAGAAGTCAATCTGCACAATTTGAAACTGCTCCTCAGTATGCGGAATGTGTTTCATAGGGGTATGCACTGGTTTACCCATGTTATGCATTTGACATACAGTACATTCATTAACTTTTTTATCAGCATATGTGTAAAAACCTGGTGCCCACCACTGTTTGTTCACAATCCCTCCTGTTGAGACATGGCAAGGCCCATGGCTCAAGGTAAACAATGAAGGAAAAAGAGTCGGTGGAGCAACCAGTTTATCATTCAACCTCCACAGGCCATCTGGTCCGCAAAAAGTTCTTTTTGTAGACCAAGTGGATCAGTGGGGTGAACTTTCCTGTAGGGCCTTGACAACCCCATGGTCCACTTAAAGATTTGTGACCAAAAATGTAGGGACTACATGTGGCTGATAAGAGTGAATAGCTTCTTTTATTTATTTATTAGCCAAAACATTTCCAACCAATACACTGTCATTAAACCCGGTATGTGCTTTTACATTTAATTACTGTTACTTTAAGAGGCAATTGGACTGCAAACAACAATTAACTCTTTCTGTTGAATGGGTGTTCCTGTTGCTATCAAGTAACCCCTTTCCTGCCATAATTGTGCAAAGCTGTGCAATATACCCACAACATAAGCAGAATCACTGTAGATATTTACCGTATCTCATTCTGCTAGCTCCAATGCAACACAGAGAGCTGTAAGTTCCGCAGCCTGCGCTGACTTAGAATTTAGCAGAATTTCAGTATGCAGTAGTCGGCTCTCACCGTTTACTACTGCACAGGCAGCTAATGTTAACCCATCAGGTCGTCTGAGGGATGAGCCATCTACCAACAGGTCTGCACATACAGGCAGACCAGCAATGGATTCATCCTGAAGATCAGATGTGGGTTTTGTTACTTCATCAATAAAGGTAGCACAATCATGTATTAGGTATTCAGAATCATCAACTTCCTCACTGTCAGCTTCTGATAGAAAAGTAGCCGGATTCAGAGTCTGGCAGCGCTTAATTTTTAAGTCGGAAGCTGATAACAAAATCAAATGATAATGTGTTATCCTCTGTACTGAGAAGTGTTTAGTATAGGCACTATTTAACATAGCCTCCAAATCATGGGGGCACATCAAATACAAAGTGTTGCCCAATTCAATGTCTACAGTTTTTTTCAACCAGTAGGGCAGTCGCCGCTACTGCTTTTAGACATCCAGGTAGCCCCCTGGCTACGCTGTCCAATGGGTAACTGTAGTACCCCACTGGGCGATGTCTGGCACAGAAGTGTTGCATTAACACCCCATTCGCATGTCCATTTATTTCTGTGCAAAATAAATAGAAATTATTGCTATAGTCTGACAAACCAAGACTGGGCACTGTTAGCAAAGATTGCTTGATTTGTTTAAATGCTTCCATAACTGAAGGGGTTAACTCTTCCGAAGTGAATTTATAATTGCTTTTTGTTTGTCCTTTCAACAATTCCTGTAGGGGTCCTACACTGCCCCTCTTTGGATTTCCAGTTCTCCCTTTTGGCCTGGGGGACCCCAAAATTGGAAATGTACACTACTCCTGATGGGGGATAAGGGGGTTCCGTCACCTGTACTGTAGAAACCAGCATTCCCCTGGGTTTAATAACCTTTTCTTTAACCTCAGGGACTTTTTCATTATTTTAGTTTTTTCCTTTCTCTCTATTTTCTCCTTAACACTTCACAAGCTATCTGTGCTATGTCAACCAACTCAGGGACAGGTTTAATTCTCCAGCCCGCTATGCGGAGCTCCATTTTCTTTTCTAATCTCAGACAACAATCCACTTACAAAAATATTTATCACTTTAGGTTGTTTCATGTCATCTTCACTTTCAGTCGCCCAATCACTTTGCTTCTATATAGCATCTTTGAATCTATTCCAATAGTTCAACATCTCCTCACCTTCCTTCTAAACAACATCCAATAACATTCGCATATTCTGTCCTTTATCAAACATACTTGTTACCCATTTCTTTAGAATTTTATTGTATCAATCTTTGTTTCATACGTATTTTGGCCATGTGCCTGTATCCTCAATATCCTTGATTCATGCGCACTTATTTATTTACTGCAAATGTGTTCCATACATACACACACATATATATATATATATATATATATATATATATATATATATATATATATATATATATATATGTATATATATATATAATTTTTTTTTTTCCTGGTACTGCCCAATCAATCAAAATCCACATATCTATATATGTAGCTTACTGATTTTTCTCCATTCACATCAACCTTTTGTACCATTTATTTTAAGACTCTTGGCAATGTTTGGGAGATTTTCTACAATTGCCCTAATTTCTTGGGGTTTCCAAGGGACATACACTTTCCCTATCCTGGCTGTATACTAACCTCCATCACCTATTTTTAAGGGCATTTCTACACCAGGTCAGTTACCCGGACTGAAAAATAAGAAACGAAGATGGCTTTGTCTCCTCGTCCACTGGGACGCTAAAAAAAACGCATTACTTCACTGTAAAAGTGAGTAGCATCGGATGGTATGGCCATCAGTAGAGATGGGACATCAGATACCACTTGTATGCTAAAATCAGATAAAACTATAAAACTAAAACATTTTTCTGGCTCCGTGCCAAACTTACAAAAAAAAACTTTCTTCTTTTTTTTTTTTTTCGTGTCATTTTTACAAAAACCTGACCAGAGGTTCCCCTCCTTCAATAGAGGACACCCCTAAAATACCATTCAAAAACTATAATCAGATAAAAAGTTAATCTGATTTAAAACTTTTGGCTCAGTGCCAACAGGGTCCAATGGTCACACTAATTGCGGTAACCCTTTCTGTGCAAAAATAAATTCCATAACTATAACGGGAACGAAGATATTTATTGTTGAACCCTCTCTTGGCAAGTAGCCAATTTTCAAAATTTTGCAGCAAAAATTTGCAGCAGAGCTCCCTTTCATACAGGGACTTATGAGCAAAATGTAAATTCTCATTATCTATAATTCTATATATAAAAAATAACCTCAAAGTGTCCTGCCAACTACGGCGAACTATGTTTTCCCTGATAAAACTGTTTCTATTACTCTTCCTCATCTATTTGTTAAAGCAGCTTTTTCTGAACACATTTTATAGGGAGGGGCTTCACCTATATATTTTTCTTCCCATGCTGCTAGACATTTAATTCCCCCACAATCAGACATTTTAAATAGCAAGTTAAACAAGGCGTCAATTTTTAGGCGTACTCAAAATAGCCCTCTGGTGGCCACCATTTAGAGGGATCCTCTTTATACGCTTTTTTGTAATTTTGCACCACTTTACATAATGTTTGAGGGCGTCTGGATCACCACTCACCATCATCTTAACGATGGGTGCATCTGAATGCAATTTAGCAACATTTAAGCCTGTTTTCTTTGCTATTTTTAATACATTTTTGCTTTAGTTTTTTTTTTAAGCCCTAAGTCATTCATAATGGGCAAAACATTCTTATCACTTAAATTTCCCATTTTATTATCTCTCGTTACCACTTTAAGAAATGACAATATTTGGAGATTCCAGGATCAAGAACTCCGTTTCTTTATCACAACAGCTGCTACCAACAGCCCGGTACTTTATCATTACGACATGTCTTTAATCTGTTCTATACTTCGTTCGAACGTCTTCTGAACAAGTGAATATAGGCTAGTCTTTCTCTGACTCCCTAATCCAAAGAACACTCAGCAGGTTATACAGACACTGGGGTTTAAGGCAATACCTGCCCTAATACCTCCACATTTGTCTTTCAACACCACACACACACACACAATCCAGAAAATAGTGGTACATCTGCTTAAATCGTCCCTTATATATATTGTCATTTCTTGTAATAAGGAGAATTAAAGAAATATTTTTTTTTAGAAAATAATATTTTTCATACATAGTTTTTCCTATTGGTACCATTTTATAATCTCAGTAACCATACACAGACAGAATGCAATTAAAAATTCAAAGGATACGTGTTACACCACCACACATCAGAAAAAGACAGTTTTTCAATATGAGAAATAAAAATATTTTTCTCACCTGAGGCCTCTGTGCTGTCCCTCCTGTTGTGCGGTGCCAACCGGCGGTTTTGATGCGATCAGAAATACACGGTTCGAGGGTCACCAAATGTTAAGTTCATGTTAGTTTCAAATGTTAAGTTTGAGCCATGAAATAATCTACGCCAATCAGGTTTGCATTCGTCTCCATATGTTTACTCAGAATATACGCCATACAGCGGGTCCACATCTTCCAACAGAAATGTGACCCAGATCATACTTTGGTTACAGCTCTTATAGTACATAAACGGGCACAAGCCCAAGTTACAGATTACACAAATTTTCACAAGATTTCATAATACAGTCTAATTACACATACGGTCATCTTGACATTATAATGACGTCAAGTGAAAAGTTAGTCTGTCAATTAAAATTGAGTGATTGGGGGCTTTTTACATTTTACGGTAATAAGGGGCTTGTTTTCATAAACCTCTCTTTCCGGGAATCTTATAATTTTTGGAAGAACATTTCATGTTATACTTGACACATATTCATAATAAAGACAACATAACAGACTCAAGACTGAATTTCTAAAACTATGATTCTTTAAGTATATTCAGGGATTAAGAGGGGACTCTAGACTGCTATAATATATAATATAAAATTCTTTAAGAGTCCTCAATATGTTCTCATCTTGACAGTCCCCAAAGGAGATCCAAAGAGAAGTAAGAAGGGAGCATAAATCTCTGAATGCTGACATGAAATCACCTCGCATACATTAAACATGTTTTTCTTTTACTTAAAAGTATTGTTTTTCCATTCCCTGGTTGGGTGAGGCATTGCTAATGTGACCCTGGGCTCACACATGCATCCTGGGAAGTTCTTGCCATATGTTCCAGGAGGCAGCCTCAGAATTCTAGAAAGAATTCCAGCAAGTATAGGGAAATTGATTAACATGCTCTTACTAAAATGGCCACTAAAAATGAGAAGAATGGGGAGCAAATGAGAAATAAATTATGCAAAGAATGAAAATCCTACAAATACCTGTAAGTAACTGTTTATAGATAGCCATTACTAAACATTTCTAAAGGTGCTTTTGTTGTAATTTTTAGAGTGAAGTTCCTCCTTTAATATAAACATATAAGCAGAGGAAATATTGAACCCAAGCCCCAAACATAAAATTACTCCCCATAAATTCACAAATTGGAAAACAAATTGCTTATTACATACAAACTATTTAGATAAAACAATTTATTGTTACTATGTCACTATAACTATTGTTGTAAAATAAAGCACACCCTAAAAAGTAGACAAATGCTGTTCATGTGCTCACCAGCACCCACTTATCCAACTTAGCTGTAGCTACACAGCTGTCTGGAAAAATGGAGTTAGTATATCCTGGCCAGAGATACCATATCAAGTCAAAAATATATCAAGGCAAAAATATATATATAAAAAAAAAAATAGATGCATCATGAAGCGAGAAATACTATAGTTCTTCTAAAGCACAATATTCTAATAACTCAGCCTTGATTGCCACAGCCTGCACCGTCAGTAAAATTTGAAAAATTTTCACTCCATATTATCACCCACTTTATTAAGTAGAGAGAGTTTCAAAAAGAGAGTGATTGAGGGTACCTCAATCTCAAGGAAGGATCGGGTGGCCTCGAACACGTGACGTCTTTACACATGGTGGCCAGAATCCAGCAGTGCTTATAATTTCTTACATACCTGTGATTGTCTTCTTATTGATCATGCCTAGATGGAGTGGTGTGTCTTGACATTTGGTTCTGTGGGATAACAATGTTCCCTATGATCTCTCAGTGGGAGCAGTGTCTCTGGCAAGGAGTTTACCCTACATGTGGGTGGTGTGATTCCTTAGCACCCTTTATTCCTGCTGCACTGAATGCTCTTTGGCTCACACTTTGAAGTCTGTCTTCTTATCCTTTGGGATTTTCCATCTTGACTTTGGACTGTTCACCAGGATATTTATCCATCTGTACGGACATTATAGGGCCATTCATTTTTTTTTTTTTTTTGCTTTATTCACTTTTATAATCTTTGTCACAAAATAGCACGCGTTTGTATATGCTTTTTTTTCATATTTGAATTGTCCATATGTACATTTGTCCATCTGTACAAATATGTACACTTTATGTTTTTTTTTTATTTTGGGTTGAGAGTAAGTTATCATATTATATTACATTTGCTTTAGGGCTTGATTGTCTTTTGGTACTTCTAAAATAATACTTTATGGCACTATTGTATCGTTATAGAATATATATTTTTTTCATTTAGATTGTATGCACTAAACTTACACTACTGGTATCGTCTCATGGTATAGTAATAGTATATAATTTACCTTTATTGTATCCACAGTAGCACTTTTGAATTTTAAAGAGACAGCACTTTTGTTGAAATAGCTTTTTTACTTCTAGTATCTAGATTTTGTAGATACTAGAACACAAACCTCCATGCTTAGCAGAATAGCCATTTTGGAGGGGGGGTTATGGATGAAGTTCTACATTAAAGTGTATGTACAGCTAAACGTTCTTTCTTTCCCATTTTTGAAAAAAAGAATGGCACCCTGTTCAAATTATCCATCCAAAGCATCTGTACCCTCTTTGCTGTCACCAGAACAGATTTTTCCTTTGAAAGGATTTTCCCCTCACCTCTAGTTTCTGTGACAAAATGTTGAATTTCCATTGTTTTCTGTACTGGAGACAATGGTCACCAGAACCAAAAGTGAAGATTATTCTCTCCAGTGACTAAACAGGCAGTCATACAAACATGACATAGGTTCTAAACTCTTACCATACCATGGAAACCTTAATACATGTTAATGCATTTAGACATAATTCACTTTATTAATTCTGTTCTTTTCTTTTTTTCAGAGGACTATACCATCTGGCATGGCTTTTGTGAAATTATTACACACATCTGTGATGAAACCTGCCCACAGAATTGCGGTAAACTTTTACACCATTTTTAAACAAAGCATACAGAAGAGATCATTTCTACACGGCTTGTATGACCTGAGACAATATTCCTCTGTTATCTTGTGCCCAGCTCGCAGTACAACAGAGTGTGCTGTTTACTTTCATGGAGAAGGGCCAAGTGTTTTTACAGTGAACAATCTGCCAGTGGGTGAAAAATACTTTTTAGAACAGCTTTGTGGCCTCAGCTCAACCAAGCAAGTACTTAAATTGTTGGAATCCACTGGCCATAAAACGGACACCATGGTTGCTGCAGCTCTGCTTAAAATAGTTGGCACAGAATCAAAAACTGGACTGGCTCTAAACTCAAATGAGGTGTTTGAAAACAAGATTTTTAAAAATATATTGTGTCATTTAGAAAAAGGGTCTCAAACTCTTTCTTCATATAGCCTAGTAAACAGCTATAAAGCACTTGTTCAGCTTGGAATGGACAGCCATAGTACCATAATGGCAAGTTTACTCTCTGAATGTCAAGAGCGAGTCAACAGAGGACAGATGACAGTTGAAAACCTATGCATTTTAGGAGAAAGCTTGTTAGCAATTGAAGGACCAAACTTTTCTATGTTACAGTCTATTATGGATCAGTTGCAAGATATGCAAGTTGACACTTGGACACCGGAAGAATTAACAATGGTTTATAGCCTGTTACAAGCTGGTTTAAATGATGGAAGTAAATACCAACATTTATTAACCCAAATGCATACAGCTATGTTTTCAGTATCAAAGCAATTAAATTCAAAATTAACCAGCTCTGTTCTTGGTTCTTTAGTGGCCCTTAAACAGACACAAGCCGTGCAACTTATTACAAGACTGTGTGAGTCTTCTGTAATATATGCACCTAAATTTGCAGATGATGAACTTGTTAAAGTTCTAGTGGCGTTAACAGAGTTTAATTACAATAATCCTTTGTTTACTGAAGCTTTGGAAATGCACATAACTGAGAAGGTCTTCACAATGTCACCAGAAGCTGTTAGCCATGTCATGCAATATTGCAGCCAGAAACTACTACTATCTAAGCCAATTTTTAATGCTGTTGCTGAGAATTTTGTGTACAATTCAGAACGTTTTACCACTCATCAAATTGCACAGCTGATTATACCATTTGGGAAGTTGAACTACCTCCCTCCTGATGCATCTGCCTTTATTAGACATCTTGAAAAAGTACTAGTCAGTCGGTTTTCTCAATTTCACCCACGAACCTTACTTAATATACTACATTCATGCACTCTTATGCAGCGATTTCCAGTAAATTTTTTGGCAAAAATCTTTAGTCCTCATTTTATTCAAGAGTTACAAGGTAAATACATGTTTATGTGTCTACACTGAAAAGTGTACTTGATATATTTCTAAATTGTATGGTGAACCTTTTAACTGAAAATGCAGAAAGCCGTTATTTGTTTTTAATAACATCTAAAGAACTTGACTTTCCTCTTCCATATTACTCTATCGTGAACTTCTTGTAGAATGGTGATGGAGAAAAGTAAACTGGATAAAAAAAGAAAGTGTAGCACAGAAGGTTTTTCATAGAATGTATTAAGGTGAAAAACCTTAGGGCTTTACAACCACTTTAAGGTTAGGTTAATGTTGGGGTTAGGGTTGTGTTTTTTTTTTTTTTTTTTTTTTTTAATATGATTAGAGTGTTATTGCTGCTGCTGCTACTACTACTATTTAAATAAAAGAAATAACTATACACTCTAAAACAAAATTAATTACTATTATGAATAGTAATTCATTTTATTTTTTCTTCAGGTTTGGGTGTTATTATTTTATCAATCATAATAATAATAATGTATTTAATGTTTTTTAACGTTAGGGGTTCATTATTATTTGTTCATGTATTATTACATATTATTAATTTATTTTATTTATGATGATTTTTAGTTATTTGTGTACTTGTTTATTCATATAATATTACTATTTAATTTTTTACAGTTTTTTTTTTAAAAGAACATTGAGCAAAAACGCACTAAAAAAAGGTGTATATGCGCACAAAAATGCAATAATTTCTATGGGAATGAAAACGTGCCAAAAACGCTCAAATCTGCCCGATTGGCATTACAAAAAAAGCTCCAGTAATTTTCTAGCTTCAAGTAATTGTAAATGATGGAAATGAAAGGCAACAATATATGTGTATAGATAAAAAAAAAAAAAGCGTTACCTTTTTTATGTTCCATGCACACTAGCACTTTTCTAAATTCCTAGAAGTTGTTTTATAGCATTTTTTCTGCTCCTAGAAGCTAAATAGTGTTATCCTATGTGTCCATGCACACTTTTTTAGGCTATTTGCGTTTTTTGAGCTTTAGCGTCTAGGAGCAGAAAAAAAATAGTTTTTTCGAGTTTCATGGATAGTTTTTTCGGCAGAAACACCCCTAAACGCTGTTAAACTGCCCTAAATGCTACTAATAGTGTTTTCCTAAAGGAACTGCAAAAATGCTAATACAATGCTAGCAATATTAAACCACTCCTAAATGCTACTACAAAAAGCTATTACCAGCATTTTTGTCTAGCCTTTCTTATTGCTTAGTGTGTATGAAACCTTATAGGTGATCACATTCCCTCTGCTCCTTCTGTTCTCAGCTGCAAAACAGCTGGGGGGAGGAGAAGCAACAGTTCACTGAGCTTCCCAGTGAAAGGCTGTACAGGGGAGGTGTGTCAGGAAAAGTATGATTATTATAGGAGAGCCGGCTGAACTCCTAGCATAGCTTGAGAACTGACCACGGTGTGTTCTCCTGCTTAGTGTTGTCAATTTTTAACCAGTTTCCGACCGCCCACCGCAGATATAATGCGGCAAGCTGGCTCGGCTGCGCAAATCGCCGTACCTGTACGGCGGTCGCGTGCGTCCCCGCAATGTTCTGATTTGGTTCAGAACCCGATCAGTCATCAGGTCCAGGCCAATGATTTTTGGCTTGGACCTGTTGATCGGTTCTGACCAATGGCAGAACGTCCTGTGCCTGTGAAATGTAAACACAGGTAGAGGATATGATGTAATCTCCTCTCCTGGAGTCCTTTTCGGTTCCATCGTGAGAAGAGAGAACATTAACTGTGAGTACAGAAGCAGTACACTGACACCAGGCACACATTTAACCCCCTAATTAACCCTTTAACTCCTTGTCACAGTGTACACTATATACAGTACAGATAAAATTTACTGGTCACTGTATTAGTGTCACTTTTGACTTCAGATAGTGTGCGAGGCAGTTAGTCGTAGTCCCAAAAAAGTTTAGGGTCCCTGCCATATTTCTCCCAATAAAGCTTTAACCCCCTGATCACCCCCGTTAGCCCTTTCCCTCCCTGCCAGTGTACACTAATTACAGTATACAGACAATTTACTGATCACTGTATTAGTGCCACTTTTGACTTCAGTTAGTTTGAGAGGCAGTTAGTGGTTGTTAGAGACAGTTTAGGGTACCTGCCATATAGCCCCTAATAAAGATTTAACTCCCTGATCACCCCAAGGTAACCCCTTCATTGCCCTGCCTCAGTGTCACTATTATAGTGTACAGATCTTTTTTCTGATCACTGTATTAGTGTTATAGGTGACATCAGTTAGCATCAATTCAGGACATCGTCAGATTGCCCCCCATATATTTAGTAATACATTTTAACCCTTTGATTGCC
Source organism: Pelophylax lessonae (assembly GCF_965119305.1). Taxonomy (NCBI): domain Eukaryota; kingdom Metazoa; phylum Chordata; class Amphibia; order Anura; family Ranidae; genus Pelophylax; species Pelophylax lessonae. The sequence continues at coordinate 236,679,193 of NC_138772.1, forward strand.
AGTGACACACACACTAAACACCTCCATTACTAGTATAGTGTCTGAATAAATCATCATCTTTGATCTGATCAGAACTATACTAACATCCCCAATAGTATAGTGTGCCCAAAATACGTTAGCAGGATCAGCCCTGACACCTGCCAGCACCTGCGTTTAGCCCTCTGCCCCCCCCCCCCCAAGCAGAATCAGCAGATTATTGTCACTTCTAATACACAGCACACTAAACTGCAGCATTAGCAGAGTCAGGTACGATCTCTGCTAGCACTAGCAGTTCAATTTCTTTTTCATTCTTTGACAGACACAGCGCCATATCTTCTTTGACCCTTGGGTTTTGCTGCTCTTTGTAGGAGTAGGACACTAGGCGGAAACGAGTTAAGAGTTTGACTACACCCATAGGGCAGTCCCAGGGGGTATACTCCCACTTCCTGCTCTAACTCATCAGTTTTTTTTCTGCCTACTCAGGAGTAAGGACCTAGTTCCTTGCTGGGATCTGCAGTCCTGGCATTCTTTCCTTTTTAAACAGAATTTTTTCTTTTTATCATTTTCTGTTTCTGTGAGAAGTACCATCAATTTTGTTCCTGTAAGAACTACAGTCAATGCCAGACTGGATGATGGACTAGATATCCTAGATCCTCACGGTCTTCTCAGTCTGGCCAGCGCAAGTGCGCAGGCCTCAGCTCAGTGCTAGGTCAGCCGTGACAGTCCCACTGGACGGGGACTGGCCGCCGAGTTAAACGCCTTGCGAGGACGCATAGCCCTGGTCACGACCCTGGTCAGGACCTGAGTTGCAACATACCTCTGGCCCGCAGCACCCCCCATTCCAAGATGGGGAGGTGGTCTGCCCAGAGTGGTGCTCACCCAATTCCATAGTGTAGTAAGTAGTGTTCTCCCCTTCTCCCTTTGTGGTCCCTCGGGTGGACGTGAGCCCCTCCCTGGGATGGCCCTTCCATTCCCCCCTGCCCCTCTAACAGTCACGGTGGTCTTTTGGCCCCAACCTTCCACCACCTCCCACCCCCCCCCCCCTTCCTGGGTCAAGTAGGACCTGGCTTTGCCACTTGCTCCAATGGGGGGGGAGGTGGCTGTGGTTGTTGCTGACCGGGCTGTCTGGATCGCACATGGGGGTCTTTGAGCATTTTCCCGGCCCCCTGGGGGATAGTGACCGGGGCAGAGATGTCCTTTGGGCTCCCTGCGGTGGGTATTGGGCTTTGGGGGGGGCGCTGATGTTTACTCATCCGCGGGTCTGCGCCTCACGAGGCCAGAATAGGCTGAAAATGTAGACCGCAGCTTTGCGGCTGTCCGAGTGCCTGACCAAGCTGTCCGAGCTGATGATATAGCGGACAGTACTGCCAACGGATGCGCGCCTCACAAGGCCAGATAGGGCCAAAAATTGAGGCCGCGGCTTTGCTGCCTACCCGCGGCGGTCCAAGTGACTCACCGAGCTGTCCGAGCTGCTGATCTAGCAGACCGTACTGCCGACGGATGTGCGACTCACATGCCTGGATCGGATCAAGAATTGAGGCCGTGACCTTGCGGCCTACTCGCGGCTGACGGAACTGGCTGTCCAAGCGATTGACCAAGCTGTACAAGCAACTGACCAAGCTGTCCGAGCTCCTAATCAAGCTGTCCGAGCTTAAGATCAAGCTAACAGAGCTGCTGGCGGACTCGCAAGTCACACGGCCAGATCGGGCCCCACATTTAGGCCGTGTCTTTCCGGCCTACTCTGGACTGACTGTCCGAGCTGCTGGCCAAGCTGTCTGAGCTGTTGACCAGGCTGCTCGAGCTGCTGACCGGGTTGATAGAGCTGTGGACGGGCGTCCATCTCCCCCCCCCCCTCCTTTCCTCCGGGGGGGGGGGGCATATGGTCTGCCTGGTGCCCCCCTTGAACCGTCAGACACCGTCAGGATGCTGTATTTTTTAGCGAAGTAATGCAGCGATTCTTGTGTGGGTGAGGGTACTCTACCTGCGCATGTGCGTCACGGCGGGCCCCCTCTCTCCCCTCTAGGGGGCTATGTTCAATTATGTCCTCTATGGAGGGCGACTTTTAGGTCTAATAGGTGGTCCCTTTGTGGACCTTTAGCTGGCGTTTCCTTGCGGGACTGTGGTCGGCGACCTTCCCTGCTTGTTCTGTTCTCAGGGTGAGCTTAGCATATAGCGACTTTACTGGGTCTGCGTCTATGCACCCCGGGTGCTCTGACAGTGAGGATGATTCCTCTTTTACTGCACATGCGCATGCAAAGGCGCTGGTGGAGGCACTGATTGTATCGGTGCAGGAAACTGTAAACATGGTGGAGGCGCTGGTCCCCTTGGGGCCCACAGATCCTCTAAAGTGGCAAAGTTATTTTCTTTTTCCTGCCTACTGTGACAAAATTGTCGTGAGTCAGTGGAGTTGTTCTAAACACAATATGGTGGTACCTAAGCGTTTGGATAGACTGTATCCCTTGAGGAGTCTCTGTTGAGTAAGTGGGCAGTCCCACCTGTGGTGTACTCTCAGGTCTCCAGGCTGAAAAAATTCACCCTAATTCCGGTGGAGGAGTTTTCTGTTTTAAAAGATCTTTTTGACAGGAGAGCTGAGACTTTGGTCCGCCACATCTTTACTGGCCAGTTCGGTCCTTAGTCTGGTGTTCACCATAGCATGATGCCCCTGACTTTCCCGAGTGGACAAAGCTTTTGCGCCAGGATCCAGAGGGGGGAACAGGTTCCTCCCACCTTTGCTGAGCTGGCGGACTAGTTGGTCCAGGGGTTACAGTTTGTCTGTGATGCCTCTCTATATGCGGCTCGCTTAGTCTCTGTGCTGTCCGTGACAGTAATGATCCTTCGGCACATGATATGGCTAAAATGCAGGTCTGCGGACAAGACTTTCCAGAAGGCCTTATGTCTGATGGCGAACCTTGGCACCTCAGATGTTTTGGAGCTACATTTCCCATGATGCTCAACTACACTGCAGAATGCATGAGCATCATGGGAAATGTAGTTCCAAAACATCAGGGGTGCCAAGGTTCGCCATCACTGCCTTATGAGATCTTCTATTTGTGGGGAATCGTCTTTCGGAACCTCCCTGGATAGACCTCCTCTGGAGGTTCCATGAGGACCCGGTCTGGTATGCGGAGAGCAGATGTCCAGACCTGCAGACAAACACCCCTTCTGCCTGAAGGGGCGCTCTCACCCACCATATCTGGGGTGGGGGAGGACATCTTCGCTTTTTTCCCGACCCGTGGACCTCCCCGATTCATGACAAATGGGTCCACGATCTGATTCGGTCTGGGTACAAGATCGAGTTTTCGGTCTTCTCCTCCAGAGAGGTTCTTTCCTTCCAACTTGCGTTTATCCCCAGACCGCCTGCGAGGTCTCTTCAGTGCTGTGCAAGACTTGCTACTACAAGGGGTGATTGTTCCGGTCTCAGAATCGGTTTCATGTTTGCAGGTCCCAGAAAGGAAAGCGAGGTACGTCCAATCTTGGACCTCAAGGGCTGAACCGTTTTGTACGGGTACAGATATTTAGAATGGAGTCCATTAGTACGGTAGTGGCATCCCTACATCAGGCGGATCTTCTGGCCTCTAACGATAGTAAGGACGCTTACCTTCATATTCTGATATATGTCAGTCATCCGCTCTTCCTTCGCTTGCTGTGGGTAAGGAGCTTTATCAAGAGTTCTCACTTCAACCCCTCGGGTTTTCGCAAGTGTTGGCCCTGGTGTTGGCATTGTCCCAGCGGGGATTTGCGATACTGGAATACCTGATAAACTTCAGCCAGCACAGTCTCTGAGATTACTGTGGGGACTCTGCAGAAGTTTGGTTGGAAATTAAATTTCCAGGTATTAGCTCTGGTTTCGTCCACCTAGTTGGACTATCTGGGTCTGTTCTGGACTCAGCCTCAGCCAGGGTGTTCCTCCCATGGGACGAGTTTCAAAAATCTGTCCACACAAGACCTCTGCAAAGAGAGATTCTTGCCATGTGGGGCAAGAATCCACAGTCTCTATACAATCTGATCCTGTTGAGCCGGGGTACGAGAGGGTCCCTGATTCGGTGGCTTTGCTCTTCGGCGCTTTGACAGGGTAAATATTCCTTCTCCTGTACTGGACGGTGGTCACCATTTATTCCAGCCTGTCCGAGCGGGGTTGTGTTTTTGGGCACAGATAAACTAGATTCGTTCAGAACACCTGAGCACAACAGATAAATATACTGGACATTTCCTCCAGAGGTGTTTCATCAGTGGTATTTCCGGTGGGTAACTCCCGAGGTGGTCCTGTTGGCCTCTCGTCTTCAACAGGAAGGGGCTTGGGTTTGTGGCACGGTCTTGGGATCCTCTGGTCGACGCCACAGACGCACTGGTGACTCATTTGAGACCAGTATCTTCCGATATAAGTCTTTCCTCTTCTAGAACTTCTGCCAGGACTCCTGCGTAGGTTCGAGGCAGAAGGGATTACGGCCATCCTAGTGGTTCCAGACTGGCCTCGGCGGTCTTGGTACGCAGATCTGATACAGTTGGTCGCCGATGCTCCTTGGAGACTTCCTCTTGGAGGAGATCTGTTAGGTCAAGGGCCAATCTTCCATTTTGCTTTACAGGCGCTGACTTTAACGGCTTGGCTGTTGGAAGCCAGGTGCTGAAGGCGAGAAGGTTGTCTGAATCGAAGAGTCCCATGCTGCTGTAAGCTAATAAATCTAGGTAGATTTAACATCGCTTTTGAAGAGCGTACTTTGAGGATGTGAATCTCTTGGGGTTCACCCCTGCTCCTATTCGGTGACTTGGAGTTTGGCTTTCCTCCAACGAGGTGTGGAGCAGCATCTGGCCTCGGGTACTACAGAGGGCCAGGTTCAGCCTTGGCGGTTTTATTTCATTGTCGTTTGGCTATGCTTTTGGTGGTTCGCACCTTTGTTCAGGGGGTTTGCCACTTTGCTCCCCCGGTGCAGTCTCCATTGCCCTCGTGGGATCTCATCTTGGTGCTGTCGGTTCTTCAGTAACCGCTGTTGGAAAATACTTGCGCAATTCCTCTGCTTTTAGTGTCCCAGAAGATAGCCTTCTTTGTGGCTTTTTCTTCTGCACGTAAGGTGTCGGAGCCTGCAGCTTGTCTTGTCGTTCACCTAACTTGGTGGTTCACGGAGATAAAGTGCTGCTTCGGCCCTGCCAGTCGTTCCTTCCTAAAGTCGTCTCTGATTTCTATTCAAATAAAGGCATTGTGTTACCTTCCTTGTGTCCTAAGCCTAAGCACCCTAAACCCTTACATTCTTTGGATGTGGCTTGGGCGATCAGGGTGTACCTTGCGACGACTGAGTCTTTCCGATAATCGTTTTCCCTATTTGTCCTTACTGATGGACCTTGTAAGGGGCTGGCCGAGTCTGCTGCCACCATTTCCAGATGGATTAGGCAGATGGTGGTGTTAAGGCGCTTTCTGAATGGGCGCTTAGTGCCTCTTTGGCCTTCTGTCACCAGGTGTCAGTGGGTCAGGTTTACAAGGCGGCCACCTGGTCGTCCGCGTACATTTTCACAAAATTTGATAAGGTGGATGCGTCTGCATCTGTGAATGCTTCCTTTGGCCGCAAGGGTATGTAGGCCGCTGTTGACGAGGATTAGTCATCTTTGAGGGTGTACTTTTTTGTCAAGTGAGCTCCAATTGTTCCTGGTTGAGCTCCTGTTTTACCTGGTTGGCTATTTTTAGCCATTGGGGAGTATATTTATTGCTGTCTTCTTCTCATCCCTTATTTTGACACTGCTTTGGGATGTCCCAAGGGTCAAAGAAGATATGGAGCTGTGTCTGTCAATGAACGAAAGAGAAAAATAGATTTTTGTCTTACCGTAAAATCCTTTTCTCTGATGTTCATTGACAGACACAGCACCCACCCCTAAATTGGGGGTTATTTTCTTCTGACACTCCTTGTTACAAAACTGATGAGCTAGAGCAGGAAGTGGGAGTATACCCCCCGGGACTGCCCAATGAGCGTAGTCAAACTCTTTTAACTCTTTTCCGCCTAGTGTCCTACTCCTAGAAAGAGCAGCATAACCCAAGGGTCAAAGAAGATATGGAGCTGTGTCTGTCAATGAACATCAGAGAAAAGGAGTTTACGGTAAGGCAAAAATCCAGTTTTTTGGTAGCGGTTCAAACAGTCCTTGACAACCAGATGCTTTTTTACCTGTGAGTCACACTAGATACCTATAAATTTATTGGCCAAAATGTCCAAACAGGTACACTAGTGAAGAGGCCTACACAATGCTGAGCATGCCTCACTGTCAGAATCAGGCTCAGTATTCAAACCTGTAGACAGCAACGGCACCCTGACAGATAGCTCTGACGACAGAGTAGTGGTCCCTGCTAAGGTCAGGTGTACCCGACCCTGTTCTTCTGTTGCTTAGGTGCAACAACCGCAGTGTCGGTACTAGTGCCGCTCAACCATCTGGTGAACTGGCACGCACCAGCGACCTAGTACATGCTGGTCATAGTCAAACCAGCATTGCAGTAACACTTGGTGATGTGGCGAGTCCCATAAGTGCAGTTCAAGCTGGTGCGGTGGCTAGCACAAAAAGTGTCCCACAGCCACCAAGAATTTGAAGACAGGCCCGTAGAGCCCATAGTGCCCTTCCTGATGCGCTTGCAAATCCTAATTGGCAGCCCACCACTCCTGCAGTGCCTGTACTTCCCCCGAATGGGGTAACAGACAATTTTACTTACCTTGATTTTTATTAGCTATTTTTCACTATTGTGGACCAAAGCAATTTATATGCCGATTAAGTAATTGCCGCAAATCCAAATTTGACCCTTGCTAGTGAATTTGCATGGAAACGTATCACGGTTTCCGAATGTAAAACTTTTCTGGGCCTATCCCTCCTCATGGGCATTACTAAAAAGAGTGAGTTGCGGTCATATTGGTCCACTGACCCAGTTCACCATATGCCCGTGTTCTCTGCTGCCATAGCCAGGACTAGATACGAGCAAATCTTGCAGTTCATGCACTTCAGTGACAATGAACTCTGTTGTCCTCGGAGTGACCCTGGATATGACTGACTCCATAAAATTCGGCCCCTCGTAAACCACTTCAACCAGAAGTTTGCAGCCTGTGTATATGCCCCAGCAAGCTGTCTGTGTTGAGTCCCTGATTAAATTTTCTGGCCGCCTTGCTTTGAAACAGTTTCTCCCCAGCAAGCGTGCCAGATATGGGGTCAAGATGTAGAAGCTCTGTGACAGGGCAACAGGCTATACATGTAGTTTCCGGGTTTACAAGGGAAAAGGTAGCAATGTGGAGCCCCCAATTGCCCAGACTACATGGGGAGCAGTGGCAAGATTGTTTGAGACTTGGTGTCACCCTTATTCAGAAAGGGGTACCATTTATATGTGGACAACTCCTATACAATCGTGCCACTTTTTAGACACCTTTTTGATTTGGGAATTGGCACATGTGGCACCGTGCAACCTAATTGCCGGGGGTTCCCCAAACAGCTTGTAGATTCCCAACTTAGATGGGGGGGTGGGGGGATGGGGGAGAGAGCCTGCTTGAAGTCTGATAAGTTGCTTGCAGTGAAGTAGAGGGACACATGGAAATTTTCCATTCTGACCTCCATTTACACAGGTACGACAGTCCAAATTGCAACGATGACTGGTTGTTGGGAAGCCCCTCTGTGTCCATGAATACAAGCTTAACATGGTAGGGGTGGACTTCAACGACCAGATGATGGCGCTGTACTTGCCTGTAAGGCCAGACGCGGTTACAAAAAAGTGTCTGTATACTTATTTCAATTGGCTCTGCTGAACGCTTATGTGCAATACAAAGCGTCAGGAAGAAGCGGAATCCTTCCTAAAATTCCAGGAAGAGATCATCACAGCCTTTCTGTATCCAGGAGGTGCTGTGGTCCAAATTCACAATCCAGATGCAGTGAGACGACTGCATGAGAGGTAATTTCCAGATGCCCTCTCTAGAACCCTAACCCAAAGACCACCCCAAAGAAGAGGTGTCGTGTCTGCAAAAAACATGGATTTAGGCGTGACATCCGCTATTTATGTCTCTTCTGTCCTGGCCAACCTAGTCTCTGTATCAGGGACTGTTTCTGTCGCTACCACACACTATTAGAGTATTAGTATAGGGTACAGCATGGCACAGTCTAGGGCACACTTTTTCACACAGGGTCTTGAAAGATGTCAGGTATCACATTTTGAGAGACCCTAGCCTGGAACAGTTGTTTTTGTAATGTTCTGGTACCTCTGGTACCCTTATTTCCACATTTCTCTCTTAATATTGCGTCCCATCTTGCTATCCAAATGGAACGCATACACCTTTAAGGGCAATGACGTCATCGCCGGGCGCCGCTATGAGCGGCTATTTCAATCGCCGGCTTTCTCTCACTCATTGCTCGTTCAAACCGCATGTTGCCTTGTCTTGTCCAATGCTGCCGGAGCTTCAAGCTATTCCCCTTGCCTGAACAAGACCGGAACCTCGCTACCGATCCAGTATCTCGCTACCGGATTACTCCATTACTCTTGGACCTTGCTACTACCAACCCATCTAGTGATAAGTACCCCGCAGGGGATTCCTTCCTCAACCTAACTTTCACTATCTACTACTGCATACTAAAGGGACTATTACTATCTAAGCTATTTCTATCATCTGCATAGATTGCTAGCTCTTGGGACTACCATCACCTATCATTGCACTAGGATACTCTCTCTTGCATACTTCATCTGCTGTCCCCTACCACCTGTTACTATACATGATTGCTAAAACCTATCTACATACTATCATCACCTACCACTCTCCTGAATACTACTACTAAGTGCTCACCATTCTATTGCCTGTCTCTCACCTCTATTCTATCATATACATTCTATCACTCCAGGAACATCATATTGAGTGTATGTATATTTGCATAACAGGCTGTACACAGTGATGAAATCCTGAGAGTTGGATATGTTGTTCAACACATTCTCTACATGACTACTGAGTGTAATAATTCTGCAGCTGCAAATCCATTCACTAACAAGAAACGCATGAGCGTTACAGATTGAACGAGCCCAAAAAATATGGATTCAGCAGAATTACCCACTCAAGTAATGCAATTAAAACAACAAGTAGATGCATTGATACTTGCTCTTACAGAGGTAAAAAACGAAAATCAGGCTTTAAGACAGCAGGTTGGCCGTCTTGCGCAGCTCTGTGCTGCTCAGCCCCGTGAGCCTAAGATAAACCCTCCTCTAGTGTTTACTGGTGATCGGAGTAAATTTAGTGAATTTAAAAACACATGTCGATTGCTATTCTTGTTGAAACCTCATACCTACCCCACTGACCAAATCAAAGTCTGTACCACTATTTCCTATCTGACGGGTGATCCCCGGGCCTGGGCAGACTCTCTCTTTGAGAAAGATGACCCACTTCTTAACTCCTATCCTTTATTCCTAGCGCAACTCGCTAGTTTATATGAAGACCCCAATAGGCAGAGTACTGCTGATACCCAATTGAGGGCTTTAAAACAAGGAAGGAGACCTGTTGAGGAATTTGTGGCAGATTTCAAAAGATGGTCCCTTGATTCAGGGTGGAATGACACATCCTTGCGAACGCAGTTCAGACTCGGCCTATCAGAAGCCGTTAAAGACGAGCTCGCCCGAGCGGATTTACCTGACACCTTGGATGGCCTGATATAGACCAGTATCAATATTGACAGACGACTGCGAGAAAGAAAGGCTGAGAAGATGGGATTGCCATTGTCCAGTCCTTCTCGGATGTCGCCTGTTGACCCTACTCCTATGGAGGTAGGAATGATACGCCCACCTTTGACCTTTTCCGAACGTGCCAGGAGGAAAACCGAACATCTCTGCATGTACTGCGCATCCCCGGATCATTTGATAAACGGCTGTCCCCTTGTCCGCAAAAAAGAGGGTGAGTGTTCAAATGTCTTGCTAGGGTGACTAACAACTTCATTTTCTAATCCTTATCTTTTTATTCATTTGACATTACAGTGGGACCAAACTAGGATCACCACCAAGGCTATGGTCGACACAGGATCTTGTGGGAACTACATTGATACTTGTTTTGTTACCTTAAATAAAATACCTATTATTTCAAAACGTAAACCTGTCTCTGTTAGTTTCATTAACGGTATTCCGTTATCCTCTGGTCCCATCACTAATCAGACACAGGCACTCCTTGTCACTGCCGACGGGTCTCATGTGGAGACCACCACTTTTGATGTACTGACCTCACCACATTTTCCCATTATTTTGGGACTTCCCTGGTTACACATACATCAACCAATCATTGATTGGAAAACAAGAACTCTAACCTTCTCTTCTCACTATTGCGAAACCATGTGTAATCTCTCATCATATGGAAAGATCCTGTCTGTGGTGACAGATGAGATTATACCACTATGTTACCAGGATTTGTCGGAAGTCTTCCTTGAGAAAAATGCTCAAGTATTGCCTCCCCATAGGGACTATGATTGTTGTATCGATCTACTCCCTAATAGCAAGTTGCCTTTCGGTCATGTTTATCCTCTTTCACAGGATGAACTCTCTCATCTCAAGGAATACTTGGATGAGAATTTGGCGAAAGGGTTTATCAGACCTTCTACTTCCTCTACTGCTGCAGGACTCTTCTTTGTCCGCAATAAGGATTCAAGTCTCAGGCCTAATTTTGATTACAGGCAATTAAATACCATTACAATAAAGGATCGCTATCCCTTACCCCTCATTCCTGAACTTATTGAACAGGTGCGCGGGGCTACCTACTTTTCGAAATTGGACCTAAAAGGGGCATACAACTTAATTAGAATCCGTGACGGGGATGAATGGAAGACAGCATTCGGAACCAGATACGGACTGTTTGAGTACATCGTGATGCCATTTGGGTTGTGTAATGCTCCCGCAGCCTTCCAACGATTTATAAATGACATATTCAGAGACTTGCTTGATGTTTTTGTTGTAGTATATCTGGACGATATACTTATTTATTCTCATTCCTTATCTGAACACATAAAACATGTAAGACTCGTGTTGTCAAGACTACTTGCACATAATTTATATGTTAAATTAAAAAAATGTTTATTTCATAAAGAGGAAGTACTATTCCTAGGATACATTATATCCAAAAATGGAATCAAAATGGACATGAGCAAAATATCCTGTATTCTAGATTGGCCTGTGCCAACAACTCGCAAAGCATTACAAAGATTCCTCGGATTCTCTAACTACTATAGAAAGTTCATCAAGAACTTCTCTGCTATTGTGAGACCTCTCACACAACTCACAAGTACAAAAAAACAATTCAAATAGTCAGAAGACGCAAATGGAGCTTTCTGCTTGTTGAAATCAAGCTTTACTTCTGCTCCCATACTACGCCATCCAGACCCATCCCTTCAATATATTTCGGAGGTAGATGCGTCAAATATGGCAGTAGGAGCAGTTCTCTCACAACGACCAACAAACACTTCACCACTTTACCCAGTTGCTTTCTTCTCAAAGTCACTAAGCAGCCCCGAGGTGAATTACCCAGTGGGTGAAAAAGAGTTACTAGCCATAAAACTGGCATTAGAGAATTGGCGACACCTACTTGAGGGTACTCGATTGCCAATCCTTTTATATACACAGATCACAAAAACCTTCAATACCTTCAGACTAATAGAACTCTTTCCCACCGGCAGGTACGATGGTCCTTATTCTTTTTGAGATTTAATTTTCTAGTGACCTATACACCTGCAGACAAAAATAAAAAAGCGGATGCGCTTTCACGATTAGCCGAAGATAGCTACGCCGAGGTTCCCTCAGTTCCTATAATACCCTATGAACGTATTGTCGGTGTTGTCCGTTCCCTGAAGGAAGAGATTTTGCACAGCATAGGACTGGATTCACCTCCACCACAACTAAATGCTGATGCAGAAGGCTTCCTCTATTACAACGATAAACTATACATACCCCCTACTATGCCAACCAAGATCTTGGAATTGTCGCATGATGTACCTATGGCAGGACATATGGGTATGACTAAAACATTCAATTTACTTACTAGGCAATTTTGGTGGCCTGACATGAAGACGACCGTACAAAAGTTCGTTTCATCTTGTGACATCTGTGCAAGGTCCAAAATTGACACTACAAAACCATCGGGTCTACTTTGTAGTTTACCAATACCCCAGGTTCCATGGGAAGTGGTGTCCTAAGACTTTATAGTAGAACTACCACCTTCCAAAGGATTCAACACCATTTTAGTGTCAGTGGACCATCTGACCAAGATGGCACATTTCATTCCTATCCGAAGACTACCTTCATCCAAGCAAACAGCGGAATTACTTGTGAAACATGTCTTTAAGTTACATGGTATTCCAAGAACACTTCTGTCTGACCGTGGTTCACAGTTTATCTCAAAGTTTTGGCAAGCTCTATGTCAGATTCTACGAATAGAGCGAAAACTTACTTCTCCTTACCACCCTCAGACCAACGGACAGACAGAAAGAGTCAACCAGTGCATTGAGCAATATCTACGTTGCTATACTTCATATCTACAGGACGATTGGGTGGATCTCCTCCCGCTGGCGGAATTCGCCTATAACAACGCGACCCACAGCACTACTAAACAAAGTCCATTCTACTTAAACTATGGGTTTCATCCCACACTTCTTCCACCACTTATCTTGCCATCAAGTAATCCAGTGGCCTCTGATTATCTTACCCAAATAAAGGATTCCCTGGGTTTACTCAACACCACCATCTCACATGCCCATAGCCAACAAAAGAGGTACTACGACCTTCGTAGAAAACCCTCTCCCCAATATGCCATTGGGATTCTTGTTTGGCTTTCTACAAAAAATTTGAGATTAAAGATCCCTAGTAAAAAACTTGGACCTTTTATTCCTGGGACCTTTCCCAATAAAGAAGCTTATTGGAAAAGCTGCAGTACAACTCACATTACCAACAGACCTCAAGATACATCCCATCTTCCATGTGTCTCTACTAAAGCCCCATGTTCCTAACCAAGGAATAAGGCCTACCATCTCACCTCCACCTCCTGTACAAGTTGAAGGCGGAGAAGAATTTGAGATAAAGGAGATTCTGGATTCTCGTATCCATAGAAGAAGACTCCAATATCTAGTACGATGGAAGAACTATGGGCCCCAAGACGACACCTGGCTGGATACCTCCGATATACATGCCCCTAGACTGATTCGCAATTTCCACTCGAAATACCCGGAAAAACCAGTTCTAGAGGCCTTCCGGAGCCGGCCTTAAGGGGGGGGGGGGTACTGTAATGTTCTGGTACCTCTGGTACCCTTATTTCCACATTTCTCTCTTAATATTGCGTCCCATCTTGCTATCCAAATGGAACGCATACACCTTTAAGGGCAATGACGTCATCGCCAGGCGCCGCTATGAGCGGCTATTTCAATCGCCGGCTTTCTCTCACTCATTGCTCGTTCAAACCGCATGTTGCCTTGTCTTGTCCAATGCTGCCGGAGCTTCAAGCTTTTCCCCTTGCCTGAACAAGACCGGAACCTCGCTACCGATCCAGTATCTCGCTACCGGATTACTCCATTACTCTTGGACCTTGCTACTACCAACCCATCTAGTGATAAGTACCCCGCAGGGGATTCCTTCCTCAACCTAACTTTCACTATCTACTACTGCATACTAAAGGGACTATTACTATCTAAGCTATTTCTATCATCTGCATAGATTGCTAGCTCTTGGGACTACCATCACCTATCATTGCACTAGGATACTCTCTCTTGCATACTTCATCTGCTGTCCCCTACCACCTGTTACTATACATGATTGCTAAAACCTATCTACATACTATCATCACCTACCACTCTCCTGAATACTACTACTAAGTGCTCACCATTCTATTGCCTGTCTCTCACCTCTATTCTATCATATACATTCTATCACTCCAGGAACATCATATTGAGTGTATGTATATTTGCATAACAGGCTGTACACAGTGATGAAGTGAGAGTTGAATATGTTGTTCAACACATTCTCTACATGACTACTGAGTGTAATAATTCTGCAGCTGCAAATCCATTCACTAACAAACGCATGAGCGTTACAGTTTTACAGTTATAAAAAAAAAAGAAAAAAAAGCCAAAAAACAGTTGTCGTTTTATTGAGTTAATTTTCTGTTCTCCACTTTTCTACTCTTTCTATTTTTACTGTACTTTATAATATACTGTTATACTGTAATGTTTTATTTTTACTGTGTTTTATTGTTAATCATTGTTTGCTTTGCAGGTACGCCCATCAGCTGCAGCACTGATTTTTCCTGACAGCAACAGGGTTTGCTCTCACCATATACATAATCAATGATTGTAGTGCTGTAGGAGGTGATTTTACCACTGCAGTTAAAGAAAGAGCATAAATGTCGAAGCATAGGGGATGGGGTGGACACAGAGGGCGAATTTCCCCCATGCTTCACCATATTTTTTTTAACACTTTGCTTAGCAGAGATTTCTTCATCCACATCGATCGATGCGAATGGAGGAATCTGTTGTGTTCTTTTTTTTCCTTCAGCCCATGGGCTAAAGGACAAAAAAGAACATTGCATGTATGCCCTTAATTAGAAGTGGGTGAATGCTGGGAGTTCTAATGGTGGGCATACCACACACTTTCTGGTAGCGTTTTTTTTTACAGCCAGAGGTCAGCTTTCATGTAAAAGCAATCCTAGTAGATAATTGGACGCTAGACTGCTTTTAAAAGCAGTGGGAGGGGACTCCCACGGTTTTCTCGAGCTCTCCTGTGTCACCGGGTACCCCGAGATTGCAGCTGGTGGTTCCGTTAGCTGACCATGGAGCTGATGGCTCCAATCATCTCTATAGATTAAGATAACGGAAGCTACAAGCATTTGATGACTTCGGTTTGGCCAGATATAAACCGTGCCATTGGGAAAGCATCTTATCACTCCAATCTTGGTGTGGTTAGATGCTTTAAGGGCAGAGGAGAGATCTAGAGTCCAATAGATCCAATTATTTTTTTAAAACAAAGTACCTGTCACTACCTATTGCTGTCATAGGGGATATTTAAGTTGATAACACTAAAAATGATTTAAAAAAATGAAAGGGAAGGTTTCAAAATAAAAAAAAAAGCTAAATAAATATTAAAAAAAAATTCAAGCACCCCTGTCCTCCCGTGTTTGTGCGCAAAGGCGAACGCATGTATCGGTCTGGTGTCATATGTAAACAGCAATTGTGCCATGCATGTGAGGTATCGCCATGAACTTCAGATTCAGGGCAGTAATTCTTGCAGTAGACCTCCTCTGTAAATCTAAAGTGGTAACCTGTAAAGGCTTTAAAAAATGTACGTCGTTTGTTGCCGCTGCACAAGCGTGCGCAGTTTTAAAGCATGTCATGTTTGGTATCTATGTACTCGGCATAAGATCATATTTTATATTTTACCAAGCAATTGAGCAATATAATTGCACAATGCAAAAGTGCCTGCGCTTAGGAATAAAATGTAATCAATTAAGGATAAGCTGCTGGGGGAAACCTTTTATATATGCTGAATGGGTAAGTATCAGCGCTGCTCGTTGATAAATAAATATATAAAAATATATAAAATGTGACTAGTGTCCATATATAAACTTTGTGCAAAAATAAAAATCTTATTAACTCAATATGATGTAAAATATATTGTGCAATATATTATAAAGAGCTAAGTGATATAAAACTTATTAGCATAAATATATAAATCCAACAAAATATCCAAAAATGTCAAAAATATAAAGTGCTATATATTAGTGCAATAATATTCATAAATATAAGCATATAATTGATATCAATATTAGTGTCCAATCCTCAGTGACAAATACATATATTAATATCTTCTTCATTCAAAAAGTGCTCAGTGCTTGTCTGTTGTCTTATATCATAGATGATCAAAGTGCTCAGTGCTCAAATATCCGGGTGCTGCCCTCTCAGTCCCCTACTCCCCAGACTGTAAGAGGAATCAATCCTTATAAGCAAAAAAAACAACGCTCAGGATCTCAGGACCGCACCAGATGAACAGCACTTCAAATCAGTATCTCCTCATATACAGATCGCAGCAATTTCCGATAATAATCATCCAGGATTTATAAAATGTATTATTATTTAAATTATAGAATTATTATTTTAAATCTGGTAAGCAGATTGCACTACAGGTGGCGGTTCTTGCACTTGGTGTGGTTTTTACCATATAGATCTCTCTATACATTGTATAGTTTATCATATCAGTTTTACGCTATGGGATCCTATACCATTTATTTTCCATGTGCACAGTCTAATGTTTGCTGAGACATCTTGAGCTACGAGATCCGAATCCCAGTGGAATTTGATTATAGGATACCCCTCCGGAGTTTGTGGGTGCCATACCCTCCTATTGGGCGTATTATCTGAAGAATTTTGGTAAGGAGTTTGCACAACCAGTGGATGTTCACCTTCACTCAGTGGATTTCACATTTATGTTTGAATATTTATAGAGACTCAAGGACTTTTGGGACTTCTTTTTCTTTCATAATATTTAATACTTTGTGTGTTATAGCACGGATTCACCATTCAGCGTGGCTTACTTATATATATCGCCTGATTTATGCCTTCCCCCCCAATTCAGTTGTTGTCCAGGTTTCTTCGCAGGTTGGTCTCGGAACCGAAGTTGGTGATTCTGGTGACCCCAGACTGGCCGCGCCGATCTTGGTACAGGGACATCATACAACTGGTCGTCGAGCCTCCATGGCGGCTACCGTTGAGAGACGATCTACTGTCTCAGGGGCCGATCTTCCATCCTGCTTTACAGTCGCTGGCTTTAACGGCGTGGCTGTTGAGAGCCAGGTCCTAAAAGACAGGGGTCTCTCGTCTGCGGTTATTCCTACCCTACTCAAGGCTAGGAAGGCCTCGTCCAGTAAGATCTATTACCGTACCTGGAAGGCTTATTTTGCCTGGTGTGAATCCAGGGGCATCCATCCTCGTTCCTTCTCGGATGGCGAGGGTGTTGGCCTTCCTGCAATCAGGTGTGGACCAGCGTCTTGCGCTGACCATGATCAAGGGTCAGTTGTTGGCACTGGCAATCCTTTTCCAGCGCTCCTTGGCGTCTAACTCTTTGATACGCACCTTTATTCAGGGGGTGCGTCATTTGGCTCCTCCTAGGGGAGCGCCTTTACCTCCTTGGGACCTGAATTTGGTCTTGTCCGTTTTGCCACGTCCTCCCTTTGAGAACATCAGGCAGATTCCTCTGCCTGTGCTGTCATGAAAGGTTGCCTTTCTGGTGGCGATCACATCTGCCCCCAGAGTGTCGGATTTGGCGGCTCTGTCCTGTCGCTCCCCTTACCTGGTGGTTCATAGGGATAAGGTGGTCTTGCGACCTAACCAATCTTTCCTTCCTAAGGTGGTTTCAGATTTTCACCTTAACAAGGATATTGTCTTGCCTTCGCTGTGTGTGAATCCTAAGCATCCTAAGGAGTTTGCTTTGCATTCCTTGGATGTAGTCCGGGCGATCAAGGTGTACCTGTCGTCTACTGAATCCTTCAGGAAGTCGGATTCTCTCTTCGTCCTTCCCGAGGGTCCTCGGAAGGGTATGGCTGCGTCTGCGGCAACCATTTCAAAATGGATCAGACAGACGATTGTACAGGCCTATTCAATTAGGGAATGGGTTCCACCCTTCCCTGTCAAGGCGCACTCTACCAGAGCGGTGAGTGCGTCCTGGGCTTTCCGACATCAGGTTTCGGTGGCCCAGGTGTGCAAGGCAGCGACTTGGTCGTCTGTGCACACCTTTTCCAAATTCTACAAACTTGATGTTTTGGCATCAGCAGATGCCTCCTTTGGCCGCAAAGTTCTGTGTGCGGCAGTGCCTTGATGGGGACATGGCGTTGCCTGTCCATGTCTGTTGGGGTTGAGGTGGTTCCCCTTTGTTTATTTGCTTCCTGGGTTGTTTGCTCCAGTTGAGCTTTTCTGTTACCCAGAGTTTTACCTTTTCTGCTCAGATAAGGTTCCTTTCTCTGACCTGGGTGCTGCGTTGCCTTTGTGACGGTTGCGCTTCCCACCCCTCATGTCTACACTGCTTTGGGACATCCCATTGGTGAGGACTGTATGAGTGGGCGGCGACTGTCAGAGGACGTAAGAGAAAACTGAATTTTTGTAAAATCGTACCGTAAAATTCCTTTCTCTGAGTCCTCTGACAGTCGCCGCCCCGCCCCTCTTGTGAGGTTCTTTTGGACTTTAACTGCTTGCTACCAGTTGGGAATGCTGATAGCAGGGGGGTATTGGACCAGAGGGACAGCCCCCTACAGGTGTGTCTATGTAAATTGCTTTGTTTCTAACAAGTCTTATGCCTAGCTTGCTCCTATGGATAAGAGGTCAATACCCATTGGTGAAGACTGTATGAGTGGGCAGGGACTGTCAGAGGACTCGGAGAAAGGAATTTTACGGTAAGATTTTACAAAAATTCAGTTTTCTCACACATGACATGGGTATATGTGGAATGACACCCCAAAATACATTCTGCCGCTTCTCCTGAGTATGGGGGTACCCCATGTGTGAGACTTTTCGGGAGCCTAGCTGTGTACGGGACCCCGAAAATCAATCACCATCTTCAGGTTTTCTAATGGTGTAAATTTTTGATTTTACTCCTCACTACCCATCACAGTTTCGGAGGCCCTGAAATTTCAAGATAGCACAAAACCCCCCCCCAAATGACCCCATTTTGCAAAGTAGACACCCCAAGTTATTTGCTGAGAGGCATGGTGAGTCCATGGAATATTTAATATTTTGCCACAAGTTCTGGGAAATATATTATTTTTTTTTTACACAAAGTTGTCACTAAATGATATATTTCTCACACATGCCATGGGTATATGTGAAATGACACCCCAAAATACATTCTGCTGCTTCTCCTGAGTACAGGGATACCCCATGTGTGAGACTTTTTTGCAGTCTAGCCGAGTACAGGACCCCGTAAATCAATCACCACTTTCAGGCTTTCCAAGGGCGTGAATTGTTGATTTCACTCCTGACTATCTATCACAGTTTCGGAGGCCATGAAATGCCAAGACAGCACAACCCCCCCCCCCCCAAATTACCCCTTTTCGGAAAGTAGACACCCTAAGCTATATTTGCAGAGAGGCATGTTGAGTGTTTTGCAGATCTCAATTTTTGTCACAAAGTTTTGGAAATTGAAAAAAGAGGAAAAAAAATGCATTTCTCTTACGTCCTCCGACAGTCGCCGCCTCCTCTAAGTCATCACTATTGGGCATTAACTTCCGCTCTGCAGGAGTAGCTAGGCATAAGACTTAGTCAAAAGAAAAAAAGCATTTGCATAGACACACCCATGGGGGCTGTCCCACTGGTCAATACCCCCCTGCAGTGACACTCCCAACTCAGTTTGTTTCTGCCTAGCGTCAGGAGTAGTTAGGCTTTCCCTGTGCTGGGGCTCCGGTCTCAGCCTTTTCTAATCTCTTTTATTTGATTTTCCTTAAAAATGTCAGTTTTTTCTTGTTCTACTAGCTGTTTATTTCGTCAGCTTTAGTTTTTAGTCGACTCTTCGGATGAAGATGGATTCTTGCTGAGCTGGGAATCGGACTGACCGCCCTGGTTCTCCAGGGCAGAGGGTCAGAGGGACCCCCAGCCCGCCATTGAGCGTTCAGCCATGTGTTCGTCCTGGCATTATGAATGACCCATCCCTGCTCGCAGCAGGGATGCAGCCTGTGAGGTGGCTACCTCACTGGACACATCTGCGGTGCTGCAGTGTCCTGTCCTTGGCTAACGGCATTCCCTGTCAGATGAGGACAGCGGCTTTCCGTTCATAGAGGCACCCCACGCCATCTGGTACAGGTAAGTACTTCTGTGTGGGGCCTCTGTCTGGGGTGGCAGTCCTGTGTTGCTGTGTGTTCCCCATGTCTGTGCCTGTGTGGGGCTCCCTGCGGCGATCCCTGCAGGGGTCTTTTGTACATGCGCTGCGGTGCTGTGTATTGTTGGGGGCCCCTTCCCCTGTGTCACTTCGGTGTTTTTTTTCTGGGGGTGCAGACGATGTGTGTGTCGGCCTCATCGGGGGAAAAACCGCGTGGTCTGCCTTTTTTACTATGGGCATGCATGTCTGGCATCACTGTGGGCTACATTACATGCTGTTTTGGCGCCATCCGGCGCCATCTTGCGTGTGGCAGACCGATCGTTCCGAGCACATGTTCGGCGGCCATTTTCCCGAAGCCTCCCATTCAGTTCTATGGGCAGCCATTTTCCCTGGGTTATTGCAGCTTATAAACATGAATAGGGTATATGGTAATCCGTAGTGGGCCTCAGAGGTGCTGGAGCAGATAATATACCTAGTCACCCAATTGTGTATGATAACACAGCTAGGACTAGAGAAAAAGCATAGAGTAACCGTTGGTTAATATACAAATATGCAAAAACAAAGATTGTGGTAGTGGTCCAACATGGAGCACTCCCACGGAAAGCCAACTAAGGATACTCGAGCAAGGAAATTAGTGCAAAACGGTAAATTTTATTTAGGCACTTGTGCCAATGAAAAATGAGAAAAAGAAACTGAATACAAGGCAATGGAGAGACACACTGCTTAGACACTATTTAAAAACATATAATAAAAGGTGGCATGAGACACATGTAACAATAGAGACTAGAGCCGGTCAATAACCGGATGAGGATGATCTAGTAAAATATCTGGACTGGCTGATACACTCAAAGGTGAATAAAGACAAGAAAACCAGATACTAGTGTATATAGCTCATAAGTGACCTCACATACCACCAGACATGTATCGAACAATGAGGTCGGTACGATTGCCAGGTGGTATGTAATGACCTCTATGGATGCATCCAATAGCACAATGAAAAAACGTACTTCTGTAAGAAATGATGAAAGTAAATAACCCACTGTTGCTGGGTGAAACTCACAGCATATCCATGTGGGTATGTGCATGGGGCACAAAAGGTCGTGCAGTCCTCTCAAAATGGAGATGTATGGGGGCTGTGAGCTCCAACTGCAAAAGGAAAGGGGGTAAATGGTGGGAAGTTTGTGCTAATCGGTCGCTGGAGTCCAGTAACACCCCCGGTTTTGCTGCTGGATATGCCGGTGAAGTGGAGATGTCCTCATACGGTAAACTGAGGTCCAGCCAGCAGGGGAATAGCTCCACAGGTATAAGCGTAAGTGCAAGTTTTACCTGCAGACGTAGTGAGGGTATGTGATCCAGCTGGGCTCCAGGTAGGATCCAAGGAGGTATGGAGCTCCGTCTCAGTCCCGCTATACTGTGCAGTCCGGTCCACTGTCTTCTTCGGAGCGGCGTTCAACCCGGTTGTCGGCTACCACGGCATAGAGGATTCAGTTACTTCCTGGTGTGAGTGAAGGACGTCACTTCCGGTAGGATCGATCCGCCGGGTGCCAGGTAAGGGGAACAGCCGCTGACAGTGACCAAAGAGATGGCAAGCCGTACGGGCTATGCTGCACAGGGGGACAACATGTGTGGGATGCCACAACGCCAACGCTGACGCGTTTCACCGACGGACAGTCGGTTTCTTCAGAGCTGGTGGTGTAATCCAGGGTGCCCGCCTTTATGTTGGACTTAATTCAACATATCACTACCATTACGGCATTTAACCCATTCATGGGAAATCTATAAAGATTATCTCTCCAATGGATAGAAGGCACCCGTATCTTAGAGTAAAGTGATTAAGTCAATCATGAAGGGTGGCACCACAGGAAATGTCGGCGTTCATTTTGATAAACGAACAAAAATAAATATGATAATAAAAATACTGCATAATACAAATACATTGTGCAATAAATGTGACATCAAGGATAAAACTAATTGGTCTATGTAATTGCCACCACCGTGGGAACCTATAGGGAAAGAGGGGAAGATAACCAATACCCTATAAAATGTAAATGATACCTTAAATTGAACAGGCTGAGAAAAAGTCATAGGACTGGTGACCTATTATTGAGAAAGTCTGTATTTTACACTGTCCTGGGATACAGAAGATGTAAATTACATAGCAGATATAAATACTAAATAACTACATAAGAGAGGGAGGAATTGTAGAGAATTGGCAGAGTAGAAGCAGAACCGTGCCCCTCACATCCCGGGCATCTGGGGGATGGTGGCCAGGGGGCTTTATTCATACATTAAGAAAAGGCTGGAGATTGAATTCAACATTTAAACCATGGGGTACCCGAGACCCCATCATGTATATCCACATCTTTTCTTTTTGAAGGAGGACATTGTCAAAGTCACCCCTTCTAGCTGGCAATTTAAGTGCATAGATCCCCCTAACTTTCAAGCCCTCCGGGTCAGCCCCGTGATGTTCCAAGAAATGGAGGGGCACGGTTCTGTTATCCACTTTTTTCCTGATGTCGGAGATGTGTTCCAGAATCCGCACTTTGAGCTGACGTTTTGTCTTGCCGATGTAAGATTTCTTACAGGGGCAGATAAGTTCGTAAATAACGCGCTCTGTTTGGCAGTTAATAAAGCTGTGTATGGTAAACTCCCTCCGTCCATCACAACTTGAGAAAGTTTTACATTTCAAAACCGATTTGCAGATTGTGCACCTCCCGCATGGGAACATGCCTTTTAGTCTAGGCAGC
The DNA here is from genome assembly GCF_965119305.1 of Pelophylax lessonae. Taxonomy (NCBI): domain Eukaryota; kingdom Metazoa; phylum Chordata; class Amphibia; order Anura; family Ranidae; genus Pelophylax; species Pelophylax lessonae. Next base: position 236,701,720 of record NC_138772.1, read on the forward strand.
AGGGTAAGCCAATTGTCTTCTCCTCGTGAGCGTGTGAACTCTGAATGACAGAGATTGTCCCTAAGGCTCGGTGCCCGTTTGGCTGTAAGTAGGGGGCGTGATCCAACAATACGTTCTATTAAAGGGGAAATTGTGAGGACTGGCCAATGTTTGTTCAACACTGTCCTAACCTGTTCCCATTGTGTACCGAAAGGTGTGATAATACGGGGATAGGTTGTCTCTTTCAAAGTTTTTTTAGGGGTTAAATTATCACCATTGCCCAGGAGAGTTATCCTGGGTCTCAAGGCCACTTTTTTGCGGGCACGTTTGATGGTCTGGTGTGTGTAGCCCCTTTCATGGAATCTCTTATGGAGCTGTCTGGCTTCCACCTGGTAATCCTCTGGTTCAGAGCAATTCCTTTTATGACGGAGAAATTGACCCACTGGGATGCTCTGAACCAGGGATCTCGGGTGGACCGGACTGCACAGTATAGCGGGACTGAGACGGAGCTCCATACCTCCTTGGATCCTACCTGGAGCCCAGCTGGATCACATACCCTCACTACGTCTGCAGGTAAAACTTGCACTTACGCTTATACCTGTGGAGCTATTCCCCTGCTGGCTGGACCTCAGTTTACCGTATGAGGACATCATCACTTCACCGGCATATCCAGCAGCAAAACCGGGGGTGTTACTGGACTCCAGCGACCGATTAGCACAAACTTCCCACCATTTACCCCCTTTCCTTTTGCAGTTGGAGCTCACAGCCCCCATACATCTCCATTTTGAGAGGACTGCACGACCTTTTGTGCCCCATGCACATACCCACATGGATATGCTGTGAGTTTCACCCAGCAACAGTGGGTTATTTACTTTCATCATTTCTTACAGAAGTACGTTTTTTCATTGTGCTATTGGATGCATCCATAGAGGTCATTACATACCACCTGGCAATCGTACCGACCTCATTGTTCGATACATGTCTGGTGGTATGTGAGGTCACATATGAGCTATATACACTAGTATCTGGTTTTCTTGTCTTTATTCACCTTTAAGTGTATCAGCCAGTCCAGATATTTTACTAGATCATCCTCATCCGGTTATTGACCGGCTCTAGTCTCTATTGTTACATGTGTCTCATGCCACCTTTTATTATATGTTTTTAAATAGTGTCTAAGCAGTGTGTCTCTCCATTGCCTTGTATTCAGTTTCTTTTTCTCATTTTTCATTGGCACAAGTGCCTAAATAAAATTTACCGTTTTGCACTAATTTCCTTGCTCGAGTATCCTTAGTTGGCTTTCCGTGGGAGTGCTCCATGTTGGACCACTACCACAATCTTTGTTTTTGCATTATTGCAGCTTATAGTTCAGCCTCTTATGACCTCACTTCCTTTTCCTCTGAAGCAGCGATCGATGTGGTAACACTCTGTGGGGCTCTGCAGACTGTCTATTCCATAACTTTATGTTTTGTCATTCCTGGCTCAGTTTCTTCTCCTTTTGGGGGTCTTTAATCACTGTACATATAGCGGTGGGCTGCGCACTCCGCAGCGGTATTAAAGGGCCAGTACCTTTTTATTGCACTGTTTTTTCTAACTTGGGCAATGGATTCTCAGGACAGCAAATTTCCTCCAGCTCTGATGGGGGACCCCAGTCCTGCTGGGGCCCCTGTTATACCTGACTTGGCCGCTGTAGTGGCGTCCTTAGTGTCCAAAATGGAGGTACTGATGGCTGAACGTGCTGCTAGGAAAAGACCCAGATTATCTATCTCCTCTGATTCAGATAATGATATGGCTGCTGCGGCGGGCATGCCCTTTTCAGGGACTCGCTCATCCTTGGACCCTCTGGGGTCTGAGGGGGAGGCGGAGGTGGAGGGGGTTGATGTTTCTCCCCCGGGGTCGCCTGAAGAACGCGCGACAATGGATGAGTTGATTGTTTCTGTTAAAGAAACACTACACTTGGAGGATGAGCCCAGTCCTCCGGGCATTGTGTCCTCTTTTGGTACACATAGGACCCGCAAGTCGGCACAGGTTTTTCCCTGCCCCGCTGAGTTTCATTACACTGTGAATGAACTGTGGCGCACTTTAAAACGTCCATTCATGGTTCCTAGTCGGTTTAAACTGCTTTATCCCTTTGCGCCGGCTACGGAATCGCGATGGTGTGTGCCTCCGCAGGTGGATCACACTTTGGCCGTCTTAAACAAGGGTACCTTGATTCCTACTGAGGAGACCCCGGTTTTTCGGGATCCCACGGACAGAAGGTTGGAGTCTCTAGCCCGCCATTCCTACACGGTGGCGGGTTCCTTGCTCAAACCTGTTTTCGCGTCTGTTCTGGTGGCTCAGGCAGTGGCTGATTGGACTAAGGTGCTTAGATGCAACCTCGCGTCTGATTCTGCCCCCCCTGCCACGCTGGCTATGGTGGATCAAATTCACCAAGGAGTCATGTATTTGTGCGATGTGTCCTTAAATGATGCCCCTTTGGTAGCACGCCTATATAGTGTTGCGGTGCTTAACCGTCGACTGATCTGGCTGAAGAGCTGGTCGGCTGACCAGACATCACGGAAAACTGTTGCTGATTTTCCTTATGCAGGTTCTCGCCTTTTTGGCGAGGCCTTGGATACCTTGTTAAAAGGTGTCAAGGGGGGGTAAGAGCACCATGCTGCCCCAGAACCCCAAGAACAAGTCCTTTCGTGGCAAGTGGGGTTCCACCTCTCGACCCAATCAAGGGTCCTTTCGTGCCTTTCGGAATCAAACCAAGGCAAGCCCTTCAAGGGCCAAGGTAGCCAGAAGAAGCCCTGGGCGGGCAAGCAAAAGTCCGGCAATGCCGGTACGGCGGGTCAATCCGCCTCTGCCTGAAGGGGGCCCTCACCCGTTTCAGGGGTGGGGGGACGTTTGCGCGGTTTCCTCCAACCTTGGCTGCTCCGAATTCCGGACAGGTGGGTTCAGGAAATCATTCGATCAGGATACAACATCGAATTCCTTTCCCGGCCGGCGGACAGATTTTTTCCCTCAAATCTTCATTTGACCCCGGGGCTCCTGCAGGACCTGCATCAAGCGGTGCAGGACCTCCTTGCCCAGGGGGTGATTGTCCCGGTGCCTCATCGGGACAGGTTTCGGGGGTTTTATTCCAATCTGTTCACTGTGCCCAGAAAGGAGGGCAAGGTACGTCCTATTCTGGACCTAAAACCGCTGAACCGCTTCGTGCGCGTTCGGAAGTTCCATAGGGAATCTCTCCGTTCGGTGGTGGCCTGGACGATCTCCTCTTAAGATCGAGTGTCAGCCAGAACCTACTGCGCCATCTGTCCACCACGGTACAGACGCTCCAGGAGTTCGGATGGACCGTCAACGTACAGAAGTCGACCTTGTCTCCTTCGGTTCGTCTTCCCTATCTGGGAATGATCCTGGACTCTGCTCAAGCAAAGGTGTTCTTGCCGGAGGACAAGCTCCAGACCCTGCAGGACGAGATCAGGTCCCTCAGGGACAATCTGTCTTTGTCGCTCAGGACCTGAATGCGGTCCCTGGGGTTGATGGTATCAGCCTTCGAGGCGATACCCTTTGCTCAGTTTCACACACGGTCTCTTCAAGCAGAGATCCTGGCCAGGTGGGACAGACTACCTCAGTCCTTGGATCTGAGTGTCTCATTGAGTCGCCAAACCAGAATGGATCTTCTGTGGTGGCTCCAGTCCCTGGCAGTGTCGGAAGGCAAATCTTTCCGTCCGTTACTGTGGACGGTGATTACCATGGATGCCAGCCTGTCGGGCTGGGGTGGAGTCCTGGGCAACCTGTCTGCCCAGGGCACTTGGTCGGGGGAGGAATCCTCCCTTCCGATCAATGTGTTGGAATTGAGAGCGATAAAACTCTGTCTCTTCCAGTGGTCGGATCGACTTTGGGGCTGTCCTGTTCGGGTACAGACGGACAATGCTACCGCGGTGGCTTACATCAACCACCAAGGGGGCACCAGGAGTGCCCGGGCGGCCCGGGAGGTGAACCGACATTCTGTCTTGGGCCGAGACTCATGTCCCGGCGATTTCAGCAGTTCACATTCCGGATGTGGAGAATTGGCAGGCCGACTATCTGAGCCGCCAGACCCTGGACCAGGGGGAATGGTCCCTGCACCCGGAGGTTTTCCAAATGCTGTGTGCGAAGTGGGGATCCCCGGACGTGGATCTGTTCGCGTCTCGGCTAAACCACAAGGTTGAAAGGTTCGTAGCAAGAATGTGCGATCCTCTGGCAGACGCCTCGGATGCGTTGGTGGCCCCTTGGCATCAGTATCGTCTGATGTATGCCTTTCCTCCGATTCAGTTGTTGTCCAGGTTCCTTCGCAGGTTAGCCTCGGAACCGCACTCTGTGATTCTGGTAGCGCCGGACTGGCCACGCCAGTCCTGGTACGCCGACGTTCACCTGGCAGTGGCGCCTCCTTGGCGGCTGCCAATGCGGGAAGATCTACTGTCTCAGGGGCCGATCTTCCATTCTGCTTTACAGTCACTGGCTTTGACGGCCTGGCTGTTGAGACACAGGTCCTGAGAGACAGGGGTCTCTCCCCTGAGGTCATTCCTACTCTGATCAAGGCTAGGAAAACCTCATCTGGTAAAATCTATTACCGTACCTGGAAAGCTTACTTCGCCTGGTGTGAGTCCAGGGGGTTCTCCCCTCGCTCATACTCGGTGTCGAGAGTGTTGGCTTTCCTTCAGTCTGGGGTGGACCAGCGCCTGGCGCTGGCCAAAATAAAGGCCCAGGTGTCTGCACTGGCTATTCTTTTCCCATGCCCTGTGGCGTCTCATTCCTTAATTCGCACCTTCATTCAAGGTGTGCGACATTTGGCTCCTCCCAGGAGGGAGCCTTTGCCTCCATGGGACTTGAACTTGGTTCTGTCCGTATTACAGCGTGCTCCCTTTGAAAACATCCGGGAGATATCGTTGCCTCTGCTGTCTAAGAAGGTTGCCTTTTTAGTGGCGATCACTTCGGCTCGCAGAGTTTCGGAACTGGTGGCGTTGTCTTGCCGCTCTCCTTACTGGGTAATTCACAAGGATAAGGTGGTCTTGCGACCTCATTCGTCTTTTCTTCCTAAGGTGGTCTCTGAGTTCCACCTTAATGAGGACATTGTCCTGCCTTCGCTTTGTACGAAGCCTAAGCATCCTAAGGAGGTTGCTTTGCATTCCTTGGATGTTGTCAGGGCGATCAGGATTTACCTGTTGTCTACGGAGTCCTTTCGGAAGACGGATTCCCTCTTTGTCCTTCCTGAGGGACCTCGGAAGGGCATGGCTGCGTCTGCAGCGACCATTGCCAAATGGATCAGACAGACCATTGAACAGGCTTATGCTTTGAAGGAACGGGTTCCACCCTTCCCTGTTAAGGTGCACTCTACCAGATCTTTGAGTGCGTCCTGGGCCTATTGGCATCGTGCCTCGGTGGCCCAGGTGTGCAAGGCTGCGACTTGGTCGTCGGTGCACACCTTTTTTAAATTCTATAAGGTGGATGTTCTGGCATCAGCTCATGCCTCCTTTGGCCGCAAAGTTCTCAGTGCGGCAGTGCCATAAAGGACCCTTGTGTTTTTTTGTGGGTCCCTGGCTGTTGGGGTGTTATCCCCTGGGTTATTTGCTTTCCTGGGCTGTTGCTCCTGTTGAGTCTTGTTTCTATTGCTCAGAAGGTTCTCTTACTGTGCGTGTAAGGTTCCTTTCTCTGATGTGGGTACTGCGTTGCCTTTTATATGGTTGCATCTCCCACCCCTCATGTCTACACTGCTTTGGGACATCCCAATAGTGATGACTTAGAGGAGGCGGCGACTTTCGGAGGACGTAAGAGAAAACTGAATTTTTGTAAAATCTGAAAATTCCTTTCTCTGAGTCCTCCGACAGTCGCCGCCCCCGCCGCTCTTTTGGGGTTGTTTTCTTGTTTACCTACTGCTATTCTACCAAACTGAGTTGGGAGTGTCACTGCAGGGGGGTATTGACCAGTGGGACAGCCCCCATGGGTGTGTCTACGCAAATGCTTTTGTTCTTTTGACTAAGTCTTATGCCTAGCTACTCTTGCAGGGCGGAAGTCAATACCCAATAGTGATGACTTAGAGGAGGCGGCGACTGTGGGAGGACTCAGAGAAAGGAATTCTACAGGTAAGATTTTACAAAAATTCAGTTTTTCCTGCTTTTTCTTCATTTTCCAAAAAAAAGTGAGAGCTTGAAAATACTCACCATGCCTCTCAGCAAATAGCTTAGAGTGTCTACTTTGCAAAATGGGGTCATTTGGGGGGGGGGGGGGTTCTGTGCTATCTTGAAATCTCAGGGCCTCTGAAACTGTGACAGGTAGTGCAGAGGTAAATTACACAATTTACGACATTAGAAAACCTGAAGGTGGGGATTGGTTTTCGGGGTCCCGTACACAGCTAGGCTCCCCAAAAGTCTCACACATGTGGTATCCCTGTACTCAGGAGAAGCAGCGGAATGTATTTTGGGGTTTCATTTCACATATACCCATGGCATGCGTGAGCAATATATATCATTTAGTGACAACTTCTGTGTAAAAAAACAAATTGTCATTTTCCTGAAACTTAGGGCAAAATGTAAAATACTCCATGGACTCAATATGCCTCTCAGCAAATAGCTTTGGGTGTCTACTTTCCAAAAAGGGGTCATTTGGGGGGTGTTTGAACAGTTCTGGCATTTTATGCTCAATCTTAGCAACACATCACCCACTCTTCTAACCACTTGAAAACCAAGCCTTTTCTGTGACTTTTTGTTTACATGAAAAATATATATTTTTTTTTTTTTTACAAGAAAATTACTTTGAACCCCCAAACATTATATATATTTTTTAAAGCAGAGGCCCTACAGAACAAAATGGTTGATGTTGCAATTTTTTTCGTCACACGGTATTTGCGCACACATTTTCCAAACGCAATTTTTGCGTAAAAAAAAACAAACACTTTTTTTTATATTTAATGCAGAAATACACTATATAATTCCTAATTGTTTGGTAAAATTTAAAATATGATCTTATGCCGAGTACATAGACACCAAACATGACCTGCTTTAAAAATTGCGCACGCCCGTGCAGCGGCAACAAACTACGTACGGTTTTAAAAGCCTTTAAAAGTCTTTACAGGTTACCACTTTGGACTTACAGAGGAGGTCTACTGCAACAATTAATGCCCTCGACTTGGCGTTCGCGGCGATACCTCACATGCATGGTGCAATTGCGGTTTACATATGACACTAGACCAATGCTTGTGTGCGCATTTGCGCGCAAGCACGGGGGGACGTGGGGGCTTGATTTTTTTTTTTATTTGCTTTTTTATGTTATATTGACACCTTTTCTTTCATTTTTTTTTTTTTTTTTAAATAATTTTTATTGTTATCACAGTGAATTTAAATTTCCCCTATGATAGCAATCTGTAGTGACAAGTACTCTTTTTTTAATAAAAATTGGGGTCTTTTAGACTCTATATCTCTCCTCCTCTGACCTTAACGCATCTGACCACACCAAAATTGGTGTGATAAAATGCTTTCCCAATTTCCCAATGACGCTGTTTATTTCTGGCGAAACAGAAGTCATGAATTGCTCGTAGCTTCCGATATCTTAGGCCATAGAGATGATTGGAGCCATTCTCATCTCCAATCAGCTCTATGGTTAGACAACTGAACCACCGACTGCACTCTCGGGTTAACCGTTGGGACAGGAGAGCCCGAGAAAAACCGTGGAAGGCAGCAGAAGGCGGCAGGAGGGGAGTCTCCTCCCACTGCATGTAAAAGCAGTCTAGCGGCCAATTATCCGCTAGGATTGCTATTAATGTAAGCCAACCGCTTGCTGTAAAAAACGATACCAAGATGATGCCTAAATCTGCAGGCATCATCCTGGTATAACCACTCAAAGTCCAGCAACGTACCAGTACATTGCTGGTCCTTGTTTGGCATATAGTGTAGGTTTTTTTTCTTTTTTTTCATGCAGCCTGTGGGCTGAACAAAAAAAAAGAGAACCTAACAGAAATCGGCACAGGAATATTGTGTAGTATTACACCCCATTAACCGCCCAAACAACCACCCACTGAATTTAATGGTGGGTATGCATGACAATATTCCACGTATACCTAAAGGTATTTTAACTGCAGTGATTAAATCAGCCTATCACCACAGCTGCTGCCAGCAAAGGTATTCATATATGCTGAGCGCAAATGCTGTTTGTGTCAGAATATATAAAATCAATGTGGCAGCCGACGGGTACCTGCAAGAGAAACAGGTTAACAAAAGAATGAAAAACAAAGTACAGTAAAAGTACAGTAGGAAGTGTAGAAGAACATAAAAATAACTTAGACAACAACTATTTTTGGCTTTTTTATGTTTTTATGTATTTTTTGTTTTCTTCAAACGTTAGAGTTCCAGGTTGCAGGTTAGGGTCTCTCAAAATGACGATAGCCATCGAACATCTTTTGAGACCCTGTGTAAATGTGCCCTAAACTGTGCCGTGCTGTACCCTACGCTAATAATCCACTAGTGTATGGTAGCGACGGAAACCGTCACCGTGGCAAAGACCAGGTCGGTCAGGACAGTCGGGATAATAATTTCGGGTGTCACACCTAAATCCGCGCTTGCTGCAGACACGGCATCTTTTTTTGGGGGTATCTTTGGGTAGGGATACTCGGGAGGTATTTCGGAAAATGCCTCTCATCCAGCCGGCTCACTGCATCTGCTTGGGGAATTTGGGCAGGAGCACCAGCTGGATACAGAAGGGCTCTGATTATCTCTTCTTGGAATTGAAAGAAGGATAACGTTCCGGCAGACACTTTGTATAAGACAAAAGCGTTGTAAATAGCCAATTGAAATAGGTATACAGACACTTTTTTGGGCAATTAAGTACGGTCCCATCATCTGGTTGTTAAAAGTCCACCCCTCCCATTTTACGGTTATAGTCGTGGACACAGAGGGGCTTCTCAACAACAACACCGGTGACCGTAGTAATTTGGACTGCCGTGTCTGGGTGAATGGAGGACAGAACGAAAACGTTCCGTTTGTCCCTCCACTTCACTGCAAGCAGTTCATCGCACCTCAAGCAGGCTCTCTCCCCCGAGCTCAGTTGGGCATTTACTAGCTGTTGGGGGAAGCCCCCGCGATTAGATCGCTCGGTGCCACAAGTGCCAATTTGTAATTGAAAGAGGTGTCTAAAAAGTGGCACGCTTGAATAAAAATTGTCCACGTACAAGTGGTACCCCTTTCCGAATAAGGGTGACACCAAGTCCCAAACTATCTTGCCGCTGCTCCCTATGTAGTCTGGGCAGTCGGGGGCTCCACAGAGCTATCTTTTCCCCCATAGACACGGAAATTAACTGTATAGCCTGTTGAAATGCATGAACCAAAATATTTGTTCGTATTGAGCTCTGGACATAGCAGCAGAGAACACGTGCATTTGATGAATTGGGTCAGTGGACCAATATAACCGCAATTCATTCTTTTTTGTAATGCCCGTGTTGAGGGAAAGGCCCAGAAAGATTTTAAAATCGGGAATCATTATAGGATTCCAGGCGAATGGTCTGGCAAGGGGTGAATTTGGGTTGGCAGTGATGAATTGTTGTGCGTATAAATTTGCTTGGTCCAAAAAAGTTAATGGGATTAAAACCAGCTTGGATTTCGGGTTGGGCAGTGAATGGGGGAAGTACTGGCGCTGTGGAATCTGTGGGCTGCCAGCGCTTCAGGGAGGACACTATGGGCTCTACGGGCCTGTCTTCGAATACGCGGTGGCTGCGGGCCACTACTCGTGCTAGCCACCGCACCAGCTTCAACTGCACTTATGGGACTCGCCACGTCACCAAGTGATACTGCAGTGCTGGTTGTACTAGGTCCAGGGTGTACTAGGCCGCTCGTGCTTGCCAGATCACGAGAAGTGTGAGCGGCACTAGTACAGGCACTCTGCTGCATATGAGAAACTTCTGGTTCTTGCATCTCAGCCACTCCAGAATGGGGTCGGGTACGCCTGACCTTAGCAGGGACCTCTCTGTCGCCGGAGCTATCTGTCAGGGAGCCGCTGCTGTCATCAGGTTTGTATACTGACCCTGATTCTGCCAGTGAGGCTTCCTCCTCGCTCTCATCTGACATGGTCAGTATACTAATAGCCTCTGCACTACTGTACCAACGTTTGGACATTTTAGTAACTAAATTTACCAGTACAGTAGTGTGACTCACAGGTAATAAAAGCACCTGGTTGTCAAGGACCATTTGGTCGCTACAAAAAAAAAACTGCTAGTACTAGCAGAGATCAGGCCTACACTTGCCTGGGTAGGGTGGGCTGGACAGGGGGGCTAAATGCAGGTGCTGGCAGGAATCAGTGCTGATTGTTCAAACACTTTGGGAACACTAAACTATGGGGACGCTAGTATAGTTCTGATCAGATATTGATCTGTTCAAACACTATACTAGTAATGGATGTGTGTTTGTGTATGTGTGTTAGTGTACTTGACTCTGACGCTAAATAACGGTGGTGTAGTGGGACCCTGACGCTAACTAGCCTAAGTTATGTCACCCGTGACACTAATACAGTGATCGGTAATCACTGTATATAGTGAACACTGTGACAGGGCAGTGAAGGGGTTAACTGGGGGAGATCAAGGGGTTAAACCTTTATAGGGGATAGATGGCGGGTGGCCTAAACCTATTTGGGCTTAGCGCAAATTAGGATCACAAGTGACACTAAATACAGTGATCAGTATTTACCTATATACTGTATTTAGTGCACAGAGTGATAGGGAGTGAAGGGGTTAACTGGGGGTGATCAAGGGGTTAAAACTTTATTAGGGGATAGATGGCGGGTGCCCTAACCCTATTTGGGCCTAACGCAAGCGCAAATTAGGCTCACAAGTGACACTTATACAGTGATCAGTAAAAGATCTATATAGTGTACACTGTGAGGGGTTTGGGGGGTGATCAGGGGTGATCAAGGGGTTAAATGTGCCTATGTGTGATAGTGTCAGTGTTCTGCTTGGTGGAACTCACGTTTTTGATGTGTCTCTGTCTTCTCCTGGAACCGAAAGGGCTCCAGGAGGGACAGTTACATCACTTCCCCTGCCTGTGTTTACATTACACAGGCAGGGGAGAGGTTACCATTGGCTGGAACTGATCACCAGATCCAGACCAAAAATCATTGGTCTGTATCTGGTGACTGATCGGTTCTCTGCCGAATCAGACCAGGATCGGCTCCCGCGGCACGCGGGATCTGGGAGCTGTGATTGCGCCCGACGTAGGTCTACATCGCTGGACGGGATCGTGCCACTTTGCCGCAGTACGCTCAATGTGAGCGGTCGGCAAGTGGTTAATTTTTTATTATCGATTGCCTCATGCAAAGTCCCATCCCCTCTTGTGCTTTCCAGGAATTTATCTATTTTTATATGCATGTTTTTTACTGCTGACATTACCATGGCAATTATGTAATTAATTACCCCTTTTTTACCTATTTATTTAGTTGCTATTACCATGGCAACTTTATATATTTAGTTGCTATTTCCATGGCAACTTTGCATGAATATGTTATTTTTCCTTTTTATTGTTTCCATACCCAATTTATTCCCCCCTTATATTTCATTTCACACATTATATTTTTTCCCCTCCCCCCTCTCCCATTTTTCTTGAACCTCAATACGGATGGAGGTGTCCTTTTCATAAGCTCCATCTCCATGGACTTTGGTTTTCATACTATTATTAATACTTGGGGAACTTTAATCCTACAATACGTAGGGGTTTCTACAGCAATATTTTTGACACCTGGCGGTGTTGTTTTTATTTATTTATTCAGTTCCCCATGGAGATTGCACCTCCTATTTATTTCGGTAGGCTCTGGGGTTTGTGCGGATCCTTCCACCACAGTTCCCGGTACAGACTATACCATTGGCCCTGGTTTGGCATTATCGCATAATATGGTAATTTTGTGTAAGTAGATAGAATGGATCATCATTGTCCTTTCTATTTTAATGTAATCCTCTTTTGATGCAGTAATGACTGTTTACACTGGTACCTCCATCTATTTTTAGATACAACGCTGCCTCTGCTCCTGAGGAAGTGGTCTTGACTCTTGGACCATGAAACGCATAGAGATTTTTTAGACGCAGCTGTTTCTTATCTTACAATGTTTAATAATTGCTGTCATCATCAATTACTACATTATATTTATCATGATTATGTATGGTTATTGTTAATAATTTTTTTGTACATACATGAAATGTTCTTATCCATGCATATATATCAATTATTATATTTATGCAGGTGTATGTAATTGCTACCATTTATGTTAATATTGTGTTAACAAATATTTAATAATAAAAATAAAAATTTATTATCTTCATTTTTAATTTTTCATTATCGATCACCTCATACAAAGTCCCAACTTCCCCTTTTGTGCTTTACAGGAATTTAACTATTTTTATATGCATATTTTTTACTGCTGAAATTACCATGGCAATTATGTAATTAATTACCCCTTTTTTACCTATTTATTTAGTTGCTATTACCATGTCAACTTTATATATTTAGTTGCTATTACCATGGCAACTTTGCATGAATGTTATTTTTCCTTTTTATTATTTCCATACCCAATTTATTCCCCCCTTATATTTAATTTCACACATTATATTTTTTCCCCTTCCCCCTCCCCCATTTTTCTTGAACCTCAATACGGATGGAGGTGTCCTTTTCATAAGCACCTCATTTAAAGTCCCAATATTTTTCTTTTTTTCTTCTAAAAATCATACTTTTGTTTGTAGCAATATTTTTTTACTGATAAAAAAAGCAAAGAAACTAAAACAATGGTGTTTATTAATATTGATATTAAACATTTGTGATAACATACTTACATTTTACCTTGATAATTGTGTTCCAGATGATTCTGGGTTCTTAGATCCCTTTGTGCTTGGTCAGCTCACCCAGCTCTTCCTGACAGTCATCTTAGAATGTCCTTTCTATAAGGTATGGTATCCTCTTATAGGTACAGTGGGGATGGAAAGTTTGGGCACCCCAGGTAAAAATTTGTATTAATGTGCATAAAGAAGCCAAGGAAAGATGGGAAAATCTCCAAAAGGCATCAAATTACAGATTAGACATTCTTATAATATGTGTATGTAGGGAGGATGCGCTGATAGATGTTAAAGCTGCTACCGATATTCAGTGCCTTGTGAATATAAATAATAAATGAAGATAGTGAGGGTGCGCTAAAACAATAAATAAATGAATCCAACCTAAGCAACTAAAAGTTACAATCAAACATAAATTTTGGATAATAGGTGCATGATTATATGGAAAAAATGTATTTCAGCAGTCCATAATAAATAAATCATGAGTGTCCATATGTGATGAATTCAAACTGATAATTCACGAAATACAGTGCTTCTCAACTTCAGTGTGAAGAACCCACCACCAAGTGAAATTCCTCCTTTCCAGACGGAAAATAAGGTGCAAACAAAATACAAATCAACTGATAACCACAGAAATCCCAAGTGCTTCCAATCTCCAAGTGAAAATCACTCAAATTGGTCCCTTACCGGACGGCAGATAGTAAGCGCTTGTAGTTCCAACAATATCCACTAACTCCTCCTCTGCATCCCACCTATAGCAGGGTAACTCTCAGACCACGAGAACCGATGATCCCCAAGCATAAGATGTAAAAGATAAAGCAGCCGATAGTGTGATATCTTCCAGACAATTTATTGAAACAAACAGTATTGCACTTACATGGGATGAGATGTAAACCAGCATTAGCATGTATTCATGCGGGGAATTTCTAAGCAGACTCGCGTCCTGCTGCAGCACGGACCGCGAGTAACGTACGTGACGGTTACGCCTCCCTTCTGACGTGTTTCTTCCTATTGGACATCGACTGAGATAGATACAAGCGCTTACTATCTGCCGTCCGGTAAGGGACCAATTTGTGTGATTTTCACTTGGAGATTGGAAGTACTTGGGATTTCTGTGGTTATCAGTTGATTTGTATTTTGTTTGCACCTTATTTTCCGTCTGGTAAAGAGGAATTTCACTTGGTGGTGGGTTCTTCACACTGAAGTTGAGAAGCACTGTATTTCGTGAATTATCAGTTTGAATTCATCACATATGGACACTCATGATTTATTTATTATGGACTGTTGAAATACATTTTTTCCATATAATCATGCACCTATTATCCAAAATGTATGTTTGATTGTAACTTTTAGTTGCTTAGGTTGGATTCATTTATTTATTGTTTTAGCGCACCCTCACTATCTTCATTCTTATAATATGTCAACAAAAGTTAGATTTTATATTCATCATTTACACTTTCAAAATAACAGAAAACAAAAAAATGGCGCCTGCAAAAGTTTGAGCACCCTGCAGAGTTAATATCTTGTACTGCCCCCTTTGGCAAGTATAACAGCTTGTAAATGCTTTTTGTAGCCAGCCAAGAGTCTTTCAATTCTTGTTTGAGGTATCTTTGCCCATTCTTCCTTACAAAAGTCTTCCAGTTCTTTGAGATTTCTGGGCTGTCTATCATGCACTGCTCTTTTAAGATCTATCCATAGATTTTCAATTATGTTGAGGTCAGGAGATTGTGAAGGCCATGGCAAAACCTTCAGTTTACCCCTCTTGATGTAATCCCCCATGGATTTCGAGGTGTGTTTAGGATTACTATCCATTTGTAGAAGCCATCATCTCTTTAACTTCAGCTTTTTCACAGATGGCATCAAGTTACCATCCAAAATTTGCTGAAATTTTATTGAATCCATTTTTCCTTCTACTCGTGAGATGTTCCCTGTGCCACTGGCTGCAATACTTCTCCAAACGTACCTTTGCACATTCCGGCCAAAAAGTTAAATTTTAACCTCATCGGTCCACAGAACTTGTTTCCAAAATGCATCAGGCTTGTCTATATGTTCATTTGCAAAGTTCAAACGCTGCTTTTTGTGGTGAGGACGTAGAAGAGGTTTTCTTCTGGTGACTCTTCCATGAAGACCATATTTGTGCAAGTATCTCTTTATAGTGGAATAGTGTACCACAACTCCAGTGTCTGTCAGATCTTTCTGGAGGGATCGTGCAGTCAAACGTGGGTTTTGAATTGTTTTTCTCACAATCCTGCGAGCTGTTCTGTCTGATATTTTTCTTGGTCTTCCAGATCTTGCTTTAACTTCCACTGTTCCTGATGACCACCATTTCTTAATTACATTCCGAACAGAGGATATTGACATCTGAAAACGCTTTGCTATCTTCTTATAGCCTTCTCCAGCTTTTTGAGCATCAACTATTTTCAGTTTCAGTTTTCTAGACAACTGCTTAGAAGATCCCATGGTGCTGATTGTTGGGGCAAGGTCAGATGAGTCTGGGCATTTAAAACCTTTGAGATTGACATCACCTGGTCTTCCCAGACGATGAATGAGAACAATCCATGACACTGGCAGGTCTCAGCCTTGCAAAAGGGGCAGTGCATGCTATAAATTCTGCAGGGTGCCCAAACTTTTGCAGACACCATTTTTTTGTTTTCTGTAATTTTGAAAGTGTCAATGATGGAAATAAAATCTAACTTTTGTTGACATATTATAAGAATGTCTAATCTGTAATTTGATGCCTTTTGGCGATTTTTTCATCTTCCCTTGGCTTCTTTATGCACATTAATACAAATTTTTACCTGGGGTGCCCAAACTTTCGATCCCCACTGTATTTCATCTATATGCTGTACAATGTCCATTTTAATTCCTGATTTTACTGTATATTGTAAGGCTTGGAAATATGAAGCATGTGTTGTCATTTTATTAAGATTGAATATGTATTAGCTGTGTGTATATAGTTTTGATTGGAGGGTCAGGTCAAACTGAGGTGGGCATTAAACAGCACTGATGATTGTGTAAAATTATCAACAGTTATACATGTATATATGTCAGTGAGACATAATGAATGTTAAATAATACACATGTGCAATAATGTGTCAAACATATAGTCAATTCCAATGAAGAAAATAAATAAAGTTAAAAAAGGTGCAACAAAAATCCAGTGCTCACAACAATTAAGTGTGTTCACAGCTATATTGATTATAGCTCAAAAAATCAATATAAGTGCACAATACAGAAAGGGAATTAAAGTCCAAAACAAATGTGAAGAGTATATATTCAGTGTAGAGAAAGAGATGTGAAATCCTCCACCACAGCTGTATTCAATCTTCCTCCGCAGTGCATCCGTTAGACAGACAAGCTCAAATGCTGCATGAGCTGCATGAAATCTGCAGTTTTGCCTCTTTTGTACACAAATAACATAGCATGCCACTAGTCAAACAATGAACTCCTGGATCTTCCTGGGCTGAGTACACGGACAGGCTGAGATTGGATCTGTCAGTTCATAGATCACCAGAATCTTCCCATATCAGATTATTACAGAGGAGGAACAATTGCACTTCCACTCGATCGTGGCAGCCCAGTTGGAATCCTTTGGAACCACTAACCTGATCCTAGGGGGTGACCTTAATGTGCCGCTGATTCCCAGACTGGACTCTTCTATGGAAACTGCGGTGGAAGCCGTTGTGTGTCCTATATTGCCTGAGTTACCCTTTGAAGGATACTTCATCCATTATCGATCTGCTATACTGTGGTGATCGGTGGTCTGTCTGTACTGTGGTGGCTTATTATCTGGATCTATTAAGGATAATATTGAAAGGCATACTTTCTACCATCTTCTGGTAAGCATATGAGCTTGTCTGTCTAACGGATGCACTGCGGAGGAAGATTGAATTCAGGTGTGGTGGAGGATTCCACATCTCTTTCTCTACACTGAATATATACTCTTCACATTTGTTTTGGACTTTAATTTCCTTTCTGTATTGTGCACTTATATTGAATTGTTGAGCTATAATCAATATAGCTGTGAACACACTTGTTGTGAGCACTGGATTTTTGTTGCACCTTTTTTATCTTTATTTATTTTCTTCATTGGAATAGACTATATGTTTGACATATTATTGCACATGTGTATTATTTAACATTCATTATGTCTCACTGACATATATTTATCACAATTAGCGCAGCTATATTATTATTTATGTACTTAGGTGTTTCCCACTTCTAGCTGCAGCTGTATACCTTCATTTTTAGCGTTTTTAGCGCGGTTATTTTTTAGTAGTAATACATGTATGAAGCCACCGGTTTGGGGCTCAAAGATCACAGGTCGGGGTATAGGGCCAATGAAATTGTTCCTGTACCATGTGAACACAGTGACCAGTCAGAGTAATCCCATATACAAACAATGGCTGCATGCTGCAACCAGTGTTCGGTTTCCTCTCACAGTGATTGGAAAGAGTGTCTCCTACAGTGCTCGATAAAAGTGCTCCTGGTTGCTGCCACACCAGTCCCAGTGTCATTAAACTATTGCAGCCAGAAACAGTGTTCCTGATCACTGCCACACAAGCCCCAGTGTCACCAGACCAGTGTAAGCTAGCAAAAGTGTTTCTGATCACTGCAACATTAGTGCCAGTGATCCAAACTAGTGCGGCCAGCAACATTGTTCCTGATCCTCTACACACCAGTCACACTGTCACCAGACCAGTGCAGCCATCCTAGAACCACAAGAACTCCTTTGTTTACCCCTTTTTTTTTAGCCTCCTATACTTTCTAGCTGGTGAACATTCTATTCCTGGGGCAGCCATGTACCAGTAGGGTAGGCTTGCTGGCCTATATGTATGGACACTGCTACAGGTGATGCTACACCAAGCTATATTCCCTAACCACTCATGCAGAGGCAACCATTTCAATTCAATTTTCTTTTTATACAATTTTGGTTTATTTTGTGATACACAAGATACAATGTCCAGTAGATAAACAGTCCAAATATTAAAGTCTCCCACTCACACGTGGTTTAGACTTAGTATGCCTCCTAAATAAAATAATATAAATTCAAATTAAAAAAATCCTAAAAAACACCTTGGGGTGTTCACTCTCAAAAACGTGGTCATTTTGTGGGTGTTTCTAGTGTCTTGGTGCTCCAGGGTCTCCAAAAATGTGATAAGTTGTCAGAAAATGAGATGCATTATTTATGCCCCTTGCAAACCTGAAGCTGCTCCTTTGGATTTTGTGTCCCTTTATGTGGCTAGGCTGTGAAAGTCTCACATATGCAGTATTCCCTTATTTGGGAGGAGTGGCAGAATGTGTTTTGTTGTGTAATTCTATCCCACTATGTGTGTTAAGAATATCTTATAATTTGACCACTTTGTATAAAAGTACATTTCTCTTTCGTTCATTGACGGACACAGCTCCTGATTCTTCTTAACCATTGGGTTATACTTCCCCCTACAGGAGTAGGACACTAGGTAGGAAAAAGCTTGACTATGTCTATGGGTAGTCCCAGGGGGTATATACCCGCATTCAGCTTTAGTCACCCAGTTTTTTTCTGCCTAGTCAGGAGTAAGGACCTAGTTCCCTGCTAGGATCTCTGGTCCTGGCAATTTTTTTCCTTTTTAAATTGATTTTTTCCTATCTTTATCTTGTTCCTGTGAGAATCTACTATCAACTGCTGGACTTGGCGATGGACTGGATAATCTAGATCCAGAAGGTTCCCCCAGTCTGGCCAGCGAGCGGGTACAGGCCTCAGCTCCGCACTAGGTGGGACACGACATAGCCCCACTGGATGGGGGCTGGCCCGCGTGTTAAACCTCTCATATGACTTAGCCTGAGTCGCAGCGTTCCTCCTGGCCGACAGCCACCCACATCACGATAGAGCGGTGGTCTGTCAGGAGCGGTGTCCACCCTGTTCCTGGTATGGTAAGTAGCTGTCCCCCCTCTACACCTGGAAGGTTTGGTGTGGACATTGGCCCCTCCCTGGGATAATGGGACTCCCAAGTTCCCCTCCCCCCGTGCCCTCTAAAAATTTGGTGGTCACTGTGGGTCTTCAGTACCTCCACTCCCCTCCCTGGGTGAAGTTATGAGCTTGCTTTTGCCACATGCTCCTAAGGGGCGCTGGTTTGGAGTTGCTGCTGACCGGGTTTTTCCTGTTGCACAATGGGGGGTTAAGCAGGGTTCTCCTGCTACCCTGGGGGTTGGTGACTAGGGAAGGGATGTCCTCTGGGCTCTCTGCTGCGGTTGTTGGGCTGGGGGAGCAGATGGTTTGGCATCCATGGGTCCGCGCCTCACGCTGCCAGATCCGGCCCCAAATTTAGGGCGTGGCTTTGCGGCCTACTGGTCAGGAGCTATGT
Source organism: Pelophylax lessonae (assembly GCF_965119305.1). Lineage (NCBI taxonomy): Eukaryota > Metazoa > Chordata > Amphibia > Anura > Ranidae > Pelophylax > Pelophylax lessonae. The sequence goes on from NC_138772.1 coordinate 236,720,857, forward strand.
GGGGCAGTCCCAGTGAAGGTGGCTGAAGCCACTACCCTCCATTTGGGCATCCCCTCCCTCCACTCCGCTGCCGCTGTGTGGTCTGCTCACGCCCAGGCGGCTAGGCATCCACGAATATTTAGGCCGCGGCTTGTGGCCTACTAGGCCATACAGCCTCCCCCAGTGAGCCTAGCTGGGATGAGATCACTTGCTGCTGGGCCTCCACACAAATTGAGGCTTGCGGCCTACTAGGCCATGTGGCCAGCTTGGCACCTCCCTTGGCGGGGTGGCACTGTGGGGGTGGTTTAACTTTTGATGGCATGCCGCTATTATTGATTTTTACAGAGTTTAAAAAAAAAAAAAAAATGTGATTATTTTTATTCCTATTACAAGGAATGTAAACATTCCTTGTAATAGAAATAGCCATGACAGGACCTCTTTATTGTGAGATCTGGGGTCAAAAAGTCCTCAAATCTCACAAGTACACTAAAGAAGACAAAAAAAAAATGGTTAAAAAAAAAAAATTGGCTCTTTTAAGCCGGTTGCTAGGCGCTCCGGTCCTCCAAGACCATAGAGTCGAGTGAGGGCCATATTGCCCTCACTTGACTTCCTGTCTAAGAGGATCCGGGACCGAATCGTTTTCCCCGTTGCCGGCGGGTACGGTAAGCTGGAAAAAGGACAGGGATGCGGCGGGAGGGGGGACCTCTTCCGCCGCCCCGTAAGGGTGACCACCCTTACCTGAAAGCCGATCGCCCGCCGTTTTTAAAAATACCGGCGTTATTGCAGCTATCTGCTGCCATAACCATGGTATTTAGCATCAAAGGGCGGTTGGTAAGTGGATAAACATGGCGGAGATGCTGCGTCGGAGGTGCTGGTCCCTTTTGGCACCACAGGTCCCCCACTGTGACGGGGGGTGTTCCCCTTTCCCGCTTACTTTACACAACATTGTCACATAACAGTGGGGTTGTCCAAAACGCACTCTAAGCGTTTTTCTGTGCGGTATCATTATAAGGATTTCCTGCTTAAAAAGTGGACAGTCCCAAAGCTACCTTACTACGGGTTGATGAGTCCTTGGCCTTTAAAGATCCGGTTGATAGGAGAGCGGAGGCTGGGGCCTGCCATATGTCTCACTATGGCTGGTTTTGCTTAGACCGGTATTTACTATTCCCCTGGTGTCGCAAACTCTGATGAGTGGGCTAAACATTTTTACGCTGCGACCTGGAGGGGTAACGGCTTCCCCCTGCCTTTGCAGAGCTGGCGGATCAGTTGATCCAGGGGCTACAGTTTATCTGTGATGCCCCTTTGGATGCAGCTCCTTATATTTTAGGCTGTCTGTATCAGCAGTGGTCCTTCGACGTCTTATCTGGCTGACAATGCTGGTCTGCGGACCAAACTTCTAAGAACGCCTTACCTGATCTCTCCTTTGTGGGGGATCGCCTGTTTGGAGCTTCCTTGAATGACATCATTAGTAGACGAGGGCCATTCTTCTCAGCTCATGAGAGGCCTTTTTCCTCCCTCAAGGGATGAAAGTCCTTCAGGGCCTCCCCCCAGAGGTTCCAAGAGGACCTGGTCTGGCAAACCACGAGGGGCTCTTCCAGACCTGCGGACAAGGCTTCCTTTGCATGAAGGGGCGTCCTCACCCATATCTGGGGTGGGGGGACGTCTTCGCTGATTTCCAGGTCCGGGGACTTCTCTGGTACAAAGGTACAAAGGTTCTTCCCTTCCAACCTGCACTTGTCCCCAGATCGCTTACGGGGTCACCTTGGGGCAGTTCAAGACTTGTTACTTCATGGGGTGATTGTCCGGGTTCTGGCTTCGGAATGTTTTCAGGGGTTTTACTCAAACCTGTTTACAGTTCCCTGGAAGGAAGGAAGACAAGGTATGTCCAATTCTTGACCTCAAGGCGCTAATCTGCCTTGTGCGGGTACAGAAGTTCCGAATTGAGTCTATCCGCACGGTAGTGGCGTCTACATATCTGGGGGATTTTCTCGCTTCTATCTATGTCAAGGAAGCCTACCTTCACATTCCAATACGTGCCGGTCACCAGCGCTTCCTCCACTTTGCCATGGACGAGGAACATTATCAGTTTGTGGCATTTACCTTTGGTCTTGCCTCTGCTCCTCTGGTCTTCACAAAGTGTTGGCCCCAATTCTAGTATTGTTGCGTCAGCTGGGGATCATGGTACTGGTGTACCTGGACGATCTTCTGTGGGCAGAGTCTCCAACTGCTCTGATGGACACCATGGAGATTTCTTTGCGATCTCTGAGGGAGTTCAGTTGGATTTTGAACCTTCAGACGTTTGCTCTGGTTTCGTCCACAAAACTGGACTATCTGTGGATTCGGCCTCAGCCAGAGTATTGTTCCTCTGGAAAAACTCCAGAAATTGCAGGAGGCCATTTAGCTTCTGTTGTCCAGCAGACAGTCATCCGTGCTGGGCCTAATGGTGTCTACCTTCAAGACGGCTCTGTTTGCACAGTTCCACACGAGATCTCTGCAAAAAGAGATTCTGGTGAAATGGGACAAGAATCCACAGTCTCTAGAGGTGGCTTTGTTTATGGCACTTCGACAGGGAAATCCTTCTCACCCTGTACTGAACGGTTGTCACCACGGATGCTAGCTTGTCTGGGTCGGGAGGCATCCTCGGCACAGCTTGTGCTCAAGGAGTCTGGACTCGGGAATTCGTCTTCAGGGGGCCATGTCAATCACCATAGGGGCACAAGAAGTGTGCTGGCGGATCGGGAAGTAGCTGGCATTCTAAGGTGGGCAGAACAATCGTTCTAGCCCTCTCAGGCTGTACACATTCCATGAAAGGTACAGAGGTTTGAAGCAGACACATTAGTGGCTACTTGACGTCAGTATTGTCTGATTTATGCCTTTCCCCCTCTCAAACTTCTGCTAAGACTCCTGTGCAGGACCGAGGCAGCAAGGGATTCCGGTCTTTCTAGTGACCCCAGACTGGCCTCGTCTGTCTTGGTACGCTGATCTGGTACGGCTGGTTGCCAGTGCTCCTTGGAGCCTTCCTCTCAGGGGCCAATCCTCCATCCTGCTTTACAGTCGCTGGCTTTAACAGCTTGGCTGTTGAAAGCCAGGGGCTGAAGGATAGAGGTTTGTCTGAATCGGTGATTCCTATGCTGTTAAAGGTTAGAAAATCCTACCTCTAGGTAGATCTACCATCGTACTTGGAAGACATACGTTGCGTGGTGTGAGTCTTTTGGGGTTCTCCCTCGCTCCTTTTCTGTAGCTCGGATCTTGGTTTTCCTCCAACGGGCGGTTGAGCAGCGTCTGGCCTTGAGTATCATCAAGGGCCAGGTTTCGGCTTTTGCATTTTTCTTTCAACATTCCTTGGTGCGTACCTTTATCCAGGGAGCTCGACACCTGATTCCTCCAGTGCAGTCGCCATTACCGCCGTGGGCCCTCAAATTGGTGTTGTCATTTATCCAGGAATCTCCCTTCAAAAATATCGGGAGGTTTCCCTGCTTACGTTGTCCCAGAAGGTGCCTTTTTCGTGGCTAATACTTCTGCTTGCAGGGTGTCGGAGCTGGCGGCGTTATCTTGTCATTTACCTTACCTGTTGGTTTACAGAGCAAAGGTGGTTCTTCGTCCAAATCCGTTGTTCCTTCCAAACGTCCTCTCTGATTTCCATTTGAATGAAGACATTGTGTTGCCTTCCTTATGTCCCAGGCCTAAGCATCCTAAGGAAATTGGTCTGCATTCCCTGAATGTGGTTCGGGCAATCAGGGTGTACCTGGCAGCTACGGACATCTCGTTAAATTCGGGTCTAGCTAATAATAGCCAGTCTAAAAAGGTATTTTTTTGACTGTTTTAATACCCCTTTTAAAATTTGGCTCTTAGCATAGGATGGAGGGCTATGAGTGTCCCACGCTCAACTGGGGCGTCTGGGCCAACCTCCAGATCTGCATCCAATGCAGCCTGCTTTAGGCGATGCCAGAAACAAACGCACTCCTCCCCTGAATTTTGGCTCAGCTTTATCACATCAGTAGTGGAGGTGGCATCATACAGATCTGGAAGTTTTCTCCGGAGGGCCACACAAAATTCCTTCCCCCCCCCCTGATGTTGTCTGCTCATGGGTTGTAATATGACAACAAGATATTTTTGTATCTGCCATCTCATCTCCCACCTTAGCTTTCAGAATCTGGGCGCAATCTGTTCTGCTCATGCCATAACTAAATTGAGTTTGCCCAAAAATTCTTGGAAACCTCAGCGGATTCGTCCTATAGTCTGGCAAGTTGGCCACAATGTTCCTGATCTCTGAGGGTGTAAAAGGGATGTGCCACACTATTCTATCCCTCCTTGCTCTCTCTCCGCTAATGTCAAGGGCACCTTCATATTGTTGTACCCTGACTGGATAAGTACCGGGGTAAAAAGCAGGGGTGTACCGTGGAGGTGGTGGCTTCACTGGTGGATTAATATGAATGGTTTCACCTAAAACTGGTTCTGACATGAGATTCCCCAGGAAAGGATACAGGTAAGGGACCTTGGAATCAAAGTCCCTTTGGGCTTGTAAACACTCCACACGATTTCTGTTCCTCACCAAAATCCCCCTTGATTCACACAATGCTTGTAAGTCCCCACTTGAAAAGAGTTCATAGTTTACCACAGAGTTGGAATGAGAGGGTTCAGGTGTTATGACAGGCTGTTGAGAAATAGAGACAGTGGGAGGTGAAAGGGTAATAACAGTATTGAGGTCTGTACTGTGAGCCAAAGAAAATGGAGATTAAGATGCAGAGACAGTAGAGTCAATAACAGGCCGTGAATCAGGAGTGACAGGTTCAGTGTCAGCAGATCTGGTTTGTCTCAGTAAAGATAGCCCAGAAAGAGCTTCCTCCACTTCCCTCACCGGATCGCTGGATTCGGCTATCTCCTCAGGCCAAGTATACATAATGCGGTTCTTCTGGACATAAACTGCCTTATGTACGCCTTGCTGATTGACAATGATAGGTCTCTAAAGTCACAATTGTGCTACGTCTAACAGCTTTGTTGTTTGGAGCCTAGTCCTAAATTCATTAATGAACTTCTCCCATCTCCAGACATCAAAGGTACTTTCCAAAGGGATGCAAGGAGGGCGATGAGTGGAAGACCGCGTTTAATACCAGAACCTGTCATTACAAATATTTAGTAATGCTCTTTGGCTTGTGCAATGCGCCCACTGTCTTCCAGGAATTCATCAATGATGTCTTTCGTGATATGTTGCAGCAATGCGTGGTTGTCTATTTGGACAACATCTTGATTTACTCAGACTCCATTGAATCACACTACCTGAATGTCAGGTGGGTGCTGCAACGGTTACACGAGAATGGGCTTTTCTATAAGCTTGAGAAATGTGAATTCCACCTGTGTCAGGTTGCCTTCTTGGGCTACATCATTTCTGCTGAGGGGTTCTCTATGGACCCTTAGAAGGTTTCAGCTGTTCTACAGTGCCCTCGCCCTAGTGGTCTCCTTTCCTTGGGTTTGTCAACTACTATCGGAAATTTATCAGGAACTTTCCTCTTTGGCCAAACCTATCTGAGATCTGACCAAGAGGGGCAGCGATCCCCACAATTGGACGCCTCCTGCTATCCAAGCTTTCGAGGCCCTCAAGTCTGCTTTTGCTTCAGCTCCCATTCTGTCTCATTCCAATCCTGGTTTGCCCTTTGTCCTAGAGGTGGATGCGTCTCAGACAGGAGTAGGCACCCTTCTGTGGGTTCTACTCCAGGAAGCTGTCTCCAGCTGAATGCAACTACGAGATTGGAGACCAAGAGCTCCTGGCCATTATCCTGGCTTTCAAGGAGTTGAGACATTTACTCAAAGGTTCTCTGATTGCAGTTCTCATTCTCACCGATCATAAGAATCTGACGTATCTCTCGGAGGCCCAGAGGCTCACACCCTGTCAGGCCAGATGGGCCTTATTCTTGTTTAGTTTTAACTATGTGGTCTCCTATTTGCCCGGCTCCAAGAATGTTAATGCTGATGCCTTGTCTCACCAGTATTCTGAGTTGTCCATGGAGGACTCCGAGCCGACACCGGTCATACTTTTAGATCATATCCTGGCTGCAATCCGCACCAACTTAACCTCTCCTCTTGGCGAACAGATCTTGGTTGCCCAACCTGTTGTTCCCACTGAGAGACCTGCTGGCAAATGTTTTGTACCTGAGGGGTTGCACATCAGACTGTTGCGCACGTACCACAATTCCAAGACTGCCGGTCATCCTGGTAAGAACCAGATGTCCTGAGCTATTTCCAGTCAGTTCTGGTGGCCATCTCTCCGCACTGATGTTGCTGCTTGTTTGGTCTGTGCCCAGAACAAATCTCCGCGGCACCTTCCCTTGGGTCTACTGCATCCCATTCCCAATGGGGAGCGTCCCTGGTCTCACCTGGTCATAGATTTTATTGTGGAACTTCCCGCATCTCGAGGTTACACGGTTATCCTCATGGTTGTCGACTGGTTTTCCAAAATGTGCCACTGTGTTCCTTTTAAGCACCTGCCTACCGCTTAGGAGCTTGCCTCTGTGTTTTCCAGGGAGGTTTTTCGCTTACACGGGTGGGTTGCCTAAGGAGATTGACTCGGACCGTGGGAGTCAGTTTGTCTCTAGGTTCTGGCGCGCCTTTAGCTATTTGACTCTCCTTCTCCTCGGCCTACCATCCCCATTACAATGGTGCCGCTGAACATTCCAACCAAGCTCTGGAGCAATTTCTCCACTGCCATATCTCTGACCATCAGGACAATTGGGTTGATCTGCTACCCTGGGCAGAGTTTGCCAGGAACTCTGCTGTCAACTCGTCCTCTGGAATGTCTCCATTCATGGCCAATTATGGGTTCCAACTGTCTGTGTTGCCCGAGTCGTTCTCGCCACAGGACATTCCGGCTGTGGAGGATCACCTTTGTGTTTCCTCCGTTCCTCTTGGGTGCAGATTCAAGAGTCTTTACGGGTATCTGCACAGCGTCAGAAGCTCCAGACAGACCGAAAACGTTTATCTGCTCTTTCGTACCAGGGCAGGGAGAGGGTGTGGTTGTTGGCCCATAATCTCAACCTCAAAGTGCCCACTCCAAAACTGGCACCTCGTTTTGTTGGCCCTTTTTGCATCCTCCCTAAGGTGAACCCGGTGGCCTATGTCCTTGATCTTCCTCCTGGCATGCGTATCTCCAATGTCTTTCACGTGTCTCTTTTGAAGCTACTGGTTTGCAATCGCTATACTTCCTCGCTACTTCCTTGCCCTCCTCCCATTCCTGTGGGCAATCATGAGGAGTGTGTGGTTAGCAACATCTTGGATTCTCGTCTGTTCCGAGGTCAGGTTCAATACCTGGTTCACTTGAAAGGTTATGGTCCTGAGGAATGCTTCTGGGTTCCCTCCACTGATGTTCATGCTCTCGCCCTTCTCTGTGCATTCCATGATCGCTTTCCTCAGAAACCATTTTTTGCTCTGTGGAGGAGGGACCATTGAGGGGAGGGTACGGTCAAGGTCTTACCTTGGTTTCCTGTTGGCAGCCATCTTTGAAATGTGCAGACTGCTGTCTCTTATAAACTCTGCATCATCACTTGTCTGCTGCCTGGGCGTCGCTCAGTGATGATGTTGCACACCTGACTATGTGTATATATATATATATGATGGCTTTCAGACCTTGCCCTTGTGTTTGTGCTCCAAGGTGCATCACTCCTCTGGTCTCTGTGGTTTCTCCGTGCATGACTTGGCTGATGACCTTCCTAGCTCTGGATTCCGCATTGGCAGACGACCTCGCATCAGATGATGACCCGGCTTCAGCAGACTACCCGCTTCTGGACTCTATCTCGGCTTGGATGACTACCTGTTCCTGGACTCGATCCCGGCTTGGAAGACTACCCGCTTCCGAACTTGACCCCGGCTGTTCTTGATTTTGCTCCCCTCTCTTGCTGTGTGATTATTGTTGCATAAATAAATCGTTATATTTTACTTTAGCTTTGTGTTGTCTGGTTTCCTGGCACCCTGACAATTTAGATTAGTAAATCATCATCCACATACCACACAAATCCAATGCGGTCAAATATGCCTGGGAGGTGGACATAGGGGACAGTTGGCTGCATGAGACTCAAGCTGGAGTGTAATGATCACTTTAAAAGCTATATATGAAAACTGAGAATAGAAAATAAACAAGAACCATTTTTCAACATTTATGTTCCTATCTGATCTATTGCATAATATATTCTAGATTATCGTGCACTATTTGAAAAATTTACCGTTGGATTATATTTACCTTAGGTTAGTAAGAGTAGAAGCATTCACACAATTCCATTAGGGGTGGATGCACCAATAAGGGGATGCTTATACAGCTTTAATATAGCCTTACTCTGTCTATAAAAAAGGGAAGGAAAACATACCATCACTACAACAGAGATGTAGCAAGGGATTGTAGTTCTTTACACTATTCTGTGACCATAGGTACATACCAGTATCCCATTAACAAGGACAAACCTCCTTCCTTCCTAGGGTCCTGCTTGCTTTGTAGAAATGTCCAGACTAGACATGCCCACAGTGCCGACTCCATGTGTGTGTTGTTCTAAAAATCAATGTGCGTCTGCATTAAACAATGTCCCAACTACATAGGATATAGTATATAGGCTTAATTGGATAATCTTGTAGTGATCTTAGCTTCAGAGTCTGCCTGGCAGGTGAGTGAGTCCGCTGCCCTTTATCCCCCCCACGACACCACAGATGCCAGCTGTCAGTCGCCGGTCTTTGATGTCGTGGCTATCGTGTGCGCCTTGTCATTGCGTGTGCACAAGATGGCGCTGATTGCAATGAGGCAAAAAAAGGGTGCAGGAGTGCCCATTTCCGCCCACAGAAGAGCAAGGAAAGTAAACAATCATGGCGCCCAATAGATATTGTTTTATTTGAATGTCAAATTAATAAATACATTTGTCTTGTAGTTAGATATATGTGGCATTGTTGTAGCTGGTCTTGAGGAAGCACAAAGCAAAACACATCGCCCACTACGCCCAATCAATACCTCTTATGCGAAGATTATATGTAGCGGTTTTGCATATGCCACTTATTTTATATGTAATCAACACACAATCTAAGGTGTTGATGGTTTTAGTCACTATTATGTCTATCATGTCTTTTATGTGTTTATATGTTTAACCACTTACCGCCCGCCCGCCGTCATATGACGGCGGGACGGTGCGGCTATTATCCTGGGCGGACGTCATATGACGTCCGCCCATTCAAGCACGGCAGGCGCGCGATCGCGGGCGCGCCGCCGTGCACTGCCGGTGTCGGCGTGTCCCCGGGACACCCCCGTCACCGGCAGGGGGGAAACAGCCAATAGGCATGGCTGTTTCCCACGTGATCGGCTGTGTTCCAATGACACAGCCGATCACAATGAAGGCGCCCGGGAGATGACCGCGCATGCGCGATCGGGAGCGCGCAGCGCGGTCATGTCGGTGGCACTGTGTTCCGTAGGAACACAGCTGTCACCGGCGGTAGTAAACAGTCACTGACAGTGACTGTTTACTATGTGATCGGCTGTGAATCCATTCACAGCCGATCACAAAATGTAAACACAGAGCAGTAACTGACTGTTACTAGCTCTTCTCCCCTCATACAGTTTCCAGTATGAGGGGAGAAGAGCTAGAAATAGTGAGTTACTGCTCTGTACACCTGCAAAAGTAAAAATCACACTAAAATCACACTAATAAAGGTCCCCACACAGTCCTCAGCCCCCCCCAATGTCACCTGTCACCCAACAGTCACCTCATCAGTGCCCAGAAATTGACACCCATAACGTTCACATGTGAGCGCAGCGATCGCGGGCAGAATCACCGCGATTCTGCCCGCGATCCGGAAATCATTGCAAATTGCGGGACGCCTGTGCGTTGCCCGTTTTTTGCAATAGCACCCCAAACGCTGTGCGATGTTGCCGCCATTTCAGCCTGCCGAATCGCAGTAACATCGCGCAAACATCGCATGACGCCCAAAAAAGGTACAAGAGCTTCTTTGGGGCGTCATGCATTGTTTGCTTGATGTTACCTCGATTTGGCAGGTGGAAATCGCAGCAACATCGCACAGCGTTTGGGGTGCTATTGCAAATCACGGGCAACGCACAGGCGTCCCGCCATTTGCAATGATTTCTGGATCACGGGCAGAATCGCAGTGATTCTGCCCGCGATCGCTACGCTCACATGTGAACGTAGGCTAAAGTTCACCGGTCACCAGAGACTGCCATCAGTACCGCCGTGCACCATCGCCCGTCACCTGTCACCCATCAGTGACCATCCCCCGTCACCTGTCACCCCATCAATCACCGTCACCTGTCACCCCATCAGTCATCGCCACTTGACACCCCATCAGTGATCGTCACTTGTCACCCCATCAATCATCGTCACATGTCACCCGGTCAGTGATTGTCATCTGTCACCCCATCAATCATCGTCACTTGTCACCTCATCAATCATCGTCACCTCATCAATCATCATCACCTGTCACCCCATCAGTCATCATCACCTGTCACCCCATCAGTCATCGTCACCTTTCACCCCATCAGTCATCGTCACCTTTCACCCCATCAGTCATCGTCACCTGTCACCCCATCAGTCATCGTCACCTGTCACCCCATCAGTCATCGTCACCTGTCACCCCATCAGTCATCGTCACATGTTTGCCATATACATGCAATCACTTACTGACCGCCTAACGACTATATGCGTCGGCCATTAAAAGCTAAATACTGGGGTTATGGCAGCAGATAGCCCCCATAACCCCGGTATTTTTTGAAACGGCGGGCGGTCGGCTTTCAGATAAGGGTGGTCCCAGTGGCGGATTCGCCGCGAAATTACCCTTACGGTGCAGGGGAAGAGGTGCCCCCCCCCCCTCCTGCCGCATCCCAGACGTTTTTCCAGCTTACCGGACCCGCCGGAAGCGGGGAAAACTATCCGGTCCCGGATCCTCAGAGACAGGAAGTCGAGTGAGGGCAAGATGGCCCTCACTCAACTCTATGGTCTTGGAGGACCGGAGCTACGTCAAAAGACGTTGCCTAGCAACCGGTTTAAAGGGCCGCTTTTTTTTTTTTGCTTTTTTTTTCTCCTCTTTCAACAATTTTTTTTTTTTTTTTCTTTTTTAGTGTAGTTGTGAGGTGTGAGGTCTTTTTGACCCCAGATCTCACAATAAAGAGGACCTGTCATGCCTATTTCTATTACAAGGGATGTTTACATTCCTTGTAATAGGAATAAAAATGATCAAAACATTTTTTTTTTTAAACTGTGTAAAAATAAGAAAATAATAAATAAAATAAATAGGAAAAAAAATTAAAGCGCCCTGTCCCCGTTAGCTCGCGCGCAGAAGCAAACGCATACGCAAGTCCCGCCCACATATGTAAACGGTGTTCAAACCATACATGTGAGGTATCGCCGCGATCGTTAGAGCGAGAGCAATAATTTGAGCCCTAGACCTCCTCTGTAACTCTAAGCTAGTAACCTGCAGAAATTTTTAAAATGTTGCCTATGGGGGATTTTTAAGTACCAATGTTTGGCGCCATTCTGTGAGCATGCGCAATTTTGAAGCATGACATGTTGGGTATCTAATTACTCGGCGTAACATTATCTTTCACATTATGGAAAAAAAAATTTCTAAATTTACTGTTTTCTTATTTTTTAGATCAAAAAAGTGATTTTTCTTCAAAAAAATCGCATTTGGAAGACTGCTGCGCAAATATGGTGTGATAAAAAATATTGCAACGATCTCCATTTTATTCTCTAGGGTCTCTGCTAAAAAAAAATATATAATGTTTGGGGGTTCCAAGTAGTTTTCTAGCAAAAAAAATGATTTTAGCTTGTAAACACCAAGTGTCAAAAATAGGCCCAGTCTTAAAGTGGATAAATGGACAACTTTGTGTAAAGCGCTACTTGGATGTTAGGCCTATGTATGTGGCCAGGCTGTGAAAAAGTGTTACACATGTGGTATCGCCATACTCAGGAGGAATAGCAGAATGTATTTTGGGGTGCAATTTTTGCTATGTACATGCTATGTGCTAGAAATATTGCATAAATGGACAGCTTTGTGTAAAAAAAAATGTGTTTTCATTTTCTTTCCACATTTTCCAAAAACTTGTGGAAAAAAATGACATATTCAAAAGACTCATTATGCCTCAAAAATTATACGTTGGGCTGTTTGCTTTCCAAAATGGGGTCATTTTATGGGGGTTTCCATTGTCCTGGTGCTCCAGGGCCTTCAAAAGTACGATAGGTTGTCAGGAAATTATATGTGTAATTTGTGCTCCTAGAATGCCGGACGGTGCTGGTTGGATGTTAGGCCTCTGTATGTGGCCAGGCTGTGAAAAAGTCTCACACATGTGGTATCGCCATACTCAGGAGGAGTAGTAGAATGTGTTTTGGGGTGTAGTTGCAAGTATACATGTGCTGTGTGAGAGAAATAACCTGTTAATACGGCAATTTGTAAAAAAAAAAAAAAAAAATCTTCATTTTGCAAAGCATTGTGGGAAAAAATTACAACTTCAAAAAACTCACCATGCCCCTTATTAAATACCTTGGAATGTCTACTTTCCAAAAAGGGGTCATTTGGGGGGTATTTGTACTTTCCTGACTTTTTAGTGTCTCAAGAAATGAGATAGGCCTTCAGTACATCAGGTGTGATCAAGTGTGATCAATTTTCAATGATTCCCACCATAGCTTGTGGACTCTATAACTTTCACAAAGACCAAATAATATACACTTACTTGGGTAATTTTTAACAAAGATAAGTAGCAGTATAAATTTTGGCCAAAATTTGTGAAGAAAAATTACTAATTTGCAAAATTTTATGACAGAAACAAAGAAAAATGCGTTTTTTCACAATATTTTCAGTCTTTTTTTATTTATAGCACAAAAAATAAAAAACCCAGTAGTGATGAAATACCATCAAAAGAAAGCTCTATTTGTGTGAAAAAAAGGACACAGTTTTTGAATGGGTACAGTGTTGCATGACTGAGTAATTCTCAGTCAAAGTGTGAGAGCGCTGAAAGCTGAAAATCGGTCTGGGCAGGAAGGGGGTGAAAGTGCACTGTAGGTAAGTGGTTAATAAACACATTTTTAAACAATATATGGTATCCATGTAAGTGCCTTCAAAATCCACCACTAGCAGAACTGGGTGCCTGCTTCCATTTTTTTTGCACCAGAACATCTACTACTGCAAAGGCTAGAGGATTCCTGGTCTTGGCTAAGACGTGTTCAAATTGTTGAACCTATAGGCCAGGATGTGATTTTTCATAGTTACCTAGGCTGAAAAAAGACTGAAAAAAGACACAAGTCCATCTAGGTCAACCATTTACTAAGTAACTTGTGCACAAAAGGATGATCAGCCTCCAGTCCAAATATACTGTATGGTAAAACCTTTTAAGATAAAATCAATAAATTGACTGCGGTGTAATCAGAAGACATTATAGCAAACTTCAAGGAGCAGGGTCCTCTGATTCCTACTGTGTTAAAAGTGTGTTGTAGTTTTACTGTCTACCCTCAAGTTGTAAAGCGCTGCGTAAACTGTCGGCGATATATAAATCCTGTGTAATAATAATAGCATATAAATCCTGTATAATAATAATAATAGCAAACACTGTGTTACATAATTATAGGAAACACTGTGTCACATAAAAGAAAAGTTCCTGGTTCCATCAAGCCTTAACAACACAGTAGATCCTACAACTCCTAATGTGCTATGGAGGCTGGGAATACACCCATCCATGTAGCTGTATTGTGGGGGAACCTGCTGGTAAGCCAAGGGAAAAGAAGCCACAGCTCCAGAGCTAGAAATGCAGCAAAGGCAAGAAACCAAACAAACTGATTGTCGCCCTTTGTGTACAAGGGGATGCTGGAAGTGATGTCGCCGGCCGGGCTTCGGACCAAAAGTATTATTGGCAGTTATCCCAAACGCAGGAATGGAGGCTGGAGGGGGCCAGGAACCTTCTGTCACATAGTATAACATGTTTAAAAGCAAACTGCTCCTTTGTCAAACCTCCTTTGTCAAACTGGTTTATGCTTTCACTACATTGAATATCCTCCCTCTACTGCTGTGCAAGAAGAAGGAAGAGGTTCCAGTGTTGCTCTAAATTGGCCCAGAAGACTGTGGTACACAAACATCTAATGGGTAAGCCTTGGTCTCTTCCAAACAGACCAGATGTATTCGCCCTAGGCTCATCATTCCATCCTGAATCCTGATTCTTGAATCGGGTCTTGGGTGCTGGTGCCACCATCTCGGCTAAGGGAAATCATCAGTGAAGCCTTGCAGCTTCACAGCCGGTTTCCTACTGCGCTGTGCTCTGTGAATAAGCCAGCTACGTGGGAAAAGAGGAGGGGGCCGATCCTCCAGCTGACTTTCTTATGGTGAACTTAGCCGGAAGGGTGAGCGGGTACTTGTTAAAACCAGGTACCCGCCCCCCCCCCCCTTCCAAAAGGTGCCACATGTGGCAGTGGAGGGGGTGAGAAGGCAGACAAGCAGGGCTTCCCCTTTTGGGTGGAGCTCCGCTTTAAATAATCACAGGTGCGTTATATGCAGCTAAATTAGGTGATTGTTCTGGACTGTAAGTTGAAACCCACATAGACGCATACAGATCCTGTAGGCATTTGGACATAATCTAGTTTAGCTGCAATAAATCCAGTCATAATGATTTAAAGAAACCTTTGTTCTGTACTGTACCCCAGGAAATGCATTTTAAAGTGATACTAAAGTCTCGATCAAGATGGGGCTCAGGTAAGTATACGGGGGCTGAGGGGGGCTACTACACACAGAAGGTTTTTATCTTAATGCATAGGAATGCATTAAGAAAAAAAAAAACCTTCTGCCTTTACAACCACACCAGATGCCCAGTACAGCTTAATGGCAGCTGGAGAATTCCATGCACCTAATCCAGAAAGCAAAACAAAAATATAACCAATAGAATACATCAAGCTTCAAACATTTATAATCAAAATAAAATTGACCTATACCATTTTATGGTGCCAGTTCAAAGTAAGACTAACCAAAACTATTTTTTTATGTATGCTTTATCTATAGGGCCCCAAGCTTCACTCAAAGTACAGACAGAAACATTTTATGATTTTTGGGGATTTTCTGGAAACACCGCTTAACACCGTTTTGTTTAACAAAGTGAAAGATGGACTGATTGGACTTTTAGGTGGCAAAAAGTTTTTCAATTCCCTGGTGCAGTCACCCTCTTGCTATACACTAGGTAAGTTCAGTATTTAGTCTTTTTAACTGCATAAAATAAATATAGATAATATGTGAAAGTTTCTGTTTATATAGTAAATATTATGGAGTGTTGCAAGTTTGCTGTATAGATAAATGCTGTAAATACATATAAGAATATTAAATCCATCTATTTCTACAGTAAAATCTAAAGAGAAAATTATTTTAAATATATGTATTTTCCCTGTCGTTTGTTACCAACTTGCTATAGTCATCTTTCTTTAAGAACCTTTTTACTGATCTATTTTAAAACATTTTTGGTTTTGTTTTACTTGCCGTAGAAATGTGCTCCCACGTTCTATTTTAGCTACCCTGATTTCTCTCATGCATTTCTTGTAAAACCGGAATACCAAGAGTGTCCCTTTCTCTCGTTCATTGATGGACACAGCTCCAGAATCTTCTTGAGCATTGAGTTATGCTGCCCCTACAGGAGTAGGACACTAGGCAGGAGAAAAACTTTACCACGCCTATGGGACAGTCCCAGGGGGTATACTCCTACTTCCTGCTATAGGCATTCAGTTTTTCTGCCTAGTCAGGAGTAAGGACCTAATTCCTTGCTGGAATCTCTGGTCCTAGCATTTTTTTCTTTTTTAAACAGATTTTTCCCTTTTTTATTATTTTCTGTTCCTGTGAGAACTACAATCAACTGCTGGACTGGGTGACGGACTGGATATTCTAGATCCTTACGGTCTCCCCAGTCCGGACAGCAAGTGCATGCAGACCTGTGCTTCGCGCTAGGTCGGCCGCGACATAGCCCCACTGGACAGAGGCTGGCCTGCGAGTTAAATGTCTCGCGAGGACACATACGACCTGGTCCAGGCCTGAGACGCAGTGTGCCTTCTGGCCTGCAGCACCCCCATTCAGATAGTGAGGTGGTCTGCCTGGAATGGTGCCCACCTGGTTCCTTGGCATGGTAAGTAATGTCCCCCCTCCCTATTTGTTTTTTGGGGTGGACGTGGTCCTCTCCCTTGGACGGTCAGACCCCCGGGTTCCCCTCCTTCCCACACAGCGCCCCCCTATATGTCGGGGTCCCCTGTGGACCACCCACATCTAGCTACACCTAGCTCCCCTCTCCTGTTCCCCCCAGGGGGTGGCCATACCTGTCCAGGTGCGTTTTGGGGGTGTCGGGCGGGCGATGGGGGCCAGGGGGGAGGTGCACCGCCAGCAGCTGAACGTGTGGTCTGTTGGGGGGGTGTCCTGGTGGGGACTGCTGCCAAGGATCCCCTTTACTGTACAAATGTCCCTTGGTGACCCCTGTGGGTCCCAGGAGCCGTGTGGAGCCACTGTGGCTAGCTGTATATTCGGCTGCCATGTTTGTGTAGTCCCGCGGCCATTTTCTTGTGGTTTCATATTGAATAGAGCGACGGACATGTTTTTGGAGCCTTGTGGGTAGTGATTGCGTTGGTGGACCTCTAGTTCTGACTCCTGACATCCTCTTTCTCCTGGATCGCCGCATAGTGTACAGCATCCGGTGCTCTGCTCTGTGCTGACCGGGGGTGGTGATTTCCTGGGGGTGCTCTGAAGCTCTCTCTCTCTGCTATAGCAGCATTTTGGTTGTGCAGGGACCTGTGGTGCCGCCAGCGTGGCGATGGGGGGTCACTTAGCAGTGTTTTTTCTCAATTACTTGTGTGGTTCCCTGGTTAACATGGAGTCCCTGGAGCACATTTCACCCCCTGATCCCATCTTAGAGACGACAGGCCATTCTGGGTCCCAGTCCACCCTGTCTGCTATGGCGGCGGCTCTGGAGTCCTTCGTTTCTAAAGGCAATATGGTCCTGCAAAAAGAGACCAGTAAAAAGCGTCCACCGCCTTCACCTGTCTCCTCGGGATTCTGAGTCTGAACTGGCTTCCGCGGACGGGAGTCACCTTGCTGGGTCTGAATCCACGCACCTTGAGTGCTCTGATAGTGAGGATGATTCCTCTTCTGCTACAACTGTGCATGAAAAAGTGGATGCACCGATTGTATTGGTGCGGGGAAACTTTAAAAATGGAGGATGCAGCTGTGGCTGCGTCAGAGGCGCTGGTCACCTTCGGTACTCGAAAATCCAGCTACAAAATCGAGTTTCGGTCTTATCCTCCAGAGCATATTTTTTCCTTTCAACCTGCATTTGTCCCCAGACCGCCTGCGTGGTCTCCTCAGAGCACTACAAGACTTGCTGCTGCAATGGGTGATTGTACCAGTTCCAATCTCAGAACGTTTTTAGGGTTTTTATTAAAAATTGTTTACAGTTCCCAGGAAGAAAGGAAAAGTTTCTCCAATCCTGGAACTCAAAGCCCTGAACAGCTTTGTGCGGGTACAGAAGTTCCGGATGGGGTCCATCCGTACGGTGGTGGCATCCCTTCATCAAGGGGATCTTCTGGCCTTTATCGATATCAAGGATGCCTACCTTCATATCCCGATATAAGTCGGGCATTAGCATTTTCTCCACTTTGCCGTGGGCGAGGAACATTATCAATTCGTGGCGTTACCCTTTGGTCTCGCCTCAGCTCCTCGGGTATTCACAAAAGTGTTGACCCCAGTGTTAGCATTGTTGCAACAGCGGGGATTGCGGTATTGGGTTATCTGAATGATCTTCTTTTGCAAGGAGAGTTTCCGACTGCTCTAAAGGACAACCTGGAAATCACTGTGCGGACTCTGCATGAGTTTGGTTGGACATTGAATTTCCAGAAGTTGGCTCTGGTTCCGTCCACCAAGTTGGACTATCTGGGTCTGACTCTGGACTCGGCCGCAGCCAGGGTGTTTCTTCCACTGGACAAGCTCCAGAAGTTGCAGGATGCCTTTCGACTTCTGTTCTCCAGCAGTCGGTTGTCTCTCACGACTTGCATGCCAATGGTGATGTTGTCGACCTTCGAGGCAGTTCCGTTTGCACAATTCCACACAAGACCTCTGCAGAGAGAGATTCTTGCCAAGTGGGACAAGAATCCGCAGTCTTTAGTCATCTTATTCTGCTGAGCCCGGGTACAAAGTCCTCTCTAGCGGTGTAGTAGTCTGAACGCTGTGCGTTCCACCGGCCGGATATGCGCACGGCGTTCAGACTACTACACCGCTAGAGAGGACTTTGCGGCTCCTAAGCCAGACGGGGGATTGTTTACTGCTATTACTATGCGAGTACCTGCTTTTATATGATTGAATAAGGATTTTAAGTGATACTTCACTATCAGAGGCATTTTTTTATACATGTCCTGGGATGGTTCTTGTGGAGCAATGACGCTGATATAAGCTTACCATTACTTATATGGAGAGTGACCTGGGGATTTGGAGCCATTAAGGAGGATCAGGAACCGGACCCCTGCTTTACGGGAGCGATCCCTAAATATCGACCTGCGTCCTACCCCTGCGGGGGGATTTCTTTCTGGTAAGCACGGGATTTACTGGAAAGGGGAGCACCGGATTCCTCACTTCTAAGCACCCACCCCAAATCACCTCGGATAACACCCTAAATTAACTGTGGACTTTTATAACTATACACGCTCCTGGAGACTCTCTTTTTTGCACATTTGGTTCACTTTCTGGCTGCACATTTGTTTGTGCAGCTTTTTGCAAATTTTTGTATTTATTTACCTAGTGATATGTCACTGTTTTGATCTACTTTATATATGATATAAATTTATCTTTTCCTTTTCACTATTGAGCTTTTAGGTTTTCACTTTTTAATTAATTTCATCATTATACAAAGGGCTTTTAACCCTTGCACTTCACTAGGCTCTTGGAGTTTAATTTAGCTTTGATTATTGTGAATCACTATTACCAGCACCTGGCACTTCATTTTCTGCTAACTAATTTAACGAGCCATTTTGTATCACCTCATTTACTTATTATATATTCACCTGGCACTTTATAGCACTCATTGCACCTTGGTTTAATATATGGCTCATTACACTTAATACTGTATTATCTATATTTAAGTAACCTCTTTGTCATACGATTTACTCTTTTTTTATAGTGGTGTTTACCACATATGTTGCATTTTTTAGGTTTTACTGGCACTGATCTATTCATATTTTGAATCTCTCTTTTATATTTTGAGTCATTTTTTATCCACAGCATTATTATATAGATTATCATGCTTATTTATTGTTGCTACTAATTTAAGGGGCCTTACAGTACAGACGTGCTGGAAATTTTATTCGATTTTAAACCTTACTTTTATGTATGGTATAGGGGATATTTATTTATTGTAAATTATTTTTATCGCCCTTGCATCTACATATAGGATCTCCCATTGTGTATACACATCACGTATATACTGTACTCCATACATATATTGGCAGCGCCAAACACTTCCCCTTTCCTTTTTACATTTATCATATAACCTCTTTGTAGGTTATATTCTAAAGTGGGCTGCAGCCAATCCATTTTAACATCTTTTCTCTATATATATTTCTTCTCTACACTCCGTTTCTTTATCTTAAGCGCGGATCTTTTCTGTTTTTATCTATAACCTGTCTAACAGTATGCAATCTCAATTGCTCCTGTGGGACCTCAATTTGGTACTGTCAGTTCTTCTGAAATCGCCTTTCGAAAATATTTGCGAGATTTCTCTGCTTATGTTGTCCCAGAAGGTAGCTTTTATGCTGGCGTTTACGTCTGCACGCAGAGTGTTGGAGCTGGCTGCTTGTCTTGTCGTTCACCTTTCTTGGTGGTTCATAGAGATAAAGCGGTGCTTTGCCCCTGGCAGTCTTTCCTTCCTAAGGATTTCTCTGGTTTCTATCTGAATAAAGACATTGTGTTGCCCTCCCTGTGTCCTATGCCTAAGCATCCTAAGGAGCAGTGGCAGCTGGTGCTCAAAATTTGTTGGGGGGGCGCATACAGAAAAATGAGTGACCAGCGTGCCCCCAATCAATGCAGAGTGCCACAGCATGCCCCCCAATAAAATGCAGAGTGCCACAGCATGCCCCCATCAATGCAGAATGCCACAGTGTGCCCCCAATCAATGCAGAGTGCCACAGCATGCCCCCCAATCAATGCAGAATGCCACAGCATGCCCCCCAATCAATGCAGAATGCCACAGCGTGCCCCCCAATCAATGCAGAGTGCCACAGCGTGCCCCCAATCAATGCTGAGTGCCACAGCCTGCCACCCAATCAGTGCAGAGCACCACAGCGTGCCCCAATCAATGCAGAGTGCCACAGTGTGCCCCCAATCAATGCAGAGTGCCACAGCGTGCCCCCTATCAATGCAGAGCACCACAGCGTGCCCCCAATCATTCAGAGTGCCACAGCGTGCCCTCAATCAATGCAGAGTGCCACAGCATGCCCCCCAATCAATGCAGAATGACACAGCGTGCCCCCAATCAATGCAGAGTGCCACAGCGTGCCCCCAATCAATGCAGAGTGCCACAGCATGGCCCCCAATCAATGCAGAGTGCCCCAGCGTGCCCCCAATCAATGCAGAGTGCCACAGCATGCCCCCAATCAATGCAGAGTGCCACAGCATGCCCCTCAATCAATGCAGAGCGCCACAGCGTGCCCCCAATCATTGCAGAGCGCCACAGCGTGCCCCTAATCATTGCAGAGTGCCACAGCATTGCCCCCAATCATTGCACAGTGCCACAGCATTGCCCCCAATCATTGCACAGTGCCACAGCATTGCCCCCAATCATTGCAGAGTGCCACAGCATGCCCCAATCAATGCAGAGCGCCACAGCATTGCCCCCAATCATTGCAGAGTGCCACAGCATTGCCCCCAATCATTGCACAGTGCCACAGTATTGCCCCCAATCATTGCAGAGCGCCACAGCATGCCCCAATCAATGCAGAGTGCCACAGCATTGCCCCCAATCATTGCAGAGTGCCACAGCATGCCCCAATCAATGCAGAGCGCCACAGCATGCCCCCCAATAAAATGCAGAGTGCCACAGCATGCCCCCATCAATGCAGAATGCCACAGCGTGCCCCCAATCAATGCAGAGCGCCACAGCATGCCCCAATCATTGCAGAGTGTCACAGCATTGCCCCCAATCATTGCAGAGTGTCACAGCA
The DNA here is from genome assembly GCF_965119305.1 of Pelophylax lessonae. Lineage (NCBI taxonomy): Eukaryota > Metazoa > Chordata > Amphibia > Anura > Ranidae > Pelophylax > Pelophylax lessonae. The sequence goes on from NC_138772.1 coordinate 236,742,021, forward strand.
TTGCCCCCAATCATTGCAGAGTACCACAGCATTGCCCCCAATCATTGCACCGTGCCACAGCATTGCCCCCAATCATTGCAGAGCGCCACAGCATGCCCCCAATCAATGCAGAGCGCCACAGCATTGCCCCCAATCAATGCAGAGCGCCACAGCATGCCCCCATCAATGCAGAGCGCCACAGCGTGCCCCCAATCATTCAGAGTGCCACAGCATGCCCCCATCAATGCAGAGTGCCACAGTATGCCCCCATCAATGCAGAATGCCACAGCGTGCCCCCAATCAATGCAGAGTCCCACAGCATGCCCCCCAATCAATGCAGAATGCCACAGCATGCCCCCCAATCAATGCAGAGTGCCACAGCATGCCCCCAATCAATGCAAGATGCCACAGCATGGCCCCCAATCAATGCAGAATGCCACAGCGTGCCCCCCAATCAATGCAGAGTGCCACAGCGTGCCCCCAATCAATGCAGAGTGCCACAGCATGCCCCCCAATCAATGCAGAGCGCCACAGCGTGCCCCCAATCATTGCAGAGTGCCACAGCATTGCCCCCAATCATTGCACAGTGCCACAGCATTTCCCCCAATCATTGCAGAGCGCCACAGCATGCCCCAATCAATGCAGAGCGCCACAGCATTGCCCCCAATCATTGCAGAGTGCCACAGCATTGCCCCCAATCATTGCAGAGCACCACAGCATTGCCCCAATCATTGCAGAGCGCCACAGCATTGTCCCCATCAATGCAAAGCGCCACAGCATTGCCCCCAATCATTGCAGAGTGCCACAACATTGCCCCCAATCATTGCAGAGCAACACAGCATTGCCCCCAATCATTGCAGAGCACCACAGCATTGTCCCCATCAATGCAGAGCGCCACAGCATTGTCCCCATCAATGCAGAGCGCCACAGCATTGCCCCCGATCATTGCAGAGTGCCACAGCATTGCCCCCAATCATTGCAGAGTGCCACAGCATTGCCCCCAATCATTGCAGAGCGCCACAGCATGCCCCCATCAATGCAGAGTGCCACAGCATGCCCCCGATCAATGCGGAGTGCCACAGCATGCCCCCCAATCAATACAGATCGCCACAGCGTGCCCCCAATCATTGCAGAGTGCCACAGCATGCCCCCATCATTGCAGAGCGCCACAGCATGCCCCCATCCATGCAGAGCGCCACAGCATTGCCCCCAATCATTGCAGAGTGCCACAACATTGCCCCCAATCATTGCAGAGCACCACAGCATTGCCCCAATCATTGCAGAGCGCCACAGCATTGTCCCCATCAATGCAAAGCGCCACAGCATTGCCCCCAATCATTGCAGAGTGCCACAACATTGCCCCCAATCATTGCAGAGCAACACAGCATTGCCCCCAATCATTGCAGAGCACCACAGCATTGTCCCCATCAATGCAGAGCGCCACAGCATTGTCCCCATCAATGCAGAGCGCCACAGCATTGCCCCCGATCATTGCAGAGTGCCACAGCATTGCCCCCAATCATTGCAGAGTGCCACAGCATTGCCCCCAATCATTGCAGAGCGCCACAGCATGCCCCCATCAATGCAGAGTGCCACAGCATGCCCCCGATCAATGCGGAGTGCCACAGCATGCCCCCCAATCAATACAGATCGCCACAGCGTGCCCCCAATCATTGCAGAGTGCCACAGCATGCCCCCATCATTGCAGAGCGCCACAGCATGCCCCCATCCATGCAGAGCGCCACAGCATTGCCCCCAATCATTGCAGAGTGCCACAACATTGCCCCCAATCATTGCAGAGCACCACAGCATTGCCCCAATCATTGCAGAGCGCCACAGCATTGTCCCCATCAATGCAAAGCGCCACAGCATTGCCCCCAATCATTGCAGAGTGCCACAACATTGCCCCCAATCATTGCAGAGCAACACAGCATTGCCCCCAATCATTGCAGAGCACCACAGCATTGTCCCCATCAATGCAGAGCGCCACAGCATTGTCCCCATCAATGCAGAGCGCCACAGCATTGCCCCCAATCATTGCAGAGCGCCACAGTATTGTCCCCATCAATGCAGAGCGCCACAGCATTGCCCCCAATCATTGCAGATCGCCACAGCATTGTCCCCATCAATGCAGAGCGCCACAGCATTGCCCCTAATCATTGCAGAGTGCCACAGCATTGTCCCCAATCATTGCAGAGCGCCACAGCACTCCCCCCAATCAATGCAGGGCGCCACATCATTGTCCCCAATCATTGCAGAGCGCCACAGCATGCCCCCCAATCAATGCAGAGCGCCACAGCATGCCCCATCAATGCAGAGACCAGCGTGCATGCCCCCTTCAATGCAGTGTGGGCTTCCCCCCCCCCCCCCCCCCCGAGACCAATGCACTTACCTTGCGGCGGCTTCTCTTCAGTGTCGGCGGCGGTGGCGGCTTCTCCTCACTCTGTCCCCAGGCACGTCTCCTGCAGTCCTCCCGCTCCCACCTCCTCCTCGGCCAATGGCATGAGGTTTGCCTTGCAGCCAATCAGGATTAGGCCAGGAGGAGGATCGGTGTGGCAATAGCGAATTTTCATTCACTATTGTCACACAATGGGTGGGCTCGGGACGCACTGCTCTGCACCCCGAGCCCACCCTTTGCATCGCCCTCTTAGAGCCTCTGGCTCTAATCAGGTGATGTAAAAAAAAACAAAAAATCCCCATTAAGCTCCACTGCTAGGGAGATTGCCTTGCATTCCTTGGAGGTGGTTCGGGCGAGCAGGGTTTTTCCAGATCCTAACTCAGGAGGAGGAAAAGTTATTGCATTCTCTTGATGTAATGCGTGCACTTAGGTTTTACTTGGAAAGTTCAGCTCGGTTTTGTAAGACCGAGAGCCTGTTTGTGCTGCCAGAAGGGCCCAGGACGGGGGTTGGCAGCATCTAAGTCTACAATTTATCATTGGATTCGTCAGGTTATTACCCAGGCGTACAATTTAGACGGGAAGGAATGCCCAAACTTTGGATCCCCACTGTATGTCTCTGGGTGGTTTATCAGCAGGGGGTTTGGGCGTTAGTGCGCGGTGGACGCGGTCACAAGCAAAATTTGAATCCTCCATTTCTGGTAGAAGTGATTTAAAGAGACGGGTGACAGTGGGAGTGAGATCCGTATAGGATTTTGGTATCCCTCTTAAGCGTAAGTTGTTTAGTCTATTACGATTGTCGAGATCCTCGACATGTGATTGTAGTTGTATGAATGCTGTGTTAAGGGATTTGTGATCTCTGTTCCATATAGGCTAAGCAGAGCTCATCATGCTTCGTTTCCAATCTGTCTGTTCTACCTCCCAGAGAGGAAATTTCCTGTGTGAGGGTATTGGCAGTCTTATGCAGCTCTGATTGGAAATTGGAGATCAATTTTGTGTATATGGCTTCTAAGCTGTGATCCAAATCTGCCTTGTACTCACTGTTTGCAGCAGATACAGGATCCTTAGATGTAGATGCTTGCACGCTGGGTCCTTTGGAGGGGGAGGGGGGGCCAGCGCCATCTTTCTCCATGCTGTATTTCTCCCTATTCCTGAGGAGATAGTGTGTAAGGGATCTTCGCAGGGTCCTGCGTTGTTTTTTATGGGTGGACGACATACGCCCTTGTCTTAGGTAGCAGGGGGTGATGTTTTTAGGGATTGTAAAGAATTATTATGGCCCCTGTGTCCTCCGAAGCCGCAGCTCTGACCGGAGCTCACTGCTCAGCCGTCCATGTCATCCCGTGCCGCGCATGCGCACCCCTGTAAGCTCATCTTTTATACTTTACAAGCCCGCAGAGCGGCGATCAGTGCTGCAGTGTGTCACTCTGACACACCGCATCTCCGATCTTGGTAAAGAGCCTACTGATGTAGGTTCTTTACTATGTAAACAGCTGTGTCTAATCACAGCTGGTCACATAGTAAATAGAAAGGAGCCTTTGGTTGGCTTTCCTCAGTTCGTGCCTGACAGGCCCGAGTAGAGGAGAGCCGATCTGCGGCTCTTCTGACGGGGGGGGGGTCTGTGCTGGTAATCGGAGCATTGATTACCAGTGCAGACTCTTGGGGGTGTGCCACTAGAGCCACCAGGGATGCCCACCCATGACCACCAGGGATGCCCACCATGGCCACCAGGGATGGCAATCAGGGCTCAGGGAGCCTGCCAGTGGTGCCCTCCCCAGCCGTGCTCCCCAGCATTGCCATCAGTGGTGCCCACCAGTGACCATCATTGCCATCTATTAGTGCTGCCCACCAGTGCCCATTATTGCCCACCAGTGCTGCCTATCAGTTCCCATCATTGCCACCTATCAGTGCCCACCAATGCTGCATATCAGTGCCCAACAGTGCCACCCATCAGTGCTGCATATTAGTGCCATCCCATCAGTGCGACCACATCAGTGCCTCCTCATCAGTGCCTGTCAGTGCGGCCTCATCAGTGCAGAAAAAACATATTTATTTACAAAATTTTATAACATAAACAAAAAAACTTTTTTTTTTTTTCAAATTCTTCGGTCTTTTTTTGATTTGTGTAGCAAAAAAGAAAAAAACTTGCGGTGGTCAAATACGCCAATACGGTCAAGAAAGCTCTATTTGTGGGAAAAAAATTACATAAATTTGGTTTAGGTACAGTGTTGCATGACCGCGCAATTGTCATTCAAAATGCAACAGCGCTAAAAGCTGAAAATTGGCCTGGGAAGGAAGGGGGTGTAACTGCCCTGTATTGAAGTGGTTAAGAAGGTGCTACTAACGAAAACTCATTATGTGCATGAAAGACACCTTTCCACAAAATCTTTCTTCCATTCAAACCCACCATCATGGGCAAGACCAAACCGCTGTCAAAGGATGTCAACTGTTGGAGCGATTATTCGCAAATGAAAGAAATACAAAATAACCATCAATCACTCTCAGTCTGGAAGTCAATGCAAGACTTCTCCTCATAGGGTAAGGATGATCATGAGAAAAGTGGGGGATCAGCCCAGAACTACACTGGAGGAGTTTGTAAATGATCTCAAGGCAGTTGGGACCACATTTACCAAAACAACTAACATTTGTATGATGTGTTTAATTCCTGGATATTTGGTTGATATTCTGTGTCTTTCATTTAAAATAACCCTATGATAAAATGTATGGACCCATTATTGTTTTGTAAGTGGGCAAACTTACAAAATCTGCAGGGGATCAAATAATTAATTTACACTTATTGGGATTTTTGTTACCAGACCTGTAGCAGAATACTCTTTGGTCTGAAACTTTTTATTTTTTTTATTTATTTTTTTTCTCTGATATGTTTTCTAACAGAAAATAGAAAAAATATTTTTTCTCTTTCGTTCATTGACGGACACAGCTCCAGAATCTTCTTGATCATTGGGTTATGCTGCCCCCACAGGAGTAAGACACTAGGCAGGAAAAAGGTTTACCACACCTTTGGGGCAGTCCCAGGGGGTTTACTCCCACTTCCTGCTATAAGCATTTAGTTTATTTCTGCCTAGTCAGAAGTAAGGACCTAGTTCCTTGCTGGGATCTCTGGTGCCAGCATTTTTGCCCTTTTTTTAAACTGATATTTTTTCTTTCTTTGTTATTTTCGGTTTCTGTGAGAACTACAATCAACTGCTGGACTGGGCGACAGACTGAATATTATAGATCTTTATGGTCTCCACAGTCCGACCAGCAAGCGTGACCCGACTTCAGCTCCGCGCTAGGTCGGCTGCGACATAGCCCCAATAGACGTGGGCTGGCGGGCGAGTTAAACGTCTCGTGAGGACGCATAGACCTGGTCACGACCTGAGTCGTAGCATACCTCTGGCCTGCAGCACCCCTATTCAGATGGTGCGGTGGTCTGTCTAGAGTGGTGCCCACCCAGTTTCCATGGTGTAGTAAGTAGTGTCCCCCCTTCCACTGGTGGCCATTTGGGGTGGACGTGGGCCCCTCCCAGGGAGTGTCGGACCCCCAGGTTCCCTTCCTTCCCACATAGTGTCCCCCCTGGGGTGGCCATACCTTATGTGTCTGTGTGGAGGTGTTGAGCAGACGATAGGGGCTGGGGGGAGGGGCGCACCGCCTGCTGCTAAAAATGTGGTTTTTGGGGGGATGGTCCTGGTGGGGGCTCCTGCCAGGGCTCCTCCTTACTGTCCTTTCATTTCTGGGGGTTTTCTTTGGGGGTCCCGGGAGCCACGTGTAGCCTCCATTTTGTTGTGTTTGGCTACTGCAGGTATCGGTGGCCATGTTTGTGTAGTCCGGCTTTTTTCTTGTAGTTTTCCATTGATATAAAGCAGCAGGCCATGTTTTTGAAGCCTATGGAGCGGTGATTCGGCGGCAGGCCTCCAGTGTTACTTCCTGGATTTCCTCTCTGATCGCCGTGCAGCCTGGCGTTCTGCTCTATCCTGAGTCGGTGGTGGTGAGTCCCTGTAGGTGCAAAATGCCTCCCTCTTTCAGCGGTGGGGTTTTTTTTTAGCAGTAATTCTTCCCTTTTTGCTACTGGTCCCTAGGTTAACCCATGTAGTCCCTGGAGCATGTCTCACCACCTGACTCCCTCTCAGAGGCTGCAGGGCCCTCTGGGTCCCAGTCTGCTTTGTCTGCTCTGGCGACGGCCCTAGAGTCACTAGTGTCAGGGGTAGATATGGTCCTGCAACACAGGACGAGCAAAAAGCCTCCCCCGCTTTCACCTGTATCCTCTGTCTCCTCAGATTCTGAGGTTGATCTACGGTGTCTGCGTCCATGCACCCTGAGTGCTCTCATAATGAGGATGATTCCTCTTCTACTACGGCCGTGCATGAAAAGGCGCTAGTAGATCCACTGATTGTATCCATGCGGGAAACCGGAGTACGGAGCTGCTGGTCGGAGACGCTGGTACATTTCGGTACCGGCAGATCCTCAAAGACCGCAAAGGTTTTCCTCTTTCCTGCCTATTTTGACAAGATTGGTGCAAATTGGTGCGAGGTTTCCCTAAACGCTCTATCGGGGTGCCTAAGGGTTTTGCTAGAAGGTATCCTTTTAAAGAGTCCCTGTTAAAAAAAAACAGTACCGCCTTTGGTGGATTCTCAGGTTTCCAGGTTAAATAAAGCCACTCTTCTCCCGGTGGAGGATTCTCCATCTTTTAAAGACCCTTTTAAAAAGAGGGCTGAATCTCCTCTCTGGTCCGACGCCTTTTTACCATGGCCGGTTCCATCCTTAGACTGGTGTTTACCATAACTTTGATTTCCCAGACCTTAACGGAATGGGCTAAGCTTTTGCGCCATGATTTGTAAGGGGAACAGATTCCCCCTAATTTTGCGGAGCTGGCAGACCAGTTGGTCCAGGGGTTGCAGTTCATCTGTGATGCCTCTTTGGATGAGGCTCCCTTAGTTTGCAGGGTATCTGTAACAGAAGTGATACTTCGGCACATGATATGGCTCAAATACTGGTCTGCGGACCAGGCTTCCAAGAAGGTCTTGTCTGATCTCCCTTTTCTAGGAGATTGCCTGTTCGGAGCTTCCATTCATGAGATCATTGGGGGGCTTACAGGGGGGAAGAGTACTCTTCTCCCGCAGGCTACCAGGAGCAAGGAGTTTCTTCACAAGCGTGGCCCTTTCTTCTCGGCTCACAAGCGACCCTTTCATTCCTCAGGGTCTCAAGAAAAGGGATCATCGAAACCAGTTTGAACCCCCTCAGGGGGCACCAAAAGTGTTCTAGCGGAAGTAGCTGGCATTCTAAGGAGGGCGGAACATTTCGTTCCAACGTTCTCGGCTGTGCATATTCCAGGGGTGGACAAAATTGGAAGGCGGATTACCTCAGTTGACAGGCCTTGGACCAAGAAGAATGGTCACTTCATCCGGATGTGCTTCATGAGCTGTGTTTCCAGTGGGGAACTCCCAAGGTGGATCTGTTGGCCTCTCCTCTCAACAGAAAGGTGCAGAGATTCGTGGCAAGGTGTCAGGATCCTCTAGCCGATGCCATGGACGCACTGGTGGCCCCTTGGGGGCAATACTGTCTGATATACGCTTTTCCCCCTCTCAAACTTCTGCCGAGACTTTTGCGAAGGATCAAGGCAGAAGGAATTATGGTCATTCTGGTGGCCCCAGACTGGTCTCGCTGGTCTTGGTACGCCGACCTGATACGGCTTGGCAACTCCCTCTCAGGGAAGACCTGTTGGGCCAAGGGCCGATCTTCCATCCTGCTTAACAGTCGCTGGCTTTAATTGGCTTGGCTGTTGAAAGCCAGGTGCTGAAGGATAGGGGGATGTCTGACTCAGTGATTACCATGCTGTTAAAAGCTAGGAAATCTACCTCTAGGAAAATTGACCATCGCTTCCGGAAGTCATACATTGCGTGATGTGAGTCTCTGGGGGTTTCTCCCTGTTCCTTTTTGGTGGCTCGAATTTTGGTGTTCCTCCAAAGAGTTGTGGAACAGCGCCTGGCCTTGGGTACCATCAAGGGCCAGGTTTCAGGCTTTGCGATTTTCTTTCAATGTCCTTTGGCTACGCATTCCTTGGTTCGCACTTTTGTTCAGGGGGTTTGCCACTTGTCTTCGCCGTTGCCTTCGTGGAACCTCAGTTTGGTGCTGTCCGGGCTTCAGTAACCACCTTTTGAAAATATTTGCGAGATTTCTCTGCTTACATTGTCCCAAAAGGTAGCTTTTTTGGTGCCGATTACTTCCGCATGCAGGGTGTTCGAGCTTTGTCTTGTCGTTCACCTTATTTGGTGGTTCACAGAGATATATTGGTACTTCGCCCTTGTCACTCGTTCCTTCCTAAGGTCATCTCTGGTTTCCATCTAAATGAAGACATTGTGTTGCCTTCCCATCCTAAGGAGATTGCCTTGCATTCTCTGGATGTGGTTCGGGCGATCAGGGTGTACCTGGCGGCAACTGAGTCATTTAGGAAATCAGACTCCCTTTTTGTCCTTATGGATGGACCTCGCAAGGGGTTGGCTGTTTCTGCTGCGACCATTTCCAGATCAGACAAACAGTAGTGCAGGCCTATTCAATCAAGGGTCAGGTTCCTCCTTTCCCTGTAGGCGCGTTCTACATGGGCGCTTTGTGCCTCCTAGGCCTTCAGCCATCAGGTGTCAGTGATGCAGGTTTGCAAGGCAGCCACTTCGGTCATCTGTGCACACTTTCACAAAATTTTACAAAGTAGATGTGTTGGCTTTTGGCCACAAAGTTTTGTAGGCTGCTATTTTAGAGGACTTGGTCATCTTGTTTTCAGGTGAGCTCCAGCTGTTCCTGGTTGAGCTTTATGTTACCTGGTTGGCTAGGTTTAGCCTTGGGAATTTTCTTCTGCTGTGTTTTTTTTCCCACCCCTCATGTTTGACTGTGCTTTGGGAAGTCCCAATGGTCAAGAAGATTCTGGAGCGGTGTCTGTCAATGAACGAAAGAGAAAATTGTATTTTTGTCTTACCGTAAAATCATTTTCTCTGATGTTTGACGGACACAGCACCCACCCCTCTATTGAGTTGGGAGTTATTTTTTTCTTCTGACACTGCTTGCAACAAAACTGAATGCATATAGCAGGAAGTGGGAGTTTTTACCCCCTGGGACTGCCCCATAGGTGTGGTAAAGCTTTTTCCTGCCTAGTGTCCTACTCCTGTAGGGGGCAGCATAACCCAATGGTCAAGAAGATTTTGGAGCTGTCTGTCAATGAACATCAGAGAAAAGGATTTTATAGTAAGACAAAATTCCAATTTCTTTTTTTTAAACATTTTTTGTCTTTTTTCATTTTATATAATAAAAAACCCAGTGGTGATCAAATATAACCAAATGAAAGGTATATTTGTGTCGAAAAAAAATTATAAAAATTCCAGGCAGGTACAGTGTTGCATAACAGCACAATTGCCCGTTAAAGTAGCCCAGTGCTAAATAGGAAAAAATGTCCTGGTCATGAAGGGGGTAAAATCTTCCCAAAACTTGAGCTTGCTTTTTTCCTGGACAGATGATCAATTAGGGATCAAACTTGAGATAAGCACACATGAATTTAATCTTCAACTGTAATTAGAGGGGGATCAGCAGGTCAGATAATTTTGGGGTGACCGGGTTGGAGCCCAGGAAGGGACACAAGTTCAAAGCACAGACGGTTCACCAGGGCACAGCAAAGGGAATCTGTAGTAGTGTCTATTTTGCTCCCTATGCAGAGATGCATAGTGTAGGAAAGCTACTGTTAAATGTCTATTCTGGCACGCTTATCCCCACCGGTCCTCTTCTCTCATCCATCCCAGGTGGTGGTACATACAAGTGCCCTCTGATGTTGAAAGGCAGTAAGCATGATGTCTCTTTTATCTGCTGCGTTAAAAATTCTTTGGCCGACCACTGTGTCTACTGTCCTCAACGTTGCACCTTTCTTTGTGCTTCTTCAGAAGAGCTTAAAAACAGCACATCTTAAAACCCAAGTCTGCTTTGAAATCTTTTCCTTGGAGATACCTTGCTGATGCAGTAAAACTACCTTGTGTCTTGTTACTGTGCTCAGTCTTGCCATGGTGTATGACTCGTGACATGAAATTATCTTCCACAACTGTATTAGCAGAGTTTGGTTGTTTCTGCCCCAGTTTTATGCCTCCTACACAGCTGTTTTTTTTTCTTTTTTGTTAACGACTATATTTCAACTTGCATATGAATTTAAAAACCATTTCCATCTGCTTGATGTAATTGATTTATCATATTCCTGATTCTAATCCTACAAAATCCCAAAGGGTAGTCACACCAAATATTGATTTGATGTATATTTTTCTTCTGTTCTCTCACATTGCATTTTGTAAATTGATAAAAATAAACAATTAAAACATATTTTTTTTAAAAGCATTTTTACTATTTACTGCATTTCTTTTCACCTGCCTAAAGATTTGTAGAGTACTGTATATAGAAAGCAGTTATTTTTATATTGTATAGTTCACAGATTCACAGCACAAAATTCTCTCTTTTTTTTGGTCACTACTGTGCATGCATGACACTGAATTATGTGTCTGGTCCAAAACATGAAAAAGTAATTTACGTATTTAAGGATTCTACACTTTTGTGTATTTGCATGTCTTTTTTTAATGGTTGCAAAACAAAAAGACTAGAAAATAAAATAAACAAATGCATGTGGATGTAACAGTCCACACTATTTACATACCTCACAAGGCATCACCCCGGTATAATTTTTTTATTTTCAGCTAGCAATTCCCTACATTCTAAAAGCCATCCTAGCAGCTCATTGTTTTTTTTTTTTTTTTATCTCATGCTTTCCAGGGTAGTGGAGATACCTGGAGTCTTATTGACCCCCATATCTCTCCATAAAGAGGACCTGTCATGCCTTATTTCTATCATATGTAGAAGCAAATGCATATGTAGGTCGTGCCCACATATGTAAACGGTGTTTGCACCACATGTGGGGTATTGCTGCAAACGTCCGAGCAATAGCAGTAATTCTAGCACTAGACTTCCTCTGTAAAGCTAAACTAAAAAAGGGTCGTTACTTGAGATTATTAAGTACTGTAGTTTGGCACTATTCCACGAGAGTGCTCAGTTTTAAAGGGTGACATATTAGGCATCTGTTTATTCGGCATAACATCGTTTTTTATATACAGTTGTATTCAAAATTATTCAACCCCCCCAATGCTGTAAAGGGTTTTAGAGAATTTAGTGTACATTTGTAATTGTATTCAGAATGAAATACTACAAGGACTTCTTAAAGAACCATATGCAACTAAAATGACATAAATTGGTTTTGTAATACAGTAGTAAATGTTTCTTTTGTGAATTCTTCATTGACACAATTATTCAACCCCTTAAAGACTACCACTCAGAAGAACAGAGGTTCATTGAAGTGTTTTCAATCAGGTATTGAAAACACCTCCGGATGTCAGGGAGCAGCAATAACGCCTAATAAGCACCAATTAGGCAGCTTTAAAATGACTGTGATACTCAGCTCCTTCTAGACATTTACTGGCGTGGTTACAAACATGGTGAAGTCAACAGAATGGTCCAGGAAGACAAGAGAAGAGGTGATTACTCTTCACAGGAAGGGCAATGGCTATAAGAAGATTGCAAAGATGTTAAACATACCAAGAGACACCATAGGAAGCGTCATTTGCAAATTCAAGGCAAAGGGCACTGTTGAAGCGCTACCTGGTCGTTGCAGAAAGAAGATGCTGACTTCGACTGCTGTGCGCTACCTGAAGCGTAGAGTGGAGAAAAGTCCCCATGTGACTGCTGAGGAACTGAGAAAAGATTTGTCAGATGTGGGTACTGAAGTTTCTGCTCAGACAATACGGCGCACACTGCGTAATGAAGGCCTCCATGCCAGAACTCCCAGGCGCACCCCCTTGCTGTCTCCAAAGAATAACAAGAGTCGACTGCAGTATGCCAAAAGTCATGTGGACAAACCACAGAAGTTTTGGGATAGTGTTCTGTAGAACTGTTTGGGCCCATGGATCAACGCTATGTTTGGAGGAGGAAGAACAAGGCCTATGAAGAGAAGAACACCTTGCCTACTGTGAAGCATGGCGGGGGGTCAATCATGCTTTGGGGCTGTTTTGCTTCTGCAGGTACAGGGAAGCTTCAGCGTGTGCAAGGTACCATGAATTCTCTTCAGTACCAGGAGATATTGGATGACAATGTGATGTAGTCCGTCACAAACCTGTGATGTCATCCGTCACAATGATCCCAAGCATACCTCCAAGTCCACTATAGGCATGGTTGCAGATTAAAGGCTGGAACATTTTGGAGTGGCCATCACAGTCACCAGACTTAAATCCGATTGAGAACCTCTGGTGGGACTTAAAGAAAGCAGTTGCAGTGCACAAGCCTAAGAATGTGACTGAACTGGAGGCTTTTGCCCATGACGAATAGGCGAAGATACCCGTAGATCGCTGCAAGACACTTGTGTCAAGCTATGCTTCACATTTAAAAGCTGATATAACTGTAAAAGGATGTTGTACTAAGTACTAAGATTGAATGTCACTTGGGGGTTGAATAAAACTGATAATGATGTGAACACAGAAAAGACATTTGTGGTTATTTCATTATAAATGTTATATTTGTCTGACCTACACGTGCCTCTTTGATTTAATTGTAAGCAGGATGACTGAATGATCAAAATCAATGTCAAACTGGCCAAAACAATCAATTTCAGAGGGGGTTGAATAATTTTGAATAGAACTGTAGTACAAAAAAGGGGTTATATATTGTGTTTTTTTGCATTAAAATTCATTAAAGTATATTTTTTCCAAAAAAATTGCATTTGAAAAATCACTGCGCAAATACCATGTGACATAAACTACAATGATCCCCATTTGATTCTGTGGGGAAAAATATCATGTTTGGGGGTTCTAAATAATTTTCTAGCAAAAAAAAAAGAAAAATACAGATTTTTACATGTAGGCTAGAAATGTCAGAATTGGTTGGGGTGGGAACTGGTTAGAAAATTGATTTACATATCCGATTTACAATAGACAATGCAACACATCTTGTGAAAATTCTATAAAAATTCAATGGGGGAATGGTGGCCCTTATCCTAGGCCCAGTCCTAATCCTAGTCTTTCTCTGGGTAGAGTACTTTGATCAGGTTAGGAAATGGAGGCCAAAGCCCTATTTCTTTAGGGTCAGGAACAGGTAATACCATAAAAACATATTGAAGGCTTTTTTGATATCTAGAGAGAGGAATGTTATCCAAATGCCAATAAGGTTCTCTCAATTGCCTCTCTAGTGTGAGTCTCCCTGTCGAATTACCGTATATTCTCGAGTAAAAGCCGAGTTTTTCAGCACATTTTTTTATGCTAAAAACATCCCCTCTCGGCTTATACTCGAGTCATGAAAAAAAAAATGTCTCTAGCCGGCCCGACGTGCCCCTGAGGCGCCTTGGATTTAAAAAGGGCGATGCTCGGCGCCTACATGTCACTGCACATGCGCCGCCACCGCTCGGGAAAGGCTGTACACGTTCGGCCATTCCTGGGAATAGCCAAACGTATACAAGCTTTCCCGAGCAGCGGTGGCGCATGCACGGTGACGTGTTGGCGCCAGGCGGTCCCATTTTTAAATCCAAGGCGCCTCAGGAACAGGTAAGTGAGACTCCTCCACAGCCGCACTACCTGCCATTATGCGGGGCTGCAGGCATACTACAAGAGATGCAGTGATGCTGGCATGGTACACCTGTACCATGCCCGCAGCACTGCATCTCCTGTAGTATGCCCGCAGCCCTGCATTCTCCTGTACCATTTACCATGCCCACAGCCCTGCATTCTCCTGTACCATTACCATGCCCACAGCCCTGCATTCTCCTGTATCATAACCATGCCCACAGCCCTGCATTCTCCTGTACCATTACTATGCCCACAGCCCTGCATTCTCCTGTACCATGCCCGCAGTTCTGCATTCTCCTGTACCATGCCCACAGCCCTGCATTCTCCTGTACTATGCTCAAAGCCCTGCATTCTCCTGTACCATGCCCACAGTCCGGCATTCTCCTGTACATTGCCCACAGCCCGGCATTCTCCTGTACAATGCCCACAGCCCGGCATTCTCCTGTACAATGCCCACAGCCCGGCATTCTCCTGTACAATGCCCACAGCCCGGCATTCTCCTGTACCATGCCCACAGCCCTGCATTCTCATGTACCATGCCCGCAGCCCTGCATTCTCCTGCACCATGCCCGCAGCCCTGCATTCTCCTGAACATGCCCACCGCACTGCATTCTCCTGTACCATGCCCGCCCACAGCCCTGCATCTCCTGTACCATGCCCACAGCCCTGCATTCTCCTGTACCATGCCCGCAGCCCCTGTTTTGGGTCTCGTGGTGGTCCAGTTGGGTCCAGTAACTGCTGCATTTCCCACCCTAGGTTTATACTCAAGTCAATCATTTTTCCCATTTTTTTGGGTTAAAACTAGGGGCCTCGGCTAATATATTCGGGTCGGCTTATATTCGAGTATATACGGTAATCCAATATGCTAAGTAAACAAGATTTGGGATCCAGGGGTAAAGAAACTTGGTAGACCCTGTTGAGAGTGTCCACTACCCGTACCCAATATGTGTATGATTTTGGGCACCTCTACAATAGATGAATCAGATCTCTGCAATCTCGCTTGCATTTAGAGCAGGGCTTCCCAAACTTTTTTGGGCCGAGTCCCACTTCTGAATACAGTTATTTTTCGGGACCCGCTTGTAATTGAATATTGTAAAGTGCTACAGAATTTATTTGCGCTATATAAATGCAAATAATAATGATGCATATTTTAAAGGGGGGGGGGTGTTAAATTAAAAATATAAATTTACTACTTTTCAATTTATTATTGAATAACTTGCCAATAACAGAAACCTGTGGCATATAAACGGAGTTGTGAGTAATCAGCACCCTCATAGACAGTATAAGGAAGGCAGAGGACAGAAATCAACCACCCCAGGACCGTGATCAGCAGGCTATATGGCACTCATCCTCCTTCCTCTCCCAGTGGTCCACAGTGAAGGTGAAGCCACTGTTTGCCCTCTCCAGGGCCCAGCACACCTCACCCAGAGTTTTCATGATGAGGAGCTCTATGCTGGTCTTGGTGTCCTGGCTCTTCTCCTTCAGATCTTCTACTGGGGTCACAGAAGTTGCTATGAACTCCTGACACCGCCGGGCTATCTGGTCCTCCTATGACACCGAAGCTGCCGTCTCTGCCCGCTATAGCTGAGAGTATCCCGCTGCTAGTCTAGCTGCCACCAGCAGGACTGAGGAGCTGGCTCTGCACCCCATCAACTGCATGTAGTAAAAATACATGATAGATGATGGTAGGTTCAATTTCCCACTTTACTCTTCAAAAGGTAAAAGTACGTTTCTAAAGATTTGGCGAAGATACACCACTCCATACCCCTTCCACTTAGCACCATGCTGCAACTTGGCCAACTGCAAATAAGTTTCATTCAGCCAAATAGGGCTATATTCTGTGAATCCTGTCACCCCCTGGAAATATTTAGCTTTATTCCATATTTTCTGGATGAGGTTGTACATTGAAAACAATTTATGCGGTTTACTAAATGCCTGAGCCTCCAGAGCCAAAGGAATCTATTCCTTTCGTAACGTGTGCAACATCACATATGGCGACGAGCAACCAGTGGTAACAACTTGCCCGCCCTCCCCTTGCATCATCTCAATGAGGTTTTGCAATTGGGCTGATGAATAGTAGAACAAGGGGTTTGGTAAAGCCAATCCACTACAGTCCTTAGGACACTGCAAATGCTCAAGTTTTATTCTAGTACGGCTTTTCCATATTAAAGTACAGAAAATAGAGTTAATAATTCTAAATGTTTTTAAAGGGATCATCAGTGGGGAATTATGGAGGAAATAATGTAATTGGGGCATGAGAATAATTTTGATTAAGTTTACTTTCCCCGCCACTGATAGATGAAGACAATTCAATGCTTTAATACGATCTCGGAAATGTTGCAAAAGCAGAGAGATGTTAAGAGGGTTATAGACCCTAATATTGGGTGTTACTTGGACACCTAAATATTTAAAAGAGAACTTGACTGGAATAGGGCTATACAGGTCCCCCCTTACTTATACCTACTTCATCCATCACCATCAGGAACGATCTTGACCAATTACATTTAAGTCCTGAGTAGTTCCCAAACTCCGTGATTGTGGCCATAGTCTCCCTCACAGAAGCATCCATGTCCCCTAGCAGTATCATCATGTCATCCGCATACAACCTCACTTTTTCCTGCCTGACACCGTAGCAGAAACCAGTGAGGGTCGAGTGGTCTCTAATCCTATATAGAATTTGAAATATAAGGCACATATATCTCTTGTGCAATCATGTTAATATTTGATCGGTTTATCGCTGTTTGCGGTCTCCAATTCCGGGTTTAGCTCCGGATGTTGACATTCAAAGGTCACACATCCTGTTCCGGGTCGTTGGTCTCCTTCCTGTTGATGGTTTGGGATGACCCCTTCCTGCTGGCTCCGGATTGGACGCAGCGAGTTCCGCCCTGTCTCACCCAGCATATAAGGAAAGACGTTCTGCCATAGGCCACACCCCCTGACGAAGTCACGTGTTGACGAAACCGGTCGGAGGAGGAGCCTGCGGTTCGTCGTGCTGAGGCCAGCAAGGAGACACGGCGGCCATTTTATTGGTTGGAAACAAAGGTTCTGAGAGTATAGCTCCGAGACATGCTGTGATTTCTTCATGCAAACGTGAGTTGCCACTCTGCTTTTACTGAATAAACCTGTGAACGTACTTCACTATTGGAGTTGTCCCTCTTTTCCTTATGTTCACTTGTTCCGGTCGGAGCTGCTGAGGGAACACTGGGAATCGATACATGTCAATCTGGGCACTGATTTGATCACACAGGCTGTCTTTGATCCTTGTAATGGGGGTCATTGCAATTTGGTAAGAGGCCATTTATTATCTTGGTGGCGGTTCCTGCACTCGGGGCTTTTTCCAAGTTTGAAGTGGTGGACAGTTTCCCTTCTTTATTAGAACACTCTCTGATGAACTTTTGTTTACTGCACTTTTGTATTTGATCCATTTGAACATTTGTATGGACTGTGGATTCAATTGTGTTAGCGCTGCACCAATCCCATTCTATATTGCTATTTAGATCTGGTATTTCTGATTCTAGATCAGGTGCTGGCTGCTTTCATTTGGTCTGTTGACTTTTTATTCATGTATGTTTTTATCTTTACATTTTAGCGCAGCAATATCCCCTTTTTTATAATGTCTCTAATCCTGATTGCCAATGGCTCAATAGCTAGAGCAAATAGCAAGGGCAACAATGGGCACCCCTGTCTCATGCCTCTCCCCAGGTTAAAGTGAAAGTACTATATTAGATGTCCTCCTGCATAGTCTGACGTGTACATCCTCTTGACAAAGTCTATGTGATGAAACACATCGAGGAAGTGGCATCAAACGTTGGAACCGGAACCTGAAAGTTCGGTACCTTCCATATTTGTACTGATTGTTCTAATTTATTTTCGCTATGCAATGGGCCTTTTGCCTGGTTCTGAGATCTGAAGAAATTATCAATGAAATTGGAGGGAGCCTCTTGGAAGGACAGAGACACTTTGTAGCCTTTCTACATGCACATCCTGAGGAATTTACCACCAGAAAATAGTCATAAGTTTATTGAATCTTCTATAAAGTTTCTAAAAGATAATGAATTCTGCTGTTTCTCTCTTGTAGGCAAGACTGCTATACACTGCTGTTGTAATTGGTATATATGTTATATGTGTTGTGATGCTTTGAATTCAAAAACCTAGAAGTCCTGAGAAGTCTTAATAATTATCAATGCATGCATAATAATTATTAGTATCTTGTGTATAATATCTCTGGTGTCTGTTATGCAGTTATAACACACAATACCAACTGCTCAGGAAACTAGGAAAAAAGTCAAAATGTATGTAAAGTTTCTATTGCCTTCATATCACAATAAAAGTCTTATTTTTCTTGTTAGACGTAGAAATTGGTCTGGATGCAGATGGGATTGTTTTATCCAAATATAATTTTAAGAAATCTTCAAAAAGGTCAGCATGATTTAACTCTTATGTCTGTAGCAATAAATTTATTTTATTTAGCTTTCAAATGTGTGTTAATGTTTTAGAAACGTGTGTGTGTGTGTGTAAATGTAAATATATATATATATATATATATATATATATATATATATATATATATATATATATATATATATATATACATATATGTACATATATGTATAGAGGGTATTCATATTTGCTCATTACACACTTTTGTCCCATGCTGTGTTGCACTATGCAGCTCCTAATATGTCTAGGATTTGCTGAAAACCATGGAATTGTTGCCGGTGACCGAGATCTTTTTTAACAGTCGTTAAGTGATTGTAAACAGGTAAACAGCAGTGTTGCCAACCACCCGTATATTTACAGGCAGCCCGTAAAAACAGGGCACTTTTCTCCCTGCCCGTAAATGCCCGTAGCAGGAGAAAAGTGCCCGTGCAAAATGGCTGCAATTGGCTTGGTTCGGAACTGCCAGAGGCGACCCGATCCTTTCCTGTATTCGGTCGGCCCTGGCCGGGGGACGGGTCTGGCTGCTGGCAGATGCTGTGCGGTACAAGGTGCCGCGAGTGATGAATGTCATGGCGCATTTCCCGCCACACCGCTGCCAGCCTCTAACAAAACCAGGAGCCAAGCTGAGCAGGCGGAATTTGAAGTCTCATGGTAGAGTGAGACTGTGCTGCAGAATGGACGGCATCCATCCGCAATCACAGAGGGAGTCGCGGACACCAGCTCAGGCACAGGTCGGTCAGATAAAGACAATGCCTTTGCAGTTCAGATTGAAATTTACATTAACCCAGGTCCATCTACACAAGATAAATCTGTGATTTTACTAAAAAGAATGTTCGCTCTGGCAAAGACAAATGTCAGAGCTGAAGACAATTTGTTGTATTAGAAAGTAGCTTTTTAATAGCTACAATGTAAAACCATTTTTCAGCAAACATTAGGCTTTTAAATTAAAGTCCTTCTCTGGGCGAAATTAAACCATCCTCCCAAATGCTCCTTTCCACTCAAACTTTTTTTTTTTAATTACCTAAATCCAATGCCATATATCCCTCACTGGTGCCTTTACCAGGAGTGAAGACCAGCAACCCAGCATTGCTGTCTGTGTGCAGGCCAGCTAGACCACTTGCAATACTGTTTTTCTCAGTGAATAGGTACCCCCCCCCCCTTCTGGATCACCCTTGTAATCCAGTACTGCATTCTATCTGTGCCCAGGCCACCTAGACCACTTGCAGTATGTTTTTTTACTTTCAAGAAAATAGGTGCAGGTACCCCCCCCCCCCAGGCCACGTTAACTAGCAGGTGATTGGTTGCTAGGAAGCTGGGCTATCCTAGCAACCAATCACCAGCTTGTTCATGTGAAAAGTAATTCTGGCAGCTGCGACCCTCCATTCAGTACTGTGCAGTGTTGCCAACTGTCCATATTTTTACTGGCAGTAAACAATATGTCTGTTACGCTCGGCTTGGAACTGCGCATGCACATTTCCCTTCCATAGCCAGGTGAGACCATCTGAGTGCCTGCTACAGTGTGTTCGGGAGGGGGCAGGCCTGGTGGTGGGGGTGCCTGAGTGCGTCATGGTGCAAGGGAGCCAAGCAGAGCGGCCAGAGCCTCGTGTGCAGGTCGGTGGGATGGGAGAAAGGCAAGCCGGGAGCAGGACTGTCAGTGCTGTTTAGACTGGAGTGGACTGAAGGGACCACCTGGAATTGAGAGTAACTGCACACTGCAGTCAGTGTCACTGAGAGTAAATTTCATGTGTGTGTGTCTCATTCTAATTTCTTGCCCCCCTAAGTCCTGCCCCTGAGCTACTTTACTTACTATATTGAAAATAAAATAATATGTTTTTTGCCTTAATATCCATCTTAATTCACATTGCTAATTGCATATTTTACTTATTTGTAGCCTAAATTTTGAAATTTGGACATAAAACTGTAATTTTTTTTACATTTTGAAAATGCCAGTAAAAATCTTGGCTGTGCCAGTAAATTTTGGGTGTCGTGCCAGTATATTTCAATCTGGTAGGTTGGTAACACTGGTAAACAGTCACCTTGTAAAACAATCCATTCTGTTTTCAATACAAATGAAAGGCAAAATTATACATACCTTTTTTTTCCCCATTTTTTATAAGTCACATAATCACATTCCCTCTGTTCTCAGCTAGGTAAGAGCAGGGGGGGGGGGGGGGGAAACAGTACACTGAGCTTCTCAGTAAGTACGTACCTGTGCAAGGGAGGCTGAGTTCCCATCATAGCTAGAGAACTGACAACAGTGTGTTTTCATGGTCTCCTGCTTAGTGTGGTCAGTTTTCAATAGTAAAACAGAGGGGTTGGCAGGAACACCAGGGATTTCACACAAAGGATTCAATACAAAGAGAACAGGAGACTTTTTCCTACATGTACATGGTACAGCAGGCACATATCAGGAATATGAAATGTTGGGGTAAAAAAACACTTTAACCACTTAAGCCCCGGAGGATTTGGCTGCTAAACAACCAGGGGGTATTTTGCGATTCGGCACTGCGTGACTTTAACGGACAATTGCGCGGTCATGCGACGCTGTACCTAAACGAATTTGACGTCCTTTTTTTCCCACAAACAGAGCTTTCTTTTGGTGGTATTTGATCACCTGTGCGCTTTTTACTTTTTGCGCTATAAACAAAAAAAGAGCGTAAATTTTGTAAAAATAACAATATTTTTCACATTTTTTTATATGAAATTCCCCCCCAAAAAAATGTAAAAATCAAAATTTTCGGCCAATTTGTTCTATGCTACATATGTTTGGTAAAAAAAAATCGCAAAAAGCGTATTTTTATTGGTTTGCGCAAAAGTTATCGCGTTTACTAACAAAGGGAAAGATTTTTGTCATTTTTGTTTTTTTTTTTAACGCGTAATGGCGGCGATCTGCAATTTTTTTTTGCGGTACTGCGACATTGTGGCGGACAGATCGGACCCTTGACTGACATTTTTGACACTTTTGGGGTTACCAGTGACATTTCTACAGTAATCAGTGCTATACATATGCACTGTTACTGTAAAAATACACTGGTAGTGAAGGGGTTAACTTTATTTGAGAGGGAGGGGCTGTGTGTGTCCCTAGGGGCGTGATTCTTACTGTGATTGGCTGTGGCTTGAGGTGTAAGGACACTGATCAACGGTTCTACATAGTAGAACCGTGTGATCAGTGTCTTTACACTGAGGAGAATGACAGGCAGCTTGTTTACACAAGCCGCCTGACTTTCTCCCTCTCCCCCGACGATCGCCGAGTGACCGGCGGACATCGGGTCCGCCGGTCACACGCGCGGGGGGGTCCGTGACCGCGCGGGAGCGCGCTCGCTCCCCAGACCCTCCCAGGCTAGTGACGTTAATTAACGTCACTCTGCCTGGCCGGGGCTGACCGCCGCAGTAAATTTACTTGCGGTGGTCGGCAAGCGGTTAAGTGGCGCAGCACATCTTTTTTTAAGGTTGTCTATAGTTTACTGTAAAGGATTCTAAGGTTTCCACATTTGCACATGGTCGCACGTGAATATTTTTGTTATTATATTAAAATTAAAGATATATAGGTTCACCATTAGAGGGAGATGAATGGATTCATTACGCGTGTATTTAAAAAGGAGCTTCACCCTGTAAACAAAAATGTAAACATCAGTATCTACAAATACCGTAGCTGCTGACTTTTAAAAAACACACACTTATCTGTCCCAGGATCAAGCGATGTCCTCACCCGACCAGGCACTTTGCCAGTCTTCAGGTCTAAGTACCAGTATCTTAACTGTGGGTAACCAACTGTGACTCCTTGCGGCTTCACAGTTGGCTGCCCACTCCGCATGCACGAGCAACTCTGCGCCTCATAAATTGCCCGGCAGTCTCCTGGGGCATGTGATGTATCCCAAGAGACTGCAGGGTAAGGTAGCAAACTTTTGTACAATCCGGTACCCGCCCCCCAAAAAGAAAATTCCAATTATTAGAAAGGAGGAAAATCAGAAAATGTCCCACAAATATATGTTGACTCTACCAATGGAGTCCACCTAATACAGCTTCCTGTGTTGATGTAGCAACAATCCTGCACTGCTCCTGAATTTTGAGCAGCATTGCCACTCATGTAGGCATTTCTGTCTTTAATCTTGAAACATGCTTGTTGTAATGCAGGGACCCCCTCTTTGTTACTTACATTCAAGTATGCCTGATTTAATTAATATTAGATCTAAGTCGTTTCTCATAGCTATTCATCCATCAAATGACTGTCGGTCTTGCAAGACTGACCGCAGTGGCTGATGTTGGCAGTACTGAGTTTGGTAGTTAGTGAGCTATGGTTTTCAATTTGACTCTTAAGTGTCAAGTTGTGGACAAGGCTCTGGTCACTATGCATGTGAAGCATTTCCTAGCACCCCCCAATCGTTCTGTCAACAGGGAGCTAGATGCGTGATGATGTTATGAGCAAGCGAGAGATAAGTATGTGAAGATCTAAGTGAGTTTTGGGTATGGCCTGCACCTCCTGGATTAGCGTTGTTCTCAAAAGTGTGATGGTGGCTGCTTCAGGGTATCACAGGAATGGAGCCTTACTTACATTTTGCTATGTCTTACCTGGTAGAAGGCATACAAGAATGCCATAGTAAGTGTATATGCAGTATTTACAATATGAAAATGTGTCTGTAACTGCTACAAAATTATGCATATGCTAGTGAAGTCTAAAAGCTTAATGAGTTGTTTGGCATGGAGCCAAAAACAGACCGCTTAGCCACAATTTTGCAGTTTTTTTAGGCACCCTTTTATAAATATACACAAGATTGGTAACTATAGCAAGTATGGATATATTCTTGCCAGTTATTTTCTGATATACACATACTTATTGTTTGTTACCGGACTTCCAAAGTACTGAAGATCTGAAAAGGATCACATCCCTTTAAAAATCATCCACAATGAGAGCTTTCATATTTTGATCCTATCACATTACCTTTAATAACATTTACAATGCTTTTATCATAGTTAAAGCGTCCTAATCCCAAAAGCAAACATTTATTATAGTTTACCAATTCTCAGTTTTCTTTATTAGGATTTCTTTCTTTTATTTTCACCTGGTGATCTTGTGAGTAAAGTCTGTTCTGCGAAAGTAGAACAGTTGAAACAAGCCATTTTAACACTGACAGGGGTGGGTCAGCTTTTATTTATGTTAAAGGACAAGTCCACTTTAAAAAAAAAAAAAAAAAACAATAAATGCAAATTTTTTGCAGGAAAAAAAAACATGTATTTATTATTTTTTGTTGCAGGAGCCTTGAAAGCGTTGCACCAGCGATCAGCAGATTGCTGATGCCATGCAGGTCTCCTGCACACTAAGTGTATCGGCTTACCCGTACATCCTGATGGTCCCTGGCAGTCTCTATGATTCTTGGAGACCCGGGCGCAACGTTATGACCACACGTCCGGCCTGGCAGTTGTAAATGCTGCTGTGATCTTGGCTGGAAATCCTAGATCATTTTTTTTTCTTGATCACAGGCTTTCGAACCTAGAGGAGAGATCTGGGGTCTTATTGACCCTATATCTCTCCATAAAGAGGACCTGTGATGCACTATTCCTATTATAGGAATAAAAGTGATCAAAAAAAAAAAATTAAAGGGAAAGTGTAAAAAAATAAAATAATAATAATATTTTTTTTTAAAGTGCCCCTTTCCCCGCGTGTTCACACGCAGTATGAACGAATACGTTTCTTTTGCGCCCACGTATGTAAACTGCGTTTAATCCACACATGTGAGGTATCGCTGCAAACATTGGAGCGAGAGAAATAATTCTAGCCCAAGACTTCCTCTGTAACCTGTAAAAAAATTTTAAAGCCTTACCTATGGAGGTTTTTAGGTACCGGAATTTGGCGCCATTCCATGCCATTTTAAAGCATGGCATGTTAGGTATCTATTTACTCGGCCTAACTTCATCTCTCACATTATACAACAAAAATTAGGCTAACTTTAGTGTTCTTTTAATTCATGAAATTTTTTTTCCCAAAAAAAAAAAAAAACCGCGCTTCAAAAATTGCTGATACCGTGTGACACGCAAATACCATGTGACATAAGAAGTTGCAATGACTGCAATTTTATTTCCTAGGGTCTCTGCTAAAAAAAAATATATATATATATATATATATATATATATATATATATATATATATATATATATATATATATATATATATATAATGCTTGGGGGTTTTAAGTAGTTTTCGAGCATCAAAATTAGGATTTTTACATGTAGGAGCAAAGTGACAGAATTGACCCGGTATGGAAGTGGTTAAAGGAAAAGTCCACCTTTGAGAACATGTTTTTAGGGTGGAACACGTAACATGTTTCATGTGACAATGAATATACTGATTACAATGAGCGCAATTAATATATACTCTTGATCAACAGAATACAATGAGTGATGCACAGCCAAACACTGTAAAGTAAATACAATGAGTGATGCACAGCCAAACACTGTAAAGTGAATACAATGAGTGATGCACAGCCAAACACTGTAAAGTGATCCCACAGCACCAAAGTAATAAAATTAAGTAAAAATCAGTGTGGCGCAACACCTTAATACATATTTCTCGTTCGTTTATTAATGGACACAGCTCTCCATATTCAGAACCATAGGGTTATATTGCCCCCTACAGGAATAGGACACTAGGCAGAGAAAAGACTTGGCTACGCCTATGGACATTCCTAGGTAGTATACATCCTCCTCTCTGCTATAGGCCTTCAGTTTTTTCTGCCTAGTCAGGAGTAGGGACCTAGTTCTCTGCTGGGATCTTTGGTCCTGGCATTTTTCCTTTTTACATGGCATTTTTTATCCTGTTTTTTTTTGTAAGATCTGCAATCAACTGCTGGGCTGGGCGACGGGCTACATAACTAGATCCAGTGGTCCCCCAGTCTGGCCAGCAAACGCGCGCAGACCATAGCTACGCGCTGGGTCAGCTGCTGCATAGCCCTACTGGGCAGGGGCTGGCTGACAAGATAAATTCCTCAAGAGGTTGCATACAACTGGGTCTTGGCCTGAGTCACAGCGTTCCTCCTGGCCTACAGCCCTCCATTTCGATGGTTAGGAGGTTCTGTCTGGAGTGATGCCTGCCTAGTTCTTGGTATGGTGAGTAGCTGTCCCCTCCTCTCCCCCTGGTTGTGGTTTGGGGTTGTCAGAATGTTTATACTGCTCTGAATATAACAGTGTCTATTTATGTCAATAAGCAAAGATCTGTGAGGTAGGAGAATCTCAACTTATTTCAACAAATCAATATGTAGCGAATTCTTTTTAATTGATTAATTTCTTTTTAAAAGCATATACCAATCTTAGTGAGTACAGTCTACAGTAAGGAATATATATAAGAATATTTATTCACAAGACATGTATTCACAATATATGATCAAACTGGAATGACACAAAAAAATAACTCTACATAACATACAAACTTAAAAAGATGAATGCGATGTGATATTTAGCTCAATGATGAAAGCAAAAATAAAACAAAATGAAAGCAAGATTACCTTTTCTCCAGGTATAGCATAAACCATAGGTAAGTGTTCTATATAAACAGACCACAATTGTCTGCGAATCGCACTGCCGTCACTCCACTGCAGATGGAGCGAGAATAAGCCATGCAAAACGGATGACTAAAATCGCAATAATGCGCTGAATCTGATATTAATAAAAATGTATAAAAACAAAAATCAGCTATTTAGAGAAAAATCTACTATGGTTTATACGGCTGGGATTGTAATTTTATTACCCTTAAATATGCAATATAAAACATATAAGGAAGGAAATAAACAATTGTTAGGTTATATATTTACCACACTTAAGACAGGTGCTAGCTTCAAATGGTCATTACCAGAGTCCTAAGATGTATGCCTTCCCAAGATGGTGGCCAATTAGGGAGGAGTTTTGTTTGGCTTCCCTCAAAGTTTCAGATAAATGATGGAGCAAGATGGAGTATGTCTAAATGAGTCTATAGATGGATGTAGTAGTGTGTATGTTGTAAGTGTAAGGGGTGTTGTCAGTATGTAATGTGTAATGTCTCACATCTGGGTTCTCCTTTTTATATGGTATTGAACAAAGGACTATTAAAATTACCATAAGTTAATCCCAGAGGGAGGAACATTATCCCCATTGGTTGGGATATTCTATCCATTAACTGGTGAGGTCATAGTCACACCTCTCCTAATAACCCAATATATTGTATAATAAAATGAAAGGATGATTTCTCTATATTTAAGAGTAATCATCAAAGCAACATATAAACTTGTCCATACTCTCAGTAAATACATAAATGTCCATCTAATCTCCATCATGTACCCTGGCAATTATTGCCATTTCAATAATAATTATTTTTAATACAATATATATATATATATATATATATATATATATATATATATATATATATATATATATATATATATATATATATATATATTTATATTGGAAAATACTAAATTACCCCAAGACTGCATTTAGTAGCTTGTCCAAAGGAGGCAGTCTTGTACTGTTCATTAGATTTGGTATTTAGACTAATTAGAACATACAATGAGACCACTATTTAAAGATAACCTTTGACCTCTTGGCTAGTGAAGATCCATTAATTATTTGAATTCTGCCATTACTGTCAGACATAGTGTCTGGAATATAGTATTTATGATCACCATAAACACTTAAACCCAAACTTACATAAAGTGAGGTAATTAGTATTCACTCTTTGTCTAAGTAAGATTACTACTGTAAGAATATAAAACCAAAATGTGATATAACATTCCTAAATATATATGTATATATATATGTATAATTATAACTCATGTTTTCTTACATACGATATAATGCATCTTTAATACTTATATATATTTTAAATGTCTGATAGAGTATACTGGGCTATTGTCCATTGTTAAATACAGACAGACTAACGTCTGGACATCAGTGACTAGTATGGTGTCTCGCTAATTGAGTCTTATCTGATGAGATGTCCATGTACCACCTTTTTTTTATATGACTACAAGAAATACAAAGACCTCTGTTGAAATTCTACTCTCTCTTGTAAGAGACATTTTGCAAAAGAACATATATGAACTTTCATTCACCTCCAAACAAAATGGAAGCTGCACTGTTCAAAATTCCTATGCATAAGATGGAATATACATGGCTTTTTAAATCCATTTTTTTTCTATACTTTAATCCCCAATAATCCCGACAGGGTGAACGCGGGGCCCAAGACCTGCTGGTTCCCCTCCTTCCCCCCAGACTCCCTTTTGTTTGGTGGTCGCTGTGCGCCATCTTGATACCCGGGTGAAGGTGGCCTTTGGGCAGCGGGCTAGCAAAAAGTATCCCCCACACTCCCCTGCCTCATTAGATCCTGAATCTGACTCGGCCGATGTGGCCCACCCTGTGGGCTTTGTAGCCACGCTTCCTGATCTATCAGATAGTGAGGATGTAGCTGCGCAAGAGAAGGCGCTGGTTGACACACTGATTACATCTGTGCGGGAGACTTTAAAAATTAAGGATGCAGCTGAGACTGCGGCAGAGGTGGCTGTCCCCTTTGGCACCCACAAGCCATCTAGGAGGGCAAAAGTGTTTCCTTATCCCTACTATTTTGACAAGTTTGTCTATAAAGATTTGGCGTGCCCAAAATACCGCTTTGTGGTTTCTAAACACTTTGCTGTGAGGTACCCCTTTGCTGAGTTGGCAGACCAGTTGGTCCAGGGGCTGCAGTTTGTCTGGGATGCCTCTGTGGACGCGGCTCCCTTGATTTCTAATCTATCTGTTTCGGCAGTGGTGCTTAGGCGGGTATTGTGGCTTAAGTGTTGGCCTGTGGACCAGACTTCTAAGAAAGTTCTTAATGATTTACCCTTTAACCACTTTACCACCGGAGGATTTTGCTGTCTTCCGTCCAGGCCACTTTTTGCGATTCGGCGCTGTGCGACTTCAACTGACAATTGCGCAGTCGTGCGACGCCGTACCCAAACGAAATTTACGTCCTTTTTTCCCACAAACAGAGCTTTCTTTTGGTGGTATTTGATCACCTGTGCGATTTTTACTTTTTGCGCTATAAACAAAAAAAGAGCGTTTATTTTGAAAAAATAATATTTTTAACATTTTTTTATATGAAATTCCCCCCAAAAAAGATGTAAAAACCATTTTTTTTTAAAAATTTTGGCCAATTTGTTTTATGCTACATATGTTTGGTAAAAAAAAATCGCAATAAGCGTATTTTGATTGGTTTGCGCAAAAGTTATTGCGTTTACTAACAAAGGGAAAGATTTCTGTCATTTTTGGTGTTTTTTTTTTAACGCGTAATGGCGGCGATCTGCGATTTTTTTTTTTGCGGGACTGCGACATTGCGGCGGACAGATCGGACCCTTGACTGACATTTTTGACACTTTTGGGGGTACCAGTGACATTACTACAGTAATCAGTGCTATACATATGCACTGTTACTGTAAAAATGACACTGGCAGGGAAGGGGTTAATTTTATTGGAGAGGGAGGGGTTAATGTATGCCTGGTGCTTACTGACGTGTAGGGGGGGAGGTGACTGTGTGAGTCATGGACAGATCGGATGTCCAGCTATGCTGAACAGTCCGATCTGTCACTCCCTGTCACTATGGAGATCCGCCCGCTGTGTGTAAACTCCAGACTCGATCCCCGACGATCGGGTAAGAGCAGCGGCGATCGCCGCTGCTCCTCCCCTGGCCCGACTCCCGCTGTGAATGAAAACAGCGGGAGCGAGCCTCCGGCGGCGCGCAAGTGCCGCCCAGAAGG
This sequence comes from Pelophylax lessonae, assembly GCF_965119305.1. Taxonomy (NCBI): domain Eukaryota; kingdom Metazoa; phylum Chordata; class Amphibia; order Anura; family Ranidae; genus Pelophylax; species Pelophylax lessonae. The sequence continues at coordinate 236,771,210 of NC_138772.1, forward strand.
GGGAGTGTCCAACGACGTTAATACTACGTCGCTGGACGATAACGAACCACTCTGCCGCAGTAGTATTACTGTGAGCGGTTCTAAAGTGGTTAAAGGTGATCGCCTGTTTGGGGCTACCCTGGATGACATCATTAAGAGTCTAACAGGGGGTAAGAGTACCTTTCTCCCACAGGGAACGGAAAAGAACCTTATTGCAGACGCGACCCTTCTTTCTTGGCTCACAAAGATTTTTCATCCCTCAGGGTCCACTGACAAGGGTTCAAAACCTTTCAAGCCCTCCTCCGGGGGTTCCAAATGGCCCTAGTCTGGCAAGCCAAGAGCGAGATTCTCTAGATCCGCAGACAAGGCTCATCCGGCATGATCTACGCCTTCCCTCCTCTCAAGCTTCTGGCGCGGCTTTTGCGCAGGATCGAGTCTAAAGGGATTCCGATCATTCTAGTGGCCCCCCAACTGGCCTCGCTGGTCTTGGTATGCCAACCTAGTGCGATTGGCAGCCAATGTCCATTGGAGACTGCCTCTCAGGGAGGATCTGCTGTCCCAGGGGCCAATCTACCATCCTGCTTTACAGTCGCTGGCTTTAAAAGCCTGGCTGTTGAAAGCCAGGTACTGAAGGATAGAGATATGCCTGGGCCGGTAATTCTGACACTGCTGAAGGCTAGGAAGCCTACCTCTAGGAAGATTTAGTATGTGGAAAGCGTACATTTTGCGGTCGATCAGTGTTTACCCTCGATTTTTTTTTCGGTGGCTTGGATTTTAACATTCCTTCAACGAGGCGTTGTGCAGAAATTGGCCTTGAGTACCATCAAGGGCCAGGTGTCGGCCTTGGCAGTCTTCTTTCAGCAACCCCTGGCTACGCACTCATTGGTGCATACCTTTATTTAAAGGGTTCGACATCTGTCTCCACCGGTGCGGTCCCTTTACCGGCGTGGGATTTGAACTTGGTGCTTTGAGTTCTCCAGAAGCCTCTTGAAAATATTTGGTAGATTCCCCTGCTTACGCTGACCTAGAAGGTGGCTTTTTTGGTGGCTATCACCTCTGCTCGCAGGGTGTTGGAGCTGGCGGCATTATCTGTTCGTATCCCCTATCTGGTGGTCCGCAAAGATAAGGTGGTTCTTCGCCCACGTCTGTCGTTCCTTCCTAAGGTGGTCTCTGACTTACATTTGAATGAAGACATTGTGTTGCCTTTCTTGTGTCCAAGGCCCTAACAACCTAAGGAATTTGCATTGCATACCCTGGATGTGATTCGGGTGTGTCTGGCAGCCACAAAGTCTTTTCAGAGGTCATACTCACTATTTGTGGTGACTCAGGCCTCTCTTATTAAGGGTCAGTTTCCTCCTTTCCCTTTAACGGCACACTCTACTCGGGCACTTAATGCTTCTTGGGCCTTTTGTCAGTAGCGCAGGTTTGCAAGGTGACCACTTGGTCGTCGGTGCACTTTCACAAAATTCTACAAAGTGGATGAATTTGCATCTGAGGATGCTTCCTTTGGCCGAAAGGTTTTGCAGGCTGCTGTTTAGAGGGTCTGTTCCCTCAGGTTAGGCTCCAGTTGTTTTCTGTCTAGCTCCTGTTTGCCTGGCTGGCTATTGTGTTTAGCCTTGGGATTTTTTTTGTTGTTCCACCCCTCATGTTTGGCACTGCTTGGGGACGTCCCTTTTGGTTCTGAATTTGGAAAGCTGTGTCCATCAACGAACGAAAGAGAAAATAGGATATTTGTACTTACCGTAAGATCCATTTCTTTAAGTTCATTGACGGACACAGCACCCACATCTCTTTGGAGTTTTGATACTTCTGACACTGCTTGTTACTAAACTGAAGGCCTATAGCAGAGAGGGGGATGTATACCACCTAGGACTACCCATAGGCGTAGCCAAGTCATTTTTCTGCCTGTTGTCCTACTCTTGTAGGAGGCAGTATAACCCTATGGTTCTGAATATGGAGAGCTGTGTCCATCAATGAACTCAGAGAAATGGATTTTACGGTAAGTACAAAATCCTATTTTTGTCAAAATAGTCCAAAGTCCCATAAAATGTGTGCTAATTACAAAAACAAAAAATATGATATAACAATGAATTGATACACAATTTAATAGCGATACAAAATTTAAATGTAAATATCAAAACACCCCGTGTCTTCACTCTTCATGCGAAGTGCACATCCATTACCAGGTGAAGGGCCTGTTCACCTCAATACAAAAATCAACACGCTCAGCACTTTTTACCCCAGGCACATCTCTGCAGGTTCACCTCGGACTCAGCTCATACATAGAGGTGAACTTTAGGTCCCTTTCACACTTGTGCGACCTAAAAGTTGCACGATTTTTTGACGCGATTTTGACTAGACTTGAAGCAATGCCTGTGTAATCTTGAGGTCTATGGACCTCAAAGTGCATCAAATTTGGACTAAAGTAGTGCAGGGACTACTTTGAAGTCGCACAGATATGAAAGGTACTCATTGGAAATCATGGAGTACGACTTGTCCCGAGTCGCAGGACTAGTCGCACAATTGTGAAAGGTGCCTTAGTAAGCCGAGGGGATGGAAGTCTTCTGCTAATAAGGGAGGACTGGAGAGATATGCCTGGGGTAAAAAGTGCTGAGCGTGTTTATTATTGTACTGAGGTGAGCAGGCCCTTCACCTGGTGATGGATGTGCACTTTGCATGAAGAGTGAAGACTCAGAGTGTTTTGATATTTAAAGTGTTGCTAAACCCACAACAGTAAAATCAGTGTGTATATGCAGTAAAGCATGCTTGTTATACTCACTGTGGAACCTAAGGGGGTTTATCCTCTGCATTGTGTGTAAAGACTGTGTGATCCTGTCTCTCTGATCCTCCTCTTCTTTACCTGACTCTGATCCAACTCGTGATAGAACAGAGCATTAGGAGTCAGGCTGCACATGCTTAGTTTGGTGTGTATTGCTAGAGAGTTTTTTTTTTTTCTTGGGAGAGTGCATGTGATCAACATAGGGCCGATCAGAACTGTCCCGACAGAGGATCAGGGGAGAATGAAAACTCCTCCTACAAGCTTTAAGCAGAGACTGGTACAAGTCACAAGATTGCTATATACTGCGGACGAGAAAAGGATTTAGCAGTTTATATTTACTAAAATAACTGCATTTCCATGTTCTGTGGGAGCCCGGATATAGTTAATGCAGCGTCTAGGGTTTAGTAACACTTTATTTTTTTTATATTTTTCATCACTATTTAATTGTGTATCATTTCATTGTTATATCACATATTTTTTTTGGAGATCTGTGGAAGTGTGTAAAGCACACTTTTTTTATGGGACTTTGGACTGTTTTGAAAAATATGTATTAAGGTGTTGTGCCACACTGATTTTTACTTGAATGTTCCCTGTACTAGCTGTCACTTTTTGAAAACAGCGTGGCCGGGCGGGGCTCCTCCCACACAGAGTTCTGTGACTGAATGAACTACAAGTCCTGACATCCTTTGCAGCTGTCGGCTTGTAGTTCTCAATGCTGTTGTGTGCCGTGGCAGTTCATTGAGTCTTCCTGTCAGTATAAAACTGCCTGGCCTACAATGTACAGGCAGACAGCTCACACTTACAGTCTGCAGGAGACTTGCATGGCATCAGCGATCTGCTGGTTGCTGGTCCAATGCTTTCCAGGCTCCAAAAAAAAAAAAATAGTAAATGAACATTTGTTTACCTGTAAAAAAGAAAAAAAATCGCACATTTTTTGTTTTTTAAAAGTGAACCTATCCTTTAACCTCCCTGGCAGTAATCCCGATGGTGCCTCAGGGTTAATTTGCAGTACCAAAAGCGGTAACCCCGAGCCATACTCGGGATTACCCTGTAGTGAAACTTACCTTATCCCTATGTTCCCCTGATATCCTCCGGCTGATGCCGGTGTTCTATCAGAGTACCGCTACCTATCGGATTCTGCAACTGGAAGTGACGGCAGAGAAAACTTACTGCACATGCGCCATGGGTTCCATCATGGGCACTATGCGTTCCAATAGCTTTCCTAATGTAACAGAACACAAAGCAGCAGCAGATATGTTCTTACAATCACGCAACTCTTGGATTTCAGACTTATTTTTGCAGTAAACTCACCATTTATACTGAAATAGACTATTTCACCGCGACCAAGTGAAATAGTCTGTTTCACTATATATTCAGTTTGTCGCTGAGCAGTGCAGGGTGTACCAAGATAGACGTCGCCACCTTCTACCTGCAGGTTACTTGCTATATTTACTATATTTATTTATTTTATTTATTTCAGGTTCTTCTATAGCGCTGTCAATTTATGCAGCGCTTTACATATACATTGCACATTCACATCATATATAACAATAATAATAGAAATGTAATACTGTTATTCAGTCTCTAAGACTTGCGTGGGTGTAAGAAGATGTTCGCAGCTGCTTCGTTTTCTGTTGCATTAGGAAAGCTATTGGAACGCATAGCGGCCATGCTGGAACGCATAGCGCATGCACAGTAAGTTTTTCTTTACAAACGTCCCTTCCGGTTGCAGAATCTGATAGGTAGCGGTATTCTTATAGAACGCCGGCATCTGTCTTCCAGGTTCCCTTCCCTGTGAGCTCCGTTACGCTGGGGGTGGAACTGGGTGGAACATTTTAAAAAAGTACATAGAACAGGACATGATACATTGTAATCTGTTAGGATTACGTTACTGTATCAAACCATTTCACCTCAGTTTTGTCCCTTGGTGCTTTATCCTGTTCCCTGCCTGCACTGTTTTATTCCTTTTATTTTTTTTAATACATTTTTTATTAATTTATTCATTTAATATTAATGATTTTTATTTACTTTTACTGTTTTATTCCTAAGAATTACAGGCCTACAATATAAAACAACAGATTTCCATGCAAAACAACCGCTTTGACATTCAAAAATACTGACATAATCAGACCACCAGGGAGGTTAAAGGGCATATGAGTGAGCCATCCTTTTACAGGCAACTTCAACTGTTCTTGGTATTTAGTCCTAAGATTCTGCGCATATGGACAGAAATTAGTCTTTCTGGAAAGTTGCATCATGACTTGTTGTAGGGCATCATCGCATAAAAGTAGGGTTGAAGGCAATGTTTGTAAGTGTCAGTCCTGGAATACTGAATCATGATGATTGTTAATTTCTTCAATCCAGTTAGCTGCAGTTTGACAAACAGGAATTTACAGCAAGAGCCAGTTGCCAAACTGAGCCTGCAAGAGCAAAGAGCCTTTTACAAGCGTCTCACATTTTCAGTCTACAGAATTCTTAACTGAAGGAACATCTATAAGTATAGTAAGATGTGGATCAGTCCACTTTTTAGGTCATTTTTTTTCCACTGGATAGAGCTTGACAATGATAACTATAGTTACATAGTTATTCGGCCAGAAAAAAGACACTAGTCCATCTAGTTAAACCAATTCAAAAAAAACACACACACACACAAATATAAAACCTTCATATACACAATCCTATACCCACAGTTGATCCAGAGGAAGCCAATAAAAAACCCCCATTAAAGCATGATCCAATACACTCGAATGGAGGAAAAAAAACCCTATCTAATCCCCCACTAGGCACTCCGATATTAAAAACAAATTGCCACTACCCCCACTTATCACTGGCCTTTGCAGCAAGGAACACATGGAAGGCTGGCGCATTTCAAACAAAACCAAAGAAAACTCTGAGCTCAACTTACCGACCGGCCTGCAACAAACCAAACTGCCCTGTCTAACAGTATGCTCCTTGCAGCAAAGACCAGTTATAGGTGGGGAAAGTGGCCATTTGTTTGTACTGTTGGAATACTGGTGAGGGAACACACTGGACACCTTTGCTGCCGTTGCACTATAGGCTGGGTGTTCAGTGCACCCCTGTGCCTTTAAGGAGGGGTGGGCTCCCTCCAAGGGCTCCTTTGCCCTTTGCCTATCTATTATAAGGCATATGCTTCTACTATGGAGGCTCTCAAAGTTGGCTCTGTGGCTGTCACGGAACCATGAACCAGACGTACAACAACAGATAAGTGAAAATAAGAAGGCTTTATTGAAAATCAAGCAGTAAAGCAAAAGTCCAAACGGATGGCGAAACCGAGGCAGAGTCCTTGCGAAGCCAGAGGTCAGGAACCAGGAGGGTAGTCAGACGAAGCCAGGATCAGGAACCAGCAGGGTAGTCAGACGAAGCCAGGATCAGGAACCAGCAGGGTAGTCAGACGAAGCCAGGATCAGGAACCAGCAGGGTAGTCAGACGAAGCCAGGATCAGGGACCAGAAGCAGCAGCAGTCTTAGAAGCATGTGAACACAGGAGGACCAAGCAAGGAACTGAAGCCACAGACCTCCTATATATATGAGCTAGGCATCCAGCTCCTCCCAGTGGGAAGGAGGAGCCGCAGGGTGGGAGGCTACAAGAAACCCAGAAACCAAGATGGCCACCAGCACATGTCAAACGAAGGAGAACAGCAAGAAGGTAAGACCATGACAGCGGCTTACACATTTATTTGCAATTGTGTGCAATTAAACACAAGTTTTAACCCATTCTGTTAGGACAGTTCGGTTGGTTGCCGGTTGGTCAGCAAGTTGAGCTGGAAATTTATTTTGGTTTGATTTGGCAATCCGATATTCCCTGGATCATTTATCCCAGGTGTTATTACCTCAAAATATTAGTATCCAGTTATATGTTGCGCATTTATGAATTTATCAAGCTCTTTTTCTAAACAATCAATCGATTGGCCAGAACTAGTTCCTAAAGGAAGTCTATTCCACATTTTCACAGCACTTACTGTTAATAAGCCTTCCGTATGTGAAGGTTCAATCCCTTTTCCTCTAGACACAAAGAACGCCCCTTGTCCTCTGTAATGACCTGAAAGTTAGTAACTCACTTATATGGACCACATATGTATTTATACATGTTGATCATATCCCCTCTTAATCGCCTCTTCTCAAGAAAGAGTAAATTCAGTTCAGCTAATCTTTCCTCATAGCTGAGCTCCTTCGTGCCTCTTATCTGTTTGGTTTCCCTTCTCTGCACTTTCCTCAGTTCTCCAATATCTTTTTTGTGACCTGGTATCCAAAATTAAACTGCATATTCCAGATGAGGTCTTACTAATGATTTGTACAGTGGCAAAATTCTCTCTCTCCCTGGTATACCTCTTTTAATACAAGAAAGCATTTTGCTAGCTTTAAAAAATGTAGCTTGGCATCCCATGCTATTATTAAGTCTGTGATCTACTAGAACACCCGGATCCTTCTCCACCATTGACTCCCCAAGCTGTTCTCCTAGTATGGATGATGCGTGCATATTTTTAGCAACATAACGTTACAACATTAAACCTAATTTGCCACATATTTGCTTAATTAAGTGGTGCATTGTGGTCTGCATGTAATTAGGAGACATCTTGTAAGGATGTAATTCCACTGCATAGCTTAGTGTCATCTGCAAGCACTGAAATTGTACTTTCCAGACCCACTCTGTATTATGTATGAATATGTTAAAAAGTAAGGGTCCCACCACCATTGAACTTTGGGGGTACACCACTAATAACCTTAGACCGTTCAGAGTATAAAGCATTAATCACTATTCCCTGAACACTGTCAGGGGAGTGTAGATGTTTTCAGGAGTACTCCATTCATCCTAAATTGTCCATTCTGTGTGTTCATGAATGGGGAATGTTTTCATAGCCTCTTAGTATCCACAGGGACATGATGAGACAGAAGATTCAAGTGTGACTATGGCTAGGCTTTTGCGCTCAGCAGAAGTGAGCATGTCTATACTGGCAAGCATCTATCAGGTATGTAGGAGCCTGGGGGGGATGATAAATCTTTCGGGACCTCCTCTTGCACCAACTCTGGGTGCTCCAATACTGGTCATCCTCCCTCACTCTGCTCCTAGTGGGAGTGTGTTTTTTAGTCCGTGACAAAGTGTACTGCAGGTGATGCAGATACTGAGTCTTATACCTGTTATAAAGCTACAGTATTGGGACAAACCTGTCTTAACTTTCAATGTCACTGGCCTCTAATAAACTCAAGACTTCAACTGTTTTAGTGGGTAAGTCCCGAAGGGGTATTTAGGGCCTGGAAACCAAATGAATTGACCATGACCCCTCAACCTGTATAGCACCCTGCAGCTAACTGCACTCAATGCTAGGGTGAGCGCCAAAGTAATATTACAGGTTGCCCCCACACCGTGGGTTCCAGGTACGGTTCCCAAGGTGTTACTGAGGTAACAACAATCTAGATTGCACTGCTTCTAGACGATAGTGAAGCATTATTTGAAAAATCAGGAAAAAAATGTGGATTGAAGAATCCAAAATAAGGAAACTGGCTAAGCATAGAACAACTTAACTGGGGAGGGGGGGGGGGGGGAGTAACAGTTAGTGAGGTTGAAAAAATACAGTAATCCATCCAGTTCAACCAATGGAAAATAAAAGCAAAAATAAATAAAAATCCTCAATATGCACAATTTTATAACCGCAGTTAATCCAAAGGAAGGCCAAAAAAAAACAATAAAGAATGATCCAATTGCTCCAGCTTAGTGTATAAAGGTTAGTATACAGTTATATTTTATACGTTTAGGAATGCATCCAGCTCTTTTCTCTATTGTTCATTGACAGACGCAGCTCCATATCTTCTTAGACCATCGGGTTATGCTCCTCCCATCAGGAATAGGACACTAGGCAGGAAAAAGCTTTACCACGCCTATGGGGCTGTCTCTGTAGGCATAACCAGACACACTCTGCTACAGCCCTTAGTTTTGTTTCTGCCTAGTTTAGGAGTAGGACCTAGTTCCCTGCTGGGACTTTGGTCTTAGCTATTTAAAAGGCTTTAGGAACATATTAAACAAATGCATCTCGCAGTGCATTCCTATAGGAAATACATTTAGAAGAGACAAAGCCAAACCTGGCTGGCTAAACCGTAATGTTAAAAAACGTATTAGGGGTAAAAAAAATGTCCTTCAAGAAATATAAATCAAAGGGCACAGTATTGTAATGTTCTGGTACCTCTGGTACCCTTATTCCACTTTCCACTTCAGTGTATGCGTCCCACAATTCTCTTCTGGTAGGTGCGTATACACCTTTAAGACCGATGCTGTCATCACTGAGCGCCGCAGAGCGGCTATTTCAACCGCCGGCGTTCTCACTCACATGTTCGTTCAACCTGCCTTGAAGCTCATATGCTTACAAGCGTACCTCGCTGTCGGAACCTCGCTGCTGATCCCTGTATCCCGCTACCGGATCACTCGCTCATACCGAACCTCTCTATTTCTGCTTGCTATTAGTGATAAGTACCCCGCAGGGGAATCCTCCATAACCTTCCTACTAAGCTTACACTATCTAGCTCTGCATATTAAGGACTGTAACTATCATCTGCACTGTTGTTTTAGATTGCTAGCTCTTGAGCCTACTAACATCTATCCTTGCACTGGGTTAGTCTCTCCTGTATGTCATCTGCTGTCCTACCACCTACTACCATACATGATTGCTAACCTATCTGCATCCTACCTGTTACCGTCTATACTCTCATGAACATTTCTCTCAAGTGCTGTTCACCTATTTGTCACTGTTCATACCTGTCTCTTCAACTCATCACCACTATACTGCTATATACATCTATCACTCCAGGAACATCTTATTGAGTGTGTATATTTGTATGCTGAATCAGACAGACCACAGTGATGAGTCTTGGGAGTTGGAATTGGTATTTCAACGTATCTCTACATGACTACTGAGTGGAGTTTTTCTGCAGCTGCAAATCCATCTTGTTTCAGAAAACGCAGGAGCGTTACAGATTGAACGAACCTAAAATGGATTCAGCAGATTTACCCACTCAAGTGACACAATTAAAACAACAAGTGACTGCGTTAATACACGCTCTTACTGAATTAAAAGAAGACAATCAGGCTCTGGAGCAGCAGGTAACCCGTCTATCACAACTTGCCGCTGCTCAGCCCCCTGAACCCAAAATAAATCCTCCTCTAGTGTTTACAGGTGATCGCAAAAAATTTTGTGAATTCAAAAACGCCTGTCAGTTACTTTTCTTGCTAAAACCTCGTACCTACCTTACTGATCATATCAAAGTCTGTACTATTATTTCATACCTAACGGGTGATCCACGGGCCTGGGCAGACTCTCTTTTTGAGAAAAATGATCAGCTTCTCAACTCCTATGCTTTATTCCTAGCGGAACTCGCTAGTCTATATGATGACCCCAATAGGCAGAGTACTGCCGATATTCAATTGAGGTCCTTGAAACAAGGTAGGAGACCTGTAGAAGACTTTGTAGCAGAGTTCAAAAGATGGACCCTTGATTCAGGGTGGAATGATACATCTCTGAGAACTCAATTTAGACTCGGCCTATCAGAAGCCGTTAAAGACGAGCTCGCCCGAGCGGATTTACCGGACACCCTGGATGCTTTGATACAACTCAGTATCAACATAGACAGGAGGCTGCGAGAAAGAAAGGCTGAAAAAATGGGAATGCCATTGTCCAGTCCTTCTCGGATTTCGGCCGTTGACCCTACTCCTATGGAGGTAGGAACCATATGTCCACCTTTATCAACTGCTGAAAGAGCCAGGAGATGATCCAGTAATCTTTGCTTGTACTGCGCATCCCCGGATCACATGATAAGCGTCTGTCCCCTTGTCCGCAAAAAAGAGGGTGAGTGTTCACATGTCCTCCTAGGGGGATTGACAACTTCATTTACTAACCCTTATCTTTTTGTTCGTTTGACATTGCAGTGGGACCAGACTAGGATTACCACTAAGGCCATGATCGACACAGGATCTTGCGGAAATTATATCGATATACGTTTTGCTACTTTAAATAAAGTACCTATTATTTCAAAACCTAAGCCTGTCTCTATGAGTCTTATTAACGGTATTCCGTTATCTTCTGGCCCAATCACTAATCAGACACAAGCACTCCTAGTCACCACTAACGAGTCTCATACGGAGACCACCACCTTCGACCTATTGTCTTTGCCCCACTTTCCCATTGTTTTGGGACTTCCCTGGTTACACACACATCAACCAACCATAGATTGGAAGAAACTGACCCTAACCTTCCTCTCTTACTATTGCGAGAGTATGTGTAACCTCCCGTCTTATGGAAAGATCCTGTCTGTGGTGTCAGATGAGATTGCACCACTATGCTATCAGGATCTGTCCGAAGTTTTTCTTGAGAAAAATGCTCAAATACTGCCTCCCCATAGGGATTATGATTGCACTATTGATCTACTCCCTAATTCTAAATTGCCTTTTGGTCATGTTTATCCTCTTTCGCAGTATGAACTTTCCCATCTCAAGGAATACTTGGATGAGAATTTGACAAAAGGTTTTATTAGACCTTCCACTTCTTCCACAGCTGCAGGACTTTTTTTTGTCCGCAATAAAGACTCAAGTCTCAGGCCTATTATCGACTATAGGCAATTGAACGCCATTACAGTAAAAGATCGTTATCCTTTGCCGCTTATCCCTGAACTCATTGAACAAGTGCGTGGTGCTACCTACTTTTCAAAATTGGACCTGAAAGGGGCATACAATCTAATCCGAATCCGTGATGGAGATGAGTGGAAGACAGCATTCAGAACCAGATACGGATTGTTCGAATATCTTGTAATGCCATTTGGGCTATGTAACGCTCCCGCAGCCTTCCAACGATTCATAAACGATATCCTTAGAGACTTACTTGATGTCTGTGTTGTGGTATATCTGGACGATATACTTATTTATTCATGATCCTTGTCTGAACATATAAAACATGTAAAACTTGTGTTATCCAAATTACTCACACACAATCTATACGTGAAACTAAAAAAATGCTTATTTCATAAAGAAGAAGTATTATTCCTAGGATACATCCTATCCAAAACAGGAATCAAGATGGATATGAGTAAGATATCCTGTATTCAGGATTGGCCTATACCAACCACCCGCAAAGCACTACAGCGATTCCTTGGATTTTCAAACTTCTATAGGAAGTTCATCAAGAACTTCTCTGCCATTGTGAGACCTCTCACACAACTCACAAGTATTAAGAAACCATTTAAATGGTCAGATGAAGCAAATGAAGCTTTTCGCTTGTTAAAAACAAGCTTTACCTCTGCTCCCATACTACGCCATCCAGACCCATCCCTCCAATACATTCTGGAAGTAGATGCGTCAAATGTGGCAGTAGGAGCAGTACTCTCCCAACGACCAACGAATACTTCACCACTCTATCCAGTCGCCTTCTTCTCTAAATCTCTAAGCTGCCCAGAGGTGAATTACCCAGTGGGTGAAAAGGAACTGCTTGCTATAAAACTGGCTCTGGAGAATTGGCGACATCTACTTGAAGGCACCCGATTAACAATACTCATATATACAGATCATAAAAATCTTCAATATCTTCAGACTAACAAAACCCTCTCCCACCGGCAGGTACGATGGTCACTATTCTTCCTAAGATTTAACTTCCTAGTGACCTACACACCTGCAGACAAGAATAAAAAAGCGGATGCGCTATCACGATTAACTGAAGATAATTGCTCCGAAATCCCTTCCGTTCCTATAATACCCTACAAACGTATTATTGGGGTTGTCCGTTCCTTGAAGGAAGAGATTCTGCACAGTATAGGTTTGGATTCACCTCCACCACAACTAACTGCTGATGCAGAAGGCTTCCTCTACTACAACGACAAACTCTACATACCCCCTACTATGCGCACCAAAATCTTGGAATTGTCACATGATGTGCCTATGGCAGGACATATGGGTATGACAAAGACCCTTAATTTGCTTACCAGGCAGTTTTGGTGGCCTGATATGAAGACATCTATACAAAAATTTGTCTCTTCATGCAACGTCTGTGCCAGGTCCTAAATTGACACTACAAAACCATCCGGTCTGCTATGCAGTCTACCAATACCCCAGACTCCATGGGAAGTTGTGTCCTTGGACTTTATAGTAGAACTACCACCTTCCAAAGGATTTAATACCATTTTAGTGTCAGTGGACCATCTGACAAAGATGGCACATTTCGTTGCTATTCGCAGACTACCTTCGTCCAAACAAACAGCGGAACTACTGATGAAACATGTCTTTAAGTTACATGGTATTCCAAAAACTCTTTTGTCTGACCGTGGATCACAATTCATCTCCAAGTTTTGGCAAGAACTATGCCACATACTACGAATTGAGCGAAAGCTCACTTCTCCCTACCATCCTCAGACCAACGGACAGACTGAAAGAGTCAACCAGTGCATCGAGCAATATTTACGTTGCTATACATCATACCTACAGGATGATTGGGTGGATCTCCTCCCTCTGGCAGAATTTGCCTACAACAACACAACCCACAGTACGACCAAACAGAGTCCGTTCTACTTGAACTATGGGTTTCATCCCACTATTCTTCCACCACGCATCCTTCCATCAAGTAACCCAGTAGCCTCAGACTATCTTACCCAAATAAAAGACTCTCTGGGTTTACTTAATACTACCATCTCACACGCTCATAGTCAACAAAAAAAGTACTATGACCTTCATAGAAGACCTTCTCCTCAGTATGCTATTGGGGACCTCGTTTGGCTATCAACAAAAAACTTAAGATTAAAGATCCCTAGCAAAAAGCTTGGGCCTCTATTCTTGGGACCCTTCCCTATCAGGAAACTTATTGGAAAAGCTGCAGTACAGCTCACATTACCAACAGACCTCAAGATACATCCCATCTTCCATGTATCGCTACTGAAGCCCCATGTTCCTGACCAAGGAATAAGGCCTACCATCCCACCTCCACCTCCTGTACAAGTTGAAGGCGGAGAAGAATATGAGATAAAGGAGATTCTGGATTCTCGTATCCACAGAAGAAGATTTCAATATCTAGTACGATGGAAGAACTATGGGCCCCAAGACGACACCTGGCTGGATACCTCTGATATACATGCCCCTAGGCTGATTCGCAATTTTCACGCAAAATACCCGGAAAAACCAGTCCTAGAGGCCTTCCGGAGCCGGCCTTAAGGGGGGGGCACTGTAATGTTCTGGTACCTCTGGTACCCTTATTCCACTTTCCACTTCAGTGTATGCATCCCACAATTCTCTTCTGGTAGGTGCGCATACACCTTTAAGACCGATGCTGTCATCACTGAGCGCCGCAGAGCGGCTATTTCAACCGCCGGCGTTCTCACTCACATGTTCGTTCAACCTGCCTTGAAGCTCATATGCTTACAAGCGTACCTCGCTGTCGGAACCTCGCTGCTGATCCCTGTATCCCGCTACCGGATCACTCGCTCATACCGAACCTCTCTATTTCTGCTTGCTATTAGTGATAAGTACCCCGCAGGGGAATCCTCCATAACCTTCCTACTAAGCTTACACTATCTAGCTCTGCATATTAAGGACTGTAACTATCATCTGCACTGTTGTTTTAGATTGCTAGCTCTTGAGCCTACTAACATCTATCCTTGCACTGGGTTAGTCTCTCCTGTATTTTATCTGCTGTCCTACCACCTACTACCATACATGATTGCTAACCTATCTGCATCCTACCTGTTACCATCTATACTCTCATGAACATTTCTCTCAAGTGCTGTTCACCTATTTGTCACTGTTCATACCTGTCTCTTCAACTCATCACCACTATACTGCTATATACATCTATCACTCCAGGAACATCTTTTTGAGTGTGTATATTTGTATGCTGAATCAGACAGACCACAGTGATGAGTCTTGGGAGTTGGAATTGGTATTTCAACATATCTCTACATGACTACTGAGTGGAGTTTTTCTGCAGCTGCAAATCCATCTTGTTTCAGAAAACGCAGGAACGTTACAAGTATCGGCTTTCGAGCAATACAAGAAGGCAAATAAGAAAAGTAAATAAGAAATCAAAATAGCTAAAATCAACTTTGAGAAACAAATAGTGGAGGATAGTAAAAAGAACCCCAAAAAAATTATTTAAATATATCAACAGCAATCCCCCGACCCCCCCCCCGCTCCGGGGGCGCCTCCCAGGCCATTCCTGCTGCGGCTGCTTAACTACAGGGACCGGGACAGACTATTGGCGGCGGCTCGTTCCAAGAAAGAGCTCCGTTATGAGGACGCCCGAATTATGCTGTTCCCGGACTACTCGCAAGAAGTGCAACGTCAACGCCGCCAATTCACCGACATCCGCAAGCGCCTCCGCGATCTAGGCATCAAATACAGCCTCCTCTATCCGAGCAGACTCCGGGTGATCGATGGTGATCGCACCCGGTTCTTTGATACTCCGGAACAGGCGGCTTCCTGGCTGGACGTTCGTTGATCCGTGCTGCCTCCTGGGCCCGAGCAATGCAAGTATCCATCCTGTTTTAGTTGTGGCCCTGGATTTCTCCCTTATCTGTCCCCCTGCCTTGCCCTCCTGCCCCGGTGCCCTGCCTGCCCCCCCACATCTCCTATTTCGTGCCTTGAGAATTGCCTTCACCCATTCATGATGTACTCTGGGTAGCTCACTGTTAAGGAGCTGGCTTCAAGACGTTGGACTGTGCTGTGACATTTGGTTTTCTCCCCTTTTTTCTCTTCTGCTGGCCCTTCCGCTCCTGGTGCTGCCCCCCCCCCCGGCCACTCACTCAGGTCCCCCCCCCTTGTTTTTGTTTCCCCCTGCCCCTCACTCCCGTGCTCTATGCTATAGCTCTCGCGGGAGCTCTGGTTCAATGACGTTGTTGTTTTTTGGGGTACAGGCCGGCCCCAGCTCCCCCCGGGGGGCCTTGGTTCCCCCCCCGGTTCCTTTTTTCTTTTTGCGGGGGATGCTGGGGTTTGGCAGGATAGGCACTACGTGCCTGGGTTATGTTGTTATTCACTTTTGTGTTTTAGTGTTCATTGTTCTGTGTTTAAGTGTGTGGTGCTTGGGTCCGACTGGTCTTGCTGCTCCCCAGATGCTACGGCAGGCCCCCGCGGGGTCCCTCCCCATCTTCACCCTAGCTGTTTGTTATGGCCTCCCGTGACTCCCAGTCCTTCTCCTTTATCTCCTGGAATGTCAGGGGCCTCAACTCCAAATTTAAGAGGGCTCTGATGTTTCAGTACCTGTCCTCCCGCAAGCCTTCTATAGTGATCCTTCAAGAGACGCATCTGGTGGGAAGCAAGCTACAGTCCCTCAAAAAGCCGTGGGTTCACAAATCATTTCATGCTTCTTACTCTAGTTACGCCCGTGGGGTCTCGGTGCTGATCCGCAAAACCTTGCCTTGTGAGGTGGAGGCGGTCCACACGGACCCCATGGGCCGCTATGTTGTTTTGGTCCTCACCATGTGGCATTGTAGATATGTGTTAGTGGGCCTATATGTTCCTCCTCCGTTTAAGTCTGATATTCTCTACACTGTGTTGGATAAGGTCTCCCCTTACTGCCCTGCGAAATTACTGTTTCTGGGGGATTTCAATGCCATTCTCTCCCCTGCTCTGGACAGGCCTTCACCCCCTAAATCCTTTTCAGAGGATCTGCTGCATTGGTCGGAGGCTGCTGGGGTGCGGGAGGTCTGGCGTTGGAAGCACCCGGACCAAAGAGGTTATTCGTGTTTCTCCTCTTCTTATAAGACCTCCTCCAGAATTGACCTGGCGTTTGCCAACTCCCTGGCGTTATCCGATGTGGCGACGGCGAAGTACTTACCGGCGGGTCTGTCTGACCACTGCCCCTTGGAGCTCACCCTCCGCTCTGGCGCGGCCCGTTCGGCCTCCATGTGGCGTTTGGGCTCCCAGTGGGTGGAACAACCGGATGTCGCCTCTCGGATCCCGCCGGTTCTGGAGGACTATTGGAGGAACAATGCCGACACGTCCTCGCCTGGGCTGGTTTGGGACGCGTTTAAAGCTTATACTAGGGGCCAATATATGTCTATCATTAAAGCGGTTAAGGTACAGCAGGCCGCGGAGCTGACTCGCCTGGAGGGGGGTGTGGAGGGAGCCACTGCCGCGTACGGCCTGGACCCTTCTACCTCAAACTTCGAGGCGTAGCAGGCGATGAAGCGAGACCTCCATCTTCACATGTCCGAGGTCACGAGGTTGTCCATGTATCACTCTCGACAATCCTTTTTTGAGCAAGGGGATAGGAATGGTAGGTTTCTGGCGTTCATATCCCAGCATGATGCCCCCCTGACGGTGGTCCCAGAGCTCACTTCTCCCGCGGGGGTTTCCCTGACCGCTCCCGAGGACATCTTAGATGCCTTTCGCTCATATTATAGCGCCCTCTACACCACTACCCTTCCCCCAGACTTTCGACCAACCGCTTTGGACTCCCTTCTGGACCCCGTGGCCCTGGGCTGGCTCTCTGATTGCGAGAGGGAATGGCTGGTGAGACCCATCACATCTGAGGAGGTCCTGGCTGTTCTCTCGACTATTCCAGGGGGCAGGGCTCCGGGTCCAGACGGTCTCCCCGTGGACTTTTACAAGACCCACTCTGGACTCTTGGCCCCTCTACTGGCTTCGTTGTTCACCAGGTGTCTTGCGGAGGGGTCTCTCCCTCCCTCGATGGCTGAAGCGCATGTTGTTCTTATCTATAAGCCCCCTAAGGACCCGAAACTGTGCGCTTCTTACCGACCTATAGCGCTGCTCAACACGGACCTAAAGATCCTGACCAAACTGCTGGCTATCCGCCTGCAGCCCTTGCTCCCCTCTGTGGTAGACCAAGACCAGACTGGCTTTATGCCTCATAGGTCCACAGACGTTAACCTCCGCAGACTGTATACCAACCTCCAGGCGCAACATGTCAATGTGGGTTCCAGAGTGGTTGCTTCACTGGATATCGAAAAGGCTTTCGATTCGGTGGAGTGGCCCTTCCTGTGGGAGACTCTCAGGAGGATGGGGTTCCCCCTGCTCTTCATTAAGTGGTTAAAAATCATTTACAGCTCACCGGTGGCGGCTATTCGTTTGGGGGGACGGCTGTCGTCTTGGTTTGCTCTGTCCAGGGGCACGAGGCAGGGCTGCCCTCTCTCCCCGGCCCTGTTCGCCATTGCTATGGAGCCGGTGGCGGAGGCCCTCCGCATTTCCCCGCTGGTTCGGGGCCTGCGGATTGCCGGGCTGGAGGAGAGGGTGGCCCTGTACGCTGACGACCTGCTGTTGTTCCTGAATGATGCCGACTCTTCGCTCACGGGTGCCTTACATGTCCTGGAGGCCTACTCTCGGGTAACCGGGCTGCGGGTCAACTGGTCCAAGTCGCAGCTGTTGGCGATTGACCAGGGGGCCCGACGCTCGGCGCCGCCCGATATTCAGCTACAGTGGGTGGATGTGTTGGTGTATCTAGGAGTTAGGGTCTCTGGGGTCGCTGACGACTTTGTCGCTCTCAACCTGGAGCCGGTGGTGGCGGCGCTCAGGACCAAGCTGAAGGCATGGGAGAACTTGCCCCTCTCCCTTCTGGGCCGGGTTAACCTGGTCAAGATGAAAGTGCTGCCCAAATTTACGTATCTCTTCCGACACTCCCCGCAATGGATACCAAAGTCCTTTTTCGCTTCCCTGAATAAGTTGTTCTCCTCCTTTTTGTGGGGTCCCCGCCCCCCAAGATATAAACTTTCCACCCTTATGCGCCCCCCCTCACAGGGGGGCCTAGCTTTCCCTGATTGCCACAAATATTTTCTAGCCTCCCAGCTGGTGTCTGCGGCTTGGTGGCTGAACCCCGACCTGCATAACTCGGCGGTTGCGGTGGAGGCAGCGGTGCTCGGGTCCGTGGAGGCGCTCACTCATCTGTTGTTTCGGGGTCCTAGGGCCCCGCATGGTCTCACGACCTCCATGGTTACGGTCCTGCGGGCATGGAAATCTGGTTTGCAGCTAGAGGGCTACCCGGGCTCTGCTGTCTCCCCCAACGCACCTCTGTGGTATAATCCCAACTTGCCGCATCTCTGCTCCCTCCCGGACCCAGCGGTGTGGACGAAGTACCATGTTAAGAAACTTTCAGACATCTCCCCTGACCTCTCCTTTCCCCCCCTTCAATTTTTCGTGGATTCCTTCCATGTACCACCCTCCATGGTTTTCCGCTACCTACAGCTCTCCCATGCCTTCAAATCCCAGTTTCCACCCGGTGGTTCCCAGGTAGTGCAGTCAGATCTTGAGCGGGTTTTGCGGCACGACTGCTCTGAACGAGCGCTGTCGACCCTTTACGCGCATCTCCTCCGGGTGCATTCTCCGGAGCTCTCTGGTCTCCGTGCTCGGTGGACCAGAGACGTTCCGGACCTGGACCAGGAGGGCTGGATGAACATGTGGGAGATTCCATTCAAGATGTTGGTCTCACTCAGGGATAGACTTATTCAATTCAAAATTGCACACAGAGCCTACCTCACCCCGCATAGGTTACATAAAATGCACGCCTCCCAGTCGCCGGAGTGCTGGCGCTGTGGCCAGGCCCCGGGGGAATTCCTCCATATATTCTGGACCTGTCCCCATCTCTCTACCTTCTGGTCCGGGGTGCTACACACGATCACAGAGGTCTCCTCCATCTCGCTAGATCCCTCCCCGAGAATATGTTTACTCGGTCTACTGGATGATCTGGTGTCTCGGGTGGCGGACCGCACGTTGCTCGGTTTATTATTGTTTTATGCCAGGAAATCCATTGTGCTCCACTGGCGACAGCGCTCCCCTCCCACGGTTCAACAATGGAGGTCCCTGGTGAATTCAGTCCTCCCCTTATATAAAGATACATATGTGCACAGGGGTTGCCGGAAAAAGTTTGATAGGGTGTGGACTCGGTGGCTCTCCGATCCCCCCGCTGTCCCGGGTGGGGGAGGCGGGTCTCGCCTTCCGTCTTAGGCGGATGGCGCCCCTCGCCTGGGGGTGTTATGGGATTCTGTGATGTTTGGGGCTGACCTGTATTGAGCATGGGCCCTACTGATGAGTTTTGGTGAGGATCTCCTATTGTTTAACAATATCTGCTGTGTCTCTCAGGGCTGCTGTGTATACCTTTCACTTGGTTTGTACTACACTTGCCTTTCCCTTTGGACCCCTGCGCGGGTGCCGTGTTTCATTATGTATGTATTGCTGCTAGCTCGTACCTGGTCTGAGCCTGAGCACCAATGTTTGTAGTTGTTGTTTTTTCTTGCAAAATTCAATAAAAAAGATTTTCAAAAAAAAAAAAAAAATATATCAACAGCAAAAAATCTAGGGCAGAGCATATTGCACACATAATTAACGATGATGGGAGGATGGTTACAGAGGACACTGAAAAAGCAACTGTGCTTAATGCTTTTTTCTCCTCAGTCTTTACTGAGGGGTACACTGACCATGACTGTATGGTTAGTAGTAATACACAGGACTTACCGCTATGGCTAACAGAGGGTGAAATCAGGAAAATGCTGGATAAAATGAACACAAATAAATCACTAGGTCCGGATGGCGTACATCCAAGAGTACTCAAAGAACTTAGTAAGGTTATATCTAGACCACTGTTCCTGATCTTTGCTGACAGTATTGTGACAGGAAATGTACCGGGGGATTGGAGGAAAGCGAACATGATACCGATATTCAAAAAAGGCCAGAGGCATGTCCCGGGAAATTATAGGCCTGTCAGTCTGACATCGATAGTAGGTAAACTTCTGGAGAGGATGATAAGGGACTATATCGTAGAGTTTGCTAAAGACAACAACATGATCAGCAGTAATCAGCACGGGTTTACAAATGGACGTTCTTGTCAACCCAATCTCTTAACAATCTTCGAGGAGGTGAGCTGTGAGCTAGATAGGGGGAGACCAGTGGATGTGGTGTACCTGGATTTCGCTAAGGTGTTTGATACAGTTCCCCACAAGCGCTTAATTTATAAAATAAGGTCTGCAGGCATCGACCGCAAGGTTTGCTCTTGGATACAGAACTGGCTAAAAGGGCGTGTCCAAAGGGTGGTAATAAATAGCACATACTCAGACTGGTCTGGGGTGGTAAGTGGGGTCCCCCAGTCCTGGGACCAACCTTGTTCAATTTATTCATAAACAGCATTGAGGACGGGATCAGTAGTTCTAGATCAGTTTTTGCAGATTACACAAAATTGGGCAGGGCAATAACTGCACAGCATGAAGCAGATATTCTACAGAATGACCTGAACAAAATAACAGAGTGGGCAATGACATGGCAAATGAGGTTTAATGTGGAGAAGTGTAAGGTTTTGCACTTGGGGACTAAAAACATAAAAGCACAATACACTTTAGGGGGGGAACCTTTGGGGGAATCAAAAATGGAGAAAGATCTGGGAGTCTTAGTAGAGGATAGACTAGGCAATAGAATGCAATGTCTTGCAGCAGCTGCCAAAGCAGGCAGAATATTGGCATGCATAAAGAAAGGGATGTATTCCAGAGATAAAAATATAATCCTACCACTATAATCCGACCGTATCTGGAGTATTCTGTCCAGTTCTGGTCGCCAGTCCTCAGGAGGGATGTGTTGGAGCTGGAGAGAGTCCAGAGAAGGGCAACTAAACTAATTAGGGGATTGGAGGACCTTAATTATGAAGAGCGTCTGCAATCGCTTTATCTATTCTACCTGGAGAAGAGACGCCTGAGAGAGGACATGATAGCAATTTATAGTTACAAAGTTACATAGTTAGTGCGGTTGAAAAAATACATCAGTCCATCCAGTTCAACCTATGATGCGTGTGTGTGTGTTTGCTTTTAACCGTACATTGTATACCCCTGTATGTTGTGGTCTTTAAGGTGTCCATCTAATAGTTTTTTGAAACTATCAATGCTCCCTGCTGATACGACTGCTTGTGGAAGAGAATTCCACATCCTTACCGTTCTTACAGTGAAGAACCCCTTACGCACTTTAAGGTTAAACCGCCTTTCCTCTAGTTTTAGTGAGTGGCCACGTGTCCTATTGTATCTCCTTTCTCTGAATAGTTTGTTCCTTATGCTCGGGTCACCAGTACAGTATTTGTACATTGATATCATATCCCCCCTCAATCGTCTTTTCTCCAGAGAGAAAAGGTTCAGTGCTTGTAGTCTTTCCTCATAGCTGATGTCCTCCATTCCCCTAATTATTTTTGTTGCCCTTCTCTGGACTTTCTCCAATTCCAGCACATCCTTCCTGAGGACCGGTTCCCAGAACTGGACAGCATACTCCAGATGTGGCCGGACCAGAGTCTTGTAGAGTGGGAGAATAATCTCTTTATTTCTGGAGTGAATCCCCTTTTTTATACATCCCAGTATTCTGTTGGCTTTGCTTGCGGCGGCTTGGCATTGCATGCCACTGCCAAGCTTGTTGTCTACCAGTACCCCCAAGTCCTTTTCCATCCTAGACTCACCCAGAGGTTTCCCCCCTAGTGAGTAGCTTGCTTTCTGGTTTCTGGCCCCCAAGTGCATTACTTTACATTTATCAACATTAAACCTCATCTGCCATGTAGTTGCCCACCCCGTTATTTTGTTCAGGTCTGCTTGCAAGGTTTCCACATCCTGCATAGAAGATATTGGCATGCCTAGTTTAGTATCATCTGCAAATACTGAGATTGTACTAGATATCCCCTCCTCTAGATAATTTATGAACAAATTAAACAGGATTGGTCCCAGGACAGAACCCTGGGGGACCCCACTTACCACACCCGCCCAATCCGAGTACTCCCCATTAATCACCACCCTCTGTACTCTCCCCTGGAGCCAGTTCTCTATCCAGGTACTCCCCTTATGATCCATACATACCTTCCTTAGTTTGAACAGTAATCGTTTGTGGGGAACGGTTTCAAAGGCCTTTGCAAAGTCCAGATATACCACATCCAAAGTCCAGATAAATACCTCAGTGGTGATATCAGCATAGAAAAAAAGCTATTCAGTCGAAAGGATTGCATGAGGACTCGAGAGCATACAATGCGATTAGAGGAGAAGCGTTTTAACCTCAGGCAACGCAGGGGGTTCTTTACTGTTAGGGCTACACAATTGTGGAATTCCCTACCACAAGAGGTGGTTTCTGTGGGAAGTATGGCTACTTTCAAAAGACAGTACATTTCAAGGATCAGAACATTCAGGGGTATGAGAGATGATCACGGCCGCATACACCTACACAGGTTGAACTGGATGGACTATTGTCTTTATCCAACCTCAACAACTATGTAACTATGTAAAAAAGGAAATTTTTGTCATATGTAATTTTTATTTACTAGTTTAGAGTTCCCAGAGAACTACAAGCAACAGCCGGCTGGGTTTCGGACTGGATAATCTAGATTAGGTTATAGTCCAGGTTCTAGTCCAGCGCTAGGCCTCGCCACGACAGAGCCCCGATGGATAGGGACGAGCCTGCGAATGGACTGTTTCGCTGGGACGTGACGACCTAGAACGCCCTGAGTTGCAGCGTACCCCCTGGCTGGCAGCACCCTCACCTCGGGTGGGAGGTGGTTTGTTCAGAGTGATGCCCACCTGGTACCGTGGTATGGTGAGTAATGCTGTCCCCCCAATCTTCCTGGCAGTCTCGGGGTGGACGTGGGCCCCCTCCTGGGAATGGTCGGACCCTCGGGAGATCCCTCAGTTCCCCTGGCCTCTCAGACATACCAGCCCCCCCCCCCCAGTTATTTTCCCCCCTTCCCCTAGTAGGTTCCTACCTTTGGGCGTGGTAATATTACGGCCGCTGTGGCATTTTCTTGTAGTCCAGATCACTGGACAGGCAGCAGGCATGGCACATTTGATCTAGCAATGACCCAGGCATTGTTTTCTATTTCTATACCCTGTGTCAGATAGTTTTTACTTTCTGTTTCACAGAACGTTCCAGCAAATCACCTGAGCAGTTGGGTAATGTTTTTGGGGTCCCCTGTGGGTTTTCCTTACTCACTCTGCTATCAGATTGTACTGGATTGTGATTTGTGATACCGTTAGTGCGGCGGTGGGATCGCGATTTTGCGATCTTTTTAAGTGACACTGCATTATTTTATATCAGTGTAAAATGGAGTCCCAGCACAATGTTTCACATTCAGACCCTCTCAGTGTGGCTGCGGGACCCTCTGGGTCGCAGTCTCTTTCTGCTCTTACAGCAGTCTTGGAAAGCCTGGTGTCAAAGGTAGATTTTGTGTTCAAGAGTATTGAAAGCCACAAACGTTTGCTGCCTTCACCTCCATCATTTAAAAGGGTGATTCTACTCGCGCCTAGGTCACAGTATAAGGTAAGGAAAGCAGCAGAATAATCAAGTCTACTATATTAAATATAGTTAACTGAGCATGCAGTAAAAATAAAGAGGATACTGCGCTAACCTTTAGGTAAATGTGAGGACTTAATAAAGTGCTATAGTGATTTTAAATTTAAAGTGCTATAGTGATTGTGATATATTACTATCTCACTTACATCAAAGCATCGAAATATCAAATAGTACATATATACGTATATACATAAATAGTGCCAATAATGATCAAAACATGTAAAATGCAATAACATCAATGAAAGTCCATAGTGCTCCTGAATTAAAAAGTGCAGTGAACAAAAATATGCAAATGTGATAGTGAATTGCTTCAATAACAGTCTGTGATGCTGCTAAAAAAAGGAAGGAAGGAAAGTGCAATAGTGCTATAAAAGTCTTTTAGGTGCAAATGATACTGGTATAGTGACTTCAGCAACACTCCGCTTCACCGCAAAGTGCTGATTGGTAAGGTAGCTCACTTACCAGATGGCGTGGATTCCTGTGGCGTACGCCAGCAGGAATCAATCTGCGCTTGTATCCTACTCCAACTTTTTGGATGGATGGAATCCTTGGGGTGCTGTTATAGACTCAGGACGAAAGAAAAAAGAAGAAGCTCCTCATCGTGTAGAAGGTTAACACCCTTTATTTATACACCTCACACGAACATCAGTGTAGATAAAAACTTCCATAAAAAACACTGCAGTGGTAAAAAAACTATTCATTCCAAAGCACCAAACACTAAGTGTCACGGCAAAAACGTGTGCCCAAATGTAATGAAAAACGTTGCTAGAGCAATGCTGGCTGAGTCCTCTCTCCAGCCACTTCTAAGCTCCTATTCAGCCTCGGGGCTGGTGTAACAGGACGCTGCTGTGTAATGAACCGCGAGGTGCGCCTTACCCGGAAGTAGGATCTCGGCGTGCGGTTCAGCAGTCTGCTCAGAACGAGGCAACATGCGTACCAACTTGACGCGTTTCATCCGAGATGTGACGTCTTCGGAAGTGGTACGTACGTTGTGCGTCAAGGTGGTTTTATGCAAAAGACAGGAGCCATATCCGCCTTTCAGCCCGCCCTTTCAGTTGACATTCTTGATCCGACCGGAAGCAATTCACAATGTCCGTCATCTCAAGTTACCATGGAGTTATATTGAACTGATTGTTGCAACCAAATGTGCTTATACCAAAATTTGGTTATTAGGTTCCAAATATCAATATTTGGGTACCATAAAAACACCAAAAAGAATATAGAAAACTTTTTAATATATACGATGAGGGGATATGAAAGGGGGGTATTATACCCCATCTAAATATTAGTTTCTCTTACGTCCTCCGACAGTCGCCGCCTCTTCATATTCGTCACATATGGGGTATTAGACTTTGCTCCGAAGGAGTAGCTAGGCAACAGAATATGTTAACATTAAAGCTTTTAACATATCCCACCCTCAAGGGGTGGTCCCCTCAGTCAATACCCTCCTACTTCCTGCAACCATATCTCAGTTTTAATGTCTAGCTTGTCAGGAGTGGCTGGCTCTCTCTGTGCTGGGGCTTTTCTGCCCCAGACTCTTTCTTCTTTTTGATATTTTGTTTGAGTTTTCTCTCTACCTTTACTTAGCTGTTATTTTTGTCAGCGTTAGTTAGTTCTTCTGATGAAGAGGATCATGCGGACTGGGTCTCGGGCTGATCCCCCTGGTCACAGGTCGTGGGTCAGTGGCTTCCCAGTGTACCATCGAGCGTTCAGCCAGGTAACGCTCCTGGCACAGTGAACGACCCATCCCTGTTCGGTGCAGGGATGATTGGTGAGGTGGCTACCTCACTGGACGCTGTGCGGTTTCTTAACCCCCATTTTGTGCGTCTTGAATGCGACTCTCCCTGCCGCATGTGCAGCAGCTTGTTCGCCTGTGCGGGTTCCCCACGCCATGTGAGGTAAGTGTATTTATGTGGGGACCTGTCTGTCTGGGGGGGGTGTCAGTCTGGGACCGTGTAACCTGCCTCTATTCACACTGCTTGTCTCCCTATCTCTCGGCTGCATGCTGTGGGCTGCAAGGGGGGGGGGGGGGAGCTGTGTGACACTGTGTGTGTCAGCCTGGTCAGTGTGTGAAGCTGTGTGCTGTGGGGCATGTTTTTTTGGCATGTTTGGGCATATACAGCGATCGCTGCGGCGATCTGACATGTATTCTGATACTGTAATGTAATGTGTGCTTTACTGCACTGTGGAGCGGCGGTTTCGGCGCCAAACGGCGCCATTTTGCCTACACTCGCTCCGGCCGCATGTTTTACATGCATGGCGGCCATTTTTTTGTAGCCTCCATAGGCTTACATAGAGCGCCCTGGCAGCATCACTTCCTCTTTCCAGGAACATCGATCGAGGCAGCAGCAGCGGCGAGGGTCTCCTCAGGTTTTATCCTTCTGTTCTTGCTATCCATTGCCTGTGTTCAGTTTACATATTCCCTGTGGGGGTCTTATTGTGCTTGAGTGTGGTGCGGTGGGCTGCGCTTGCCGCGCTTGCTTAAAAGGGGCAGTTAACCCTTTATTGTCTGGCATTACAGGGGCAATGGATTCTCAGGAGGGCAAATTTCCTACAGCCTTGGTGGAAAGCCAGGGGACCGTTGTTTCCCCCCCAGGGGGGGATTTAGCCACTATTGTGGCTGGCCTTGCTGCTCAGGTACAGATGCTGGTGGCTGCTCAATCTACTAAAAGGCCCAGAGTTGCTCTTTCCTCTGATTCTGAGGGTGAAGGTGATGGGGCTGTTATGGCGGGGGCCTCCTTATCGGGGTCCCGCTCCTCTCTTGATCTAGTGGGGTCCGAGGTGGAGGCTGAAGTTGAGGGGGTTGATAATTCTCCCCCTGGCTCGCCTGAAGAGCTTGCAATCATGGATGAGTTGATTGCTTCCATAAAGCAAACGCTGCGTTTGCAGGATGAAGTGTGTCCCCCCGCCGCCTTGGCGGCTTATGGGACGCAGAGAAAACGCAGGACGCCGCAGGTTTTTCCCTGCAATGATGATTTTCAGCGCGCTGTTAAGGAACAATGGCGCAATCTGCGCAAACCTTTTGCTGTACCAAGTAGATTCAAACTGCGTTATCCTTTCTCGCCTTCCACTGATGAAAGGTGGTGTGTGCCTCCCCCAGTGGATCACGCAATTGCGGTTTTGAACAAATCCACTGCGATTCCTGCAGAGGATTCCCCTGTGTTCCGTGATGCCACGGATAGGAGATTGGAGTCTCTTGCCCGTCATACTTATTCTGTTACGGGCTCTATGCTTAAGGCTCTGTTTGCTTCTCTCATGGCGGCTCAGGCGATCGCAAGTTGGACGCAGATGCTTAGGCGCGTCCTAGTGGCCGATTCGGCCTCGCCGGCGACCCTGGATATGGTGGATCAAATCCACCAGGGTGTCATGTATCTGTGTGATGCGGACCTGGACCTGGTTCCGTTGGCTGCACGTGTGCACAGCGTGGCGGTGTTGTCTCGCCGCCTGGTTTGGTTAAAATGTTGGTCGGTGGACCAGTCCTCACGTAAGACCTTAGCCAATCTACCTTATGATGGGTCTCGCCTTTTTGGGGAGTCCTTGAATGTGTTGATTAAGGGGATCACCGGGGGTAAGAGCACTCTCTTGCTCCATTTCCCCAAGGCTAAGGGGGCTTCTGGGAAGAAGCATGCTAATTTTCGGCCCCCTCAGGGGTCCTTTCGTGCCTTTCGGCCGCACTACAAGGGCAAGCCGTTCAAAGGTCAAGGCTCTCAGAAGAAGCCCTGGTCTGGTAAACAGAAGTCCGGCCAATCCGGATCTGCAGCCCATAACAGTTCGGCCTGAAGGGGCGCCCTCACCCAGTTTTGGGGTGGGGGGACGCTTGCTCGGTTTTCTTCAGCCCTGGTTGGCCCGTGTGCGGGACAGATGGGTTCAGGAAATCGTTCGATCTGGTTACAAGATCGAGTTTCTCTCTCGGCCGGAGAGCAGATTTTTTCCCTCAAATCTTCAACTGTCTCCGGAGCGTTTGCGGGACCTGCACCTGGCGGTGCGGGACCTGAGGGCTCAGGGAGTGGTGGTTCCGGTGCCTCATCGGGACAGATTTCGGGGGTTTTATTCCAATCTGTTCACCGTGCCCAGAAAGGAGGGCAAGGTTCGTCCGATTCTGGACTTGAAGGCTCTGAACCGCTCTGTGCGGGTTCGCAAGTTCCGCATGGAATCCCTGCGGTCGGTGGTGGCTGCCCTGGTTCCGGGGGAATTCATGGCCTCCATCGATTTAAAGGATGCGTATCTTCACATCCCCATTTTCGAGGGTCACCAGAGGTTCCTTCGATTTGCCATTGCGGAGGAGCACTACCAGTTCGTGGCGTTGCCTTTTGGTCTCGCCTCGGCTCCGCGGGTCTTCACCAAGGTGCTTGCACCGGTTCTGGCGTTATTGAGGGCCCAGGGCATTTCTGTCCTGGGGTATCTGGACGACATTCTGGTTCGGTCTGCGACCAGCCAGGGTCTGGAGAAGGACCTGTCTGTCACGATGCAAACTCTGCAGGAGTTTGATTGGACGATAAATTTTCCAAAGTCGACACTGAGTCCGTCGGTTCGTCTTCCCTACCTGGGAATGATTCTGGACTCGGTGCAGGCGAAGGTCTTCCTGCCGGAAGACAAACTCAGAACTCTCCAGGAGGAAGTCAGGTCCCTCAGGGACGTTCCGCACTCGTCTCTGCGGACGTGCATGAGATGTCTGGGATTGATGGTCTCGGCCTTCGAGGCGATTCCCTTCGCCCAGTTTCACACGCGGGGTCTCCAAGCGGAGATCCTGTCCAGGTGGGACGGGCGACCTCAATCTCTGGATCTTCATGTCTCGTTGAGTCATCGCACCAGGAGAAACCTTCTGTGGTGGCTCCAGTCCCCGTTGGTGTCCGGGGGAAAGTCGTTTCGTCCTGTCTCGTGGACGGTGATCACCACGGATGCCAGCCTGTCGGGCTGGGGTGGTGTTCTGGGCGTTCTGTCCGCCCAGGGGACTTGGTCGGAGGGGGAATCTTCCCTTCCGATCAACATTCTGGAATTGCGTGCGATAAGTCTCTGTCTTCATCGCTGGACTGACCGGCTGCAGGGCTGCCCGGTTCGGGTGCAGACGGACAATGCAACGGCGGTGGCCTACATCAACCACCAAGGGGGCACCAGGAGTGCCCGAGCGGCTCGAGAAGTGGCCGACATTCTGTCTTGGGCCGAGACTCATGTCTCGGCGATAACGGCGGTTCACATTCCGGGGGTGGAGAACTGGCAGGCGGACTATCTGAGTCGCCAGACCCTGGATCAGGGGGAATGGTCTCTCCACCCGGCTGTCTTCCAGATGTTGTGCGCGAAGTGGGGTCTTCCAGATGTGGACCTGTTCGCGTCTCGTCTCAACAACAAGGTGAGAAGGTTCGTGGCAAGGACGCGCGACCCTCGGGCAGACGCGTCGGACGCGTTAGTGGCCCCGTGGCATCAGTACAGGCTGATGTACGCGTTTCCACCGATTCAGTTGCTGTCCAGGTTCCTTCGCAGGTTACACTCGGAACGCAGCACGGTGATTCTTGTGGCACCGGACTGGCCTCGCCGGTCCTGGTACGCAGACCTCGTGAATCTGGCGGTCGACGCCCCGTGGCGTCTGCCTCTTCGAGACGATCTACTGTCTCAAGGACCGATTTACCATCCTGCTTTACAGTCGCTGGCTTTGACGGCCTGGCTGTTGAGACCGAGGTCCTGAAGGAGAAGGGTCTCTCTCCAGAGGTCGTTCATACTTTGATCAACGCGAGGAAGTCTTCCTCGGGGAAGGTTTACTACCGTACTTGGAAGGCCTATTTTGCCTGGTGTGAGTCCAGGGGGTTTTCACCCCGCACGTACTCGGTTTCCCGTGTGCTGTCTTTCCTTCAGACGGGTGTTGATCAGCGTTTGGCGCTGGCTACGATAAAGGGTCAGGTGTCTGCGCTGGCCGTTCTGTTTCAACGTCCCGTGGCTTCCAACTCCTTGGTTGGCACTTTTGTTCAGGGTGTGCGGCATCTGGTTCCCCCTAGGAGGGATCCTCTGCCCCCTTGGGACTTGAATCTCGTTCTATCTGTGTTGCAACGTGCTCCTTTTGAACAGATCAGGGAGATCTCGTTGTCTATGTTGTCCAAAAAGGTCGCCTTTTTGGTGGCGATCACTTCGGCTCGCAGAGTGTCGGAGCTGGCGGCTTTGTCCTGCAAGTCTCCGTACCTGGTTATTCATTTGGATAAGGTGGTCTTGCGACCTAATCCTTCTTTTCTTCCGAAACGAGTTTCGGAATTCCATCTTAATGAGGATATTGTCTTGCCTTCGCTGTGCGCGAAGCCTAAGCATCCAAAGGAGGGGAGATTACATTCTCTGGATGTTGTTCGGGCGATAAGGGTTTACCTTAAATCGACTGAGTCTTTTCGAAAGACGGACTCCTTGTTTGTTCTTCCGGAGGGTCCTCGGAAGGGCATGGCGGCTTCGGCCTCTACCATCGCCAAATGGATCAGGCAGACCATTGAACAGGCCTATGCTTTGCAGGGGAAGGTTCCTCCTGTACCTGTGAAGGCGCACTCTACTAGATCTTTGAGTACGTCTTGGGCCTGTCGTCATGGGGCTTCTGTAGCCCAGGTGTGTAAGGCGGCGACTTGGTCGACCGTGCACACTTTCACAAAATTCTACAAAGTAGATGTTCAGGCATCGGCGGATGCTTCCTTTGGCCGCAAGGTTCTTAGTGCGGCTGTTCCCTAGGGTCCCTCGTTGGGGACTCCTGGCTGTTGGGATAAGTTTTGTATCCCCTGGGTTTTTGTCTTTTCCTGGGTTGTTGCTCCTGTTGAGCACTTGTTTTTTGCTGTTGCCCAGCTGGTTTCCTTCCTTTGGTAAGGTTCCTTTCTTTGATGCGGAGACTGCGTTGCCTTTCGGCGCGGATGCGTTTCCCACCCCTCATGTTTGCACTGCTTTGGGACGTCCCCATATGTGACGAATATGAAGAGGCGGCGACTGTCGGAGGACGTAAGAGAAAACGGAATTTTTGTAAAATCTTACCTGTAAAATTCCTTTCTCTGAGTCCTCCGACAGTCGCCGCCCCCGCCCCTCTTTTGGGGTTTGGTTGTATACTCTACTGCTATTCCACTAAAACTGAGATATGGTTGCAGGAAGTAGGAGGGTATTGACTGAGGGGACCACCCCTTGAGGGTGGGATATGTTAAAAGCTTTAATGTTAACATATTCTGTTGCCTAGCTACTCCTTCGGAGCAAAGTCTAATACCCCATATGTGACGAATATGAAGAGGCGGCGACTGTCGGAGGACTCAGAGAAAGGAATTTTACAGGTAAGATTTTACAAAAATTCCGTTATTTTTTATTAATTTTTATTATTATGTATATCTACCCTCATTTTTATAATTGTAAGGAATATGAATTACTTCCGTTTACATAAATAATAATATAGGTAATAATATTGTCATTCAATAAAAATCCTGTCATTCAATAAATCATACCCCATTTATAATGTTATCCACCTGAAAAATTACCATATTTAAAAGCTATATTTAACAACATGCCACACCTCATTATTCATAATCTAAATATTTTAAAACATTCCAAATATTTTAAAAAATATTTAAAAAATCTAAAAAATGTTAAAAAAATTCTGTTAAAAAGTCTTTATATTAAAAATTTGTTTATTTCATTTTGTCCAAACTTTTAAAATTTCCATAGTTACTATTTAATAATTGGAGATATAGCAGTTTAAGTCAAGATCTTTGTTCATATCTCCTGGCTGTAATGTACCTAATTCTTACATCCAATATGTATTATTCTTGGATATGGCTATCCGCATGTCACCTCCTCGCCAGTGGGTGTCTACTTTATCTATCCCACAGAACTGAAGCAATGTAGGATCTCTATTGTGATGAATTCTAAAGTGCATAGAGACGCTGTGCTTTTTATAACCCTTTTTCATGTAAAACAGTTAAAACCAGAATAAGAAAACAAACTACCTTCACATCTCACAAAACCTCTAAAGAATATCAAATAAAAAAATTGATTACATGTTCTAGTACCCATGTAACTTATATACTGGCTTGTCCATGCGGCCTACAATATGTAGGCTGCACCACACGTAAATTGAGTATAAGAATAGGGGAACACCTTAATAAAAATAAGGTTATAAAAAGCACAGCGTCTCTATGCACTTTAGAATTCATCACAATAGAGATCCTACATTGCTTCAGTTCTGTGGGCTAGATAAAATAGACACCCACTGGCGAGGAGGTGACATGCGGATAGCCATATCCAAGAATGAGACATATTGGATATATGAATTGGGTACATTACAGCCGGGAGGTATGAACAAAGATCTTGACTTAAACTGCTATATCTCCAATTATTAAATAGTAACTATGGAAATTTTAAAAGTTTGGACAAAATGAAATAAGAAACAAATTTTTAATATAAAGACTTTTTAACACAGAATTTTTTTTAACATTTTTTAGATTTTTTTAAATATTTTTTTAAATATTTGGAATGTTTTAAAATATTTCGATTATGAATAATGAGGTGTGGCATGTTGTTAAATATAGCTTTTAAATATGGTAATTTTTCAGGTGGATTGATAACCTTATAAATGGGGTATGATTTATTGAATGACAGGATTTTATTGAATGACAATATTATTATCTATATTATTATTTATGTAACGGAAGTAATTTCATATTCCTTACAATTATAAAATGAGGGTAGCTATACATAATAATAAAAATTAATAAAAAATACTAATATTTAGATGGGGTATAATACCCCCCTTTCATATCCCCTCATCGTATATATTAAAACGTTTTTCTATATTCTTTTTGGTGTTTTTATGGTACCCAAATAGTGATATTTGGGACCTAATAACCAAAATTTTGATATAAGCACATTTGGTTGGAACAATCGGTTCAATATAACTCCATGGTAACTTGAGATGACGGACATTGTGAATTGCTTCCGGTCGGATCAAGAATGTCAACTGACAGGGCGGGCTGTAAGGCGGATATGGCTCCCGTCTTTTGCATAAAACCAACTTGGCACGCAATGCACGTACCACTTCCGAAGACGTCACATCTCTGACGAAATTCGTCAAATTGGTACGCACGTTGCCTCGTTCTGAGCAGACTACTGAACCGCACGCCAAGATCTTACTTCCGGGTAAGGCACCTCTCGGTTGATAACACAGCAGCGTCCTGTTACACCAGCCACGAGGCTGAATAGGAGACTCAGCCAGCATTGCTCTAGCAACGTTTTTCATTACATTTGGGCACACGTTTTTGCCGTGACACTTAGTGTTTGGTGCTTTGGAATGAATAGTTTTTTTACCAGTGCAGTGTTTTTTATGGATGTTTTTTATGGACGTTTTTTATCTACACTGATGTTTCGTGTGAGGTGTATAAATAAAGGGTGTTAACCTTCTACACGATGAGGAGCTTTTCCTTTTTTCTTTCGTCCTGAGTCTATAACAGCACCCCAAGGATTCCATCCATCCACAAAGTTGGAGTAGGATACAAGCGCAGATTGATTCCTGCTGGCGTACGCCACAGGAATCCACGCCTTACTAATTAG